>NC_068576.1:50546093-51168593 GCF_025698545.1 Gossypium raimondii
CATGACGTTGAAAGAGGCGGTGCAAGCTAGGTGAAGGAAGAAGAAAAGAAGAAGGAAGAAGAAGAAGAAGAAGAAAGAAAAAAGAAAAAGAAAAAGAAAATTAATAGTCGGGTCGACCGACCGACCCGACCAGTGACCCGACCGACCACCCAGAAACCCCCAACAGGCCAACCCAGCTAGGCCCAACAAAAAAAAAAAAGGCCCAAAAGTAGTCAGCCTATAGCCCAATGACTTATGGCCAATAGCCAACATTAGCGAGGCAAGAGCCAGATTGGCCCAACAAACAATGAACCCAGCAAGTGCAGAAAGCCCATCTCCTTGATCCCAAAAAAGAAGGAAGAAAAGAAAAAAGAAAAAAGAAAAAGAAAAAATCAAGCTCGTGTTTTGGACCTTTTGGTAATTTCGTTTTACCCACTTTTAATTTAATTCATGTTTTTTGATGACATTCCGTTTTAATATTATTAGTATTTTATGCATTTTATATTTTTGTATTTATGTTAATTTAATTCAATTTTATTTTATTTTAATAAATAAGACAACGAATCGATTTAACATAAAATCGTTGATTTCATCGCTATGTTGGGTGAATATCACCGGTTTGCGTTAAACTCGATACGCCCTTTTAAAAATAAAAAATATTCAAAAAATTCGTGTTTTCAAAAAAATTTCCGTGTTTCGAAATTTTCGTTTCTTCAAAATAATTTTTCTCGTGTTTCAAAGAATATTTGTGTTTTCAAAAAAATAAGACAACGAATCGATTTGATACTAATTCGTCGATTTCATTGCTATATTGAGTGAATATCATCGGTTCGTATTAAATACGATACGTGCTTAATAAAAAAATCGAAAAGTTTTTGTAAAAAAAAATCTTTCCGTGGTTTCAAAAATATTCGTGTTTTAACAAAATAAAAATAAAAAGATTTCGTCTTTCAAAATTCTCATGTCTTCAAAATAAAATTCCATTTTCAAAATTTTTCGTGTTAAAAAATTCGTGTTTCAAAAATATTCGTGTTTTCAAAAATTTCCGTGTTTCAAAAATTTTCGTGTTTTAAAAATTTTCGTGTTTCAAAATTCTCGTGCTAAAATTTTCGTGTTTTAAAAATTCTCGCGTTTTCAAAAAATTCTCTGTTACAAAAATTTTTGTGTTTTAAAAACAAATTGTGTTCTTAAAATTCTCATATTTCCAAAGTTTTCGTGTTTCAAAAAAATTCTCATGTTTCAATTGGATCACAATTAAATATTAAATTGAACTCGTACTTTTGAAAATTAAGACAACACGCATCTAACAAGATACCAATTTCGGGCGTCACGAGGGTGCTAATACCTTCCTCGTGCGTAACTGACTCCCGAACTCTAATTTCTCTGGATTTTTACGTAGACCTAAAGTCACCTCTTTTTTAGAAAAATTTAAAAATACTTTTTTTCTTCTTCTAAAAAGAGATTTTATTAGGTGTCCGATCACACCTAGAAAAAAGATCGGTGGCGACTCCTTTTCAAATAAAATCGAGATTCGGTTTTCAAGTTTTCAATAATTACTTCAACGAGCGCTCGTGCCCAAAATTTTTAGGTCGCTACAATAGTTGTTTGATGAATTTCTCTCGTGTAGCGAGTCGTTCCTTTCCCGTGCATTTGTATTCTCCGAGTACACGATTCTGCGTGTCAAGCCATTCTCTCATCATATATCTTAATGAATTTATCAATAAGTTGGGGAAGATTAGTTTACTTGTAGGCATGTAATCTCTTGTAAGGTGAGTATTATCTTACTGCTCGCTCAAGTTGGCGATTACTAGACCATACACCGGTGGGCGATTTACGTCCATTTCAATGATAAAATTAACAACCCTGATGCTCTTCCGGCCACCCAAAAATATGTCCTTTGCTATTCCTATTAGGTTTATATAAATGAGGAAAAGTTTGATTCTAATTGGAAATTGCCAATTAAGTTTTGTGTTTCCTTTTCTTTCATTCGTGAAAGGTGGAAAAAATTTATTGATAGAATCTACGAAACACAATACCGAACATAAAATATCTATAAAGTACTCAGTTTTTGAATAAAAATATAAATTTTATAGGGCAATTTCAAACAAGTTGTGATTATATAAAACATAGGGAATAAATCTTAAAGTATATTATAGGAACAAATTTAAATTAAGCAAGTATTTATATTACTAAAAAAGAATCAAATGGTAATTAACAAAGCTAATATTTATATTACTTCCATACTTTGTGGTCACAACATCAGCAGCAGTTTTGGCCTGAAATTCCATCATTAACTCTCGGTTCATCTTATAAAACCACATAACCTTTTTCTAGCTATCAAATACAATAAAATCTATTAAAAAAAACCAAGTTAACTACTTAAACTGTAAAAACATATATTATTACAAAATGACTTGATTTAGCTATTAACAAAAGCCAAAATTATGTGAAAAGGGCTATAAATAACATTATAAATCGCGGATTCGAGCAGGAAGTCGTGTACTTGATATACCGTAATTCCGTGTAGTAGATTAAACAAATTTCCGTACTTTAGGAGGTTGAAAGCAAGCATTTTCGTTAGATTTTAATTATGTTCTTGCAACTTTTCTTAAATGTAATGTGATGTACAAATTGAGCTTTTTATTGACCTTAGGGGCTGAATGAGGTCTAAAGGGAAGCTAATGAACTATGTAAGTGTGCAGGAGACCATTAGAAGGCATAATAAACAGATGCTGGTCACTATGTCGCAACACAAAATGATCAATGTAGCAACTAAGGGAGAAGAATAAAGAAATCACGAAACTACCTTCGATGTTGCGACACAATATAAGGGTGTTGCGACATACCCCTAAAGATATCCCAAGAGGAGTGTATAGAATCCTTTGTTGCGACACAGGTCCTGATGTGTCGCGACATCGACTCTGGACGGAAACTAACACGAGCCAGAGGGCATTTTGGTCTGCATAATCAAACTTAAAGATCTAGAACTTCAACTAACCTAGGGTTAACGAGAAGGCCACCTAAAATCTATAAATAGGATCTTTTTTCACATGTTACGGACATCAATTCCTTAGTATAGTTTTTTTCTTTTAATTCCGATTCAGATATTCTTTGTTTTAGGTTTTAGATTTATTTTCAAGTTGTTCTTGCTTTATCTCGAGAAATATACTTTAAGATTTATTCCGATGTTTTATATATCACAACTCGTGTGAAATTGCCCTATAAAATTTATATTTTTATTTAGAAACTTAGTACGTTATAGATATTTTATGTTCGGTATTGTGTTTCGTAGATTCTATCAACAAATTTTTGCCACCTTTCACGAATGAAAGAAAAGGAAACATAAAACTTAATTGGCAATTTCCAATTAGAATCAAACTTTTCCTCATTTATATAAACCTAATAGATAATTAATTTAGTAATAACTTTAAAATAAACAAGTAAGTATTAACGGGGCAACAAAGGAAGGCAACAACATAAAATATTTCCATTCCTTACCTTAAATTCACCCGGTTTAGGTTTTGCACTTAGGATTATTGTTCAATGATCATGGGTGTCTGAAGTCCAAATTCCGTGTATTTGGCAACAATTATATTCAATTTATACTCATTAATGGCGATCAACTGCCAAATGCTCGGTCTGAACTATAGCAATGCTTGCACCACGAACTACGCAAATGAGTGGCAATGCGAGGAATCCTCCAAGGCTCATTTTTTTTAATATTTTTTTGTCACCAATTTATCTTATAAATTGGAGTCACTTAGAATTCAAAGACAACCTCAATAATCAATAAACGAAGAAAATAAACAAATTACTCTTTTTATTAAAAGGAAAGAAGAAGGAGGAGGAAATGGATGGAAAAAGAATCGAGGGCAATGAAGTTTATGCTTTAGCAATGTGTGTAAGTATTCTCCTCTTTGCTCCGATTGTTGTGTCACAACCAATACCGGCAGATAAGTCCCAAGTAGAAGCTTGGTTTAATGGCATTATCAAGCCGGTGAAGGAAAGGGGTACAACCTTAGACCCTGAATTGGTTCATGTACATCCCAAATTTACCCATTTTGACCCTGGGCCCATTACAAATAAAAGACCCAATACCCAATTACAACCCACAAGCCCACATTACAATACCAGCCCACTACCAAACTGAAACCCTAAGCCCAAAACTAAACATTTTCAGCCAAACAAAATGAAAGAAAAAAACCCTAGGCGCCGTACCTAGGGCCTTCAAGTCTCTTCTAGCCTCTGCCGCCGCCCTACCCTGCTATGCCCACCTGCCACCGCGCCTCACACGCCTCCGTCACGTCACGTCGCCATCGACTCCACTTGCAAAGAGAGAAACAAACACGCAACAAGGAGAAAGAGAAACAGACAACACAAAACAATAGGAAATATTGAATCTTTTTTTCTGTTCTTTTGGCTATAAAGCCTAACATATTGAAAAGAAAACGGGGGGGAATCGGTTTTAAAAAAACCGATCTTTGCATTTGTAAAAAGGTCTCTTTTTCACAAATATTCAGCAAATAAAATACAACATTTTCAAGAAGATATATTTTCTGTTTAGGTATTTACTTAGGTTGTTTACTCCCATTTTTTATTTTTTTTCTATTTTATATACGAAAACAAAAAGAAAAGGGAAAAAGGAACTCACCGGGAGTCGCTCCGTCTTCTCGCCATCGGAGACTCCTTCTCCGGTGACGGAACCGATTGAAGAGAGGCATAACGGCCTTTTCCCCTTTATTTTCGGTTGTTTTGAGGCTAGATCCGGGCTCAGGGGGTCGAGATCTAGAAAATAAGTTTTTGCCTTCGGCCACCATCGTCTTGCGCCGGCGCCGACGCCGGGCGACCGAGTCCCAAGACGGTGGCCATTGGCCGAGCCAAGATCGAGGGGAGGGGCTAGAGAGAGTTTAGAGAATTTTTTTAATGAATGGATGAAAAATGAAAATTTTTTAAAAAATTTTGACTTAAATAGGGCCCATGAAACGGTGTCGTTTTGAGCTTCAGCACCAATAGCCAAAACGGCGTCGTTTAGCCCTTTAACCCACGCGTCGACCTGACCCGCGACCCAGGGTCCGCGTGTTTTTGTGCGGGTGGGTTATTTACGTGCGCGGTCCTTCCGCTTTTGAAGCGCGTTGCAATTTGCCCCTTTTTGTTATTTTCTTTTATTTTTAATTTAGCCCCAGAGTTTTATTTTGGTTTCATTTTGGTCCACTGCAGCACTGCCTTTTGGGGCTATGGTCTATTTACCATTTTGCTCCCCCCTCTTTCGGCGAATGTCACAATTTAGTCCTTTTCGTTTTTTATTTTAAATTCGCCCAATATTTTCATTTTTATTTCGATTTAGTCCGCATTTTAGCACTTTTATTATTTAAGTTTATTTTTATTATTATTATTATTATTAGTGTTATCATTATTATTACTATTATTATACTAATATAATTGCTTCTATATATATATATATATATGTATATATGTGCCCATATGTACGTTTATTTTTTATATATACTATAGTTTATATATGTATGTATTTACATGCATATATACATTCTTACATGTATTCTCTTTTATTTGCAAAAATATATATATTTACATATCCTTTATATTTCTAAAATATGTATTTGCAAAAATATATATTTACACAGCCCAACAGTGCAGCAGCAGGCCAGGCCCGTTCCAGCAGCCCCCTTAGGCCCAGCAAGCCTAAATCCAGCACGCAGCCCAGCAGAAAAAAAAGAGAAAAAGAAGAAAAAATGAAAAAAAAAAGAAGAAAAAAGAGAAGAAAAAAGAAGAAAAAAGAAAAAAGAGAAAAAGAAAAAAAAAAGAGGTTCAATTCGTGTAACCCGTTCAACGAAGCTCGTGTTTGGGGAGCTTTTCGGTAATTTCTTTTATTTCATTTTAAATTTAACCCTCTTATTTTTATGTTATTTCCTTTTAATATTATTAAAATTTTATGCATTTTTATATTTTTATATTTTGGTATTTATATTTTTAATTTAATTCAATTTCAATTTTATTTTATTTTAAATAATTTTAATAAATAAGGTAACGAATCGATTTAACATTAAATCGTTGATTTCATCGCTATGTTGGGTGAATATCACCGGTTTATGTTAAACACGATATGCCCTTTTAAAAATTGTAAATATTCAAAAAATTTCGTGTTTTCACAAAAAATTTCCGTGTTTCGAAATTTTCGTGGCTTCAAAATAATTTTTCTCGTGTTTCAAAAAATATTCGTGTTTTCAAAAGATTCCATTTTTCAAAATTTTCCGTGTTTTCTAAAAATTTCCATGTTTCTAAAATTTGTGTTTCAAAAATTTTCGTGTATTCAAATTTTTTTTGTATTTTCAACAATTCTCGTGTTTCACAAATTTTCGTGTTTTAAATTTTTTTATGTTTTAAAAAAAATTCTCGTGTTTCAAAAAATTGTCGTCTTTTAAAAATTTGTGTTTCTAAAATTTTCGTATTTCAAAAATTTTTGTGTTTTAAAAAATTCCGTGTTTTCAAAAATTTCCGTGTTTTCAAAAATTCTGGTGTTTCAAAAAATTCCCGTGTTTTAAAAATTTCCTTGTTTTCAAAAATTTTCATGGTTTCAAAATTTTTTGTATTTCAAAAATCCTCGTGTTTTCAAAAATTTCGGTGTTTTGAAAATTTTCGTGTTTTCAAAAAAATCTCTTGTTTCATAAATTTTCGTTTTTTAAAAAAAATAATTGTTTCAAAAATCTTCGTGTTTTAAAAAAAATTCGTATTTTGATCGGATCGCGATTAACTATTAAATTGAACTTGTATTTTTGAAAATTAAGACAACACGCATTTAACGAGATACCAATTATGGGCGTCGCGAGGGTGCTATTACCTTCCTCGCTCGTAACCGACTCCCGAACTCTAATTTTTTCTGGATTTTCACGTAGACCTAAAATTACCTCTTTTTTAGAAAAAAATTTAAAAAATAATTTTTTCTTCTAAAAAGAGAATTTACTAGGTGTCCGATCACACCTATAAAAAGATCAGTGCCGACTCCTATTTCAAATAAAATCGAGATTCGATTTTTCAAGTTTTTAATAATTACTTCGACTAGCGCCTGTGCCAAATTTTTTAGGTCGCTATAGCTGGCGACTCCGCTGGGGACATTTTTTGAGAGTCGAATCTGATGTTAAACGCGCGTTGTCAAATTTTCAAAAATTCTTGTTCAAATTAATTTTTAATCGTGATCCTTGAATTTTATTTTTTTTGAAGAATCATGCATCCGCATCCGGTTTTGAAATTAATATTTTTCTAACTTGTTTTATTTTCGTGTTTTTTTAAGCTTTAAGTTTTATGGTTTTAGTTTGTTTTTTTAGTGAAAATAAAAATTAAAAGGTTTGTGAGTTTCTCCCCACACATCGTGCACTTGCATTCTTACATAACATGAGCTCTCTACCCGGGCTCCATCCGTTTAAGTGGAAGTAAACGCTATGCCTTCGTGAGTTAACTCGTCCCTCCACACAGGCTAGTAAATTACTTCCGGGTTACATATGACTTATGCTTTCGTGAGTTAACTTGTCCCTCCGCATAGGCATAAGTAAATGTAATCCCTCGAATTGAGCTCGTGAGCCTGTGATGGGTGATGACCGAGGCTCCGTACTAACCTTAGTAGGTGACAGTATGGACAATTCGAGTTCCTTTCTAGAACCAAAACCACATATAGTGAACCGTACGAGCCACCCAATTAGAGCCATGCCGAACCTCCGTCCGTTTGATAGTTACCAAAATAAGTACACGGGAGAAACGCCTCTGACCTTTTATTTCTTTTACATTTACACTTATTTGCAAATGAATTGAGTCTGTTTAATAAATTGGGTCGGATAGATTGTCTGATGGTATGTGGGGTAGGTTTTTGTAAAGCTTGTTGGGGCAAAAAAAATGTGGGTCTGTTCCACTAAATTGCATGATTGATTAGCTTAATTTGTTAAACTTTCCATAGTTCTTATTTTTTTTCCTCTGTTTATATCTGTTGTGATCACTAACCAAGGTTATTCGCTTTTTATTCTGTTTGTCATCATGCATCATAGGCATCTCATTAAGAAGGTGTTGATTAGAGATTGGTTGCCAAAAATGGGTTTCTGATGGAGTAGTCAATTACACGAGTAACCGAGAAAAATGCTGTAGTCCGAGATTGGTCTTTGAGGACTCAAAAAGCGAAAGGGGACAGTTTGAAGGAAGGATACCCTCTGATCTTCCCGAACGTGTGACCTTAAATGTGCGTCAGAATGATCTTGAAGACTTGATTGGGATTTGGAAGCAGTGGGACTCAGATACTAGAGGCATATTTACTGAAAAATACGAGGATATAGCTCACTTGGTAGCAATCAATGTGAACGAGCAGTTGATCCAAGCCATGGTTCGATTCTGGGACCCTGCCTATCAGTGTTTCACTTTCAATCAAGAAGATATGACTCCGACTATAGAAGAGTATGTTGCCCTACTTCGCATCGACAATGTACAATTCAATAAGATATATGTGAAGGAGCCTAAACCAATGACCTTCAAGAAGAAGTTAATGAAGTTGACGGGGATGACTGATACATGGGCTGAAAAATAAATAAAGAAGAAGAATGAAGTCAGTTGTGTTCCATGGTTTTCTCTTCGAGAGTTAGTTCAGAATCATCCAGATACTTTGAGAAGGATAGATCTGTTTGCCTTGGCTATTTACGGACTAGTCATATTCCCAAAGGTTCTCGGGCACATTGAAGTTGCGGTAGTGGATTTCTTTGAAAAATTAAAGCAAGGAATCAACCCCGTCCCAACCATATTAGCCGAGACTTTTAGGTCCCTAAATGCTTGTAGGAAGAAAGGGGAAGGGCGTTTTATTGGATGCGCTCAGTTACTTAATGTTTGGATTTTTAGCCACTTTTGGAACGTGGAGCGCACACCTTTCCGTATGTTCTCAAAAACATTCGCTCCTTTAAAAGCACACATTGAAAAAGATTGGCCAAGGGATATCACTGAATAACATTGGGTCTCGATTTTTCAGAATCTCTGTGCTGAAGATATAACTTGGAGAGCACCTTGGATTCGTCCCTCTGTCCTGTTATACAAGTGTGAGAACCAAGACTGGGTGCCTTTGCTAGGATTATGGGGAGGAGTGGGATATGCTCCGTTGATGGTTCAGAGACAATTCGCTTCGCGACAGTTTGTACCAGTTACTAATGGATTGGCACAATCGGAGTTTGCCTTTACGGGTGAGGGTTACATGAAAAGGGTGCGAGATACCGGGAATTCTTAGAGGAAAATCTACCTAATAGAGTTGGCTCTCTATGCTGATACTATCATTGCAGATTATGACATATGGAGGCAACAACGAGTGAAAAGTCAGCTAACCCTGCCGATTGACGTTGCTTGCCAGAATCCGTTCTCAAAGGAAATACCGTCTGAGCTAGAATTGGCAAGAGATGAATTTGAACGTGAAAAAGCTAAACTGTTACGAGATATTAGTTCTCTTCAGGAGGAAAACTACCAGCTGAAGATTGATGTTCAAATTGAAAAATCCAGAACCGAAAAAGTCCAAAAAGAAGTTGAGGTCACGAGAAAGGATTTAAGGGACCTTCATTTGGAAAACAAGAAATTAAGAGGCACTATAAGGAATAGTGGTTTGGGCAAATCATCGGCAGATTGGAAAGAGGAACTGAGTAATATCAAAAGCGGGATGGAATTTTGGAAAACCAAAGCGAAGAAGGAGGAGGAAAGAGCTGGACGTGCTATGATAGAATTGAGGAAGAAGAATGTTGAATACGAAACTGTGTCTGCAGAACTAACGGCTAGTCAGTCTGAGTGTCAAGAGCTAAAAGAAAAAATTTGAAGTATAGAAAGTACACTGCAAGCTCATCAGCAACATTTGGATGACCTCCTGAGAGCTCTAGAAGAGAAGAATGGTCAGCATAACAGAGATATTCGCGCCTATGAAAGAGCCCTCCAAGAAAAGGATATGCATCTCGGTGGTTTGGTCAACAAAATTCGCAAGGAGGCTGCGCAGGTAGTGCAATTATCTGATGAAGCCGAAGTTCTCAGTTGCCAATACCCTCCAAATCAAAGGTCAAGCATATCAGAGTTCCTAGAACGAATAAAGAAACAAGGCGATATGGCTAGGAAATTTGTGTAACTGCTAAACTAGGATGGCGAAACTTTTTGTAATAGACTCTTTTGATTAATGAAACGCCCAAATATGGGGCTATCTTGAAATCAAAACCCATTTTTTAGCATATTTTTGCATAACTAACATTCAGTATTCATTAGTCATTCATTCATTCATTGCATGTACATATCACCCTAATCATTTACTAAGGTTAAAACCGTCTAATCCACAGTTGCTACACTACGAGTCTGGAATCACGTCACTCTTATAGGACGCGCCTAAGATCTAGAGCTATGGATGCCGAACTCAATGAAAGAATGGAAAGGATGGAAAGGACACAAAGAGAGTTGCAAGAGCAACTAGCCAAGTCACAGCAAGAGGCAAGAGATTTGATGGTGAGATCTCGAAAGGAATCACTCGAGCAAAAGGATCAAATGGCCAAAATGATGGAAATGATGACGGCTTTGGTCAAAGGAAAGGGACCTATGCAGAGCTCTGATATCGTAGAGCTGCCTCAGCCAAGAGCTAATCAAGATCCACTTTATCCTCTGGGATTTACTCCACCTCATGTCCACACAATGCAAAGAGGATATCCCCAAAAGGAATCTACAGTCCTGGAACAACATCCTGCTCCATCTGCTCATTTAGGACAAGGAATGCTTGTGTTGAACCCTGGGGAAAATCCCTCAGATCCAATTGCTCCAGACTTAAATGATCCTGTAGAAATAGCAAGGCTGAAAATTGATGACAATAATGCTCAGGATAAATATAGAATCCTAGAAGAGAGGATCAGGGCAGTAGAAGGTGCTGAAGTTTTCTCTGCTTTGAGTGCCAAAGAGCTTAGTTTGGTACCTGATCTGGTTCTACTCCCAAAATTTAAGGCGTCAGATTTTGAAAAGTATGATGGAACAAGATGTCCAAAAGCGCATCTGATAATGTTTTGCTAAAAGATGACTGGTTATGTGAACGATGATAAATTGTTGGTACATTGCTTTCAAGATAGTTTGGTTGGCTCAGCTCTTCGATGGTATAATCAGCTCAGTAGAGAGAGAATCCGATCATGGAAGGATTTGGCATCAGCATTCTGTGAGCAATATAGGCATGTATCAGATATGGTGCCTAATCGACTAACTTTACAAATGATGGAAAAAAACCGTTAGAGACTTTTTGGTAATATGCACAAAGATGGAGGGATATCTCTGCTCAGATGGAGCCCCCATTAACTAAGACAGAGATAACGGTTCTCTTCGTCAATACTCTGAAAGCGCCGTTTATGATAAATTGGTAGGAAGTGCCACAAAGGACTTTGCGGATATTGTAATATCTGGGGAGCTTATTGAAAACGCCGTCAAGAATGGGAGAATGGAGGGCCCCGAGAGTTCGAAGAGGGCAGTACCCGTGAAGAAAAAAGAGGCAGAAGCCCATATGGTTGGAACTGAGAGCCACTGTACCTCCAATCTGTGCCCGGCGCAATCACGACCACATTATCGCCCACCTTCAAACTTCTACTTTCCTCCTCAAGGTCCTTACTATCAAACACCTCCATCTTACCCCGTGTATGCCATGAACAACCAAAGACCATTCACCATGTTCCCACCAAATACCACGCCTATACAAAACCAACTCAAAAATGAACAAAGACCAGCAAGACCTAATTCTGAAATACCTCAGTTTACACCAATTCTCGTATCATATGGAGAATTATACCCGAAGCTATTGGAAAAATAATTAATATCCCCACATTATATAGCACCCCTGAAGCGCCCATACTCGAAGTGGTATAATTCTAATGCTAGTTGTGTGTATCACGCTGGGAATCAGGGACACTCTACAGAAAACTATTTGGCCTTTAAAAAGAGGGTTCAAGGTCTCATCGATGCTGGCATTTTACGATTCGGTGGTGTTAGCAATGTGACAGGAAATCCTCTTCCTAACCATACTGATGGGAATGTAAATGCGGTGGCAGATGAAGATGATTGGCAAGCCAAAGGTTATGTTGCCGAAGTAAGAACACATTTGCAGAAGGTATGGGAGTTGATGGTTGAAAATGGCTTGCTCCACCCGTCTAGTAGAATTCTCAAAGAAGCTAGTACAAAAGACCAAAGTTTCTGTGATTTCCATGGCGTCAAAGGGCATGACATCCAGTCTTGTAAGGAATTTAGAAAGTTACTTCAGGACATGATGGATAACAAGGAGGTCAAGGTCTTTGATAGGATAAAAGGGGCCGAGGAAAAAGAAATATGTGCCTCTGATAATCAATCAGCAGTTTTCCCTTATAGCACCGATAGACCTTTGGTGATTTATTATGAGGCAAAGAAGGAAGAAGTTAGTCGAGAAGTTAAACCAAGTTTCATAATTGAAGTACCTGCTCCTTTCCCTTACAAGGACAACAAGGCAGTGCCGTGGAATTATGATGTCAATATCATTGTACCTGAGGGTGAAAAGTCCAAGGTTGTGAGTGAAGGTGTTAGCAGAGTAGGATATTTTACTCGCAGCGGAAGATGTTATTCTCTAGAGGCGGTTGAGCCAAAGAAGAAGGTTACTGGTCCGAGCCAAAAAGGAAAAGCACTAATGTATGAGGTTGAGGACGATGTTGAAATACCACCTGAGCAATAAGTTAAAAAGGCTGTGAATGAGGAGGAAGCATGTGAGTTCTTAAAGTTCATTAAGCACAGCGAATATAACGTTGTAGAACAATTAAACAAGCAGCCGGCCTAAATCTCGGTACTATCTCTATTGATGAACTCGGAGCCACATCAAAATACATTGCTAAAAGTGTTAAATCAAGCTTATGTGGCGAACAATGTATCTGTGGAAAAGCTTGATAGGTGGGTAAATAATCTGAATGCAGATAATTTCATCTCTTTTAGTGATGACGAAATACCGCCAAATGGTAGGGGCTTCGTAAAAGCATTGCACATCACAACCAATTGCAAGGGTTACATAGTACCAAATGTGCTCATTGACAATGGATCTGCACTCAATGTTATGCCTTTGGCCACGCTTTCTAGGATGCCGGATGATATGTCCTATCTGAGGCCTTGTCATTCTACAGTAAGGGCATTTGATGGGACACGACGAGAGGTCATGGGAAAGATCCAAATTCCTCTAAAAGTGGGGTCATATGCATATGATATCGAGTTCCAGGTCATGGACATCACGCCTTCATACAATTACCTCTTAGGAAGACATTGGATCCATTCTGCTGGGGCAGTTCCTTCATCTCTCCATCAAAAAGTAAAGTTCATCATGGATGGCCGCTTGATTACTGTCACTGGTGAGGAAGACTTCGTCGCATCTATCTCTGCTGATGCACCCTACATCGAGATAAGAGAAGATGCTGTAGAATGTTCTTTTCGCTCATTGGAATTTATTAATGCTGCATTTGTTGCTGAAGGGAATAAGATCCCCATTCCCAAACTGTCGAGGAATACCAAGATGGGAATTAAGCTGACTGTGGGAAAAGGAGCTCAAGCGAGGAAAGGCTTGGGAAAATATCAACAAGGGATGGTTAGAGCTTTGAACCAACGCACCACAAAGGTCGATACGGTTTGGGGTTCAAGCCAGACGTACATCAAAGAAGAAAACAATTACAGAAAGATCGAGAATGAAGAATCACGAGAGCTTCAGGCCGGGAATTAGAATGGGAGCCGTTGGCGTATCCTCCTTTGTCAAGAACATTCACATCAGCAGGAGTGATGTACCCAGGGCAAGACAATTCACAAATCCCGTTACTAATCGAAAGGGGTTTTCAGAATATCAGTATAAATGTAGTTGACTGCGAAGGTGATGCAATTGAGGATTTTTCAATGATACGCCCCTGTCCTCAAGGATATGTGTTGAATAACTGGACTGCTGTGGACTTCCTTGTAGTTTCTAAGTCCTCTCCAGAGTAATGCCCAATGTTAATTCTCCATTATTTTGTGTGTCCCTAAATAATGGGATTCTGTTTGTAAGAGCTTATGTTTGCTCTTTATCATTTCAATGAACATTAATGAAGATGCATTTTGTCATGGTCTTTTCATTTCAATTAGTGTCGCAATTATTCCCGCTTCTTATAGCTTTCTCTTACACATATATCATAACATTTCATAACATTGTGTGTGTTGATTCCAATACTTTGATGTTCCTCTATAGTTTTATTTCCATCCACCTTTCAGGTGCTCAGATATCAATGGCATGAACAATCCCATTACAAGTCCTGAAATCGATTTCGAGAAGACTGTTTGTTTAGGAGAATTTGAAGTTGACGAAAATGTTGAAGATTGTGTCTTGTCTCCTGACTTACTGAGAATGGTAGAACAAGAAGAGAAACAGATCCTACCCCATCAAGAATCTGTTGAAGTAGTGAACTTGGGGAGTGAAGAAAAGAATTAAGAAGTGAAGATTGGGACTTCTATTGCAGAAAATACCAAGCAGGACTTAATCGCTTTGCTCCATGAGTACAAGGATGTGTTTTCCTAGTCTTATCAGGATATGCCAAGGTTGGACACAGATATTGTGGTCTATAAGCTCCCACTGAAACCAGAATGCAAACTTGTTCAACAGAAGCTAAGAAGGATGAGACCTGAAATGCTGTTGAAGATAAAAGAAGAAGTCAAGAAACAATTTGACGCTGGCTTCCTACAAGTCTCCAAGTATCCAGAATGGGTAGCTAATATAGTCCCAGTGCCGAAGAAAGATGGCAAGGTGCAAATGTGCGTAGATTATCGTGATCTGAATCAAGCAAGCCCTAAGGATAACTTTCCTTTACCACACATCGACACTTTGGTGGATAATACGGCAAAACATTCTCTGTTTTCTTTCATGGATGGCTTCTTAGGTTATAACCAGATAAAGATGGCTCCCGAGGACATGGAGAAAATTACATTCATGACAATGTAGGGAACCTTCTACTATAAAGTAATTCCATTCGGATTAAAGAATGCTGGGGCAACATATCAGAGAGCCATGGTGACGTTGTTCCATGATATGATGCATAAAGAAATAGAAGTTTATGTCGATGATATGATTGCCAAATCTAGAGAAGAAAAAGAGCATGTTGGGAATCTCAAGAAGCTGTTCAAAAGGCTAAGAAAGTTCCAGTTGAAACTTAACCCAGCCAAATGTACGTTTGGGGCTACCTCGGGAAAACTGTTAGGTTTCATTGTCAGTGAAAGAGGTATCGAGGTTGATCCAGACAAGATAAAAGCTATACAAGAACTGCCTCCTCCGCGCACACAAAGAGAAGTCAGAGGATTTTTAGGAAGGTTGAATTACATTGCTCGATTCATTGCTCAACTTACTAATCAGTGTGATCCAATTTTTCGACTCCTTCGAAAACATAATCCGGGAGAATGGAACGAGGAATGCCAAGCGGCCTTTGACAAGATAAAACAGTATTTGTCTAATCCTCTGGTACTAGTACCGCCGACTCCTGAAAAACCCTTAATATTGTACCTGACCGTGTTTGAAAACTCAATGGGTTGCGTATTGAGGCAACATGATGAGTCAGGGAAAAGAGAAAAGGTGATTTACTACCTCAGCAAAAAGTTCACAGAATATGAGGCAAAGTACCCTTCAATTGAGAAGTTTTGTTGCGCATTGATTTGGACGGTTTGAAGGCTCAGACAATACATGTTGTATCATACGACATGGTTAATTTCAAAAATGGATCCAATAAAGTACATGATGGAGTCACTTGCACTCTCAGGAAGAATGGCATGATGGTAGATCTTACTGACTGAGTATGACATTGTGTATGTGAGCCAAAAATCGATAAAGGGAAGCGCGATAGCTGACTTCTTGGCAAGTCGAACAGCGGAAGAATACGAACCTTTGAGATTTGATTTCCCAGATGAAGACTTGATGTGCATTTCAGAAAAAGAGGGTGAGTCATCAAAAGAGAAATCATGGAATATGAGCTTTGATGGTGCATCGAATGCATTGGGGCATGGGGTCGGAGCAATCTTAGTGTCACCAGAAGGAGATCATTACCCACTCACTGCCAGATTGAACTTCTTCTGTACCAATAATATAACAGAGTATGAAGCTTGCATCATGGGACTTCGTGCAGCTATCGAAAGGAAAATTGAAATCTTAGAAGTACACGGGGACTCAGCATTAGTCATTTACCAAATCCGTGGAGATTGGGAAGTGAGGGATTTGAAATTAGTCAAATATCATGATCTCGTTATGAAATTGGTCAAAGAATTCAAGGAAGTGACTTTTAACTACTTTCCACGAGAAGAGAACCAATTGGTTGATGCTCTGGCCACCCTGGCTTCAATGTTCAAAGCAAACAGAGAAACTGAAATAATGCCTATCCAAATGAGCATATATAAGACCCCCGCACACTGTTTTAGCATTGAGGAGGAGTCAGATGGACGACCATGGTTCCATGATATCCTAGAGTACATCAAGAATCAAAGGTACCCCGAGCAAGCAAACGAGAATGACAAAAGAACAATCAGAAGAATTGCGATTTGATTTGTTCTTGACGGGGATATTCTATACAAAAGGGGAAAAGATCAAGTGCTCCTAAGGTGCGTGGATGCTGTTGAAGCTAGAAAGATACTTGAGGAGGTTCATGAAAGAATTTGTGGAACGCATGCTAGTGGTTTCACCATGGCCAGATAGATTATGAGACTTGGTTATTATTGGCTGACGATGGAAAGGGATTGCATTGGCTACGCACGAAAGTGCCACAAATGTCAAATTTATGGTAACAAAATTCATGCAACTCCATCGCCCCTTCATGTCATGACTTCTCCGTGGCCTTTTTCTATGTGGGGGATGGATGTTATAGGGCCAATTTCCCCAAAAGCTTCCAATGGGCATCGATTCATCTTTGTGGTTATAGACTACTTCACAAAATGGGTAGAAGCCACTTAGTTTGCTAATGTCACAAAGGCTGCAGTCTGTAGGTTCTTAAAAAAGGAGATCATATGTCGATATGGTCTTCCTGAAAGAATCATTTCAGATAATGCTTTAAATTTGAACAACAAGATGATGAAAGAAGTATGTGAGCAATTCCAGATAAAGCATCATAATTCTTCACCCTATCGCCCGAAGATGAATAGAGCGGTAGAAGCGGCTAATAAGAATATAAAGAGGATTAACGGAAAGATGACTGAGACATATAAAGACTAGCACGAGAAGCTACCATTCGCTTTGTACGCATATCGCACCTCTGTACGGACGTCTACAGGGGCAACTCCTTTTTCTCTAGTCTACGGGATGGAGGCCGTTTTGCCTATCGAAGTAGAGATACCATCCCTGCCCGTTTTGATGGAGACAAAGTTAGAAGAACCAGAGTGGGTTCGAGCTCGATATGATCAACTAAACCTTATTGAAGGGAAACGCTTGAAGGCAATTTGTCATGGACAGATGTATCAGAAAAGAATGATCATGGCCCATGATAAAAAAGTGCGGCTAAGAGAATTTCACGAAGGAGAGCTTGTACTAAGAAAGATCCTCCCGATACAAAAGGACTTTTGAGGGAAATGGTCACCAAATTGGGAAGGGCCATACGTTGTGAAAAAGGCATTCTCAGGAGGGGCTCTGATTCTCACTGAGATGGACAGGAAAGAATTACCTAATCCAGTGAACTCAGATGTTGTGAAGAAATATTATGCCTAAAAAAACAAAAAAAGAAAAATCAAGATGAAAACCCGAAAAGGGCATATTGATAAACAAAAGGATTAGGATGAAAACCCAAAAGGACGTCCTAATGAAGTGGGCCCGGGCTTAAAGGAGCAAAGTGACTTGAATGGGGAGTTGAATGACGAAGTCGCAATATTTGAAGCATTCTCAGAAGCTTGAAATCTTCTACACAAGAAGCCGTGCTCGAAACGATCCAGGACGAAGAAACGTGGAGAAGTTCATGCATTGGATATCTAGAGCATTTCTGGCCATTGAATTCGCTTTATTTTCTTTATGACAATTTATTTGTTAAACTTTCCTTGTCAATTTCCTTCGTTTGTTGCTTTAAAAAAATGAATGTGAGGTATTTCTTTCATGCCTACTTTGTCTTTTTTATGCATCTCGTGTTTGATTCATTTTAATGATAAATAGTAAGATGACATATTCTAAACAAAAGGAATGTTGAGCATTACCTGGATGAGAATTTAATAAGTACGCGGGCCTCAAAGTAAGAACAAGGTTCAACAGGGGGAAGGAGGGTGATATACGAGGAAGCGTGGATTATTCGTAAAATTTGAAGATGAATACAAAACCTGAGAGAAAGTCGAGAATGGAGGCAATGAATGAAGGTCCTCACGAAAGTCAGAAAGGGTCATGTGACAAACAACCCAGAGTGCATGGCATGATCACGTTAGACATAAAAGCATTTAGGACAAACATGTGCATATCATAATAACATCATACATGACATATACAGGTATACCAGTAGAGCAAGGAATACTGGGAGAAAGCTGCACAAAATCAATGAAGAACAAGGCTTTTAGTTTCACCAGATGTTTTTTGAAACCTGTTTCTTTCAAGAAATATTTTTTTTAATTTCTATTTTTTTCAAAAATCAACTCATAATACGAGAGGTGAGTTGAGCCTCGGGTCACGCTGAGGTATTTCTTTTAAATTTCTATTTTTTTCTTTTTTTTCTTTTTCAAAAAAATCAACTCATATTGCGAGAGGTGAGTTGAGCCTCGGACCATGCCGAGGTATTTCTTTTAAATTTATGTTTTTCAAAAAATCAACTCATATTGCGAGAGGTGAGTTGAGCCTCGGACCATGCCGAGGTATTTCTTTTTAATTTCTATTTTTTTGTTAAAATCAGCTCATATTGCGAGAGGTGAGTTGAGCCTCCGACACATGACGAGGTATTTCTTTTAAATTTCTGTTTTTCAAAAATCAACTCATTACGAGAGATGAGTTGAGCCTCGGGTCGCACGCTGAGGTATTTTAAATATCTATTTTTGCAAAAATCAACTCATATTGCAAGAGGTGAGTTGAGCCTTGAGTCAAGTCGAGGTATTTTTCAAATTTTACTTCTCAAAAAAAAATTAACTCATATTGCGAGAGGTAAGTGGAGCCTCGGATCGCATGCCGATGTATTCTTTTCAATTTCTATTTTCCAAAAAATCAACTCATAATTCGAAATGTGAGTTGAGCTTCGGGTTGCACGCCGAGCTATTCTTGATTTCTGCTTTTCAAATAAAAAGAAAATTTTTGAATAGTCGAACAAAATTCAGTACTTTTAAGTCTTTGCTCTATCCCCGTTTCACAGCGATGAGCAAAGAGGGACAGCTGTAATCACTGAATTTTGTCCAGCTCGATTTCATGTTTTTTAATTCAAAAAATACAAAAAATAAAAAAAATTACATTTTGGCCCCTAAACTTTTTGAAATTGCATTTTGACCCCTAAATTTTCCTAAAATTATATTTTAACCCCTAAATTTTTTTGAAACTACATTTTAACCCATAAACTTTTTGAAATTACATTATGACTCTTACGTTTTCTCGAAATTATGTTTTGGCCCCAGAAGTTTTGCTACGTTTGCAATCTGGTCCTTCTGGCAGCAACTTGCACACCTACCCCGTGATTTTCGGCCACCGGCCTAAGGCATGGCCTCCCTCTCCCCTAGCCACCTAATCCCTGCAAAAAGGAAGAGAAAAGCAGTTATAAATGGGTTAAAAACCCCCCAAAAAAGAGACCCCACGAAGGAGGAGAAGAAAGTTAAAAAAAAAAAAGAAATAGGAGAGAAAAGAGAAAGGAGAGAAAAGAAAGGAAGAAGAGAAAAGAGGGGAAGGCAGTCACGACGGCGTGAAACAGCAATGGCAGCGACGGGCTGGAGTTTCCAAGAGAAGAAGAAGAAGAAGAAGAAGAAGAAAAAGAAAAAAAAACAAAAAAATTTTGAAAATAGTCGGGTCAGACCGACCCAACCCACGGCCCGACCCGTGACCCGACCCAACACCAGCAGCTTAGCAGGCCACAAGGCCCAAACAACAGGCCCTAAAAACAAAGAACAGCCTATTCAGCCCAAAGAACCCAGCCCAAGCAAAGAAGCCATTCCAAGATGAAAAAGAATAAGAAGAAGCAGGCCAGTTGCTCCAAGAAATTCTCAGCCCAAAGAAGACGCCCAGAAGCCTAAATCAAAGAAAATTTCAAAAGAAAAAAAAGAAAAAGAAGAAAAAGGAAAAAAAAAAAAAAGAAGAAGAAAAAAAAAAAAAAAAGGTTCAATTCGTGTAACCCATTCGACGAAGCTCATGTTTGGGGAGCTTTTCAGTAATTTCTTTTATTTCATTTTAAATTTAACCCTCGTATTTTATGTTATTTCCTTTTAATATTATTAACATTTTATGCATTTTATATTTTTATATTTTGGTATTTATATTTTTAATTTTATTCAATTCTAATTTTATTTTATTTTAAATAATTTTAGGTGAATATCACCGGTTTATGTTAAACACGATACGCCCTTTTAAAAATTGTAAATATTCAAAAAATTTCGTGTTTTCACAAAAAATTTCCGTGTTTTGAAATTTTCGTGGCTTCAAAATAATTTTTATCGTGTTTCAAAAAATATTTGTGTTTTCAAAAGATTCCATTTTTCAAAATTTTCCGTGTTTTCTAAAAATTTCCATGTTTCTAAAATTTGTGTTTCGAAAATTTTCGTGTATTCAAAAATTTTTTGTATTTTCAACAATTCTCGTGTTTCAAAAAATTATCGTCTTTTAAAAATTTTTGTGTTTCTAAAATTTCCGTGTTTTCAAAAATTTTCGTGGTTTCAAAATTTTTAATATTTCAAAAATTCTCGTGTTTTCAAAAATTTCGGTGTTTTGAAAATTTTCGTGTTTTCAAAAAAATCTCGTGTTTCATAAATTTTCATTTTTTTTAAAATTAATTGTTTCAAAAATCTTTGTGTCTTAAAAAAAATTTTGTATTTTGATCGGATCGCGATTAACTATTAAATTGAACTTGTATTTTTTAAAATTAAGACAACACGCGTTTAACGAGATACCAATTATGGGCGTCGCGAGGGTGATAATACCGTCCTCGTGCGTAACCGACTCCCGAACTCTAATTTTCTCTGAATTTTCACGTAGACCTAAAATTACCTCTTTTTTAGAAAAAAATTTTAAAAATAAAATTTTCTTCTAAAAAGAGAATTTATTAGGTGTCCAATCACACCTATAAAAAAGATCGGTGACGACTCCTGTTTCAAATAAAATCGAGATTCGATTTTTCAAGTGTTTAATAATTACTTCGACTAGCGCCTGTGCCAAATTTTTTAGGTCGCTACACTAGCCATCCATTTTATTTTATTTATTTTATTTTCCCTTCCCATGGCTTGTATTTTAACAAATAGCCAAATGTCAATAAGAAGCAGAATTTAGTCTTATTTTTATTAATAGTAAGGATGTTGATATTTGCCATTATGTAGAAAATTTCCATCATATCAAGTTAAAATTATGTAATAATATCCATCATATATCCAAGTTCGTTGATTCAATAAGTCAAGGTGATTTCACAAACTTTTGCATTTTAGCAAATAAATGGACCATTGCTGTATATTTGTGTAACAGCTCGTTTTCAGTGGTGTTAGAAATAGTGGATTTGGGACCACGATTTTGACAAGCAGTTAGTATTTTAATTATTTTTTCTTTGATAAACTTATTTTAATTATTTATTTAGTATTTGCTGGGTTCATGCCCCCCTTAATGACTTCCTAGGGTTTAGGTTCTTCCTTTCCCAAACAGTTGATCCGTTGAGTAGCCCTATAAAACAGTTAACAAATCATACCTCCACTCGCTAATCCCCCATAGAGGGATTAGTTCCTCATGGTTTTCATAAATAATATTGAATTGAGTTAAAGATAGAACATGATAATTGAATTGAGGTGTAGAGTTTAAGAAAATACCTGATTTGTAGTAAAGATGAATATGAATTCACAAAGTTTGATCGTCTTTACAAATCAGATCTCTCGAGATAAAGCAAGAACAACTTGAAAATAAATCTAAAAACCTAAAACAAAGAATATCTGAACTGGAATTAAAAGAAAAAAAACTATACTAAGGAATTGATGTCCGTAACATGTGAAAAAAGATCCTATTTATAGATTTTAGGTGGCCTTCGTCGTTAACCCTAGGTTAGTTGAAGTTCTAGATCTTTAAGTTTGATTATGCAGACCAAAATGCCCTCTGGCTCGTGTTAGTTTCCGTCCAGAGTCGATGTCGCGACACATCAGGACCTGTGTCGCAACAAAGGATTCTATACACTCCTCTTGGGATATCTTTAGGGGTATGTCGCAACACCCTTATATTGTGTCGCAACATCGAAGGTAGTTTCGTGATTTCTTTATTCTTCTCCCTTAGTTGCTACATTGATCATTTTGTGTTGCGACATAGTGACCAGCATCTGTTTATTATGCCTTCTAATGGTCTCCTGCACACTTACATAGTTCATTAGCTTCCTTTAGACCTCATTCAAATTTCTAAGGTCAATAAAAAGCTCAATTTGTACATCACATTACATTTAAGAAAAGTTGCAAGAACATAATTAAAATCTAACGAAAATGCTTGCTTTCAACCTCCTAAAGTACGGAAATTTGTTTAATCTACTACACGGAATTACGGTATATCAAGTACACGACTTCCTGCTCGAATCCGCGATTTATAATGTTATTTATAGCCCTTTTCACATAATTTTGGCTTTTGTTAATAGCTAAATCAAGTCATTTTGTAATAATATATGTTTTTACAGTTTAAGTAGTTAACTTGGTTTTTTTTAATAGATTTTATTGTATTTGATAGCTAGAAAAAGGTTATGTGGTTTTATAAGATGAACCGAGAGTTAATGATGGAATTTCAGGCCAAAATTGCTGCTGATGTTGTGACCACAAAGTATGGAAGTAATATAAATATTAGCTTTGTTAATTACCATTTGATTCTTTTTTAGTAATATAAATACTTGCTTAATTTAAATTTGTTCCTATAATATACTTTAAGATTTATTCCTATGTTTTATATAATCACAACTTGTTTGAAATTGCCCTATAAAATTTATATTTTATTCAAAAGCTGAGTACTTTATAGATATTTTATGTTCGGTATTGTGTTTCGTAGATTCTATCAATAAATTTTTCCACCTTTCACGAATGAAAGAAAAGGAAACACAAAACTTAATTGGCAATTTCAATTAGAATCAAACTTTTCCTCATTTATATAAACCTAATAGGAATAGCAAAGGACATATTTTTGGGCAGGGCCTGGAAGAGCAGTCGAGGGTTGTTAATTTTTATACTGAAATGGACGAAATCGTCCACCCTGGTGTATGGTCTAGTAATCGCCAACCTGAGCGAGCCGAGTAAGATAATACTCAGCCTTACAGCATTACATGCCTACAAGTAAACTAATCTTCCCCAACTTATTGATAAATTCATTAAGATATATGATGTGAGAATGGCTTGACACGCAGAACTGTGTACTCCGGAGAATACAAATGCACGGGGAAAGGAACGACTCCTGCTACACGAGAGAAATTCGTCAAACAACTATTGTAGCGACCTAAAAATTTTGGGCACGGGCGCTCGTTGAAGTAATTATTGAAAACTTGAAAACCGAATCTCGATTTTATTTGAAAAAGGAGTCGCCACCGATCTTTTTTCTAGGTGTGATCGGACACCTAATAAAATCTCTTTTTAGAAGAAGAAAAAAAGTATTTTTAAATTTTTCTAAAAAAGAGGTGACTTTAGGTCTACGTAAAAATCCAGAGAAATTAGAGTTCGGGAGTCAGTTACGCACGAGGAAGGTATTAGCACCCTCGTGACGCCCGAAATTGGTATCTTGTTAGATGCGTGTTGTCTTAATTTTCAAAAGTACGAGTTCAATTTAATATTTAATTGTGATCCAATTGAAACATGAGAATTTTTTTGAAACACGAAAACTTTGGAAATATGAGAATTTTAAGAACACGAATTTGTTTTTTAAAACACAAAAATTTTTGTAACAGGAGAATTTTTTTGAAAACGCGAGAATTTTTAAAAACACGAAAATTTGCGAAGCACGAGAATTTTTTGAAAACACGAAAATTTTTTAAAACACGAAAATTTTTGAAACACGGAAATTTTTTGAAAACACGAATATTTTTGAAACACCGAATTTTTTTTAACACGAAAAATTTTGAAAAATGGAATTTTATTTTGAAGACATGAGAATTTTGAAAGACGAAATCTTTTTTATTTTTATTTTGTTAAAACACGAATATTTTTGAAACCACGGAAAGATTTTTTTTTACAAAAACTTTTCGATTTTTTTATTAAGCACGTATCGTATTTAATACGAACCGATGATATTCACTCAATATAGCAATGAAATCGACGAATTAGTATCAAATCGATTCGTTGTCTTATTTTTTTGAAAACACAAATATTCTTTGAAACACGAGAAAAATTATTTTGAAGAAACGAAAATTTCGAAACACGGAAATTTTTTTGAAAACACGAATTTTTTGAATATTTTTTATTTTTAAAAGGGCGTATCGAGTTTAACGCAAACCGGTGATATTCACCCAACATAGCGATGAAATCAACGATTTTATGTTAAATCGATTCGTTGTCTTATTTATTAAAATAAAATAAAATTGAATTAAATTAACATAAATACAAAAATATAAAAATGCATAAAAATACTAATAATATTAAAAACGGAATGTCATCAAAAAAACATGAATTAAATTAAAAGTGGGTAAAAACGAAATTACCAAAAAGGTCCAAAACACGAGCTTGATTTTTTCTTTTTTCTTTTTTCTTTTTTTCTTTTTCTTCCTTCTTTTTTGGGATCAAGCAGTAATGGCCTTTGCTCATTGCTGGGCTGGGTCATTGTTTGTTGGGCCAAATCTGCTGGCTCACTTGCCTCGCTAAGTCATTGGGCTATTGGCCTGCAAAATTTCATTGGGCTGTTAGGCAGCTACTTTTGGGCCTTTTTTTCTTTTTTTTGTTGGGCCTAGCTGGGTTGGCCTGTTGGGGGTTGCTGCTGGGTGGTCGGGTCGGGTCACCGGTCGGGTCGTGTCGGGTCGACCCGACTATTAATTTTTCTTTTTTCTTTTTTCTTTTTTTTCTTTCTTCTTCTTCTTCTTCTTCCTTCTTCTTTTTCTTCTTCCCTCTTCACCCTAGCTTGCACCGCCGCCTCTTTCACAACGCCGCTGCTGTCTCCGCCGCTTGGCCACCGTCGGACCCTCTCCTTTTCTCCTCTTTCTTTTCCTTCTGTCATTTTCTTTCTTTTTTTTCGAAAACTTTCTTCTTCTTTTTTTCGTGGGTGTCCGATTTTGAGGTAAAACACCCCTTTTATAATTGATTTTTGCTTCATTTTGCAGATGGTAGGTGGCTAGGGGAGAGGGAGGCCATGCCTAGGCCGGTGGCCGAAAATCACAGGGGGTAGGTGTGCAAGTTGCTGCCAAAAAGACCAAAATGTAGACGCAGCAAAAGTTTTGGGGCTGAAACATAATTTTGAGAAAGTTTAGGGGTTAAAATGTAATTTTGAGAAAGTTTAGGGGTCAAAATATAATTTTGAGAAAGTTTAGGGGTTAAAATGTAATTTTGAGAAAGTTTAGTAGTCAAACTGTAATTTTGAGAAAGTTTAGGGGTTAAAATGTAAATTTTTTATTTTTTTATATTTTTGATTTTTTTTAAAAACACGAAATCGAGCTGGACAAAATTCAGTGATTACAGCTGCCCCTCTTTGCTCATCGCTTTGAAACAGGGATAGAGCAAAGACTTAAAAGCACTAAATTTTGTTCGACTGTCCAAAAATTTTCTTTTTATTTGAAAAACAGAAATTGAAAATACCTCGGCGTGTGGCCCAAGGCTCAACTCACCTCTCACAATATGAATTGATTTTTGAAAAACAGAAATTGAAAAATACCTCGACGTGACTCGAGGCTCAACTCACCTCTCGCAATATGAGTTGATTTTTTTGAAAATACGAAATTTAAAAGAAATAACTTGGCATGTGACCCGAGGCTCAACTCACATCTCGCAGTATGAGTTGGTTTTTGAAAAACAGGAATTTGAAAAAATACCTCGGCATGTGACCTAGGCTCAACTCACCTCTCGCATTATGAGTTGATTTTAAAAAACCAGAAATATAAAAGAAATACCTCGGCATGTGACCGAGGCTCAACTCACTTCTCGCAATATGAGTTGATTTTTGAAAAACACAAATATAAAAGAAATACCTCGGCATGACCCGATGCTCAACTCACCTCTCGCATTATGAGTTGATTTTTGAAAAACAGAAATATGAAAGAAATACCTCGGCATGACCCGAGGCTCAACTCACCTCTCGCATTATGAGTTGATTTTAAAAAACAGAAATTTAAAAGAAATACCTCGGCATGACCCGAGGCTCAACTAACCTCTCGCATTATGAGTTGATTTTAAAAAACAGAAATTTAAAAGAAAGACCTCGGCATGTGTCTGAGGCTCAACTCACCTCTCGCAATATGAGTTGATTTTTGAAAAACAGAAATTTAAGAGAAATACCTCAGCATGGTCCGAGGCTCAACTCACCTCTCGCAATATGAGTTGATTTTTTGAAAAACATAAATTTAAAAGAAATACCTCGGCATGGTCCGAGGCTCAACTCACCTCTCGCAATATGACTTGATTTTCGAAAAACAGAAATTTAAAAGAAATACCTCGGCATGGTCCGAGGCTCAACTCACCTCTCGCAATATGAGTTGATTTTTTTGAAAAAAAATGGAAATTTACAAGAAATACCTCAGCGTGACCCAAGGCTCAACTCACCTCTCGTATTATGAGTTGATTTTTTTAAAAAAAATAGAAATTAAAAATACCTCAGCGTGACCCGAGGCTCAACTCACCTCTCGTATTATGAGTTGATTTTTGAAAAAAAGAGAAATTTAAAAATACCTCAGCGTGACCCGAGGCTCAACTCACCTCTCGTATTATGAGTTGATTTTTGAAAAAAAAACAGAAATTAAAAATACCTCAGCATGACCCGAGGCTCAACTCACCTCTCGTATTATGAGTTGATTTTTGAAAAAAAACAGAAATTTAAAAATACCTTAGCGTGACCCGAGGCTCAACTCACCTCTCGCATTATGAGTTGATTTTAAAAAACAGAAATTTAAAAGAAATACCTCGGCATGTGTCCGAGGCTCAACTCACCTCTCGCAATATGAGTTGATTTTTGAAAAACAGAAATATAAAAGAAATACCTCAGCATGTGACCGAGGCTCAACTCACTTCTCGCAATATGAGTTGATTTAAAAAAAAACAGAAATTTAAAAGTACCTCGGGATGTGGCCCGAGGCTCAACTCACCTCTCGCAATATGAGTTGATTTTGAAAAATAGGAATTTTAAAAAATACCTCGGTATGTGACCCGAGGCTCAACTCACCTCTCGCAATATGAGTTGATTTTTGAAAAACAGAAATATAAAAGAAATACCTCGGCATGTGACCAAGGCTCAACTCACTTCTCGCAATATGAGTTGATTTTAAAAAACATAGAAATTTAAAAGTACCTCGGGATGTGGCCCGAGGCTCAACTCACCTCTCGCAATATGAGTTAATTTTGAAAAATAGGAATTTTAAAAAATACCTCGGTATGTTAAAAAATACCTCGGAATTTTAAAGAAACAGGGTTTCAAAAAACATCTGGTGAAACTAAAAGCCTTGTTCTTCATTGATTCTGTGCAGCTTTCTCCCAGTATTCCTTCCTCTACTGGTATACCTGTATATGTCATGTATGATGTTATTATGATATGCACATGTTTGTCTTAAATGCTTTCGTGTTTACATGATCATGCCATGCACCCTGGGCTGTTTGTCACGTGCCCCACTTTTGATTTTCGTGAGGGTCCGCATTCATTTCCTCAAGTTTTGACTTTTCTCTCCAGTTTTGTACTCATCCTCAAGTTCTGTGAGTAATCCACATCTTCGTATACCACCTTCCTGCCCCCTTGTTGAACTTTGTTCTTGCTTCAGGGTCCTTGTATTTATCAAATTCTCATCCAGGTAATGCTCAACATTCCTTTTGTTTAAAGTATGTCATCTTACTATTTATCATTTAAATGAATCAAACACGAGATGCATGAAAAATGGCAAAGTAGGCAAGAAAGAAAGACCTCACATTCATCATTTTTTTGGCAACAAACGAAGGAAATTGACAGGGAAAGTTTAACAAATAAATTGTCATAAAGAAAAGAAAGTGAATTCAATGGCCAAAAATGCTCTAGATATCCAATACATGAACTTCTCCACGTTTCCTCGTCCTGGATCCTTTCGAGCATGGCTTCTGTGTAGAAGATTTCGAGCTTCTGAGAATGCTTCAAATATAGCGACTTCGTCATTCAACTCCCCGTTCAAGTCCCCTTGCTCCTTTAAGCTCGAGCTTGTTTCATTAGGACGCCCTTTCGGGTTTTCATCCTAATCTTTTTGTTTATCAAGACGCCCTTTTCAGGTTTTCATCTTGATTTTTTTGTGTTTTTTTTTGTTTTGTTTTTTTTGTTTTTTTTAGGCATAATATTTTTTCACAGCATCTGAGTTTACTGGATTAGGTAATTCTTTCCCATCCATCTCAGTGAGAATCAGAGCCCCTCTTGAGAATGCCTTTTTTACAACATATGGCCATTCCCAATTTGGTGACCATTTTCCTCGAAAGTCCTTCTGTATCGGGAGAATCTTTCTCAGTACGAGCTCTCCGCGAAATTCTCTTGGTCGCACATTTTTATCATGAGCCGTGATCATTCTCTTCTGGTACATCTGTCCATGACAAATTGCCTTCAAGCATTTCCCTTCAATAAGGTTTAGTTGATCATATCGAGCTCGAACCCACTCTGATTCTTCTAACCTTGTCTCCATCAAGACGCGCAGGGATGGGATCTCTACTTCGATAGGCAAAACGGCCTCCATCCCATAGACCAGAGAAAAAGGAGTTGCCCCCGTAGACGTCCGTACAGAGGCGCGATATGCGTACAAAGTAAATGGTAGCTTCTCGTGCCAGTCTTTATATGTCTCAGTCATCTTCCCGATAATCCTCTTGATGTTCTTATTAGCCGCTTCTACTGCTCCGTTCATCTTCGGACGATAGGGTGAGGAATTATGATGCTTTATCTAAAATTGCTCGCATACTTCTTTCATCATCTTGTTGTTCAAATTTACAGCATTATCTGAAATGATTCTTTCTGGCAAACCGTATCGACATATGATCTCCTTTTTTAAGAACCTATAGACTGCAACCTTCGTCACATTAGCAAACGAAGTGGCTTCTACCCATTTTGTGAAGTAGTTTATAACCACAAAGATGAATTGATGTCCATTGGAAGCTTTCGGGGAAATTGGCCCTATAACATCCATACCCCACATAGAAAAAGGCCACGGAGAAGTCATGACATGAAGGGGTGATAGAGCTGCATGAATTTTATCGCCATAAATTTGACATTTGTGGCACTTTCGTGCGTAGCCAATGCAATCCCTTTCCATCGTCAGCTAATAATAACCAAGTCTCATAATCTGCCTGGCCATGGTGAAACCACTAGCATGCATTCCACAAATTCCTTCATGAACCTCTTCAAGTATCTTTCTAGCTTCAACAACGTCCACGCACCTCAGGAGCATTTGATCTTTTCCCCTTTTGTATAGAATATCCCCGTCAAGAACAAACCCAGCCGCCATTCTCCTAATTGTTCTCTTGTCATTCTCGTTTGCTTGCTCGGGATACCTCTGATTCTTAATGTACTCCAAGATGTCATGAAACCATGGTTGTCCATCTGACTCCTTCTCAATGCTAAAATAGTGTGCGGGGACCTCATATATGCTCATTTGGAGAGGCATTATTTCTGTTTCTCTGTTTGCTTTGAACATTGAAGCCAATGTGGCCAGGGCGTTAGCCAACTGGTTCTCTTCTCGTGGAAAGTAGTTAAAAGTCACTTCCTTAAATTCTTTGACCAATTTCGTAACGAGGTCATGATATTTGACTAATTTCAAATCCCTCACTTCCCAATCTCCACAGATTTGGTAAATGACTAATGCTGAGTCCCCGTGTACTTCTAAGATTTCAATTTTCCTCTCGATAGCTGCACAAAGTCCCATGATGCAAGCTTCATACTCTGCTATATTATTGGTACAGAAGAAGTTCAATCTGGTAGTGAGCGGGTAATGATCTCCTTCTGGTGACACTAAGACTGCTCCGATCCCATGCCCCAATGCATTCGATGCACCATCAAAGCTCATCTTCCATGATTTCTTTTTTGATGACTCACCTTCTTTTTCTGAGATGCACATCAAGTCTTCATCTGGGAAATCAAATCTCAAAGGTTCATATTCTTCCGCTGTTCGACTTGCCAATAAGTCAGCTATCGCGCTTCCCTTTCTCGATTTTTGGCTCACATACACGATGTCATACTCAGTCAGTAAGATCTGCCATCGTGCCATTCTTCCTGAGAGTGCAGGTGACTCCATCATGTACTTTATTGGATCCAGTTTTGAAATTAACCATGTCGTATGATACAACATGTACTGTCTGAGCCTTCGAACCGTCCAAATCAATGCGCAACAAAACTTCTCAATTGAAGGGTACTTTGCCTCATATTCTGTGAACTTTTTGCTGATGTAGTAAGTCACCTTTTCTCTTTTTCCTGACTCATCATGTTGCCCCAGTACGCAACCTATTAAGTTTTCAAACACGATCAGGTACAATATTATGGGTTTTCCAGGGGTCAACGGTACTAGTACCGGAGGATTAGACAGATATTGTTTTATCTTGTCGAAGGCCACTTGGCACTCCTCATTCCATTCTCCTGGATTATGTTTTCGAAGGAGTCGAAAAATTGGATCACACTGGTTGGTAAGTTGAGAAATGAATCGAGCAATGTAATTCAATCTTCCTAAAAATCCTCTGACTTCTTTTTGTGTACGCGGAGGTGGTAGTTCTTGTATGGCCTTTATCTTGTCTGGATCAACCTCAATACCTCTCTCACTGACAATGAAACTTAGCAATTTTCCCGAGATAACCCCAAATGTACACTTGGTTGGGTTAAGCTTCAACTGGAACTTTCTTAATCTTTCGAACAGCTTCCTGAGGTTCCCAACATGCTCTTCTTCTCCCCGGGACTTGGCAATCATATCATCGACATAAACTTCTATTTCTTTGTGCATCATGTCATGGAACAGTATCACAATGGCTCTCTGATATGTTGCCCCAGCATTCTTCAATCCGAATGGCATCACTTTGTAACAGAATGTTCCCCACATTGTCACGAATGTAGTTTTCTCCATATCTTTGGGGGCCATCTTTATCTTGCTGTCTTTCTTCGGTATCGGGACTATATTAGCTACCCATTCTGGATATTTAGAGACTTGTAGGAAGCCATCATCAATTTCTTTTTTGACTTTTTCTTTTATTTTTAACAGCATTTCGGGTCTCATCCTTCTTAGCTTCTACTGAACGGGTTTGCATTCTGGTTTCAGTGGGAGCTTATGAACCACCACATCCTCATTCAACCTTGGCATGTCCTGATACGACCTAGCAAATACACCTTTGTACTCACGGAGCAAGGTGATCAAATTCTGTTTGGTGTTCTCTAAAATGGAAGTCCCAATTTTCACTTATTGTTTCTTTTCTTCACTCCCAAGTTTACCCTCTCAACAGATTCTTGATGGGGTAGAATCTGTTTCTCTTCTTGTTCTAGCATCTTCTTCGGCTTCAAATTCTCCTAAACAAACAGCCTTCTCGAAATCGATTTCAGGACTTATAACGAGATTGTTCATACCATGGATATCTGAGCACCTAAAAGGTGAATGGGAAATGAAACTATAGAGGAGCATCAAAGTATTGGAATCAACACACACAATGTTATGGAGTGATATGATATATGTGTAGGAAAAAGCTATGAGAAACGGGAATAATTGCAACACTAATTGAAATGAAAAGACCATGACAAAATGCATATTCATTAATGTTCATTAAAATGATAAAGAGCAAACATAAGCTCTTACAAAAGGAATCCCATTATTTAGGAACACACAAAATAATGGAGAATTAACATTGGGCATTACTCTGGAGAGGACTTAGAAACTACAAGGAAATCCACAGCAGTCCAATTGTTCAAAACAAATACTAGAGGACAGGGGTGTATCATTGAAATATCCTCAATTGTATCACTCTCGTTGAGCTCAGCATCCATAGCTCTAGCTCTTAGATGTGTTCTATAAGAATGACGTGATTCCAGACTTGTAGTGTCACAACTATGGATTATACGGTTCTAGCCTTAGTGAATGGTTAGGGTAATATGTACATGCAATGCATGAATGAATGAATGAATGAATGACAAGTGAATGTTAGTCATGAATAAATATACAAGAATTTGGTGTTGATTTCAAGATAGCCCCATATTTTGGCGTTTCATTAATCAAAAGAGCCCATTACAAAACATTTTTCCATCTTGGACTGAACAGTTACACAAATTCCCTGGCGACATCGCCTTGTTTCTTCACTCGTCCTAGGAACTCCGACATGCTTGATCTTTGGCTTAGAAAGAATTGCCAACTGAGAGCTTCAGCCTCATCTGATAATTGTACAATTTGCACAGCTGCCTTGTGAATTTCATTGACTAAACTTCAGCCCATGTATCAATCATCCCTGTCAACTTCATTTGCTTTTTCTTGAAGGCCATTGGTTTAGACTCCTTCACATATATCTTGTTGAGTTGCACATTGTCGATACGAAGCAGGGCATCATACTCTTCTATGGTTGGAGTCATATCTTCTTGATTGAAAGTGAAACACTGATAGGCTGGGTCCCGAAATCGAACCATGGCTTGAATCAACTGCTCGTTCACATTGATTGCTATCAAGTGAGCTATATCCCCATACTTTTCAGTGAAGATGCCTTTAGTACCTGAGTCCCACTGTTTCCAGATCCTAGTCAAGTTTTCGAGATCGTTCTGACGAATATTCGAAGTCACACACTCGGGAAGTTCAGAGATGTATCCTTCCTTTAAACTGTCCCTTTTTACTTTCTGAGTTCTCGAATACCAGTCTAGGACTACGGCATTTTTCTCGATTACTTGTGTAATTGACTCCTCCATTAGAAACCCGTTTTTAGCAACCAATCTCTAATCAACACCTTCCTAATGAGATGCCTATGATGCATGATGACAAACAGAATAAAAAATGAATAACCTCGGTTAGTGATCACAACAGATATAAACAGAGGAAAAAAGAAAAATAAGAACTATGGAAAGTTTAACAAATTAAGCTAATCAATCATGCAATTTGGTGGAACAGACCCACATTTTTTTTTTTGCCCCATCATGCTTTAAAAAATAAACTTGCCCCCACATGATAATCTACCTGATCCGATTTGTTAAACAGACCTAATTCTCTTGCAAAAATATATGTACAAAATGTAAAAGAGATAAAAGGTAAGAGGCGTTTCTCCCATGTGCTTATTTTGGTGACTATTCAACGGATAGAGGTTCGGCATGGCTCTAATTGGGTAGCTCGTACGGTTCACTATATGTGGTTCTGGTTCTAGAAAGGTACTCGAATTGTCCATAATGTCACCTACTAAGGTTAGTACGGAGCCTCGATTATCACCCGTCATGGGCTTGCGAGCTCAATTCGAGGGATTACATTTACTTATGCCTATACGGAGGGACAAGTTAACTCACGAAAGCATAAGTCATATGTAACCCGGAAGTATTTCACTAGCCTGTGCGGAGGGACGAGTTAACTCACGAAGGCGTAGCATTTACTTCCACTTAAAAGGACGGAGCCCGGGTAGAGAGCTCATGTTATGCAAAAAATGCAAGTGCACGGTGTGTGGGGAGAAACTCACAAACCTTTTATTTTTTATTCTAAAAAAGAAAAACAAACTAAAAAAAAACCATAAAACTTAGAGCTGAAAAGAAAAACAGAAAAACAAAACAAGTTAGAAAATTATTAATTTAAAAACCAAATGCAAATGCGTGACTTTTAAAAATAAAATTCAAGGATCACGATTAAAAATTAATTTGAACAAGAAATTTTGCAAATTTTGACAACACGCATTTAACGTCAGACTCGACTCTCAAAAAATGTCCCCAGTGGAGTCGTCAGCTATAGCGACCTAAAAATTTTGGGCACGGGCGCTCGTTGAAGTAATTATTGAAAACTTGAAAACCGAATCTCGATTTTATTTGAAAAAGGAGTCGCCACCGATCTTTTTTCTAGGTTTGATCGGACACCTAATAAAATCGCTTTTTAGAAGAAAAAAAATTGTTTTTAAATTTTTCTAAAAAAGAGGTGACTTTAGGTCTACGTGAAAATCCAGAGAAAATTAGAGTTCGGGAGTCAGTTACGCGCGAGGAAGGTATTAGCACCCTCGCGACGCCCAAAATTGGTATTTTGTTAAACGCGTGTTGTCTTAATTTTCAAAAGTACGAGTTCAATTTAATATTTAATCGTGATCCAATTGAAACATGAGAATTTTTTTGAAACACGAAAACTTTTGAAATACGAGAATTTTAAGAACACGAAAATTTTTTTTTAAAACACGAAATTTTTTGAAAACACGAAAATTTTTGTAACAAGAGAATTTTTTTGAAAACACGAGGATTTTTTTTGAAAACACAAAAATTGGTGAAACACGAGAATTTTTTTGAAAACGCGAGAATTTTTAAAAACACGAAAATTTGCGAAGCACGAGAATTTTTTGAAAACACGAAAATTTTTTAAAACACGAAAAGTTTTTGAAACACGGAAATATTTTGAAAACACGAAAAATTTTGAAAAATTGAATTTTATTTTGAAGACATGAGAATTTTGAAAGACGAAATCTTTTTTATTTTTATTTTGTTAAAACACGAATATTTTTGAAACCACGGAAAGATTTTTTTTTACACAAACTTTTCGATTTTTTTATTAAGCACGTATCGTATTTAATACGAACCGATGATATTCACTCAATATAGTAATGAAATCAACGAATCAGTATCAAATCGATTCTTTGTCTTATTTTTTTGAAAACACAAATATTCTTTGAAACGCGAGAAAAATTATTTTGAAGAAACGAAAATTTTGAAACATGGAAATTTTTTTGAAAACACGAATTTTTTGAATATTTTCGATTTTTAAAAGGGCGTATCGAGTTTAACGCAAACCGGTGATATTCACCCAACATAGCGATGAAATCAACGATTTTATGTTAAATCGATTCGTTGCCTTATTTATTAAAATTAAATTAAATTAAATTAAATTAACATAAATACAAAAATATAAAAATGCATAAAAATACTAATAATATTAAAAACGGAATGTCATCAAAAAAACATGAATTAAATTAAAAGTGGGTAAAAACGAAATTACCAAAAAGGTCCAAAATACGAGCTTGATTTTTTCTTTTTTCTTTTTTTTCTTTTTTCTTCCTTCTTTTTTTTTGGATTTGAATGAGTGGGTTTGCTCGCTTCTTTGTTGGGCTGGGGTCAGCGATTGTTGGGCCAAATCTGGCGGCTTCTTCTTTGTGATGGGCTCTTGGCACGCTAAGTGTTGGGCTATTATTTGCAAAATTTATTGGGCCTATTGGGCAGCTACTTTTGGGCCTTTTTTTCCTTTTTTTGTTGGGCCTAGCTGGGTTGGCCTGTTGGGGGTTGCTGCTGGGTGGTCGGGTCGGGTCATCGGTCGGGTCGTGTCGTGTCGGGTCGACCCGACTATTAATTTTTCATTTTTCATTTTTTTTCATTTTTTCATTTTTTCATTTTTCATTTTTTTTCTTTCTTTCTTTCTTTCTTTCTTTCTTCTTCTTCTTCTTCTTCTTCTTCTTCCCTCTTCACCCTAGCTTACACCGCCGCCTCTTTCACACCGCCGCTGCCATCTCTGCCGCTTAGCCGCCGTCGGACCCTCTCCTCTTCTCCTCTTTCTTTTCCTTCTCTCCTTTTCTTTCTTTTTTTTTCGAAAACTTTCTTCTTCTTTTTTTTCGTGGGTGTCTGATTTTAGAGGTAAAACACCCCTTTTATAATTGATTTTTGCTTCATTTTGCAGGTGGTAGGTGGCTAGGGGAGAGGGAGGCCATGCCCTAGGGTGGTGGCCGGAAATCACGGGGGGTAGGTGTGCAAGTTGCTGCCAGAAGGACCAAAATGTAGACGCAGCAAAAGTTTTGGGGCTAAAACATAATTTTGAGAAAGTTTAGGGGTTAAAATGTAATTTTGAGAAATTTTAAGGGTCAAAAGATAATTTTAAGAAAGTTTAGGGGTCAAAATGTAATTTTGAGAAAGTTTAGTGGTCAAAATGTAATTTTGAGAAAGTTTAGGGGTCAAAATGTAATTTTTTGATTTTTTGTATTTTTTGATTTTTTTTAAAACACGAAATCGAGCCGGACAAAATTCAGTGATTACAATTATCAGATGCAGAAGCTGAACCATTCTTAGTTCTTGACTACATTGAAGGTACCAAATGGTTGCTTCCTCCTCCGGCGGTACCTAAATAATTCATTCATTCCCAACTTATTCATGCCAGCAACATATCCTCATAGTATTGCTAATTCAAGCAGACTCTCGTCTACCTCTTTGCTGGGTGGAACTAACTAGCCATCCATTTTATTTTATTTTCCCATCCCATGGCTTGTATTTTAACAAATAACCAAATGTCAATAAGAAGCAGAATTTAGTCTTATTTTTATTAATAGTAAGGATGTTGATATTTTCCATTTTGTAAAAAATTTCCATCATATATCCAAGTTCACTGATTCAATAAGTCAAGGTGATTTCACAAACTTTTGTATTTTTGCGAATAAATGGATAATTAATGTATATTTGTGTAACAGTTCGTTTTAAGTGGTGTTAGAAATAGTGGATTTGGGATCACAATTTTGACCAATTAGTCAGTACTTTAATTATTTATTTAGTATACACAAGGTTAATACCCGCCTTAATGACTTCCTAGGGTTTAAGTTCTTCCTTTCCCAAATAATTAATCCGTTGAGTAACCCTATAAAACAGTTAACAAATAATACCTCCACTCGCTAATCCCCCATAGAGGGATTACTTTTTCATGGTTTTGATAAACAATATGCAATTGATGTAAAGATAGAACATGATAAATGAATTCAGGTGTAGAGTTTAAGAAAACGCTTGATTTGTATGAAAGATGAATATGAATCCACAACGTTTGATTGTCTTTACAAATTAGACCTCTCGAGATAAAGCAAGAACAACTTAAAAATAAATCTAAAAACCTAAAAGAATGAATATCTAAACTGGAATTAAAAGAAAAAATATATATACTAAGGAATTGATGTCCATAACATGTGAAAAATGATCCTATTTATAGATTTCAGGTGGCGTTCGTCCTTAACCCTAGGTTAGTTGATATTCCTGAGCCTTATCTTTTACTATGCAGACCAGAATGCCCCCTGGCTCATGTTAGTTTCTATCCAGAGTTGATGTCGAGACACATCAAGACATGTGTCACAACAAAGGAGTCTATACACTCCTCTTGGGATATCTTTAGGGGTATGTCGCGACACCCTTAAGTTGTGTCGCAACATCGAAGGCAGTTTCATGATTTCTTTATTCTACTCCTTAAATTGCTACATTAATCATTCCGTGTTGCGACGTTAAATATTTTCATTTCTTACATTAAATTCACCCGGTTTAGGTTTTGCACTTAGGATTATTATTCAATGATTATTGGTGTCTCTAGTCTGAAGTTCGTGTATTTGGCAACAATTATATTCAATTTGTTCTCATTAATGGCGATCAACCGCGAAATGCTCGGTCTGAACTGAAGCCATGTTTGCACAAAGAACTATGCAAATGAGTGGCAATGCGAGGAATCCTCCAAGGCTCATTTTTTTATATTTTTTGTCACCCGTTTCTCTTATAAATTGGAGTCACTTAGAATTAAAAGACAACCTCAATAATCAATAAACGAAGAAAATAAACATATTACTCTTTTTATTAAAAGGAAAAAATAAGAAGAAGGAAATGGATGGAAAAAGAATCGAGGGCAATGAAGTTTATGCTTTAGAAATGTGTTTAAGTATTCTCCTATTTGCTCCGATTGTTGTGTCACAACTAATACCGGTAGATAAATCCAAAGTAGAAGCTTGGTTTAACGGCATTATCAAGCCAGTTAAGGAAAGAGGTAAAACCTTATACCCTGAATTGGTTAAGGCAGAGACAGAACCTAGAATCATAATGGTGATGCAAGATGGGGATGGAGAATTCGATAACATAACCAAAGCCATCGAGAGTGTTCCATTAGGCAACGCCAAACGCGTGATTATATCCATCGGACCTGGATCTTACAAAGAGAAAATTAGAATTGAAAGAAATAAGCCTTTCATTACATTGTTAGGAGATCCTAAAAAACATGCTAAATTTGACATTTGATAGAACCGCCAAGCAGTATGGAACCATAGATAGTGCCACTCTTACTACTGAGAGTAGTTACTGTAATAGGCCAATTTAGCCCAGGCTCACAAAAAAAAAAAACCCAAAATAATAAAATAAAGTCCAAGTGCAGTAAAAAATTATATCATTTGGCCCGATCGGAATGTCCCATTTCTTGAAAAGGTTGAAGGTCCATCTACAAGCTTGACGCATATGGAAACATAAGCTTCAAGGATATGCAATCTTAGATATGATATGCAATCTTAGAAGATATGATTTTGTAATATTAGAGATTTAATTTGTGGATACCCTTTAATCTTAGCCGTTGATGTAATTGATCTGTACCGTTGGATTTGGGGAGGCTCAACTATAAATAGAGGCCTCTCCCTTCATTGTAAAATACTGGAGTTTGGAGCAATAATAATTCTTAAGAGCATTCACTCAAATTTCTCCCTCTCTTGCGTTCTTATTTTCTGTGGGTTGCTCTTATTTTGTTCTTCGTTCATCTTCGTTTCTTTTTAAGTTGCTTTCATTTGAGTTGGATTTTGGTGGAGGAATTTCGATGAATCTTCATATTGTGAGAGTTGGGCTGACTTAAGCATTTATTTTAACCTTTTTTATTTATCCTTTTAATTGTTTAATCATTAATTATTCTTTTACTTTTATTCATTTATTTATCCATCAACTTTCTTATTTACATATTGTTTATTCATTTAACCATTCTTATCATTCTTTTATTTTCTTCCATTAATTATATACTTTATTTGTTTTTAATATTATGTCACACATGTTGTTTATTTTTAAAACTCGTGTTATAAATCATCCATTTTAAATTGTTTGATTATTTGCTTTAAATTTTTTTCCATATATTATCAATTGCAATTTTTTATACTATCTATTTTATATACCATTTATTTTAAGATGTTTTGTGTATAACTTGTTCTAAATTCCTTATTACACAATTTTTATTTTTAAACTCATTTATATATTATTACTTTATATATTACCTATTTTCATTTTTTATATATTATTTATTCCAAACTTATACATATATTACCTATTTTTTATATATAATTTTTTATTGAATTGTATATTATTGATTTCAAATTTCTTTTTCCTTATTATTCATTTTCAAATTCATTATTTTTAAATTTGTTTACATTTTATTTTGTCGTATATTTTTTTTATACTCTTTGTTTTGAATTCATTGGTCTTTGATTATTGATGTTATTATTTAAATAATTGCCATTATGTGTTTTATAAATTGTTTATTTGTATTTTAATATTGTCATTTTTTTCTCAAAGTTAGTACGCATCGTTTTAATATTGCGTTAATTTTCCCCAATTTTAAAAAAGAAAACTTTTAAAAATAAGGCAATATTCGGTACTTTGGAGCTTTGAGAAAATCGTGCCCTGACTTACTGGGTTTTGATTTTTTTGATCCAAATAACCGAATATCCTTTTTAAACTTTAATGCATGAGACAAGCTTAGTTTCGAGGGTTAAAATGTCGTATTCTAACTTATTGGATGTGACATCTTATTACTTCGGGACAATGAGGTCTTAATATAAAATTCAATTTATTCAGGTTTTTAAAGAGGATCGTATTTTAAAATCTTTTCAAATTTTTGACATTAGGACGTTAATTAATCAATTAGGTACCAAATTTTGGGTGTTATAAGAGTGCTAATTCTTCCTCGTGTGTAACCGACTCCCAATCCCGTTTTCTCAAATTTTGTAGACCAAAATTATTATTTTAATAAATCAAAATGTTTTATTAAAATGATTAATCTCAAGGTGACCCGATCACACCTCGGAAAAAGATTGTTGGCGACTCCATTTTCGTTTTAAAAGTCGACCACGTTTTTCAAAATAAAAATGGTTTTGACAGTTACTTTGTGGGTGCCAATCTCAATATAGTGGTAAGTTAATGTAGAGTTTAGACATCCATGATCTGTCCTTTATTGAATTGATTATTAAATGGTTTTTTTATGGTGGCATGTTATGCATATACAACAATGCTCCTAGGCCAGATGGGAAAATGGTAGGAGCATAAGCAGTTACTTTGAGAGTCTCCGGCGATAGGTCAGCTTTTTCTAACTGTAAGATCATTGGCTTCCCGGACACTTTGTGTAATGATAGTGGCAACCATTTCTTTAAGGATTGCCATATTCGTGGCACTGTTGATTTTATTTTTGGAAGCGGGACATCTTTATATCTGGTATTAATATGCTTAAAACGTGAAATATAATGTATTATACCCCCATATATATATTTGACAAGTAAAGTGGGATGCAGAACTCGAAAATATTCGTGGAAGGAGATCTAGAACGAGATCCAAAAATGGCAGTAATTACAGCACAAGCGAGAGAAAGTTCATCAAAAGACACGGGTTATTCATTCGTGCATGGCAGAATTATAGGAACAGCGAAGGACATATTTTTGGGAAGGGCTTGGAAGAGCAGTCCGAGGGTTGTTTATTCTTATACTGAAATGGATGAAATCGTCCATCCCGGTGGATGGTCTAGTAATCACCAACCTGGACGAGCCGAGTAAGATAATACTCAACCTTACAACATTACATGCCTACAAGTAAACTAATATTTCCCAACTTATTGATAAATTTATTAAGATATATAATGTGAGAATGGTTTGACACGCAGAACTGTGTACTACAAAGAATACAAATGCACGGGGAAAGGCGCAACTCCCGCTACACGAAAGAAATTCGTCAAACAACTATCGGGTGCGGAAGTTGAACCATTCTTGATTCTTGACTATGTTGAAGGTACCAAATAGTAGCTTCATCCTCCAATAGTACCTAAATAATTCATTCATTCCCAACTTATTCACGCGGGCAACATATCCTCATAGTATTGGTAATTTAAGCAGACCCTCGTCTACCTCTTTGCCGGAAGGAAATAACTAACTTTCTATTTATTTCATTTTATTTTCCCTTCCCATTGCTTGTATGTAACACCCCTATACCTGGTTTGACAAAAGGAAGCTGATATAGGAATATTACATTTGGTGCCAAAGTGATTTTGGCTAATCACTAATAAATTTGAACATTATAAAAAATAAAGTTTTCATTAAATTATTCAATATTATCATTCTCAATGTTCAGGTACATTTCTGGATATCCTACTATGCCTGGAAATGTTTAAAATATGACTTTTGCGCAAAACATGGGCAAAGTATCGATACCTTTGGCCTAAGTATCGATACTTTTCCTTCATTATAGATACCAACATAAAAATCGATACCAAAAGTGCATTCTGTTTTGGAATTTTTCAAAATCAAGCTCTAGGTATCGATACCTTACCCTTAGGTATCGATACCTTAAGTGAATTTTTGGACAAAACAGTTGGAAAAAATTTTTAAAAACCCCCTGCGTTGTTTTCAAGCCATTTCAAAGTTTAAAACCAATTCAAAACAATCCCAAATCAACCTTATTTAACATATATTAAATTAATTATGCATGTATGCATTTAGATTTTAATAATTCAATGCAAATATCACCAAAGTTCTTCTTTAGACTCTAAAATAAGTAAATTTTCATAACTTATATTTTAGTTATTACTACTTGGAACAAAAATCATTAAATCCCTTAATTCCCAATATCTCATTTCTTTGTTTATTTATCATATTACATCCCAATTTCTTATTATCATATTCATTTGTAATCTTTTACTTATTTCACAATTTAGTCCTTAAGTCCTCAAATCGACCTATAAAATTACTATTATTTTTAATACATGTATCATGTTTTTCATTTAGTATAAATTTTCATAATTCCATCACTATTTCTTTCACAATTTATTTTTACATATTTAACTTATTAGTATTGTCTTTCTTATACTCCCTCAAATACATTCAATTTACTTATGTCTTCACTTTACTGATTCAAAATTTCAAACATTAATCGGAGATAAACCTTTACCTTGTAACAAAAATTGTTTACCTTTTTAGTAGAGGCCCAATAGACTAAACAGAACACTTAGGATATACAGAACTGATACAGAGGTGCTCTAGTAGGTACCTAAATGCAAATCACTAAGCACTAAAGTGCAAAACAGTAGGCACTAAGCACTGAAGTGCAAAACAGTAGGCACTGAAGTGTAGAATGATAAGCACCGAAGTGCGAAACGGTATGCGCTAAAGCATAAGACGATAAGCGCGTTAAAATTTCCTTAATGGCATGCCATCTATATCCCAATAGTTTTAATCTCGTCTACTTGGGAAAATGATATCATGCACACATATCACTTTTACACTTTCACATAATGCTTTTACATGCTTTACAATTTAGTCCTTGTAACAATAATCCATATACTTATATCTTCACTATCTTTAATACATGTAATATATCTCTAAACTCAATATTCATCTATAATTCACTAATAATCCTTATCATGCATTTACATATCACTTTTATATATTCGCAATTTAGTCATTAGCACAATATTTCATGTAGCAATATATTTTACTTTTAATAACACATATAACATAATTTAGTACTTATTAATATTCCAAAATTCACCACAACATCAATTTTTCTCATTTTAAGTGTTATGCGCTTCACTTTTCTATTTCTAATATGAATTTTCCCAAATTTACGATTTAACCTTTAATTTCCAAAACTTAGGAAATAATTGTAGTTTGGATTACAAAATTCATATATTCTTGTATTTTTCACTATGTGATTTATTATCAATATTTTCTTGTAAACTCTTATAACTTTCCAATTTAATCACCTTTTATCATAAAAGTTCTCTATTCATTATTAAATAAATTTTCTTTCATATCTAACTTAATTCACATAATTAATTCCACCATCTCATTTTCCACATCAAATTTCTATGTATTTCACTTGTATTATTTCCACCACATGTATTTCTCAAGTCTTTTAATTTAGTCCTTATTTCCATAAAATTTCACATTTTCCCATAATTTCACTTCTCTAACACTTTGTATATTTTTTGCTATCACATAACCCAACTATTATACTTTTATTATAATTTCCTACTTCACATGATAAATTATTTCACACTATTTTTTTTACTTAATTACCACTTAGTTTACAAAGATCACATTTTAATCCTTAAATAACAAGAAAATTCACGGGTACTTACCTCTTTTCTATCAAAATCTCTTGTTTTGCTCTTCTCCTACCACTTGATTCACTTACTCAACTTCTGTCTCCATCAACATGTCAAAAGCACAATATTTCCTCATGAGAAATCTTTATTTTAACACCATTTTTATGCTTTTCTATCACTACTAAACTTAAAAATAATATAAAACCTTAACATCCATGCCTTATTCTCTTGAAACCAAACTTTAACTTGACTTTCTCTCTAACTTGATATTCTAGCTCTCCATAGTCTCCTTATTATTTTTCTCTCTTGGTGGCCATAAAAATTCTGAGTGAAAATGGTGAATTTTTGGTGAAATGACCAAATTGTAAAGAAAAGAAAATTTCTTTCTTTCTTCTTCTTCTCATGTTGGAAGCATGGAAAGATGAAGACTTCCTTATATACTAAGTAAAAATTAATAAAATATAAATAAATGTCAAATCAAAATATTAATAAACTAATATTTATCTATTTAATTAATCTAAAATATCACCATCATCATTACTCTTCAAAATTATCTTTCTTGCTAAATGACCAAACCCTTATGATCCTTCAAAATTCCTCCATTAAATCATCACTCATTTTAGTAAAATTACGATTTAATCCCTCATACTTTTTCCACTTATTCAACTTGGTCCTAATTCATCCATTTTCCTTAGTTTTTAGATCCTTCCACCCTTAAAATATTTGTCTTATTGGTCCTTCAACTTTTCCATATTTACACTTTAACCCCTCAAATTTTAAGTATTTACTCTTGGGCAACAAAATTTTTCTCACTTTTGCAATTTAGTCCTTTCTTGAATTAATACATCATAATATACTTCCTAAGCAGATTTTGTTGACATAACTCAAATTTTCCCTTTTTTGTCACTTTATTTCCTTATTTTACTGTATTAAGGATAATAACTCACTTTTGCACTGTAGTGACTTTCAAGGTGTTACAATCGCATTTTAACAAATAGTCAAATATCAATAAGAAGTAGAATTTAGTATTGTTTTTATTAATAGTAATGATGTTGAGATTCGTCATTTTCTAAAAATCCATCATATCAAGTTAAAATTAGGTAATAATATCCATCATATATCCAAGTTCACTGATTCAATAAGTCAAGCTGATTTCACAAACTTTCATATTTTATCAAATAAATGGATAATGAGTGTATATTTGTGTAAGAGCCCATTTTTAGTGGTGTCAGAAATAGTGGATTCGAGACACGATTCCAACCAGTTAATATTTTAATTATTTATTTAGTATTTATAAGGTTATTTTAGAGTCATGTCAAATTTTGGTTAGAAATTTTAACATTTAGATAATTAATTAAATAAAAGGACTAAATCATAAAAATTTATTCGCTATTGATTAAATGTGCTAAATATGGATAATGACATGACCAAATGGTTTTAAATGGAAATTATGCCAAGGATGTTTAGTTGGAAAGTTTTATACATGCATTTTAGTTTATATTATATGTTTATTTTAAGGGTAATATAGTAATTAAGTAATTAATAACATAAACAAATAAGTAAAAGTTATCATCTTCCTCCTTTCTTTTGTCTTGACACCGAAAACACCATAGCCAAACTTAAGAAGCTTTCGACCAAGTTAAATTGTGTGCATGTAAGTATTTTGTAACTCATTTTTCATGATTTTTACGTTTTTGATATCATTGTAGCTTAATCTAACTAACCTAGGGACTAGTTCGTAAAGCTGATAAATGTTTTGAGTTACGCCACTAATGAACTTTGATGTTTGATGATAGATTTATAAGCTTGAAAGTTAAATATGAATATTTCGTAAAGTGATTTTGGTTAGTTTTAAAGTTTAAGGACTAAGTTGTTAAAATAACAAAGTTTTATTAAATATTTGTAAAAATCTGTTAAATATGGGCTATATGTGAATTAGAAAAGATTCAGCTGCTCTTGTTTGGGTTAATTTGTAATTTTATTAAAAGTTTTGGGTCTAGGGACTAAATTGAATAAAAGGTAAAAGTTTTGGGTAAAAGTGCTAAATGGCGATTGATGGTCAAATATGTGGATTAAAGTATTTTATGGTATTTAGATAGGTTAATTGAATAAATTATTATATTTAGATCAAGAAATAAATTAGTCGGTTGATATTCGTGGGAAAAGAAAAGTCATCGAGTAGTCGTCGTTGAGTGTTGATAGCTATCGTATTTTGGTAAGTTCGTATTGCATTCATTAATTTTTTAAATGTCTTAATTAATTATGTGTTTGGTTATATGAATTTGAATGATGCTATGATCTATTGAATGGTAATAAAATGAAACGATAATGGATTGAAGTGTAAAGTTTAAACATGTGATGATCTCAGAAAAAACAAGATACACTCGTGTGAACTTAGAGAATAGCCATCAGTATGGTGTCCATCACTGGTACATAGTACTGTAAACTATAATCACTAGTACAAAGTACTTGAAACGCCCTAATGATATGTCATTTGAACTTAGTGAACCATTCTTGGTCTTGACTATGTTGAAGCTACCAAATGGTTGCTTCCTCCTCCTATAGTACCTAATTCATTCATTCATTCCCAACTTATTCACGCGGATAGCATATCCTCACAGTATTGGTAATTCAAGCAAACCCTCATCTACATCTTCGCCAGATTGAAATAACTAGCCTTTTATTTATTTTATTTTATTTTCCCTTAGGATTTGTACTTAGGATTATTATTCAATGATCATGGGTGTCCCAAGTCCAAATGTCATGTATTTGGTAAAAATTTTATTCAATGTATGCTCATTAATGGCGATCAACTACAAAATGCTCGGTTTGAATTATAGCAAAGCTTGCACCAAGAATTATGCAAATGAGTGGCAATGCGAGGAATCCTCCCAGGCTTATTTTTCAATATGTTTTCGTCGCCAATTTATCTTATAGATTGGAGTCACTTAGAATGTAAACACAATATCAATAATCAATAATAATAATAAATAAAATAAACATATTACTCTTTTATTAAAAGGAAAAAAGAATAAGAAGGAAATGGATGGAAAAATAATTGAGGACAGTGAAGTCTTTCTTTTCTGAACAACTAATCCTCTAAGAGAACCCTACAAAATAGTTAACTAATCATACCTCCACTCGTTAATCCCCCATAAGAGGATTAGTTCCTCATGGATCTCATAACAAATATAAGCTTGATAGAAAGAGTAGACATAAATAATAATTCAAGAGTATAAAGTTTAAAAGGAGCCAGATTTGTATTAAAATTGAATGCAACATCCTCACAGAGTTTGATTATGTTTCACAAATATGATTTCTCCCACAAAATCAAATAACAAGAACTAAAATAAACCTAAAGCCTAAGAAAAGAGAAAAACTAAAGACTAAATTTAAGAAGAAAATTATAAAATACGAAAGTTGTCCACAACATGTGTTAATTGAGTCTATTTATAGACTTTAAGTGGTCGTATTCCTTAACCGTAGGTCAGCTGCAATCCTCGTGCCTAATGTTTGATTGTGCGGGCCAAAACGACCCTGGCTCTTAATTATTTCTCGTACAAAGATGATGTCGCGACGTACCAGGTCTTGTGTCACGACATCAAGGACAATATGCTCTATCTTCAGTGTGTCTTCAGGGGTGTGTCGTGACATCCTCAGGCTGTGTCGGGACACTGAAGGCAGTCTTGAAACCCGTCTATTTTGTTCCCGATGTTTTGACATCTAGCTCTCCATGTTGCAACATAGCAACCAGTATCAAGTTAGTGATCTGCCGTAATTTTGTGTAGCAGATTAAACTAAATTCCACACTTTAGGAGCTTGAAAGCAAGCATTTTTGTTAGGTTTTAATTATGTTTTCGTAAGTTTCTTTAAAGTTAATAAAATGTTCAAATTGAGTCTTTTATTGACCTTAAAGGCTGAATAAGGCCTAAAGGTGAGCTAATGAACTTTATAAGTGTGCAGGAGACCATTAGAAGGCGTACTAAACCGATATTGGTTACTCTGTCGCAACACAGAAGGATCAATGTCGCAACATAGGAAGCAAAATGGAGAAATCATGTGACTAGATTCGATGTTGCGACACAGCCTAAGGGTGTCACAACATACCCCTGACGATATCCCAAGAATTGTATATTGACTCCTATGTCGCGACACAGGTCCTAATGAGTTGTGACATCGGCTGTCGACGAAAATTAACACGAGTCAGGGGGCATTTTAGTTTAGTTTAAAATTAACACGAAAATTAACACGAGTCAAGGGGCAGGGTTAAGGACGACAACCACCTGAAATCTATAAATAGGCTCATTTATTACATGTTATGGACACCAATTGCTTAGTTTAGAATTATGCTTTTAATTTCAGTTTAGTTTTCCTTTCTTCTTAGGTTTTTAAATTTATTTTCAAATTGTTCTTTGTTTATCTCGATAAGATCTTATTTGTAGAGACAATCAAACTTATGGATTCATTTCATTCTTAATACAAATCAGGCGTTTTCTTAAACTCTATACTTCGATTCATTCATCATGTTTAATCTTTCTATCGATTCTATATTCTTCATGAAAACCATGAGGAACTAATCCCTCTATGGAGGATTAGCGAGTGAAAGTATGACCAATTAATTGTTTTGTAGGTTACACAACGGCTCAACTGTTTGGGAAAAGAAAGGCCTAAAACCCTAAGATCTCTTGGGTACGATCCTCGAAGTACTCACCTACTCCGTTGTAACTATATTACAACTGGACCCGTATTCTTGCGAATACCACCTCATCGATATATCTTTTACTGCAGTATTCACACTCTAGACGTTAGTATATCCAGAGGCAGCCAATTAGCACGCCTTCTAATGGTCACTTACACAGTCGCAAAGTATATTAGGTCACTCTTAGGCCTCATTCGACCTATAAGGTCAATAAAAGACTCAATTTACACATTTTATTATATTTAACTAAAATTGCAAAAATGTAATTAAAACTTAACCAAAATGCTTGTGTTCAAACTCCTAAAGTGTGTAAACTAGCTTAATATACTACACTGAATTACGACAAAACAAAGGTACAATTCACCGACATATTTCTTTTGAAACTCGGACTGAAAGAGCATCCAAATAATCTGATCCACTGGCACATGTCGAATGATTGTTAACCACCACTGGTATTCCTCTTCTTTAATAAGAGATACTAAGCATGTAACACACTCGTGCAATTAACATTTCAACTGTTGCAGGACTATTATTAGCATTCTATTTAAAGTAAATAGAAATTTAGGTTTGAATTAATTTTATAAATAATAATTTTAGATAGTCCATTCCACATTATTTTTATAAATAATAGAATCAAATATCAAAATATACACTCATTATCCACTTATTTGCTAAAATATAAAAGTTTGTAAAATCAAGTTGGATATGATTGGTTAGTTTAAAAAAAATGACAAGTATCCACATTCTTGCTACTAATAGAAATAATATTGAATTTTGCTTCTTATTGACATTTGGCTATTTGTTAAAAATACAAACCATAGGAAGGAAAAATAAAATAAAAAAAGGCTGTTATTTCCACCCGCTGAAAAGGTAGACGAGGGTCTGCTTGAATTACTACTACTGTGAAGATATGCTGCCTACATGATTAAGTTTCCAATGAATGAATTAATTAGGTACGATTGGAGGAGGAAGCAACCATTTGGTAGCTTCAACATAATCAAGAACCAGAAATGGTTGAGCTTCCGCATCTGGTAGTTGTTTGACGAATGGCTCTCATGTCTTGGGATTTGCTCCTTGCCCCGTGCATTTGTATTCTCCGTAGTAAATAGTTCTGCGTGTCAGACCATTCTCACCTTATATATCTTAATAACTTTATCAAAAAGTTGGGAAAGATTAGTTTACTCGTAGGCATGTAATGTTGTAAGGTTGAGTATTATCTTACTTGGCTCGTTCAGGTTGGAGATTATGAGACCATCCAACAGGATTGACGACGTTTCCCATTTCAGTATATGCATTCTTCGTTGTTCCAAAAATGCTACCATGCACGAACGAATAACCCGTGTCCTCCGATGAACTCTCTCTCACTTGTGCTGTAATTACTGTAAGTCCCAGATCTCCTTCCACGAATATTTTTGTGTTCTGCATCCCGCTTTTCTGGTCAAATATATATATGAGGTATAATACATCATATTTCACGTGTTAAGAATATTAATACCAGATACAAAGATTTCCCGCTTCTGAAAATGAAATCAATAGTGCCACGAATATGGCAATCCTTAAAGAAATGGTTGCCCCTGTCATCACACAAAGTGTCCTGGAAGCCGAAGATCTTGCAGTTATAGAAAGTCGACCTGTCGCCAGAGACTCTCAAAGCAACCACTTGTGCTCCTACCATTTTCCCGTCTGGCCTAGGAGCAGTGTTCTATATGTATAACATGCCATCATAAAAACAAAAACCCTTTTATAATCAATTCAATAAAGGATGGATCATGGATGTCTAAACTCTTCATTAACTTACCAATAGATTGAGATTAGCACCCACAAAGTAACTACACTCCGTAATAAGAGTGGCACTATCTATAGTTCCATACTGCTTGGCAGTGCTGTCAAATGTCAAATTTGGCATATTTTGGGGATCTCTTAACAATGTAATGAAAGGCTTATTTCTTTCAATTCTGATTTTCTCTTTGTAAGATCTAGGTCTGATGGATATAATCACACGTTTGGTGTTCCCTGATGGAACGCTCTTTATGGCTTTGGTTATGGTATCGAATTCTCCACCCCCACCCTACATCACCTTTATGATCCTAGGTTTCGTCTCAGCCTCAACCAATTCAGGGTTTAAGGTGTTACCTCTTTCTTTACGGACTTGATAATTCCATTAAACCAAGAATTTACTTGGGATTTATCTGCCGGTATTAGTTGTGACACAATAATCGGAGCAAAGAGGAGAATACTTACACACATTGTTGCGACATAAACTTCACTGCCCTTGATTATTTTTCCCGCCATTTCTTTTTTCTTCTTTTTTTTTTCCTTTTTTAAGAAAAAAGAGTAATATGTTTATTTCTTCGTTTATTGAATATTGATGTTGTATTTGCCTTCTAAGTGACTCCAATTAATACGATAAATTGGTGACAAAAAATTCTAGAAAATGAGCTTTGGAGGATTCCTCGCGTTGCCACTCATTTGCGTAGTTCTTAGTGCAAGCTTTGTTGCAGTTCAAACCTAGCATTTCACAGTTAATCACCATTAATGAGCATACATTGAACAAAATTGTTGCCAAATACACGACATTCAGACTTGGGACACCCATGATCATTGAATAATAATCCTAAGTGCAAAACCTAAACCGTGTGAATTTAATATAAGGAATGGAAATATTTTAAGTTGCTGCCTTCATTTGTTGCATCATTAATACTTATTTGTTTATTTTAAAGTTATTTTGAAATTAATTGTTTGTTGTGTTTATATAAATGAAGAAAAGTTTAATACTAAATGGAACTTGCCAATTAAGTTTTATGTTTCTTTTCTTTTATTCATGAAAGGTGGCAAAATTTTATTGATAGACTCTAGGAATCACAATACCGAACATAAAATATCTATTATTAAGTACTAAGATTCTAAATAAAAATATCAATTTTATAGGGCAAGTTCAAATAAGTTGTAATTGTATAAATCATAGGGAATAAATGTTGATGTATATTATAGGGACTCGATATTCGTCGTAGCATTGGTATGTTTATACATCAATCCATTCACATTAAAAGTAACATAATAAAATTCAATTTAAATAACATTAATACGATAATCGTTCATACAAACTTACCTCAATGACTAGGGGCGTGGAAGTTAAATCGAGCTAATCCGAAGCTTTTATTTTTCCTCGATCTAGGTCCGTACATGGTTTATCTTTATTTAAATGGAAAATTTCAATCAATTTAATACTTCTATTATTCAATTTAATCCACATTTCATATTTATGAAAAATTACAAATTTGTTCCTAACATTTTAACTTTTTCACAATTTAGTCCTTAAGCTTATAACTTAAAATCTAACCATTCTAATCAAAATCCATATTAATCAAACATGAAAGGGACCTTGACACAACTCATAATTACAATAATTTAACAATAAAATCCTAGAATTTAAACCTTTAACAAATTAGTCCCTAATTCCAAAATTCAACAAAGATCACTTAACAAAACTTGTTTATTTTTCAACAAAGATTCATAATCTATCATTTAACATCAAAACTCATTCAAGAACATTCATGACATAACCATCAAGCTTTAATAATTTTACAAATTAACCCTCGAACTAGCTAGATTAAGTTAAAACGATCTCAAAACATAAAAATCATTAAAATGAAACAAAACTAATTACCATGTAATGAAACCAAAGCTACCCAAAGTTTTCTTCTTCTCTAACGAGGTATTTGATTGAAACAAAGTAAAAATAAAGAAGATGTTAGCTTTTAGGTTTTTGTTTTATTTTTATTTAATTAATTACCATTTTCCTTATAATATAACTTGAAGATTAACATTTTCATGTCCATATATTTCCACTAGCATTAAGGATGGTATAATTACCATTTAAGCCCATTTACTTTAAAATTTCATAGCAATTTGACCCTTTAAACTATAATAACTCAACTTTTACACCTTTTACAATTTAGTTCTTTTTACTTAATTAATCAAGCGAACATTAAAATTTCTTAACAAAATTTTAATCTGACCTTACTATAATCCCGTAGACATTAAATAAATAATAAAATAATAATTTCCTCATCGAAATTGTGGTCCCAAAACCACTGTTCCAACATCACTGAAAACGGGATGTTACAAATTTATTTTTGTTTGAGGGAGACAGTCAAATAGTCTTAAGGTGTGTTTGAGTTCATGACGATGCGATGGCACTCGAAGACCCCGACATTTCATTTGTAGTGTAGGGATTGAACCATCACGTCAAAAGCTCATTGCATTACAACTCAGGCTCTAGCTCGCTGTGATTATATAGTCACGGGTTGAAGTATAACTAGGGCTCCCGGTTGATAGTGATTGTGTAGTTATAGGTTAGAGTATAACTCGGGAGCCTAGTTGGCAATGGTTATGCGGTCACGAGTTCAAGTTTCATGATAACGAAAGAGGATGTTTTATAAACCTGATACATAAGTTTGAGACCATAATCATAGGGGAAAACTAAGGGGCTTTCCAGTATAATCAACTTATTCTTTTTCTCCATCTCCACCGAAGCTATATCTTTAACCTCCCTATTCAAAACCTGTGACAGAGTGATAAATGATAAAAGTAACATATTTTAATCTCGTTCTTAATGCATATTTGGATGATTATTTATGCAAAATGGTGAATTTTATACTCCTAATCCCTTGAATTCGTGTTTCTATACTTAAGTGAGCATTTGGGAGCAAAAGGAGTGAAAATCGGACAAAAAGAGTAGATTTATGAGCCACATAGGCTGGGCCTTCTCACACGGGCTGGACACACGGCCATGTGCTAGACAGTGTTAATTTTGCAACTTGCTTCCCAAACACGCAGAAAAACACAATTTTTAGGCTTTTTGAGCATTCTAAGATAAATATCAAATAGAAGAAGAGAATAAGTGAGTCATCAGAGAATATTGAAGAAAAAAACTCGAAGAACACCATTTGAGCCAACTCTGAAGAAGATTTCCATCAAGATCAAAACCTCATTTTAATTTCTTTCGAAGTTTTTATGAGTTTCTTTATTTCTTGTTGTTATTCTGACTTTGAGATGTTTTTATTCGCAAGTATGAACTAATTCCCTAGATACCTAGGGAAGAAAAACCCTATGATGAATTATATTATTTGATTTCTATTTTACATGATAAATACTTGATTCTTGTTCTCAATTATGTGTGCTTATCTCTTGTTTTAATATTTCTGAGATATTAATTCATGTTTAATGTGCTTAAATCAGAGGAGGAAAAGTCTCTATTTAAGAGTAGATCTAGCATAATTGAGTGGAGTTGCATGCAATCCTAGAAATAGGATGACATCAATCTACCGGATTAGAGTCAAATCTAATAGGGAATCCATAGATCGAGTTAATATGATAATATGGGTTTTAATTGGAAAGGCATTTTAATTAACCTAGAGTCAGTTGCTCTTACTCTCGAAAGAGATATTAGCATAATTTAGGGATTTCTACGAATCAAGATACCAAGTGAATAAAACGTTTAATTCAAATTCATAATAATAGATGAAGTCTAGGTGGATTCTTTCTTGGGTATTGCCTCTCTCATTGGTTATTATTTGACTATTTTCTTGATTCGTTCTCTGTTGAGATCTTAGTTAAATTAATTTAGTAATTTTAGTTTAAAACTCATCACTCCAATTTGTCAGTTAAATGATAAGAAAATTGTAATTACTAATACTTTTAGTCCTCGTGGATACGATATCTCTACTCACCATAGCTATACTATTTATCGATGGGTGCACTTGCTTTTGTCGTATTTTTAGTTAGTTTCGTGACACATCACAGAGTTGGAGGCAAAAGGACTTTTACGGGGAGGAACGACTGTTACAATGGTGAAAAGCTGAAGGTCCTTTCAAGGCGACAGTAGTTGTTATGATTAAAGAACACATTAATAACTACAACTGTTGTCATCTGACTTAAGTTTTAGCTTCTGTCCACTGCCACAGTCACTCCCTGTGACACCCCAAACCCGGTCAAGACGGACCGGCCCAAATTCGAAGCGTTACATTAGCCACTTAAGCGACTCTCTGGCTAACGACCATCCAAGACACACCCTGACCTTATAACACCTCAATCTTATCTAAATATTAATAATTTATTTACGCGGAAGCAACTTATGAGCCAATTTTATACTTTTCCTGGGTAATTTAATCTAAGGGCATTTTTGTCATTTTACCACCTATAGTAAAACTAATCCGATTTTAGATATAAATGTTTAATGACCTTCTTTTAGCCAAAAATATGCAAGCCTAAAAATTCCAACTTAAATTGAGTTCGTTTGCTATGTCTAATTCAATTTTTATTATTAGGGACGAAATTATAATAAATACCAACTATCAAGACCTATTCCAATTTACAAATTAAGTGTGTTTCTATTGAAATTTACCCATTACGAGACTACCCCTAAAATTTTACCAAGTTTTCTTATCATCTAAGGCTCTAATTAGACCAATCAATTTTCAGGACTAAATAATAACTTAAACAAATTAGAATACCAATTTAAAAAGACAAAAATTCAAACCCCCAAAAATCCACACAGCCGTGTTCCCCAGACTGTGTGTCATTAAATGCCTGTGTTCGTGTCGTCAAAAATTTTTTGGTAGATTGCACATGCCCGTGTGTGATAGTTACAACTTCCACACGCTTGTGTCAATTTCCCACACTCCTGTGTGAAAACTACTGTACATATTTTTGCGAAAAACTCATTTTAAAACCCAATTTTGCATATTTTAATGACCAATTAAACCCGATTTAACTACGATTAATTAACATATATATACATACACCCTCAATTGAATTTATGGACATCAATTAAGCCTTAATTAAACAGAATTAAGCAATCAGTTTCATGCATAACAAACACTGAATAAATCAAACAAGTGGCGTACCTTAGTAGCTAGAAAACCACTCCATGGAAGCTTCATTTAATCAATCGTTAGTAAAAATTTCATGCTTCACACACCGTGTTATCAATCACCGTGTTATCAAGCAACAAAACACCATAAATCATTCAATAATTAAACTCAAACATGCCTTAAAGTTATTATAAAACCATTCAAAATAAATGTCCAATGTCCATTTACAACCAAAATCAATCTAATTCCTGAGAGTTCCACAATGCTCGACTACAGTCTCTAAAATGCGTAATAAAGTCCCTACCAAGCCTAAATATCTTAGAACTCTCTTGATCGGCTCCTCAACTCTTCAAACCCGACGATAATCTGCACGAATGTGAGGGTGTGAGCTTTAAAAAACCTCAATGAATGTTAATAAAAACATCCAATTCATGCTTAATTCACAACCAATCAGTCACAAATTATCAGCCAAAAAAATGTAACATGTCATTTAAATTTTCCATAAGCATTTTCAATTCCAAAAATCATTTATTCATGGCATTCAATCATCAATGATATAGCAAGAATCACACATAAATATACTGGCATTCATTTCTCATGGCTTAATTGAGTGATCATAAATCGGATAAACGGATCTCCAAACTCCCACAAATATCAAATATAGTCCACCAAGTTGAGCGGGCCGAAGCACACGCTTCCTTATAGTGCCTCAAATATCCCATTAAGTGGAGACTCATGCTCAACACTCCCTTATCTACCCCAAACAAAACAGTCCACCTAGAGCCATATGCTCACAATGTCACAAACAAAGGTAAGTGCCCACAAATCCTATGGCATGCAGTGCCCACAAATCCTATGGCATGCCAACTATATCCAATGGATTCACCATGCATGTTGCCAATATATTCAGTCAAACATAGCCTACAAATTAGTCATTATTGTGCTCAATTTAATATGACAAAATGATTATGTATAACTTGTAATATGGCCATTTAGCAGCTAATTAAATCAAGCAATTCATTCATCAATTTCCCAAATTCAGTTACAAATTGTAACACCAACATTTCATGATAAAAAATTCCAGTACACATGCTTAAAATCATCCTTATAATTAATTTTATTAAATAGCACAATACCACCCAAAAACTCACTTACCTTTTCTTTTCAATACAAATTCAATTTTTGCACATTTAATACCAATCTTGCAAAATCAACCATTCATCCATAATTAATTAATTTTAATCATTAATTAAGGTACTAATTAAACATAATCAAGGGTCAATTTACCAAATCGCCTTTAGAAACACTCACCACACAATTTTATTCTATCACAACAAGTGATCAACTAAGCAATTTCAAGCTTCAATTCCGGTTATCTCAGTCCTCTTCAAGATTTAGAGCTTCAACAGGGGTAAAGTAGACATTACCACATTTCTAAACCTATATTAAACACAATTTTTAATTAACTATGCTAATCGAAATTGTAATGACCCAAAATTCACTGGCGTCGGAAAAGTATGATATTGGGCCTCTGTCTCAGTAAATTGAGTTTGAAAATAATTATTAGAAATATTTACGAGACTAGTTGTGTGTTTAATTAGGTTTTAGATATGTGAATTTAGCTAAATTAAGAGTAATTAGGAAAAGGGATTAAATTGAATAAAGGGTAAAAGTCTAATTATAGATCAAAAGAAAATAATAGGGACTAAATAGGTAAATAAGCCAATGGCTTAAGAGTAGGCGGCAATACATGGAAAAATCTTAGATTTTTCTTGATTAATATTATAAAAATATTATTAATTAAAACATTATAAATTATATTAATTAAAGTGAAAATATTAATTATTGGAAATAAATAAGATAAAGACAATTGTATGGTAATAAAATTTGTACATGTGTAATATATGTATTTGTACACTTGTAATATAATTGTATGTTTTCTTGGATTTTAAGTAAAAAGATGTTTATTATTTATTATAAGTATTAAGTTAAGAGATATTTATTAATTAAATAATTAAATTATAAGATTTTGTGTGATAAATAAAATAAATGATGATAAATGCATGGTATAGATGATATTGTACATTTATAAATTAAATATATATATATATATGTACATTTGTAATATTATTATTTGTTGTTAAATAGATTTTTATTAAATAAATAAAATAATTGACAAATAAATTGTATAAAATTTATACAAGTGTAATAAAATAAATATGTACAAATGTAATTAAACAATTGGTTTACTTAATATTTAAGCATAAGATATATTATATTAATATTATATTAATTATTTAGTAATTAAAAACAATAAAGCAAATAAAATAAAGTAAAAGAAAGAAACAGAGAAGAAAAAAGAACAGAAGCTCTTTCGAAAACAGGGGAAAGAAAGAAGAAAAAGAAAGAAAAAGGGGAAATGAGGTTTTTAAAGCTTGGAGTTTAATTTGGTAAGTCAATTAAGCCCTTTTCTCTTAATTTTGATGTTTTAGAAGTTTTAAAACAAGGTTTTGATGGAATTAAGTTGATATTTTGTAAGTTCATAGGTTTTCAAGTATAGTTTATGTTGAACAAAAGAGATGAATTAGGGATTTAATTGAATGAATTTCAAGTTAGAATTGATAAAAGGATTAAATTGTAAAAGAAACTATATTTTTATGTTTTAGGATTAAATTGAGAGAAATTCGAAATTAGGAAAATATGCTGAAATTTTAATAGTTACATTTGAGTTTGGATGAAATTTGAATAGAAATAGAGTGTGAATTGAATTAGCAAAGTAAGTGAACTTAGTTAGGATTAAATTGAGAATAAGGAAGAAATTGAATAGAAATTCAATTATTTATCATAATTAGTGCTAAAATTAATAGTTTAAATTATTATTATTTTCGTAGCTAGCAAAGAACCAGAAGCATCGGCACGGAAGGGAAAAGAGAAGATTATCGAGGAGTAAACTCGAGAAAATCACGGTTTGTATTACTATAATTCAAGTTATTTATTATTAAATGTTAAATTTTAATTTATGTGTTTGGTAAATGAAATGTGAGGTAAGTATTATTATTATTATTATTATTATTATTATTATTATTATTATTATTATTATTATTATTATTATTATTATTATTATTATTATTATTATTATTATTATTAAGATGAGTGGAAATTAAATTGAATAGTTGATATGAATTAATATTTGAATTGTTTGTTGATTGAAAGCGGGAAGTGAATTTGATTCGAATTGTGACTGATATTAAATTGAATGGAAAGGTATTGAGTTGTGAAAATGTGTGAATTTATGGATTAATTATTGATTGAAAGGTGGAAAAATGATTGAATTGAAAATGTGAGAAATTGTGATTGAATTGAGGTTATATGTGATTTAAATACCCTATTAACTAGTCGGGCTGAGTCGGATATAGTTGGCATGCCATAGGATTGGAAGAGTTCAGAGATACTTCGACCTCGAGTTGATGAGACACTGGGTGTCACTATATTTCTTCGGATAAATTCGATGAGGTACTGGGTATCAACTTTCTTTGGCTTTGCCGATGAGACACTAGGTGTCAACTATTGCTTCGAACTATCCGATGAGGCACTGGGTGCCATACTGGAGTGTTTGGTTGGATCTGTGTATCCGTCAAAGTTCAAGTTTTGTTAATAGGGTAAATAATGAAATGATAAACTAAATGAGTTGATCAATCGAGCTATTGAAATAAAATGAAAAGTTGAATTGTGAATTGAAATGTGATATGAGATTGATAAATGAATCTAAGGTTCATGATGTGTTCAAAGCTCAAATTGTGGATATATGATATTAATTGATAAATTGTTATTGTTGTATTATGAAATTTGAGTTTAAACTTGTATGTATGATTTGTGCATGATATGTTTGATGATTATGTTTTATTGTTATTATTATAATTTGAATTATGGTAATACCACTGAGTATGAAATACTCAGCCTGAGTATGAAATACTCAGTGTACGGTTGTTTCCGTGCGTAGGTCGATAGAAATCAAAGGTTCCGATTCAGCATCCAGATCAATCCCGACTCCAGCATAAAGATTTTGGTGATGTTTTCTTCCTTAAGTGAAAGTGGCATGTACATAAGGATTATAATGGCTATTTTGGTATGTTATATAATTTTGTTATAAAGATATTAGGTGATTTGATGATTTAAGTGGTGAAATAATAGAAATTGTTTATGGCATTAATAGTGAACTAAAATCGTTTGAATAGTTTTACGAGCTGATTAGAAATGATAATAGGGTTTTTATTAATTAAGTTATTAAGACATTATGTCAAGTAAGATTTAAGTATATTTGTAACACCCCTTACCAGAGACCGTTTCTGGAGTCGAGCATGAGGCGTTACTTGACTTAACTTAAAAGTTCGAGGCATAAAAATTTACTTTAAAAATTAATTTCACCATTCACAATAAAGCTATCCACCTGTGCAGCAGTCACTAAAATAATTATAACTCAAGATACGAAACTAGAAATTTAGATCCGTAAATTTTTCCTGAAAATAGACTCATATATCTATTCACCATAAATTTTTCATAATTTTTGGTTTATCCAATTAGTACAGTTTATTAGTTTAATTCTCCCCTGTTTCACTAATCGACTATCCTAACCTCTTGTCACTAAAATTCAATTATCTGATTTAAAAGACTTCATATGGTGCTTCCACTTATTTCTACTTAAAATGGACTCATTAAGGAATTTAAACATATAAATTATAACTCATAATTCCTTTTTTACAATTTTTAATGAATTTCTAAAGTCAGAACAGGGTACTTCAAAATCATTCTGCCCCTGTGTCACTAAATTTCAAATATCTAAAAATATATAACTCTTTTGCTTACTCTATTGCTTTCATCTGAAAGTAGACTCTTTCAGCTTTAATTTCATATCTCACTCAACTTCTAATTCTATTTCCACTATTTTTTGTGATTTTTCAAAGTTACATCAATGCTGCTGTTCAAAAACTGTTCTATTGGAAATTTAAAAAAATTTCAATATAACCCCTTTATAATTACCTAACCTTCCCTGCAAATTTCAAATCACAACCAACTTCAATATTTCAACTACTTCACTTGAATACTAATGAAGTTCAACCAATCAACCATTTCAAACTAAAAACATGTATTTTTCAATGTCTAACACAACCATCACATTCAATTTTACTTTGCATACTTAGTCATTCATTCTATTACTTTTTACTTCAATTCCCTATACATGCCATAGAAATCCAAAAAGTTGTTTAACAAAATCTACCGGAGTATATCTGGATAGTGTGATTCTCGATGTAGATCCGATCCTCCGAATGTATAAATACGTTAATCTACAAAAACAATAAACACACACACATGTAAGCTTATAGAAAAGCTTAGTAAGTTCATAGGCATAAAACATAAATCTTACCAAACATTTGTACACTTATACAATATACACCATTACTAAGTTTACCTGTCAACCACAATCTTTGGTGAGTTCCTTGGTATAAACTCTACTTATTCTTTTACCATAATTCCTTTGGGCCCATTTGTCACTTACCATCCTTGATCAAAATTAAGGAACGGTTACGGAAAATTGAGTACTTCACTTTCACTTTGCCATAGTATAACTATGGTCTTACGTATGATCACTTATCATTTGTCCCTGATCAGATAAGTGTAGCTAAGCTACCACTTATCACTTTGTCACTTGATCAGATAAGTATAGCACTTATCACTTTTTCACTTGATCAGATAAGTGTAGCTAAAGCTACCACTTATCACTTTGTCTCTTGATTAGATAAGTGTAGCACTTATCACTTTTTCACTTGATCAGATAAGTGTAGCTAAAGCTACCACTTATCACTTTATCTCTTGATCAGAAGTACTCAAATTCGGCGTTCCGCTTAATTTGATCATTTATTCGATTTTCGCATTTTTATTTTACTCTCATTTCAACACTAAATACATTTCATCATACATTATATAATTCATGAAATTAACATTTAATCATTCAATTTCAGCCATATGAACTTACCTGGGTCGATTTGCAGAATTTGTAAAAGTTCAGGGACTAATCAACTACTTTTTCTTTTCCTCGGCTTGCTTCGGGTTCTCGATCTAAAATATAAATTTATTCATTCATCAGCATATAATTCAATTCTAATTCATTTCACAATTTATGCCCTTAAATTTTCGAAATTACACTTTTACCCCAAACTTTACAATTTTTACAATTTGGTCCCTACTCAATTAACCCCTCAATTCATCTATTTTTTCTCAATTAACACCTTTTCCAACTATTTTAGACTACTACATAGCCTTTCATATTCAAAACCACAACACCAAACCCTAATTCCCAACTCTTTCACAATTAGGTCCCTAAAATCAATTTCTATCAAAATTACTTAATAGAATCATCATATGACAAAATTAAAGCTTTAATTCCATGTTTATTCATCATAAAATTCAGTACTCATCAATGGTAACTTTCAAAATCAGCCATAAAATCAATAACTAATGAAAGAATTATTTGGACCTAATTGTAAAAGTATCAAAACCACAAAAATTAGAAGAAATAATCAAGAATTAAACGTACATGATTCAAATATATGAAAAAAAAGCTTGGAGGGACTCTTCAATGGCGTTTTTTTTGCTGATAATTATGAAGAATTACCTAGAAACTCTTTTAATTGAGATTTTTTTTATTTGTTAACTTTTACAAAATTTCCAATTTTACCCTTATTACATCACTTTTCCAGATTTTTCTTGCCCAACCGTCCAGCCCATATAATTTGGGCCTAATTTCCTTTTAAATCCCTCATTTTTAATCACTTAAGCTATTTAATCACAATTTAACAAATGTTACACTATTTTCAATTTAGTCCTTTTTAGTTAATTAACTATCCGAACGTTAAAATTTTCTAACGAAACTTTAATACCAACTCAATGACACTCTAAAAATATTTCTAAAAATACTTATGGCTCGGTTTAAAATCTTCGAGGTCTCGATACCTCGTTTTTTATTTTAATTATTTTAATATTTATTCCTAGTACACTATTCACTATTTCAAAAATTTTCCTAACTTCACATTTACTTATTCTTACTAAATTAATAATATTTTCTACTCATTTGTCAGATTTAGTGATCTCGAATCACCATTCCGACACCACTGAAAATTCAGGCCATTACAACTCTCCCCCCTTTTAGGAAATTTCGTCCCCGAAATATCGTACCTGTAAATAAATTCGGATACTGAGATCTCATCAATTCCTCCGTTTCCTAGGTTGCCTCCTCAGACCCATGTCGATTCCATAACACCTTAACTAGTGGTATACATTTATTCCTCAACTCTTTAACCTTCCGAGCTAAAATTTTCACTGGTTCCTCTGAATAAGTCATGTCGGGTTGGAGTTCTATTTCTGTATGAGGAATTACATGTGATGGATCTGATCTATACCGTCTCAACATAGACACATGAAACACATCATGAATCTTTTCAAGCTCCGGGGGCAAAGCCAATCTATAAGCTACCGGGCCGATTCTTTCAATGATTTCATACGGCCCGATAAATCGTGGGCTGAGTTTTCCCTTTCTGCCGAACCGCAAAACTTTCTTCCACGGTGACACTTTTAAGAATACACGATCACCCACATTAAACTCTATATCCCTTCTCTTCAAATCTGCATATGATTTTCGCCGATCGAAGGCAGCTTTTAAACAATCTCGAATAATACTGATTGCTTTTTGGTTTCCGAATCAAGTCCACTCCCACCGCTTTGTTCACTTAATTGCACCAATATATTGAGTTCTACACTTTCTTCCATACAGAGCTTCAAACGGTGCCATTTTAATACTAGTTTGATAACTATTATTATAAGCAAATTCGGCTAAAGGTAAATACCTTTCCCAGCTACCGCCGAACTCAAGTATACAACACCTTAACATATCTTCTAAAATCTAAATCACTCGCTCTGACTACCCGTCTGTCTAGGGATGAAAAGCTGTGCTGAAATTTAATTTGGTGTCCAAAGCTTCCTGTAATTTACTCCAAAATCTCGAGGTAAATCTCGGATCTCGATCTGAAATAATAGATATCGGCACTCCATGTAACCTCACTATCTCAGACACATATAACTCCGCTAATCGAGCTGATAATCTGCTCTGATTGGAATAAAATGTGCTGACTTAGTTAACCGATCAACAACCACCCATATCGAATCTTTCTTCTTCGGAGTTACTGGTAATCCAGATACAAAATCCATCGTGACATGTTCCCATTTCCACTCTGGAATCATAATGGGATGTAACAACCCTGTCGGCACTTGATGCTCAGCTTTCACCTGTTGACAAATCAAACATCTTGCTACATACTCACAGATTTCCCATTTCATTCCAGGTCACCGATACATTTTCTTCAAATCACAATACATTTTTGTACTACCCGAGTGAATAGAACACATACTACTGTGAGCCTCTGATAAAATATCATTTTTCAAGTCTAAGTTATTCGGAACACTTATTCTATTACGATAATATAACATACCATTTTCATCAATGGAGTATTCTGAGCTTAACTTATCTTGAACCATCTGTCATTTTATCATCAATTTTGGGTCATCATCCTGTAACTCCCAAATCCGTTGAAAGAACACGGGTTTAGCCTTTAATTCTGCTAGTACAGAACCATCATCATTAATAGATAAATGAGAATTCAATGCCCGTAGTGCAAATAATGATGATTTTCAACTAAGTGCATCTGCTACGACATTTGCTTTCCCTGGGTGATAGTCAATGACAAGATCATAATCTTTCAACAACTCTAACCATCGTCTCTGTCTCAAATTTAACACTTTCTGAGTAATTAAATACTTCAAGCTTTTATTATCAGTATACACGTAACATTTCTCACCATATAAGTAGTGTCTCCATATCTTCAAAGCAAACACGATCGCTGCCAATTCCAAATCATGTGTAGGATAATTCTTTTCGTGCAGTTTTAGTTGCCGAGAAGCATATGCCACCACTTTGCCTGACTGCATAAGTACACAGCCCAACCCATTTAGAGACGCATCACTATAGACTACAAACGGTACACCCGATTCTGGTTGAGTCAATACTGGAGCCTCTGTCAACATCTTTTTCAACTGATCGAAACTCCACTGACATTCATCTAACCATATAAATTCAACATTCTTTTGTAGTAATCGAGTCAGGTAAGGTAATCATTGAGAAATCTTTGACAAATCGGCGACAATAACCTGCCAATCCTAGAAAACTCCGCACTTCAGTAACATTCTTCGAAACTTTCCAATTTACCACTGCCGCTACCTTACTTGGATCCACTCTTATTCCATCAGCTGATACAATATGACCCAAAAATGCAACTTCATGGAGCCAAAATTCACATTTGCTGAATTTCGCATACAACTGTTTCTCCCGCAAAGTCTGTAGTACAATCCTTAAATGTTGTGCATGTTCGGACTCTGCCTTTGAATAAATCAATATATCATCAATGAACACAACCACAAATCTATCCAAATATGACTGAAAAATTCTATTCATCAAATCCATAAAAGCACCAGGGGCATTGGTTAAACCAAATGGCATCACCAAAAATTCATAATGACCATATCGAGTTCTAAGGCGCTTTTGACATCACACTCTTTAACTTTCAACTGATAATACCCGGATCAAAGATCTATCTTGGAAAATACTGCAGCACCTTTCAACTGATCAAACAAATCATTAATACGAGGTAAAGGATATTTATTCTTTACTGTTACCTTATTCAACTGCCTGTAATCTATACACAGTCTTAAAGAACCATCCTTTTTTTCACAAACAAGATAGGTGCACCCCAGGGCGACATACTCGGTCTGATGAACCCTTTATCTAATAACTCCTGCAACTGCGCCTTCAACTCTTTTAACTTGGCTGGAGCCATTCTATACGGTGTCATTGATATAGGAGTTGTTCCGGGGATCACATCAATTACAAATTTAACTTCTCTATCAGGTGGTAGACCTGGTAACTCTTTAAGGAATACGTCAGGAAATTCATTCACCACTAGCACTTGTTCGGGCTTTAAATCAGAACCCCGAGTATCAAGGATATAGGCCAAGAATGCTTTGTTGCCTTTGCGTAATAATCTCAGGCGAGAGAGTGAAATAATTCGATCAGATCACCCATATTTTCTGACTCAACTGAGATTACATCTCCTGTTTGACATTTCAAACTGATTTGCTTATCACGACAATTCACTACCGCATTATGTTTCATTAACCAATCAATTCCCAGAATAATGTCAAATTCCTGAAAAGGTAACAACATCAAATCAGCGGGGAATTCATAGCCTTTCACTTTCAGTGGACAATTATGACATATCAAATTAACCATCACACTTTGACCTAATGGATTTGTGACTTCTATATCAAATTCAGTGGACTCAACAGATAATTTCTTTTCAGATGCTAACATAGTGCAAATATATGAATGAGTAGACCCAGGGTCTATCAATGCATAAACAATAACATCATAAAGATAGAAAGTACCAGCAATTACATCAGGAGCCGTAGCTTCTTCCCTTGCTCGAATGGCGTAGGTACGTGCTGATGCTCTATTCTCTGATCGACCAACTGATTCCATCGTACCCGAACGGGTAGTCCCTGTAGCACTGCTCTGGCCAAAACGCCAACTTCTTTGAGGAATGGTTTTTCTATCTTATTCTGTTCCACTTCATCTTTTTGTAGCCGGGGACAATCTCGAATAAGATGATCAGTGGCCCCACATTTATAACAAGCCCCCATCTTAGTCTTACATTCTCCGAAATGATATCTTCCACAATATTGACACTTAGGCCAGGAAGCATTCTGAACACTTCTCACACTTGCTGCAGGTCTATCGAATACCCTGAAATCAGATTGTCTTGGTCTATCTCTGCCCGATCTCCCCGACACTGATGTAGTTCGACTAATTTCTTCTCTAGATTTCTTCACTGGAAAATCTAAAAATGACTTAGAAGCACCTCTTTTGAATGGCTCTTTACTTTTCTAATCCCGGTGCATTTTTCTGTTGTATACTTCTTCGAGCTTTTGAGCACCGTCTGACAGAACAACGAACTCTCGTATTTCATTACCCCCAATCATCATTCTAATTTCATCATTTAACCCTTCTTCAAACTGGATACACATTTCTTCTTCAGTAGGTACAATGTCTCGGGCATATTTGCTAAGGTAGACAAATTCTCTTTCATATTCAGCCGCTGATTTATCTGTAACACCCCTTACCCGTATTCAACTCCAGAATAGGGTATGAGGCATTACTAGAACACTTACACATGTAAACGTATTAAACCAAGTTACAAAATTTCATTCAAATTTAAACTCTTCAAATTTTTAACATGCTTTTATAATTCTTTACAACATATCCTCAAAATATTATATTCATAACAAATAGGGCCTACAAGACCCGATACTTACTCATGTAATTCAAAGCTCCATTTCCATTTTATTCAATTCAGAATCTTTCATGTTCACAATTCAAATCAATTTCTCAATCCAATATATATATATATTTCAATACCACACTCTCATACTATGAAACTTTATTTTCCCATATGAGCTTAAACCATGATCATCACATATCAAAGACAAATATTCTTGACATTTCCATCACATAAACTGAATTAATCAATGCAAATCAATGATATAATCATCCATATATCATTATTATCACATATATATATGTCATGACTAAATTTCTTAAACATTTGATCAATTGCTTTTCAATACCGCAATAGTTCCTTCAAGATACCAATACGTATTTACCATTCAATTTAATATTTACCGATTATAATTGGGCATATGACAATTATACACAATTATTTCATACATTTTATTGTCCTCCTCCTCTCCATTCCACATCCTTTATGTATAAAACATGCTTAAATAGCATTATACATAATTTCACTATTCACTTATATTTAAATTCAAAGCTGTCTATTTGAGTCAGAGTCACTAAATCATTTTTATCAGAAGCTAAAGAGGTCCAAATTAAGATATGTTAATTTCCCTTGAAACTATACTCCCATGTATTCTTACCATAAAATTTTCAGAATTTTTGACTTGGCCAATTAGTACAGTTTATTCTTTAAAGTCACCCCTGTTTCACTGCTCAACATCTCTGACCTCTCTTCACTAAGAATGAATTATCTCATTGTACAGAACTCGGATGATATTTACGTTTGTTTCCTTTGAAAATAGACTCATTAAGGATTCTAATCATATAAATTATAACTCATAATAATTTTTTTACAATTTTTAATTATTTTCCAAAGTCAGAATATGAGATTCCGAAATCAATCCGACCTTGCCTCACTAAAATTAAAATATCTCAAAACGTATAACTCTTTTTCTTTCTCTATTCCTTTTATGTAAAAATAGACTCCTTAATCTTTAATTTCATATCTTATTCACTCTCTAATTCAATTTCCACCATTTTTGTGATTTTTCAAAGTCACACTATTGTTACTGTCCAAAACTATTTTGTTGCTAATTCTACTTTTCATAATTTCACTTTTAATCACTATTCAATTCAAAATTCACTTTTCCATTTTCAAGTCAATATTCAATTCAATTCCACACATATATTCATTATTCAATTATACTTAATCGTTACATGATCTCATGTATTTTCACGTAGTCAATTTCCGTTGAACACTAAATATACACGGATACGTAGAGAATTAGCACATAAGTGCCATTAATCGATATGTAGCCGGGTTACCACTTTGAAATGTAGCCAAGCTACCACCGATCAATAACACCGAAATGTCCACGGGCCTGCTCACACAAGCTGTCAGGTGTCTACAACACATGCTAGATCACCCAGCACCCGGGACTCACTGTAACACTGTAACACTGATCTCTAGTGACATGTCACTTGCATCCACTTCTATTCCTAAGTTCAACCGAGAATTTACACTTAACACTTTGTTTTCAACACTTTATCACTTGAATAATTCATGAATAATTTTCCTTCCACATTGAACATTAATTCACATATCAAATATAATTCACAATTTATAAAAATATAAATATTATTTACACATAACTTACTTTGATGCAACAATATAAAAATTTAGCAATTTAGTCTTTAATCTATTTTTTTCTCCGGTCAAGGTCGATTCCACTTCTTTCTTGATCTATAATAACACAGTTGACTTATTTAGTACTCACATTTATCAAAACAGTCCTTGACTCAAACTTTGTCAAAATTACAATTTTGCCCCTAAACTTTTGCATATTTACACTTTTGCCCCAAAGCTCGTAAATTAAACTTCATCCCTTATTCTTATGTATTATGACATGCTGAACATTTTTCCCTTCTATGGCAACATCAAATTCCCACTCTAACACTTACTTATGAACATTTAGCATTTTTATCGATTATGTCATTTTACTCGTTTTCACTCAAAATCGCTTAGCAAAAGTTGCTTAACATAATTTCTAGCTTCATATTCTACCATAAAACATCAAAATAAACACATTTCACATATGGGTATTTTTCCAAATATAAACCCTAGATTAAATTATTGCTAGAATAAGCAAAATCAAGTTATCGGGACTCTAAAAACGTAAAGAACATTAAAAACGGGGCTTAGAATCACTTACTATGGAGCTTGGAAGCTTGAAAACCCTAAAAATTGCTTCCCCCCTTGCTGATTTCGTCCAAATGAAGAAGATGAGCACAATTTGTCATCTTTTTCCCTTTTAATTCATTTTAATTACTAGATTACCAAATTGCCCCTAACTTAAAAAATTTCCTATTTCACTTATCTCATGCCCATTTTTGTCTACCAACTTAACCAATGGTCTAATTACCATATAAGGACCTCCAATTTAAAGTTTCATAACAATTGAACACCTCTAACATGTAGAACTCAACTTTCACACTTTTTACAATTTAGTCCTTTTGACTAAATTGAGTGGCCAAACGTCGAAATTTTCGAACGAAATTTTCACAAAATCATTCCGTGAAATCGTAGACCACAAAAATATAAGAAAAATAAAATTTTCCTTGTCGGATTTGTGGTCCCGAAACCATTGCTCCGACTAGGCCAAAAATCAGGCTGTTACATTATTTCCCTGCCGTAGGTCGAGAAATTCCCTTTTCTTTTTATCCAAAAACCGTCTGCCCACATATTTGTTCTTAAATTCATTTTGGAAAAATTCCCAAGAAATTTTCTCTGCCGGAACCACAGCCTCAATCGTCTCCCACCAACTATAAGCTTCTTCTTTCAACAGAGACACGGCACATCTCAAATAATCATCTGGTGAGCAAGTCATTTCTTTAAAAATTCTTATCAAACTCTGTAACCAATATTCAGCTTTGACGGGATCATCATCAGTCCTTCCCCAAATTCTTCGGCTCCAAGTTTTCTAAGCCTTTCCAATGGAGAACGCTTACTGGATTCAGTCGTTGTAGGAGGTGGAGGAGCAACCGGGGGTACCACCGATGGAGCAGTAGGGGGAGGAGGTGGTTCAGCCTAATTTCTTTCTTGCCTCATTTCAGTATACCATTGATTCATAATCCCATAAATCATATTCTTTAGTTCTTGCTCTCGCATTTGGGAAATCGGAACATCACTGATTGTTTTTTGCTCAGAATTCTGTATTCAACTGTTGACTTCTTCTTGCTCAGTACGTTCAGGTATATCTGACATCTTTATAATCGGAGAATATCTATAAAAATAACAAAGATTAGATCGGATCATACACATCACACTATCACAGATTTATATGGCATGTATTTTTAAACACTTTACACTTCACACATATTCCGAAAACTGGCTAAACCGGGCTCTGATACCAATAAAATGTAACACCTCCTACCCGAGACCGTTTTCGGAGTCGAGCATGAGGCGTTACTTGACTTAACTTAAAAGTTCGGGGCATAAAAATTTACTTTAAAAATTAATTTCACCATTCACAATAAAGCTGTCCACCTGTGCAGCAGTCACTAAAATAATTATAACTCAAGATACGAAACTAGAGATTTAGATCCGTAAATTTTTCCTGAAAATAGACTCATATATCTATTCACCATAAATTTTTCATAATTTTTGGTTTATCCAATTAGTACAGTTTATTAGTTTAATTCTCCCCTGTTTCACTAATCGACTATCCTAACCTCTTGTCACTAAAATTCAATTATCTGATTTAAAAGACTTCATATGGTGCTTCCACTTATTTATACTTAAAATGGACTCATTAAGGAATTTAAACATATAAATTATAACTCATAATTCCTTTTCTACAATTTTAATGAATTTCTAAAGTCGAACAGGTACTTCAAATCATTCTGCCCTGTCTCACTAAATTTCAAATATCTAAAATATATAACTCTTTTGCTTACTCTATTGCTTTCATCTGAAATTAGACTCTTTCAGCTTTAATTTCATATCTCACTAAACTTCTAATTCTATTTCCACTATTTTTGTGATTTTTCAAAGTTACATCAATGCTGCTGTTCAAAAATCGTTCTATTGGAAATTTAAAAATTTCAATATAACCCTTTATAATTACCTAACCTTCCTGCAAATTTCAAATCACAACCAACTTCAGAGATTTCAACTACTTCACTTGAATACTAATGAAGTTCAACCAATCAACCATTTCAAACTAAAACATGTATTTTCAATGTCTAACACAACCATCACATTCAATTTTACTTTGCATACTTAGTCATTCATTCTATTACTTTTTACTTCAATTCCTATACATGCCATATAAATCCAAAAGTTGTTTAACAAAATCTACGGAGTATATCTGGATAGTGTGATTCTCGATGTAGATCCGATCCTCCGAATGTATAAATACGTTAATCTACAAAAACAATAAACACACACACATGTAAGCTTATAGAAAAGCTTAGTAAGTTCATAGGCATAAAACATAAATCTTACCAAACATTTGTACACTTATACAATATACACCATTACTAAGTTTACCTGTCAACCACAATCTTTGGTGAGTTCCTTGGTATAAACTCTACTTATTCTTTTACCATAATTCCTTTGGGCCCATTTGTCACTTACCATCCTTGATCAAAATTAAGGAACGGTTACGGAAAATTGAGTACTTCACTTTCACTTTGCCATAGTATAACTATGGTCTTACGTATGATCACTTATCATTTGTCTCGATCGATAAGTGTAGCTAAGCTACCACTTATCACTTTGTCACTTGATCAGATAAGTATAGCACTTATCACTTTTTCACTTGATCAGATAAGTGTAGCTAAAGCTACCACTTATCACTTTGTCTCTTGATCGATAAGTGTAGCACTTATCACTTTTCACTTGATCGATAAGTGTAGCTAAAGCTACCACTTATCACTTTATCTCTTGATCAGAAGTACTCAAATCCGGCGTTCCGCTTAATTTGATCATTTATTCGATTTTCGCATTTTTATTTTACTCTCATTTCAACACTAAATACATTTCATCATACATTATATAATTCATGAAATTAACATTTAATCATTCAATTTCAGCCATATGAACTTACCTGGGTCGATTTGCAGAATTTGTAAAAGTTCAGGGACAAATCAACTACTTTTTCTTTTCCTCGGCTTGCTTCTGGTTCTCGATCTAAAATACAAATTTATTCATTCATCAGCATATAATTCAATTCTAATTCATTTCACAATTTATGCCCTTAAATTTTCGAAATTACACTTTTACCCCAAACTTTACAATTTTTACAATTTGGTCCCTACTCAATTAACCCCTCAAATGATCTATTTTTTTATCAATTAACACCTTTTCCAACTATTTTAGACTACTAAATAGCCTTTAATATTCAAAACCACAACACCAAACCCTAATTCCCAACTCTTTCACAATTAGGTCCCTAAAATCAATTTCTATCAAAATTACTTAATAGAATCATCATATAACAAAATTAAAGCTTTAATTCCATGTTTATTCATCATAAAAATTCAGTACTCATCAATGGTAACTTTCAAAATCAGCCATAAAATCAATAATTAATGAAAGAATTAGTTGGACCTAATTGTAAAAGTATCAAAACCACAAAAATTAGAAGAAATAATCAAGAATTAAACTTACATGATTCAAATATATGAAGAAACAGCCTGGAGGGACTCTTCAATGGCGTTTTTTGGCTGATAATTATGAAGAATTACCTAGAAACTCTTTTAATTGAGATTTTTTTTATTTGTTAACTTTTACAAAATTTCCAATTTTACCCTTATTACATCACTTTTCCAGATTTTTCTTGCCCAACCGTCCAGCCCATATAATTCGGGCCTAATTTCCTTTTAAATCCCTCCTTTTTAATCACTTAAGCTATTTAATCACAATTTAACAAATTTTACACTATTTTCAATTTAGTCCTTTTTAGTTAATTAACTATCCGAACGTTAAAATTTTCTAGCGAAACTTTAATACCAACTCAATGACACTCTAAAAATATTTCTAAAAATACTTATGGCTCGGTTTAAAATATTCGAGGTCTCGATACCTCGTTTTTGATTTTAATTATTTAAATATTTATTCCTAGTACACTATTCACTATTTCAAAAATTTTCCTAACTTCACATTTACTTATTCTTACTAAATTAATAATATTTTTACTCATTTTTCAGATTTAGTGATCTCGAATCACCATTCCGACACCACTGAAAATTCAGGCCATTACAATATTTAAGTATATAAATGCCTTGGTTGAAATACTGGAATTTGGTTGGTTGTGTTTTGAAATTTGCAAGGGGTTTTATGTAAAAATAAGCAGAAATACTGTCGAAATATAAAAAAAATTGAATGAAGCCAATTAGCATAAATTTATATGAATTTATAATCATTTTATAATATATTTGTTATTTATTTAATAATTATTTGTAAATTGTTCGAGATATCCGGTAATGACTCGTAATCCTATTCCGACGACGGTTTGGGGTTAAGGAGTGTTATAGAAATTCACTCACAAAGATACGTTACTAAATTTGTAACATCAAGTCGAAAACTCAATTCCTCACAAAATCAATTTCTTCAGCCTTCCTAATCACTTCCAAACATCAATACTAAACCAAATACACATAAACTAAGCATTAATTTCACATTTAAATCAATTGCACAAAAATTCGAAAAATCGGTTCATGAAGATGGTGAAATTCAGATTTCTTCAAATTACCTCACAATTCATGTTTAAACTTGATAAATAAGACCAAAAACCTTTTAATAGATCCATTTTGAATTGGAACATTCATTTATTTGTGGATTTCCTCTCAAAATTCAAGATCCACCATTAAAACACCTTAAACTTTTGAAGAAGATGACATTGATAAAAAAAACCCTTTAATTGACTCTCAAATCATGTAAAAATGTTTCTAATCTTCATAAAAACAAGTTTAGGATTGAAGATTACCTTTGATTAGCTTTAAATCGTTGATTGAAAATCTTGAATTATGAAGCTTGAGAAATTTCAAAATATTTTTGACTACTTTTGAGAATAATTTTGGGTGAATTGAGAGAGTATTTTGAGAAGGAAAATTGTTGGATCTATTCTCTGATGATAGATCTTTAAAACCATGCAAAGAAAACGAAATTTATATCTCTCTAATCTGATGCAAATGGTGTGAAACGTAAGTTTGATGCATTGTGTTTAAAACTGAAACAACCCATTAGAATTTAAAAATTGGGGAATTTGCCTAATGGCCACTCCCACATTTCCCTTGTTTTACCATTTAATCATTTCCCTCCAAAATTTAAAATTTTAAGGTTTATTTTCCAAATAAATACTTTAAATTTTCTCTTGTTTTACTATTAAACCCAATTTAATTAATATTTAAATTTAACTCAAATAAACCCCCAATAAAATTTATTTTAAAATTCTTTTCAACCCAAACTAATTATTTTCACTAATAAATATTTAAAATCTTTAAAATTAATTTTCTAAAAATATTTTTATTTTTCTAGACACAATAATCGATTTTAGATGAAATTAACCTCCTAAATTAAATTAAAAAATTACTAGAAATCCAATAAATTCCTAGTTTCACACTCGAAACCCAAAAAATATACCCGAAACTACTAGACCCAATTTAGGGATATTACACTCCCTCTAAAATTCCTCTTGCCCCCAAATCCGTCATAGGTTTCAAACAGGGAGGTTAAGGATATTACTTTGATGGAGATGGAGAAAAAGAATAAGCTAATTATATCAGAAAGCCTTTTAGTTTTCCCTATGATTATGATCTCAAACTTATGTATCGGATTTATAAAGCATCCTCTTCTGGTATCATGAAACTTGAACTCGTGATCGCATAACCACTGTTAACAGGGCTCCTGAGTTATACTCTAACCCTTGACTGCATAACACCATCAACTAGGACCCCTAGTTATAACTCAACCTGTGACCTATAAACACCATGAACTCGGAGCCTGAGTTGCAATGCAATGGGGTTCTAAGGTAATGGTTCCATCCCGACACGGTAGATGAAATGTGTAGGTCTTCAAGCGCTATCGCATCATCGTAAACTCAAATATACCTTAAAACTATCACAATGTCTACCTTAGACACAAACACAAATAAATTTTTCTCCCTAAATTTTAAACACACAAAAAATAAGTTGAGGAGAGAGAAATAGAATTGGCTTATTTCTCTAAATATAAAAAATCAATCCAAAACCCTAATTGTTTTCTAAAACGACATACTTAAAATTTTATTAACTATAAAAATATATACTTAAGTATAGTCTTTCGATCTGTTGATATATACTTGCTCGTTATAACAAAATTAATTAACTATAAAAATTTAAAATTATTTATCATTTAATAAAATAAATAATAAAATATCTATAAAAATATTTTGATACATATTATTTTATTAAATAAAATTACAATTTCACGTGTTTTAGCAATTTCATAAAAATAAAATAATTTAAACTTTTATTATACATCATTTTTAATGTAATGCCCTTAATAGTCATTTCAATTCTCATTTTAATGTTATAATTGCGTTTGAATCTAAACAAACATCTTATGGTTGATTTTAATCTCACTATCATCGCTGATTTTAACCTTATCAAAAGTAATACTATCGCTCATCAAAAGTTTGTTGTAAACTTTTATCTTTGAAGTGACTGGGAATATAAAAGGAACACTATCTTTTTTTTCTTTTCTTTTGTTTTTGACAGAAACACTACCTATATAAACATAAGAGTTGGGGTCTCTCTTATAAATGTTCATTATGAACAAAACAAGCACATAGTTTTAATAGTGCTAAAAGTGAACAACCTCTAATAAAATTATAAATGACTATTAAATTATGGCACAAATACGATGTGGGTGAAAATTTTATGTAACAAATTTATAAAAAGAATGATAAAAAATTAAATGTGGCTTTGGTTGAAATAATGGAGTTGATATAGTAATGATGTTTTGAGTTCAAATTACATTATATGTGTATTTTATAAATTTTATATAAATATATTAAAAGAAAAACACCCTTAAAACAATATTTTCACCATAAAATAATGAATCTTTGATATTTTCACAAGTTAGTTGGAACCAAACAGATAAGTGACATCAACCCATTCAATCACTTACATAATAGTATAGATTATACGTGGTGCATTTTCATTTTTATACTAAGAGTTATACGTGGTTCAGTTTTCTAACATCAATAATTTCATCAAATTCTCGCAATACAAGAATTAATTGATGATCAAAAGATATCATTTTGAGTTTACGATATTTGTTTCTAAAATTATCAATACTAGATTTTATCACTCACAATGTGGGTGAATGAAAATATTTTGTATTAATAAAGTTATTTCAACAAATGATTAATGTTGGAGTGATAAGAAATTTCTATATGAATTAGTTGATCTTGTATTTAATTATTAAATAATGTTTTTAGTTGTTTTATTTGAAATATTATATATAAATATTAAAAATAAAATACCCTTATAATAATATTAATTATCCTTTAATATAAGAATATTTTGATATTTTAATATAAGAATATTTTAATATTAACTTAATCAATCATTTTATATATAATATAAATAACACATAATTAAGATACCGAGACTAAGACACCTAAACTCATGGGTGGATCAAAAAATTTTCCCACATCCCATGAATTGAAAGAAAAAATCATTTGAAACTTGAATTCCAAATTCCATCTAGCGATAAACTTTTTCTTTATTTATATAGACCTAATAAATAATTTCTTAATGAGGCACACGTGAGTTTCCATTCTTAAATAAAATTCAAATGAATGAGAAGATATTATCTCAAGAGTCAAGACTTTTAAGACCGAAACAATAATGGGTGTTGTGTATAAGCAACAATATTCAATATATATAACTCATTAATGGCGCCACTAACCGAAAGAGTTGGTTTGAATTTCGTAGCAAGCTTCAAGCAGGAACTACTTAAACATATGAGTGGCACGAAACCATAAATGAGTGGCAGTGCGAGGAATCCTCCAAAGCTTACGTTCCCAGACATTTTCGTCACCAATTTATCTTATAAATTGGAGTCACTCAAAAAGCAAACACACCATAAAATAAAAATAAAAAATAAAACATATTACCCAAAAAAAAAGAGGGGGAAGAAAAAGAATGGAAAACAGTGAAGTTTATGCAGTAATCTGCATAAGTATTCTCTTGATTGCTCCGGTAATTGTATCCCAACAAATACCGGCAGATAAACGGCAAGTAAATGCTTGGTTTGAAGGCATTATCAAGCCTGTGAAAGAAAGGGGTAACAGCTTAGACCCAGAGTTGATTCAGGCTGAGAGTAATCCTAAAGTCATAAAGGTGAGGCAAGGTGGTGGTGGAGAATTCAATAGCGTAAAGAAAGCCATCGAGAGTGTTGCATTAGGGAATACCAAGCGTGTGATTATATCCATCGGACCTGGGGTTTACAAAGAGAAAATCAAAATTGAACGAGGGAAGCCATTCATTACATTGTTGGGAAATCCAAAAAACATGCCCAATTTGACATTCGGCGGCACCGCCAAGGAGTATGGAACCGTTAACAGCGCCACTCTAATTGCTGAGTCTAATTACTTTGTGGCAGCTAATCTCAATATAGTGGTATGTTAATGTAGACATAATTGGTTGAACTGAATGCATTGCATGGGTAAGTTTGAATCTTAATGAATTGGGATCGCTTTTATAGAACTCAGCTCCGAAGCCAGAAAGAGGGAAAACGGTAGGAGGACAAGCGGTTGCCTTGAGAGTGTCCGGCGATAGGTCAGCTATCTATAACTGCAATATCTACGGTTTCCAGGACACGTTGTGTGATGACAAGGGTAACCATTTCTTCAAGGACTGTTATGTTTCGGGCACAGTTGATTTCATTTTCGGAGGTGGGAAATCTTTGTATCTGGTACTATTCTTCTTGACCAAAATAAATTTAACAACACCACATGTTATATTAAATGTATATATTGATTGGAAAAGTTGGATATAGAACACGGACATATTCGTGGAGAAGCGAGAAGGTGGAGGATTTACAGTGATAACAGCACAAGCGAGAGAAAGTTCATCGGAAGACACGGGTTATTCGTTCGTGCATGGCAGCGTTACCGGAACAGCAAGCAATTCATTTTTGGGGAGGGCTTGGAGGAGCAATCCAAGAGTGGTTTATGCATATACTGATATGAGCAACGTCGTAAATCCTGCTGGATGGACTCATAACAATTTTCCTGAACGAGCCAAGTAAGATAAATTACTTTTTCTATATATATTAATCCTTATAAGAAACAAAATCTTATTAAGGTGAGAATGATGTAGAACTGTTTATTATGGAGAATACAAGTGCAAGGGGCGAGGTGCAAATCCCAGTAAGCGAGAGCCATTCGTGAAGCAGCTATCAGGTGCGGAAGTCCTACCATTCCTGGCTCTTAACTTCATTGAAGCTACCAAATGGCTGCTTCCTCCTCCTAAATATGAATTTAATTAGCCATTCAGGCCCACCCTCGGGTGGAAAATAACTAGGCATCTATTTTTTTATTATTATCTTCCTATGCCATTGGCTTGTAACATGTCACATACCTCAAGTAAATAAGAAATTAGATCACTTTTTTTAAAATTTTATTTTCGCACCATTTCTTATGTTATTTATGTTGATTAAATATTACTTACTTTTCTCAATCATTTTAACATACTACAGATGATAATAATCCACTGCTTTGCTCTCATTTATTTTTCAATAAAAAATTAATAAACTAATGAAAATTTGAGTCAGCTAAATTCAATTGGGTTTAGTTTGGTTAATTCAATTTATTTGACTATACTAATTTAATTTTACTTAATAATTCTTTTATTATATTTATAATTATTTGATACTGACAATCATTCAAACATATATTTATATTTATAATTTAATTATACTTATTTAACTGTGAAAAAATTGTATGATACGTTAAATTAACCTCTCTCTTTTTTTTAATTTCTTTTAACACCGTTAGATGGTCCATCTCCGCATTAAAGAAATATATCTCGAAGACACACGTGACGGGCCTAACTATCATTCCCCGCACAAGTGCCAGGTTTTAATCTTTGTCTATCCGTTCCCTAACCTTTCCCCCAAATCCATAACGAAGAATAAAACCCTAATTCCAAAATTCCCCCAAATTTTACTAGAATGGATCAATACGAAGAGCAAGAGCACGAGGTGTACGGAGGGGAGATACCTGACGAGGAAGGAGAGATGGATGCGGAGTTCGATATGACTGCTGGAGCTGAGGATTACCAAGGCAACGACCAAGGCCTTCAACAAGATCCTAGTTCCTCCAAAGTTGCCCTCTTTTTCATTTTAGCTTTTTTTTCCTTTTTCTTATCTTTAGCTGAGCTATTTTTCTGATGAAAAAAATGTTTTTATTTTGAAAAAAAAATTAGGACTTGGAAGACATGAAAAAGAGGCTTAGGGAAATCGAGGAAGAGGCGGGAGCTTTACGTGAAATGCAGGCTAAAGTCGAGAAGGAGATGGGCGCTGTCCAAGGTTCTTCTCTTTTTCTCTTAACTTTTTATTTTAATTTTTTTTTTTAGTTTGTATTTGATCTGAGCTTTTGGCTGTATTTTTTAACAAGTTTGACTTTGATTGGAATTTACTTGTCTTGTTTGAGAAGGAGAATCTCTTCTTAATCATGAAATTGAAATTGAACTTCTTTATAATTGATTTGATTTCTTTTTGAATTATGAACCGTTTTGTGTATGAATTGTTTATGTCTAGCAAACTGATTTGATTTTACTTATTTTTCCTGGATGTCTATGAAGATTCCTCAAGTGCTTCTGCAAGTCAAGCTGAAAAGGAGGAAGTGGATTCCCGCTCGATTTATGTTGGTAATGTGAGGTTTATCAACCCTTTCCTATGCCTTATATATGTTTATTTAGTTAAATTGTCTCATTTACCTTACTTGTGGTCCAATTATTATCTTAATGTTAAAAATTTACTTGTAAGTTAGCTGAAAGTATGATTGTGCTTTTGTTTGGCCAGTAAGGGCATAGGAAAGCTTTTCAATTTTGGTTTTATGTTTGTGCATATCATGTTGTTTGAAATGTGTTTTTATGTGCATGTAATTGCATGGAAAATCATGTCTTAGTTTTGTATTGATGTAAACTTAAATGTGATTAAAACAAATTGATTGAAATATTAATGTAGTTTATGTTTAATGCCGTTTTTTTTCTTCAAGTAACTTCTGAAGTGTTTTGATGTACAACAAATTATCTCAATGAAAGTATAACTAGATGATTCCTCTATGCTTGTGAACAAATGATCTGGATGTGGGCTAACATTCTTTTTTCTTTATATATCTTTTTAAAAACAGGTAGACTATGCATGTACACCTGAGGAAGTACAACAGCATTTTCAATCCTGTGGAACAGTGAACAGAGTTACAATTTTGACCGATAAGTTTGGTCAACCTAAAGGATTTGCTTACGTTGAATTTGTTGAAGTTGATGCTGTCCAAAATGCTCTACTGTTAAATGAATCAGAATTGCATGGTCGCCAGTTGAAGGTTTATATCTTGATATATGTGTGAATTTTTAGTTCATGAATATAAGCTACATGGCAATAAAAGTGTGTTTGGTTTATCCATAGGTCTCGGCTAAGCGAACAAATATTCCTGGAATGAAACAATATCGAGGAAGGCCTTCCAATCCTTACTTCCGCTCCCGAAGGCCTTTCATGCCTGCTTTTTATCCTCCCTATGGCTATGGGTAAGCATGAAATTTTGTTTGCTTTGTATGGTTGTTGGATAGGAAGAAAAGGATAACTTGATATGTTTCAGGTTCCCTGGAAGTTAGTTGAGTGGGTTTTGGTTTTACCATAACATCTATTTGGTTATTCGGAATTTGACGCATGGAAGTGGAAAAGATCTCACAAATGGTCACAAATCATACCGAGATGATCTCTGTTATCTAGCATTTGCTATGCCTGTAATGTTTACACTTTTTGGCAGTCATCCATGGCTCCCAAGTCAGTCCTGATAAAACAATTTAGGGGAATTTAATATGATAGTTTCTTCCAAGTAACCTTGTTATCGAAAATATTAACTCAGTTGACCTCGGTTTCAGGAGGGTTCCAAGGTTCAGGCGGCCCATGAGATACCGGCCGTATTAAGATGGATCACACATCAGACTCAGAAGCAGCAATTTTGGGAAGACCATTGCTAATTTTATAATGGTCACATTGTTGTTCTATAATATGGAAGGAGAAGGATGAGGTACAGTTTGCTTGCCAAAGGGTGGGCACAATTTTTCTCAAATTGTGAGCTTGCAGAGTGTGATGGATCCATTAATCCGAGCTTGACTATGTGCTTTGCTTCAACAGTGATAAGTGCCAAGTTTTCTGAAATATATCTAAGGATTCCTTGTTGTAGAAAATACGATTTAATTTTCTCAGTTTCCTGTTGCTTTAGTTTTCTAAAGATTAGGATTTATATGGGATCAACTTTTATTTTTGGGGTTTAAACTTTAAAGTGATGACCAAACTGTTTAGGCAGACAGCTTCAGTTGGAAAAAAAAAACATCAATGGCAACGTGTCTGGTCACAATGTGATATGTGTTTGTACTTTGGCTTCCACTTCCCATTAATGGTAAACTAGTCTTTTGGTTAATGTTCAGCTCAAGCTGATTTTCTTTCTTACTTGGTAATCCAGTACGAATTTGAAAATTAATACAATAAGCAATAAAACGAGCAGAGCAAGACCGGGTGGCATGCACTAGCTGTTTGATCAAAACTTTAGCTAAAGTAACCTAAGCTTTAAATTGCCAAAATAGTAACTAAATATTTGATTCTATTCTACTACTGATCAAAATGTGAATCGGTCGACTCCTTTACTGTAACCCACCATGGATGGCTCTGAAGTTTTAAGAACAATCCATTATATGGGCCCACTTGTATCCAATATATATGAAAAACAAAGAAAAAGTGGGTTTCGTATAGTAAAGCTTTTAATGCAAAATATCCCAAATTAAAGTTAGTTAAATATAGGAACCAATACTCGTTCTTAAAATTCTTTGATTTTCCTCCGCTCAATTCACGCCTCCTAACAGTCGCTTGTTCCCATTCTCTTTTTTCTTTCTTCATTTTACTCTCTCTTAAAGGAACTTCCCGAAGTATATGATATGCCCCTTCTCTTCCTTTAAAGAAACGTTCTTTTTTAGCACCCAAGAAAAAAAAAAGTCTCTTCTTTCATTGATCAACTTGTTTCTCTTACAGTTCCTTGTTTTATGCTTCATACTGTTGTTTCTCTTCATCTTTCGATCAGTCCCACTTCTGGGTATTTCTCGTTTTGAGGTTTTAATTGGTAGCCATGAATGCTCTTGCTGGAACTAGCCGCAATTTCCGCCTGGCCTCTCGCCTACTTGGCTTGGACTCTAAGCTTGAAAAGTCTCTTCTGATCCCATTTAGAGAGATCAAGGTATTGCAGGGAAAAAAAAATCTCATCTTTCCTGGTTGTTTGATGGAAAGTATTTCTTTAGTCCTTTGGTCTTGGAATGTTGTATGTTTTGAATGGGGTTTCTCGATTATCAGGTGGAGTGCACAATTCCCAAGGACGATGGAACCTTGGTGTCCTACGTTGGATTCAGAATACAGCATGATAATGCTCGTGGTCCCATGAAAGGAGGAATCAGATATCATCCTGAGGTTAACATTTTCTTTTTCATCTCTTCTGTTGGTATTTTTGTCTTTTATTGGTTTTTGTTTTTTGATTCTGTTGTTTCATTAGAGCCTTCCTAATATCTGTGGAATTAGAGTAATATAATATTATTTTCCTGTTACAACTTTTTTGATAGATCGCCAAAAAGTAACCTTTAAAACTCCAATATATACTTTGATTTGAATGCCATAATTATAATAATCTAAAAGCTAGCTCTTGGCCTCTTAGGAATTATAGGAAAGCATGTTTCAATGTGCATATATGTGATGTTCTTACATCATGGAAGTACAAACTATGAGCTTTGACATCCTATGTTTGTTTATTTTGTTTGAAGGTTGACCCTGATGAAGTAAATGCACTTGCTCAACTAATGACCTGGAAGACTGCTGTAGCAGACATTCCATATGGTGGTGCAAAAGGTGGAATAGGATGCTCTCCTAGGGACTTAAGTAAGAGTGAATTGGAACGTCTAACTCGCGTCTTCACTCAAAAGATCCATGATCTCATTGGTATACATACAGATGTTCCTGCCCCAGACATGGGAACTAATGCACAGGTTATACAGTCCTCAATGAGATATGTTTCTTTTCCCATTAACTTTGTTTCAATTTCATTTACTTTCTTAAATTATTTGTATATTGAGAATAATTATGTGTAGACAATGGCATGGATTTTGGATGAGTATTCTAAGTTTCATGGACACTCCCCGGCTGTTGTTACAGGAAAGCCGATAGTAAGTTATGAAGACTTGAGTTTCAAAGCTTGTAATCTGTCCAGAAAGATATCATTAATCATAGTATAACAAAATGTAAATATTGTTATATTGGGAATTTTAGGATCTAGGCGGATCGCTAGGCAGGGAAGCTGCAACAGGTCGAGGTGTTGTATATGCAACTGAAGCTTTACTTGCTGAATATTGGAAGGCAGTTAAGGGTTTGACCTTCATTATCCAGGTAAAAGTCAACATGAATTCGTAGATGGTTAAAATGCCATTTCCTTTGAGATGTTCCCGAACTTCTGGTAATGCTTATATTATTAATTTTGTTGTAGGGTTTCGGTAATGTTGGGTCTTGGGTAGCAAGGCTCATACATGAGAGGGGTGGTAAGGTTATTGCGGTGAGTGACGTCACTGGTGCTGTTAAGAATCAAAATGGAATTGATATACCTCAGCTGCTAAAGCATAAAGAAACTACTGGAAGTTTGACAGGCTTCAGTGGCGGAGATTCCCTGGATCCAAGTGAACTGCTGGTACACGAATGCGATGTTCTTGTCCCATGTGCTTTAGGTGGAGTGCTGAACAGGTTAGGATTCTTTGCCAAACATCTTGTTCCGCACATTTATTTCATCTAAACTGTTGTAGCGCAAAGTTTACTTTATCCTGTGTAGAAATTTATTGGATTGGTAATGACTCAATGGGGTTAGAGGCTGAAACACTATGATACACTTGTTCTATATAGGTTAATATAGTCGAAGTAGAACAAATTCTTAGCTCTTTTGCAATCTTTTCGGGAACAAACTCTCTTTTACCGTATCTTGGTTGGGTTCATCTTATATTCCCATCAATTGACACATCATGTTCACCTTTAAAGGGAAAACGCTGCACATGTGAAGGCAAAGTTCATAATAGAGGCTGCAAACCATCCCACTGACCCGGAAGCAGATGAGGTATATTTGCTCCATCTTTTCTGCTTCTAATGTCAAAGCAAAATTCTGATCTGAGCCTCCATTGTTGCAGATTCTATCAAAGAAAGGAGTAATAATACTGCCAGACATATATGCAAATGCAGGAGGGGTGACTGTCAGCTACTTTGAGTGGGTTCAGGTTAGATTTTATTTTGAAAACATCGAGAGGAAAAAGAAAAAGTTTAAACCATGGAACCTTTCAAATAAAATAAAGCCTGATGCTATTAAAGAATCACAACAACCTAGTATGATGCTTCGATCAAACTCTCTCATGGTGCAACGAAAGTCAAAGATATCGCAGCATTGTTTGTTATGTCTGCACTTTTTTTCTTCATCTGAATAAGATAGGAAACTCCCAAGGACAGTTGTAAGGGAAAGACTTGATCATCCTATTCCGGCTGGGGAGAACAATTCAGTGGAGTTGATAAAAGTAGATAGTATAGCATGTTTTTAATTATTTTACATTCAATTTGGCAGAACATTCAAGGTTTCATGTGGGATGAAGACAAAGTGAACAAGGAGCTGAAGAGGTACATGACTCAAGCTTTCCACAACATCAAAACCATGTGCCAGACACACCATTGCAATCTCCGGATGGGTGCCTTTACACTCGGTGTTAACCGTGTTGCTCGTGCAACTCTCCTCCGAGGCTGGGAAGCATAACAAATGGCTCTCTTTCCCTCTTATGATTTCTAATCTCCATCGGAAAAGCTTAAAGCATTTGAGCTTTTGAAGCTCTTAGCTAGTAATTGTTCTCCCATTTTATCCTTCACGAAATTTTATCAAACTTCATTTCTATTTATGGGGGGTATTGTTAACTTTCAAATTGTACCAGCTTTGTGTTGGAACAATGCATTTTGAATACCATAATAAACACAAAAACTGTGTAATCAACATTTAAATATTTTCCTTAAAGCCAACAATATAGAAGTTATTCAGTTGGTCTTTGAATGGTCGGCACCAGGGAGTCTAACTCAGTGACCCACTTTAAAACAACCATGGCAAGATCATGTTAGCCAGACTGTAAAGTGTAAACACCATACTCTCATCTGCCATTGCACTAAATTAACTGGAAAAAGAAGGAAGTGGATAACCATGATTAACCAAGAAAACTGATGTTTTTGACATGTTCTTACAGCACATTGACAGAAAGGCAAAGAAACCCAAATGAGATATTTGACTTTCATGTCTTGAATCAATGTGGTTGAGGCAACATCTCTGGAGCTTTTTTTTTTCTTTTTTTTTATACACTACTAAAATATGGCCATCTAATCCACCATAAGAACAATGGCTTAAACTGCAAGTTGGTGGTGATGAGAGGATTCATCTTCATTGAAACAGCAATGGCTCTTCAAGGGCCTCCCAATGTTGAAAGAAGGCTGAGGCAGCAACTGTTGTAAAGGGGATTGAATTTGCATACACATTTCTCTTTGGAGAAAAGTGCAGTAAGTGTGGAAAGTTGTAGGTGCCACATTTAATTGGAACCCCAAACCAAATAAAAAATCCACTTCAAGAAGGTTCATCTCTACCGTGCTAATTCCTCCCACTTTGGCATAGTAGGCATTGTTGTAATACCTGAAAAACAAATAAAAGATTAAGCTTGATGGTGAGATATGAAAATAGAAGCTTTTTTTTTTTTCCTTTTTCTGGTTAAAGCATTTATCCAGAACAGTTAATCCATTGGTAAAACTTTAATTGCTTATGAGTAAAGTTAGAAAGTGAAAAGAAAAAATGACAGTTAAACAACTGCTGTGATTGCTTGTAAAATCAGGAGGGTGCATGTTAAGCCAATAATTGAACACGGAACTCAGTATATTTTGGCTTGTTTACAACAAATTGCATGGTCATGATTGAGCTGTCATTAGCTCTAATGACTAATAATAATGACAGCTCTTGTCATTCTTACAAATTTGTTGCAATTTTATGAGAATTTACTGGCGTGCCTTGATTGACAGAGACAACACCAGCACATATACGGTAGGGTTGTCTGGTCAGAAATGATTTTTTTTTCACATGGCTGTAAGAAAAAATAAATTTCCATTTTTGGCTGTACTTGTTTGGAAAACAGTATTTCCAGGCTTGCTTGATTTGTGTTATGAGGAGATAGATACTTTGTAAACTTTGCAGGAAAGAACATATCAACACAAATCAAACATTGAAATTGAGATGAATTTTGAAGTTGCAAACTGAAAGATCATGACATATAGAAACAGAACATGTTTAGTCTTTAATAAAGAATCTAAGAGAAACCCAATCATGAAATAAACATAAAAAAATACCATGAAGATCTAAGAAAGTAATTTTCGGGAACCATAAATTAAAAGAAAAACTTACATGTCATCCATGAATTTGGCAGAAACCAAAACACTGGTTATAAGCAACCTATGCACATTGTAAGAATTGATAGGCAAAGACGGTTGCATCTGCACGAAGCGATCGAGATAAACATAGGCAACCACGAAACATGATGGGCTGCAATTTGCATACTTAAAGATCCTCTCGAGATAGCTTTTGATGGAAATAGTAGGCCTAGTAAGACCATGAAAAACTGAGATCTTCTGCGACTGAAATAACCGGCAATGATCATTCGACTCTGCCACTCTTTGCAGCAAAGAAGACAAGAAAGTTATGATCTTGGGAACAGTTTCTTGGTCGTCCTTGTCGTTGATGATGGTGTTGGTCTCTGCTTCTGCCATTGTTTTTTCTTGTTGTTTGTTGGGTTGGGTTGGGTTGGGTTGGGTTGGGTGTTTGAGTATTTGTTCTTTGTGCTGTTAGCTTAGCTTAGCTGTGTCTTATAAGATATAGCGTTTGTTTAGGTTGTTGTTGTTGTTGTTGTTTTTTTTTTTTTGGCTTGGTCAAGGGACGAATTCACATAATTTCAAAGGGGCTTAGTTTAGCTGTTTTTGGCCCTCCAAGGCTTAAATAGGAGCACATGTTATTAGGCAAACTTAGGGTCCATAATTATTTGGAACTAATTTACATCTCTATCTTTTGCTTTCCTTATAATACCCTCCTAACTTTATGTTTTGAGATTGAGGTCATCATTTCAATTGTTTCATACTCCAATTTTGTTAAATTTGGATGTCTTTAAAAAAAAAAGGTTGAGTTAGATTAGAGATAAAACTCAACCAACTTTGTTTTCTCTAGCTATCATTCAAATGGGGATTTTTGCATTTAAACAGGATGGAAATGGTAAATATTTCTGTAAGTAGAGGTTGGGCAAATCCATAATTAGAGGTTTCCTTTTCTTATGAATGAATTTAACTTCACAATCCTAGTGAGTTGTGAAAATATAAATAGAACTTGACTTGTAAAACAAGAAAACATGTGATATGGAAATCATTGAGAAAAAATAAATTTAATTTTGATTGGTTAAATTATTTTTATGTGTATTCAAACATTTGAAGTAATATGTATTCATATTTTAGCAGAGTGAGTTATAAGAAAAAGCAAATCTCACATTTACCAAATGATTGTGAACTGCCTTCAGCTCTGATGTTGCCATCTAAAGAAAAAGGAAAGTGGGATTTGGTAGGGTATGCATTGACCAACTTCTATATGTTTTCACAAATCAGTTTTGAATTTACCCTAAAAACTTGATTACAAAAAGATGGTGTAATTATTTGAAGAAGTTTCTTGCTTCTCGTGTGCTTATTCATTGTGAATTAAAATCAATGTACTTTCATTTTTACTTGTACACTGTTAATCAGCAAATCAAACATTATTGTATTAAATTAATTAAACACGCAAAGTCTACTGTAACAAGTCAAACTAGGAGAAGTGGAGGCAATTCATCATTCATAACTTCCGGTTACCAAAGGCAAGTGTGGTCCAGCAAGCACCTTACCTATCGTGATTTATAAGAAATTATTCATTTTCATTGTGAACCAACCAGTATGCTTAGGACACGACAGCAATTGGAGCTTTCTTCTTCATTCAGGGTTTCATGCTTTACACGTTGGTTGTGTTATGGTGTTTCAAATCTTTCTCCTCAACCATCCTTCTCTCTAAAATTAATAACTCTAGGTTTTTGGTGCAAGCCTCTTTGCCACCGCCATCACAGTGATTAGTCTTGGTATCACTCGTCATTTGGCTTCTTTCTTTGCATTTTCCTTCTCTTTTGGTAAAATAAGTTCAGACCTTCCTCCCTTCATCAGTAACGAGACAACTAGAAATGTTGTTCCAATAGTATTAGTTAGTTAGTAATGTATAATGTTAGTTAAGTTAGCTGACAAACAGTTTATAGATATTCAAAAACTACATTGTATTTTTCTTGTTTCTCTCTCAATTTTCTCATCAATCATTCATCATTACCATCAGAGTCACCCAAGACTCCGATATGTTTTCTTATTGTTGATCGGTTTTTTTATTAGTTTTCGTTATTAACAATACTTTAATTGCAAAGGAAGTATACTTAAGTAGTCGTTGAGTGTTTCTTTGATTCTTGATCATCAATCAAAGTCTTGGAAGAATTATAGGTCAATGCGTTGACACTATTGATTAAAAATAAACTGGGTTTGTTGATGGTACATATCATAAAGTTATTTACGGATCAACTTTAGGTGTGTAGGAACACCGGTACATGGCGCAACGGGAAAAATTAAATTCGGTAATCACATCTACAGATCCATGTGCGAGGAATAAATCGGGGTATGAGGGTATGAACAATTACCTTTAATCATATGCAAAACCAAATATTACTGTTGTGAAACTGATTACAAAATTGTATGCCGATTCCAAGCCGCCATGAAAAGTCTCGGCCTCTACATAATTCACCCAGTATGACAACGAGTGGCAAGAACTCTCTTAAACTTTTCACTATATAACGGATATTAGACCTCGCTCTTTTTATTTCAGATATATTAGATTTTCTTAAAAATCTTATATTTCCTAATTCGGGAATAGTTGATATTTTAATATGAATCAAAATTTATTATAATAATTAATCGAATATAATAATTATAATTATCATAATTATAATCATGTTTGACTGAAAAATTACAATTATAATAATTATAATAATATTCGATCATAAATTATAATTACAATAATTATAAAAATGATTTTGGTAAATTATGTTTAGTTAAATTTTATACGAATCAAATTTATATATATTAATTTAACCATGTTCTCATTATGTGTTATAGTTTGTTCGATATTTAACTGCTCAGTTAAATTAATTCTATAATCAATTTAATTCATGTGACAGCTAAAGATAACATCAATTATGTTTGGATTTCGTTTATTTCAACCATAGAGTGTGACCCTGTAGGTTCTTGTAACGTTAGTAGTAATGCTAGAACGAATCTAATATTACAAACAATAAGTGGCATCTAGCAATGCATCATTGCTACCTAAATTATAATAAGTCACGATTCGACATAACCTCTCTATGATTAACCCTTTATGTATTAAATCCTTTTGTCCTTTATATCTATAATGGACACAAGTCATGAAATAGTCACACTTGCATAGTCCATCTAATGTTTCTTGATATCCTGAGCAGACTATGATAAACAAATAAATATGGTATCTCATATTAACTTATTTGAGCATAACCATGCATTTCTAGTCTCACTCAATCAAGTGGCCTAAGATATTGCTCCCATTATGTAAGAGGGATAAATCCTATATTGATCAACCATATCCCACTACATAGATTGTGGTATATCCAACATCAGCCTTTATAGAACAACCAGTTACGGTGGACGTTTAACTGTATCAAAATAAACAACTCATGATGTTGGGATAATGATGATCTCAAGCCCGAGGATCGTATACATAGTAATCACTACAAGTAATGTTGTGACTATTACATAATAATCCAAGAAACATACTCATAGCGGGTCAGTCCAATCAAGTGGCACCGTTGTTTAGCTTACTTTTTGATACAGTATAGTATCAATACAACTATAGGGTATAAACACAACTTAACAAACTAAGTGTGGGTTTGAAAGGGCGGTGTGGTGCAATGCATTTAGCTTACTTTTTATCTCACGCTACAGTATCACTATAGTATCTAATTGCATCGCCACCGCTGTTTTTATACTAACCGCAAATAAAAGCTCCGCCCATTCAAACCCACCCCAAATTGCCTTTTCCTATTAGCAATGCTTGATCAGAAATTCCTTTTTCATCTGATTCATATTTATGTTTGGGGAGCATATAGAATATTCTACTTATAGTGGTCATAGGTACTTTTTAACCATTTTTGATGACTGCTCAAGAATAACACGGGTTTATTTGCTAAGACTTAAAACTGATGCAACGGTATGTTTAAAACAATTCATTATAATGGTTCAAAATCAGTTTTTTTTTGTTACTATCAAGATCATTAGAAGTGATAATGTTCATGAATTTTTCCATAATGAAGGTAATTCTTACTTTGAATCTCTTGGTATAATTCATCAAAGCAGTTGTGTTTATACCCCATAGCAAAATGGGGTAGCAGAAAGAAAACATTTGTTGGATGTTGCAAGAGCCATAAAATTTCATTCTAATATGCCTATTAAGTTTTTGGGTGGGTGCATTCTTACAACTTGCTATATTATCAATAGACTGCCTACTGTTGCAGTAAGTTGAAAATTTCCTTATGAATTATTTTATAAAAAACCTCCATCTTTATCACTTGAAAGATTTTGGTTGTTTGCTATGCTACTAAACCTATTTATAGTGATATTTTCTTAGAAAGCAATTCCTTCTTTATATGTACATGGGTGAAATTTGCAGAAACTGAAAAATTGCGCAGTATTTTTCTAGCTTCTCTTTCGATTCTCTCGTCAATCATTCATCATTTTAATAGAGGCTTTTCTCCGATTGCTTTTGCAACAGTGTTAGGCTTGGACCATTTGTTTTCCATCAGCATCCCCCGGTTCTTTTAGGTAGCACCACTTCCTCCATGGCCTCTTTGGGTTCGCAACACAACGGAGATCGAAACCGTAGCACCATACCTAATCTAGTGGCTAAAGGTGCAGTAAAGGCTGCAATTTCTCCCCTCCCGTTTGATGAAAGCGAGATGTTTAACACCCCCCCCCCCCCAAAAAAAAACAAAAAAATTTAACACCCGGTAACATAGAGCCACACTATCAATACAACGAGCTGCAATAATATATTATGGAGTCTTCATCACAAAGGTGTGTTTCAAAATTAATGCATAATCCACACATTTGAAAGTTTAAACATGAATTCCTATCACTTAACATATACAACAAACATAGATTCTGGTAAAGAATTACAAATCCATATTTTCAGTAACTACATAAATAAGCAAGCATTCATTCCATCAACAGAAGGGTTTTTCAAAAGTATTATTATATGCCACTGACAGGCAAGAGCATATAGCTATAAACAATCACAAACCTGGAAATGCATATGCAACAGTGGCAACTTAGCCGTAGCATCGGATTGGATCGTTGCAACCTTTCTCTGCAGATTGTTTGAAACCAAATCGACCTCCTTTCGCAAGGTACTGCTGGTGATATTTCTCTGCTCTATAAAACTTCTTGGCGGGTAGAAGCTCTGTAACAATCTTTCGGTTCAACAGTTTCTGTTGTTTTTCCATGGACTCCCGCGCTGCATTCTCCTGCTCTGGTGTGTAATAGTATATACCGGATCTGTATTGTGTCCCAACATCATTCCCCTGTCAATGGAATCGAACTTGTTAGCACAGAAGGCCTATGGTGCGCACTGCAGACAGTTATACCAACATGAATAAAAGATTACCCTGCATAAGATCCATTACTCTGAGAAAAATAACATGATTTTATGACGATAAACTATAACATCTGCTATTTCATAGTCATTTGTAAGTCAGAGATAATGAACATAACTCACTTAGAAAGCAGAATCTAAAATTCCCAACTTTCAATTACATAAATGGCTTGATTTTATGGAAAAAGAAAGAACTTTTTGCAGGGTGAGATATCCAGTTACCTAACATTCAAACTTCATCTAAACAAAGGTCCTAACTGTTGACATTTCCAAATGTTCACAAGTTTTATATGCAATTTTTGGAAAAGATGCGACAAGAACATCAGCTTTAAGCTTTATGTAACGAAAGGAAAACACATCTACTATCATCTATGAATGAATTCAATCAAATTAACCAATAACACCCTCAAAATATACCAATTAACAATAGATGACAGAACGCCCCCCCCCCCAAACATAAAAGTATCAATATAATAAGATAATTCAAAATTGCAACAGTCAAGCTCAATATGGGGAAATTGACAAAACTCACAAGCTGAAAGTATATAGAAGTTCAATCTCTAAAAACCCAAAATTTCTCACATCATTAAAAAGAAACCCACCTGGCGATTGAGGGTGGTAGGATCATGGCGAGCCCAAAAGACATCAAGCAAAGTGTCAAAGCTGCACTCTTTAGGGTCATACTGAACCCTCACAACTTCATTATGGTTCGTAGTCCCAGAACAGACGTCTTCGTAACTCGGATTATCCCTGAACCCTTGGGTATACCCGACCTCCGTCTTGGTGACACCCGGAACTCTCTGGAACGCCAATTCAACGCCCCAAAAACACCCCGCACCAAACTGAGCAAACTGCTGAGCAGGAGCAGGGACGTCATCGTCCGGACCTTGAGCGACAGCGGAGTTTTGCATTGATGGGGTTGGCTTGTTGTTGGCTCCGAAACCGAAGCTTTTGAGGATGTTCATGGGGGACCGGTGCAGTGAAAGGGATCGTTTGGTTTGAGGGAAAGGGAGAGAAAAAGGAGAGAAAAAAAGGGTGAGTTTGGGGGAGGGAGAAAATAATAAAGGTTTGGAGATGGTGGAAGTAGAGGTGGTGGCAACAAGCGCAAGGCTTCGAAGCATTGTTTGTAGGTGTTAAGAAATTGGGTCAGGAACCTTTGGGTATTGGACCTTGGCGAAACAATGGTGATGATATTTTCACAATTTTTGTTCGGATTTTTTCCTATTTTTTATTTTCTGGAAAACAAAATATTTTATTGAGATTTTTATTATCATATTGTGGATTATTATGTGGTTTTTGTTACCCCTGTTTTGTCAAGATACTGTTTTAGTTGTTGGTCTTTTCAGTAACAAAATTCATTATTGATGGGTATTTATATAATGTTGTAGGTAGATGCTCATATATGTTAATATATATTCTACTTTAGAGTTAACACGTATTTTTAGTTGTGAATTTACTTATATAATGATGCGAATTTAACTCGTACATGGTGGTACGACCCACATCATGCAATCCCTTGGATGCGAACCATGTGAGTCGTCGAGTCAAGATTCAAACGAATAATCAGATAGCGAGTTGATAATAGTGAACATCATAACAATTATTCTTTCAAAAAATGGGTGTAAATGATTATTTTATAACTTATAAATAATTTCACATCTAATGGGAAATTTCCCAGCTCACAAGATTTGCTTTTCTCCCCGAGGCATAGAGGGAGCTTAGCACAAGCTTTAAAAAGAATCATATTACCAAATTTATAGACATTAGTACGTTTATTTATTTTTAAAAATTAAAATTAAAATAATTTTTTATAAACGGTGAAAAAAAATAAACAATGATTAGGGATCAAAGTTTGACTTGGGAAAATATTCAGTGAGGATACGATTGATTGGCATGCTAATAAAGATGCAAACTTTTCGGTAATGTGGTTAAAACTATATTACGCTGCTCTTCACTTCCTTCTGTGTCCCCATCCCTCGGACTGGCCCGACCCAAACAACAGGCATGAATCCTGAATAGTAAGCTCCCCTCATCACTTATTTGTTTTCATTTTTATGAATTTTTGAAAATTTTAATAATTTATGTGTACAGTGACTACTTGTTTAAACTTTTGCTTATCGGAGACTCTGGAGTTGGTAAATCATGTCTTCTCCTAAGATTTGCTGTAAGAATCCAGTGTTACAATTCAAGGTCACAAAATAAATGAGTCTTTTTCAATGCGACGTCTTAATTTCATAACTCAAATGCAGGATGATTCGTATCTGGACAGTTACATAAGCACAATTGGCGTCGACTTTGTGAGCATCTCTCATCTATCTCTACTCCAAGTGTTCTTAATTTTAATTTTTACGGAACTCAAATATATATACAGAAAATACGCACTGTGGAGCACGATGGGAAGATTATAAAACTTCAAATTGTAACAATCTTTTCCCTTATTTGTTTGATTAAACTTGCTCGTAGATAGCATATAGTTGTTTATATGTTACTTTTAAAGTTTTGTCTGTAACCCGAATTAAATTGTAAAATTTGGGGAGTTAAATGCACTTTTACTATTGTATTAATATATAAATTTACAATTTTTGAAGGATAAAACTATAATCTTACCATTTTTGGGGCAAAAGTCTCTATAAAATATTGGTTGCAACAAATGTGCAATTACGGCTTTGTTCTTTAAATTATAGCTACTGAAGCACAAATATGTGTGCTTCGTTTTCCCCCATGAAACATGCAATGGGATACTGCAGGGCAAGAACGGTTCCGGACAATCACTAGCAGCTATTATCGTGGGGCGCATGGCATTATAGTAACTTCTCTCTCCACATCTCTAGGTTCCAGATCATTTATGAAGAGGTTTTGGGTACGTTTGTAACAGTAATCTTTCATATATGGCAGATAGTTTATGATGTAACTGACCAAGAGAGTTTCAACAATGTTAATCAATGGTTGAATGAAATCAGTCGTTATGGTAGTGAGAATGTGAACAAGCTTCTCGTTGGAAACAAGTCTGACCTTACTGCTAAAAAGGTCGTTTCACCCGAAGCAGCCCAGGTGAAAACAAATAGGGGTTCCATCTGCTGCTTATTTTCATCAAACTATAGAAAAACTAAAACAACCATCGCATTAATGATTTTCTGTTTCATAGGCGTTTGCAGATGAACTTGGCATTCCGTTTATGGAGACTAGCGCGAAAAATGCTACTAATGTCCAGCAGGCTTTTTTGGCAATGGCAGCTGATATTAAGAACAGGTACTATCTTTAACAATCAACCGAGCTGCTTTCATTAACATTTTAACTACTTTCATCTCATGCCATCATGTGCAGGATGGCAAGCCAGCCAGCGTCCAGTACGGGAAGGCCGTCGATGGTGCAGATAAAAGGAAAACCAGTTAACCAGAAGAGTGGCGGATGCTGCTCCTCTTAGTTGAATTCTGCTCTCAACAGATGAAAAATATGCTACCATGTAGAATTATAGTACTTCATTCGCCTTTTTTCTTTTTCTTTTTTACTCTCTAGTTTGCTATTCAGCAATGTTAATTTTATCATTTTTTGGCCATATTTCCTCACTTTTGATGGATAGCCATAAAAGCACTTTTTTCAAATCATATATATTCCTCTGTGCGTCTGAAAAACTGTTCAAAACTGGACACTGGACACTGGACACTGAAACTTAGTTCTAATTAATGAAAATTGTGTGTATTTCGAATCACTCTAATGAATGGTAGAGTTGTGCTCTTTGATGATTGAGGGGGAGCAACCTTGAGCTCTAAAAGATCATCTGTTGATGAAGAAGCACCAGGGTCTGCTGTAAACATGTTGTCCTGAACCGACCAGGGAGAAGGGTGATCAGACGGTGCACAGACATCTACATTTGCAACGGCTTTACTGAAGTAATCATGGCAATATCCGGCATAATTCATTGCATTCAGGAATGGCAGAGACTGCATCATATTCGGAGTTACTTCTGCCTGTTAAAAACATTAATTCATGAAGTTATCTATGTAGGGTAATCTGAGAGGGAAATTGCAGATAGGTACTTACCATGTGTTGAATCGTTTGATTATAAGTTGGGGAACTAGGCAATGCAATCATCGACATAAGTGGACGATCATCGGAGCAAAGATGTGGGAGTCGGTTCACAATCTGAGATGAATCTCTAGTACTGGGTTCTTTTGAGGGGGAACCCCAAGGACATTCATTCTGTGAAATTTAAACCATGTAACTCTAGTCATCAACATGAACAAATTAAACTGTACATACAAACATGTTGTAAGAATGGGATTAAGAGGTAATACCGATTCGGATTTGGATTCTTGAAAAGACATGTCAAATAAGCTTGGTCTGCGTTTCTTCCTATTATTCCCTGCAGCTTGCAGCCTGAGAAAATACTTTTGTGCATGGCTTGCAACTTGAACTGGGGTCCTACTTGTTACATAATTCTTTGAAATTCCTCTCCAATCACCTTTTCCCAGTTTTCTCAACCCTTCCAAGAACATTCTATGCTCCTCTTCCGTCCATGGCTTCGCTGTTCCAGAAAAACAAAACATTCCCAGTGTTTTACAGTACAGTTTACAAGTTATATACCAGAAAAAAAAGGAATAAATTGAAATTTTTGTCATAATCAAATACATGTTTATTTATGTTCCAAATATATGAAAGAAGATAGAAAAAGCAAGTGATGATTCCCATTCCAAATACAGAACTCATTGAGTACCTCTTTTGATGTCATGGGCTGCTGCATTGTGGTTCTCAGAATGAGTGTGTCCTTCAGAAAAATACCCATCATCCACACCACCACCATTGTTATGGTTTTCAGCATGGAAGGGCAGATTTCCCATACTAAAACTTCTCTGCATCAAACATTCTTGAGTTTGAGCCATGGCAGCTATATTCACCCCAAAAAGCTTTACATAACCCCCCTTCCCATTACTACAAGTTCTGGAATTATGGCCATTATGTCCGCAATGAGAACACTTTCTCCCTGTTCCCTTGGCCATCATCACTGAATTTCTGGTTGATTCAAAAAGTGAAAAAGGAAAGCAAGGATTTATAGGCGATTTTCTTGTCAAAGTGTGGAGCATGGAAAGATTTGATACGCAGATGTTATGTAATTTCATTTGAGAACATTATATATAAAGATTTTGATTAATTAAAGCTGGGAAACCTTGGTCTGCAAGTATTACGATCTATATTAAATTATCCAAGATTGTTTTCTCTTATCAACTAATAAATATAACCTAAATATATTTAAACATTTATCCAATTTAGCTGTTTATTATTATTTAAGAGCAGATAATCCTCTAATTGAAAAGGTTTCACAGATAATTCAACTTTCATATTCCATTTTTTTAATATTTTATCCAAATTTAAGAGAGTGTTGCAAGTTGAATAACAATGTTTGATACCAATGTGTTGAGATAATTATATTTTCAGACTACATTTATCCAACATAAGATAAAATTTCGATATTTTATGCTGGGATTGGAAACTTGAATTTGTGAAATTTTAAAGTATTTTAATATATTAAGTTTCTTTTAACAACAATTGTATCACCGTATAACCAAATTATGAAGTGCGATGGTCCTTTTCTTTTCTTTCTAATCATCTATATTATAATTTAACACATTTCAAACAAATTAATATTTTTATCTTGTATAAAACCATTAAAAGTTACAAATTATGAGGTTAACTCAATTTTTCCACTACACCCGATGTGTCATTTGATTCCTTTTTTTTTTTCAATAGTATCACATTAAACTTTTCACATCTACATTATTACTTTCAAATCATGGTGGGACCAACAGAATAGGAAGAATACAAAAGGCATGGAATATTATATAGGAATGTCATACTTAATATCCAGCATATCTTCCATCTTTATTGACAACTCCATAGTAACATTTTCAATTTTCGATGCCCAAGCATCATCATCTCATCAGTTTTTTTATCGTTGAAATCCACCTTTTCAGAAATCTATACTTGATCTTGTTAACCTGAATTTTCCTCAATATCCTCCTGTTTTGTATCCAATAAAAGCTGCCAAACAGGTGTAACCCTTCTTAATGACAAATAATTCAACAAATGTATAAACTATAATAACACTACAATTTTAACTATTTCAACCTTTCTTAATAACAAACAATCTAACAAAATTAAAATTAATGAAAATTATACACGATATCAGCTCACAACAACATAATTTTGGCTATAAAAACTCATGGTTGCTATCATAATACTATTTTATGACATAGTTTTGATTGTGAGAGGATCATGAATGAGGCTATCTTGAAATATGGTTGATTTTTTAACCATTTTTCTCCTCTTCTCCCTCAACAAAACCCTATCACTTAAGGGGATCAACTAACTGGCTGTGATTGAAGCCAACTTCTTCAATTCAAACATTAGAGTTGAGTTATTGTGAGTGGTGGAATTTTAGAATATCATAAATGAATAATTAAATAATGTATTGTGTAGATACAATTTAATAAATACATTAAAATTCCACACTCGTGAACATAAAGAAGAAATTTGAAAACAAGTTTAGAGTACATATATTAATTAAGAGTCAAAAAGGCAATCAGAATACAGCAAGTATAAAAATTACAAATCATATTCATAATGATGTCTGTCGTCTCAGTCTATTGCAGTTTTCTTTTTGTTTTTAAAAAATCATAAATTGATAATGTAAAATCGTTTTACTGTGATTAATCACTGGAACCATGGTCTCCTTGATGCACGGACCATTTTGATTTACCAAAATAATTTTCTTTAAGTCAACTGAAAATTGAATTACTAAATATACTGTTGATAAGCAACAATGATGTAGAAATGATGATAACCAATCATCGAATCATCCAATACTAACCTTATCCATAGGTTAAGTCAGCTCGAAATTTTCATCTTCTCCGCCTACCCTCCCACCATGGCTCAAAAGTTTCAATTCACTAAAGTATACCAACAATCACTAAACTTTGAAAAGTTACAACTCAATCACTAAATTTAAAAAAAATAATCAATCAGTCACCAAAAATCATTTTCTGTAACAGATGTAACGAAGACACTGATGTGGCACGTTAACTAGCCACGGTAAAAACCCAATTTAAAAACCCTAGCTGATGGAAGAACAAGAAGCAGAAAGAAGAAAAAGAGATACCCACTATTGATTTGAGTTTTCTCTTTCATTTTCTTTGTTGATTTTCCTGGCATCCAAACAATGAAGAGTTTAGCCCTCCACTACTCCTTTATTGGCGTCGCCACCACCACCACTCCTTTCTCACTTAATCCCGACATTTTCCTCCATTTCCGCTCTAAACCCATCTCCAAAGCATCCCTGCCGTCCATTTTCATGCCATCTTCTTCATTCCCCGCCCTCTGATCCCCTCTCAATTCTCTCTTGTTTTCCCCTCTTTCCAAACGGAGAAACCTTTTACTTTTCCTTACCCGTGCCACTTCTCAAAACGACAACGACCCACCACCTCAAACAACACCTTCTCCTCCTCCGTCGCTGCAAGGAGCTAAACTCCTCCCTTTCCTTATCTCAATTTTAATAGGCAATAGCAATAAGGGATGAAAAATAAAAACAGTGAGAGAGCAAGAACTTGAGACAACCCTTTGGTGCTTCAATGGAAATAGAAGCAGAAGATGAAAGATGACCGTTATGCCATGGATGATGCTTTCAACAGCTTCAAAAACTCTTCTAAAACCCTTTTTGAAAACATTAGTGGATGATTAATTTGCCACTTCTCGATAACGTTAGTGACTGATTTATTATTTCACTACACCAAAACAGGCTTTTAGCGGCGTTTTTAGCGGCGTTTCGACAAAAAATGCCACTAAGAATCAAGCATTAGCGGCACTTTTATAAAACGCCGCTAAAGGTTTAGCATTAGCGGCGCTTTTTGGAAAACGCCGCTAAAAATAAGCATTAGCGGCGTTTTTCGAAAAGCGCCGCAAAAAGCCTAAGCCCAACGACATTGTTTTCTGAGTTTTTGAGGCATTTAGCGGTATTTTTGAAAAAGCGCCACTAATGCTTGGGCCTTTAGCGGCGTTTTTATAAAAGCGCCACTAATACTCGGCCTTTAGCGGCGTTTTTGAAAAAACGCCGCTAATAATAATAAAATCTAAATTTTTTCAAAATGACGCCGTTTTAATAGAAGAAGTTAAATTTATTAGTGGCACAAAAATAAACATTACCTGCATTTTTTATAAAAACGCCATAAAAAAATTTCGCTTCCCGAGGATTCATCCCAAAATTTCCCCCTTGAATTTATTTCACTTTTAAAAACGCCACATAAAAACCCCCAATTTCACTTTTAAAAATTCTCCGCCTAGTTGTCTTGCTCCTTCTCTCGTACAAATTTCACTCTTCCTTGTTTAATTTATTTCAATTTTGTTTTGAATAAATTTCAATTTCATTTTTACATCCGCCGCTGCAAGTGCAAATCCAAGGGCTTCCATCTTTCGATTCCAAAAATTTTCCTTTTTCTCCTTGTAGATCCTTCTTCGATTCATTGTTCTTTTTTCATTTTTCATTTCATTTCAGAATTTTAAAAAAAAATTGTTTTTGAATACTGTTTTGGTTCAGTGAGGAAAGCGCCGAGCTTTGTGGTAGTCAGATCTGATGGAACCATGAACTTCGATTTTCATTCTTGGGATTTTCATTCTTGGAATTTTTGTGAGTGTTTCTGTATTAGGTTTTAAGAAGCCGAACTAATAGCCTTGCTTAGCAGCAAGCACTACATACCAACGCCAGCTAAAGATGGAGACGGAGAACTAGAACCCTTTTCAACTTGATGTGAGAAATCTCCTCGCTTTTAACCCGCTTTCACAACTTTCCTTCCTCCCCACTTCTGGTTTGCCCTTTTGTTCCTTCATAATAATTATTGTTTTTGTAGTAGTTTGCCTCGGTTTGATTTTTTAGATGATCCGTTATATGGATATTTTTCGCTTTCTCTTTGGGGTATTTTTTATTGGAATCATGAGAAATTTCTTAGGGCAAAGGTGATTTGGAGCTCTAAAATAAATTGAATAGCCATGCACTATGATACTTATTTCCTTCAAACTTGGTTAAGATAGTTTTTTTCTTCAAAGCATGAACTGCAGATTTTTGTTTTGCTTATTTGATCCGTAAAAAATGTGGAATTTTGTTCCTTTTTGGTTTTACCCATTCTTTGAATATATGTAGAAATTGACATTGCTATTTTCTAGAGTAAAGATTTTTTGCTCCTTTTTTTGGTCAATATCTTAATCATATTCCACACATACTATTAGTCTTATTCCAACCTGTAATTCCAATTCTTTGATGGCATTCCCTTGTACCCTAATATTTATGTCATTTTAGCAGTTTAAATGTTAGCCTATGATTTTACATATCATGCTTATGGGTGTCGATGGTTGCTGGAATTAAACTTTGATCTTTTTTCTATAAGCATCATTTTCATCCAAACTTTCTAGTTCTTTATGAGGAGATGATGTAACACTCCTAACCCGTATACGTCGATAAATTAGGGTTACGAAGCGTTACCAGATAAAACGCAACTTAACACAGACATTCAGTAGAATTCAAGAATTTTACATTTATATTAAATTAGTCAAATATGAAGTAAGTATAATTATAAATTTTACTTTAACCTTTTTTAACAAAACATAACATTTCAGTTCAGTTAAATGTAAGAAAAATAAACTAGTTTCATATGGCTGTTAATTATATATATACAGTACATTAAAGTACGACTCCCAAAATTTTATTTAGCCTATATATGCCATAAGTTAAAATTTAAACGTTTTAATACCGAGATAGTAGATAGAGTGATGATCTTCGCTAACAATCCCCGAGTCTGCAGATTGGTTTTTAACTATAAAACAAATGGACAAAAACAATCAAAGTAAGCTTTTATAGCTTAGTAAGTTTATAGCATATCTAAAATACATATAAACGAACATATGTATAAACATTATATGCTTATAATCAAGTTACGTACATAATCATTAATTGCATATACTAATTTCTAATATACTTATCATTTGCATTTCATCGAATGCATATCTATGATCTTTCAAATACATAAGTCAAAAGCTTATATTTTTACTTATCAACTACATGAACCAAATGCACATTTATACTTCTAATCCACATGTGCCGAATGCATACATGTATATTTAACAATTTTCATAACAACCAATATATGTGCCTATTCACTAAACACATAGATCCAAACTTTTATATGTTCATCAAATACATATAAATAAATGTTCATACACTTATCCATTACATATAACCAAAATCATATGTATATATCAAATGCATATAATCACTTAATTTAACAGATTCACCGGCACTTAGCCTGCTAGGCTTATAGCCTGATTCTGGCACTTAACCTGCTAGGTTTATAACCTGATTCAGATCACCGGCACTTAGCCTGCTAGGTTTATAACCTGATTCAGATCATCGGCACTTAGCCTGCTAGGTTTATAACCTGATTTAGATCACCGGCACTTAGCCTGCTAGACGTATAGTCTGAATAATTTCACTGGCAATAAATCCGATTGGTACTGAGCTTTAACAAAAGAATTTCAATTCACAGAAGTTGTATCTCATATTTGTATATAAAATCCACATAAAATTCAGCTCAATATTCATAACTTATATCTTTAAAACACATGGATATATATAAATCCCAATCATCAAATCTAACTTAAATAATTCAATAATTCAACCAAACACATTTATATATATATATATATATATATATATATATATATATATATAACCTCATACTTTAGATTCCACTACTAATATCATAAGATTTAACTTATAATATACTATGTACTTTTAACATTTGAATTTCATATATACCTATATAATTTCATATACCTTTTCAATACAAGATCTTATACATGTACATATATACATATTCGAATCTAACAAATATATATTACTCTATGCTTATATTCAAACAAGAACTTGTACTTTTATACATTATACACATACATATTCAAATTAACACACATATATATAAATATAATTTCATACCTATACTTAATATAATTATTTATTCATATATATATATATATATATATATGCTTATGCAATCCAACTTATACAAATATTTGATACATATATATATATATATATATATCTTTATATATATCTCTATTCGAATATCATGTAAACATATAAAACAATTAACATTAACTAAATTAAAACTTTATTGACATATATACATACCTATGTTCGAATACATCACATGCCTATAGTTCCATACCTAAATTATTTACAAAGACATTGATGTATATATATTTGTATATTCATACTCATCCGAACCTAACACATATATATACATAATTTTCATACTTCTCATTCGACTTATATACTTTTAATTTTAACTCAACATAAATACATTTGATATTCATACATGTAATATAAACTGATTTAATAAAATTAAATAGCTAATAAACTTACCTCGGATATCAACGGACACGATCGACTATTCAACTACTTTCGTTTTTCCCCGATCCAAATCTGTTTTCTTCGTTTCTCGATCTAAACATATTCAAATTTAATTTTTTTTATTCATAAAAACATTCAATTAAATCCAAAAATACATAAATGGGCAAATTACTATTTTGCCCCTAACATTTTACACTTTTTACAATTTAGTCCTATTTGCTCAAAACACAAAATATACAAAATTTGACTACACTCCTTTAGGGCCTAATATTCCTAGTATCTTTACAAGCCCATACATTTCATTTATTTCACATTTTAACCCCTCAAAAATTTATTTTTACAATTTAACCCTAATTACTCAAATTCATCAAAAATTCAAAGACAAAACATATTAATCTTTCTCATATCTTTCATATTTCATCATCAACTATCACAAAGCTCAAGCATTCATCAATGGTGCATCTCAAAATCATCAACAATTCATAAAATTAAGGCATGGGTTTTAAAGTATTCGAAACAACGATCTCAAAAACGTAAAAATTATCGAAAACCGAACAAAAACGAACCTTGAATTTAAGCTTGAATATGACTGAAACTTGACTAAGCTTTAATGGCTTTCTTCCTTCTTGGTTTCGGCTAAGAAATATGATAATAATCTAATGTTTTATGCTTTTAACTATCTTATATTATAATATTTGTTAATTACTAATTTAGCCTTATTTAAATAAATATAACTTATATATATAATAAGGTTAGTTTTGTCCTTAGCCATCCACTAACTATTTAGTGGTCTAATTGCATGTTTAAACCTTCCAAATAAAAAGACAACAACAAATAGATACTTTTAACTTTAACCCCTAAATTTTTTATTTTTACGCGATTAAGTCCTTTGTATTTAATCAGTTACTCAAACAACAAAATTTAAACACGAAAATTTCACACAATCAAAGTCACACATAGTAAACTCCCAAAGTAATATTAAAATATTTTTTGACTTAGATTTGTGGTCCCGAAACCACTATGTCCGATTAGGGTCGAAATCGAGCTGTCACAGATGAGAAGCTTGATGAACACGGGGATGGTTATGAAACAAAGGATAATAGTGATATGTACTTGGACAAAGATGGGGAAGATCGTGAAATGAATGTAAAGATCTTAATTTATTGCATTTTTTTTGTTCTTACGATTCTGTCTTCTTTTCTAGTGGGTTGTTCGGGAGTCCTAAAAAATCATTTGGGCAGATCTTAACTTGAGGCAATTGCTGCGTTTGCAACATAGACACCTGATTTTGTGCATTTGAGAATTAATCCTTATTTTGGAGTTTGGGCTTCTTGCTTCTTGGTTTAGTTCTCTTTTCTACTGTTATAATGGTGGTTTTAATATTCTTATGCGTCAATTTTTTCTACAATTGCAATAGACAGAGCTATATTTTTAGAATTTCTTTCTGGCCAAACTATTGCTCTCTTTCTGTAAGTGAAAAATTGGAAAAGGTTATATAATTTAAAGATTAGTTATCCATGTGAGTCTGTATAAAAAAATTATACATGTAAGTCAAATTTTAAGAGATTATGAAATCAGTAAAATATTTGGTGAAGAAAGGAAAATCGTAACAAATGTAACAAAATCATAGTTGATCTCAAGCTGTTAAACTTTTATAAGTAGGCATCAACCCTTCACTTTCTCTTGAGTTGCATACTTAAACTCTCCCTTACAGCAGTTTTGGATAACTCTTACGTTCTCCAAAAGGGTTTCTATTGAAAGAGTGGTGGTGTCCTACAAATGGAGGAGTTGTCGGTTGGCCACCCTGTTGGGTAGCACAGACAAGGACTATCAATACACCCATTTTTGGATCACCTTTTCTTTTCTAGTGAGGTACACTAGTTTTATTATTATTATTATTATTATTATTATTATTATTATTATTATTATTATTATTATTCTGTTGTTACTAATTAGTTAAGAAATGAAGTTGAATTTAAGTTGCTATTAGTTCTATGGTGATGATAAATAATTTGTTTGTGGGATGATAAATGTGCAGTTTCTTATTTAGATTCTGTAGACTATTTTGCTGTAGTTTCTTATTTAATAATTTGTTTGTGGGATTATGTTAAAAGATCATGCTGGAAAATATGCGACTGGAAATGAAGTTTCCATGGTTAGTTTCATTCTCTCCTGTTTATACATGCCTTTGAATTAATGTGGTTTGATTTTATTTTATTTTTATTTTTTTTGAGGGGGTGCTTCCTGCAGCAATATGTGATTAAGAAAATGTAAATCAAGCATCATCTAGATGCCATTCTGCCCCTGAACTATATATGCCTTTTGATTTCAGATGAAATGAGTTAGCAATAGATCTAAGTTCTGTTTTACTTAGCTAATATCATCTTCTGTTGCTTGTTATGAAACCCTTTTAGAAGTTCACTCCTAATGTACTGTAGAATAAGAAATATCTGAAACTATTTATTTTGAAATGTTCTGAATAATACATAAATATGGCCTGTTGACTTTGTTTGCAGGCAGATCTGTTTCTAGCACCACATATTCTGGCTGGGATTGAACGATTTAATGTTGACATGGTAATCTGCTTATTCCATTAACTACTAGTTTCTGCATCCAATTGATATTTGTTCACTTTTAACTCATTTATGTCTACTGGCATGAAAAATAGGAACTTTCATTGTCTTAAATGGAAGGAAACAAGAAGAGCCTGGTTGATGCTGTTGAGAAAGGGATTGATCTACGCAAACAAATACTAGAACTATATAATGATTATTACCATGGCAGACTGATGAAGCTAGTGGTAATTGGTGGTGGTAAGTTACTTTGCTGTGATTCTCTAGATTTGTGGCCATTGTTTACTCTCTCTTTCTAGTCTCTGAGGGTAACAGTGCTTTTAACTTGGATGGCATTTATTTTCACTGCCTCTTTTTTCCTCCATTTCTGTCCAAAATTTTGTTTTATTTTTCGTATCCATTTTACCTTGTTTAGACAGCTGAATTTTTTAACTAATTTTTTTAAGTTTATAAGCTTAAACATACTTCAGCATTTTATTCTAATTTTTTGAAGGAATTTCAGTGCTTATTGTACATATGTCAGTTGGAAGAAAATTATGGTGTAATTGTTATCTAAATTATTTGTTTACATCTTTAATGGCATAATCATGATAATACTTTTTGATGGTGCAGAGTCTTTGGATGTACTTCAGCACTAGGTTGTTGAATTATTTTCTGACGTCAGACAAGGTTCTCAAGGAAAGCCAGAGTTTAAGGTGGAAGTTCCTGTCTGGAAAGCTGGTAAACTTTACAGGTTAGAGGCAGTTAAGGATGTCTATATCCTTGAATTAAGGTGGGCACTGCCTTGTCTTTTGCAAGCGTATCTGAAGAAACCAGAAGATTATCTGGCTCATCTTCTTGGCCATGGTATGTAATTCTGTGTTATCCTAATGCTTAAGTAGTAGGTTGCTCATGGAAATAATAATAACCAAGAAAAGAATGCATGTGCAAATATGAAGAAAATGTGAACTATCCAGTTTTGATGCCTTATAAGTAATAAGTTATTCTTGATTTGCCTGTAAATGTGGATGCTATTTTTCATTTGCTTCAATTTCTATGCTTGCTTCAATTTCCATGCCTTACAATAACTAATATGGTTGCTACTATTCCCTTCATGTTTAGAGCCATAGAAAAGATAAACAATGCTTCGATCTTAGTTTCATGTTTATTCCTTGAAGTTCTTTAGAAATCCATTATTAACTGATGGCTTTATATTGGGTCCTCAATTCAGCTGTTTAAAATCTATATATATTTTTATAATTTGCTATGTTATTCAGACTTGGATATGTCCTTGGAGGATCATATCCCAGTACCTTTGTTTGCATATGTGCTGGACACGGGTGCTTTAAATAAAATGAAGAGTGCTTTAAATAAAATGTTTACTCTTTATCACTTTCTAGAAAGTCTGAGCCAATGCACAATGAAATGTGTGTCCATTTTATTTTAATTTCTTAATTTTCATCAGCTTTAGATCATGTCAATTTATATTTTTGTTATGCAAGCAAGGCCGAAGTTATATATTAGTATTCAGAAGGAAAGTTTAATGGTGTTTTCCTTTCAATTTTGTATTGGCATAAGCTAAACATGGTCATATTAAGTTTTCAACATTCGGGAAACTTTACGTGCAGCTGGGACTTAGGAAGCTTGCAATGAATCTTTTACGTTTAAACTGGCTTTTTTATGGATCTAATTGTCAGACAATTCGGTGCAGGGTCACAACGTTATACTTATATCAAATCATCAGACTGAAGCTGACCCAATCATCATCTCATTGTTGCTTGAGAAAGCAAATCTGCATATTGCTGAGAACATGGTGATTCTCTCTTGAATTAATTTATCATTCTGAGCCTGCTGTAGTAGCCTTCATCTATGCCCTTAAGGCCTTGACTGTACTTGGGTTCTGTGGTTGCAATAGTTGTTGGGATGGTACATAGCATGGCTATTATCAAGATGGAGCATTATTTTATTGGGTTTCTCGGATCCTCATCTTAGATGCCAACAGGTTCTATTCCATTGTCTTTGTTGATTTTAACTTCCCCGGAGTGAAGCTTTTATTTATTTCATTTGGATGAATTTGTACAGCTATATTCCCTTTGTGAGAAAACAATCGTAAGCATTTACGCTAGTAAGCATCGGGTGCAAATCACATCGCTATAGGTGATGTTTACATGTGGGATGGCAAGAAAAGTATGGAAAAACCACCTGTTGCAACTCGGTTACACCGAGTTAAGGGAAAAAAGATCCCTTAAAGAGTTGATTTTGAGAGTTGGTCATGAGAGAATGTAACTTGTAAACAATTTTCTAATATAGAATGTAACTTGTAAACAGAACTTATGTAATTCTAATATAGAATGTAAACAATTTTCTTATGTAATTCTAATATAAAATGTAACTTGTTTTAATTTTATTAATTTAAATTCATTAATTTTTATATTTAGCTTTAAAGTTAAAATTTTAATAGAAATTTTAATTTAATATTTTTTATCCTTAAAAGTATATAGTTTAAATTTTAAAAGTAAAACATAATATAATATTTATGATAGAAATAAATATTATTTAATTAAAATATATTTTTAAGTCATATTTTTAACGGCGTTTGTGGGAAAAGCGCCGCTAAAGGTTCTGGTCTTTTGTGGTGTTTTTGGGAAAAGTGCCGCTAAAGGTTTTGATCTTTAGCGGCGTTTGTGATAAAAGCGCCGCTAAAGGTCTTGGTCTTTAGCGGCGTTTGTGGGAAAAGCGCCACTAAAGTTAGCGGCGCGTTCTTTAGCGGCATTTTTTCTGGCGCTTACCAAAGCGCCGCTAAAAGTCTGTTTTGGTGTAGTGTTTTATCAAAGTTGAATGACTATTGGTATAGTTTACCCTTAATTTTTCTACATATTTATAGTTTAATGTAAACTTTTTTAAGTTTATATATATTTGTTCAAGTTAGATGGATTTATACTTAAATGTGTAACACGAATCTTGTATTGATTTATATTCAAACACCGTTTATATAATAATTATTGATTGTGTGATAATATTTTAATCCTTAAAATAGAAGGATTAAACTCACATTTTTTAATTATTTAATATGCTAGAATTTAACTTGTATAATCAAATGATCATGATTGACATTTATATTTTTTTAATTCTTTACAAAATGCAAAACTTTCACTAATTCTTTGTTTACTTCTCTTCTTTCCATATAGTTGTTAAATTTTATCACGTATAGATTTTATTACTTTTTTTAGGTTTAAAGATATTTCGATTATCAGTCTATTATTGTAGTGTTTGATTTTTATCATTGTTGTTCAAATGCGTATTATTTATATTAGATTACTGTGCATTCACAATGTGGATGAAAAATTGTGTAAGAAGTATATTTATAAAATTTATATAAAATAAATGACACTTTAGTTGAAATAATTAAGTTAGAACTTTAGAATTTAGTGATATGTTAAGTTTAAATTTCATTATAATAATATTTTATATAAAATATAAAAATAAAAGTTGTCTTATATTAATATTTATTATTTTGAAAAATAAGGAAGTTTTAATCATTGTTTAGATCAAAACATATATATATATATATTATATTTGAAAACGAAAATATAAAAATAATTAAAGTAATCAAGGAAAAATAGAAGAGAATGAAGAGAAGATTTTTTGAATTTTTTTTTTTCTTTTTTGAAAATAAATAGGAGGATAATACGTTTCTGTGCACTCGAACTCACGTCCTTCTACATTGGTAACAATGTCCATGTCAATCAAGATAAGACTCAATCGATAATATTTATTATACTTTTAAAGGAGATTCAGGTTCAAACTTTGAAAATGATATTATTGAGAGAAGTAACTACGAAACTCGAAATAATTAATCTATGAATTATAAAACAAACATGAAAAAAATCTTATTTTATGAAAATTTTAATTGAGTTTAACTTTTCTTAATTATCTTTTATTTTTAATTATAATGATGGCTATGTTAATGGAATCAATGTTAATTAGAAAGGATGAGGTAATTTACAGAAAAAATGAAGAAATGCATATTTGTGAATTTAATATTTCAAGTACTAATACATTATAATGAGCCAAATAAAATTTTCAATCCAATAATTAAGATTGCTAAATAATTATTTTTAAGGAAATTTCAAAATTTTAAGCCTTAATGAAAAATTTGGTCACTAATGTTTATATGTAACAAAGCTAACAATACTATTTCTTAGGCCTCTTTGATTGAGTATTCTACTTTAGATAAATCATTAATATTTTGTTATTTATTCAAATAGGTTGTTACTTATTTAAATAGGTTGTTAAGCTTTACTAGATAAGTCAGGATCACATTTGTAATCTGTATATATATTTCATACTCTATCAAATGTATAGACAAGCTCTTCACTCCATTCAATTACTTATCTCTTTATGGTAATCAGAGCCTCTCAAACTCACACGAGTTGAATTTTTTTTCCTCCTTTCTTCTTTCCCATTCTCTCCTACTCTGAAACAATGGCAGTCACGGTTGTTAACTCCGACAACACTACTCCCTCAACCAATACAGTTATCCAATTCAATCCTGCGTCCCAGCTGCCGATCAAATTAATCGGTAGCCAAAATTACTCCACATGGAAAGCTCAAGTCTCCATGTTGATGCACGGCCACAACATCTTTGGCCACCTTGATGGCTCTTTATCCGCCCCACCACAAACGATCACAACCGACAACCACAATGTCATCAATCCAGCGTATCAAAAATGGTTTCAACAAGACCAGCTTGTTCAAAATGCTTTTTTAGCCTCGGTTAAACCAACACTTGCCTCAACCGTGGCCAATGACCCAACAGCCCACAAAGCCTGGCTTGCCCTTCAAACTGCTTTCGCAAACAAATCACAAACCCGACTTATTACTCTACAAGATAATCTTGCCCAACTCACTAAGGGCACCCGTCCTGTTGCTGATTATCTCCATGATATTAGAACCATTGCCGATGAACTTGCCACTGCAAGTGAACCTTTGACTGATGTTCAACTCACGGTTTGCATCCTACAAGGGCTTGGGCCAGAATATACTGCCATCTCTGTTGCCGTTCACTCTCGATCAACTCCGATCTCATATAAGGAATTGTATGAGAAGCTTCTTGATCATGAACTCTTCCTTCAAAATGAAGAGAGAAAGAAACCATCAACCGTTGTTGCCGTTATAGCCCAAAACAATTCCAATCAAAGGTCATCCACCCCAAGAAATCAAAATTGGCGCTCTACATCCAAAAATAATGCTCCATGGCGTCAACAGCGCAACTCGACCACCTCCTCATATGACAAACCTTGTTGCCAGTTGTGTGAACGTGTTGGTCACACGGCCAAGGTGTGTCGGTCACAATCTCATAATCATCATCAGGCTCGTGCTAATTATGCTGGCTACACTACTCAATCTGAACAAACATGGGTGGTTGACTCTGGAGCAAGTCACCACATGACATCGGATTCCGAAAACTTGGTCCATGCACATGACTACCACGGACAGACTGAGATTACCATGGGCAATGGTAATACCATTCCAATCTCCCATACTGGTAACACTTACTTAGATACTTCAAATCAACAATTTCAACTATCCAATACCATATGCTCTCCTAATATTGCCTATAATATTATCTCTGTCTCACAATTTTGCCTTGATAACAATACATCAATTGAATTCTTTCCTTTCTCTTTTGTTGTGAAGGATCTGAGTACGGGAGTGCTTTTAATGCAAGGACCGAATAGAGATGGTTTGTACGAGTGGCCACGAAACAATCTGTGTCTGCCCACTCCTAAATGCAATGTGGCGGTGCAAAATTTAGACCTGTAGCATCGACGGTTGGGACATCCCAATCGTCAAACTTTACTTCAAATTTTAAATAAGTTTTCAATTACGTTTTCTACTTCAAAAATTTCATCCGTTTGTAATTCATGTGCTTCGAATAAAATGCACAGGTTGCCATTTTCTGAAAATACATTGCCCAGCACCAAACCGCTTCGAACACTTTTTAGTGATTTATGGGGTCCTTCCCCAGTCATCTCAATTGATCAAAAGCGATATTATGTTCTTTTTGTTGATTAATACTCCCCTACATGTGGTTATACACTTTAAAAACAAAAGATGAAGTTCAAAACATTTTTAAAACACTTCATCCTCTTTTAGAACGACAATTTAACACCAAAATTTATTCCTTATATACCGATGGTGGTAAAGAGTATATTGGGCTAATACCGTATGTACACACTCATGGTATTCAACATCTAATTTCCCCTCCGTACACACCAGAACGAGTAGCCTTTGTTGAAAGATGCCACCGACATGTCATTGAAACCGCAAAGACCCTAATACACCAAGCCTGTCTACCTAATACATTTTGGACCTTTGCTTGTCAACATGCTGTTTTTCTTATCAATAAAATGCTGACACCAACACTAGAAAACAGAACTCCTCATGAAATACTATTCAAGGTTAAACCAAAACTAGACAACCTCAAAACCTTTGGCTGCTTGTGTTACCCATGGCTCTGACCCTATGCGAAACATAAACTAGTCACAAAATCCAATCCGTGTGTATATCTTGGTTTTTCACCCAAGTACTATAGTCACCAATGTTTTGATCTGGTGTCCTCCAAATTTATCTCTCCCGAGATGTTGTGTTTTATGAAAATGATTTTCCATTTCAAACTATGTGTGACAGTTTCAAATTGAATTTCAAACTTGCATCTTGGGAATCAATTGATCAACAACAAGAGGCTAATAATCTCAATCAAAATACAGATTTTAGTATGCATGCAGGTGATTGTTTCCGGCTACTGTCTCCCATCTCCATCGACCAACATCAAGGGTCGCGTCCGTGCTCAGGTACTCTTGTATCTCCTGCTGCCTCTATGCCCGACGTTGAACCCAATTCAACCGAAACCACCACCTGCCTCACTTTTCTCCCATCGCCTCGCACTCCAACTGAAACCAGCACATGTCCTATACCTCTCCCAATGCCTCGCAATCAACCAGCAAACAGTCTCATCCCAATGCCTAGCACCACCCAACCAAATTGCACACCCACACCCTCGGTTGATCCTGCAAAAAATGCAAGCCAACCTGAACCCACAGCCAACACGCAACCCACCACCAACATGCATTCCATGATGACTAGATCCAAAAATAATATAACAAAGCCAAAACTGTTCGCAGTTTGTACCACCACCAAAACTGAACACATCTTGCCTACAAATTACAGACAAGCCTTGAAACAACCCCATTGGCACAAAGCAATGCTAGCCGAACATGACACATTAATTAAAAATCAGACATGGAAGTTGGTTCCATATGATCCCTCTCGGAATGTGGTTGGTTGTAAATGGTTATTTCGGATTAAATATAAGCCTAATGGTACGCTTGACAGGTACAAAGTGCGTTTGGTTGCAAAGGGCTTCACCCAACGAGAAGGCCTAGACTATAAAGCAACATTCAGCCTGTAGTCAAACCAGCTACCGTGCAGCTTGTGCTCACCATTGCCACTCAAAATTCATGGCTGATTCGTCAGCTTGATGTTAACAATGCTTTCTTACAGGGTACTCTTGATGAAGAAGTATACATGAGACAACCTCCTAATTTCGTGCATTCCTCGAATCCATTTTATGTCTGCAAATTAAAGAAAGCAATTTATGAATTGAAAAATGCACCACGGGCGTGGTACACGGAACTCACTCGTTATCTGGTTAGTGTTGGATTTCAGCGTTCAAGGTCAGATACGTCTCTCTTTATTTGTCAACAATCTGGTTGCACAGTATATCTGTTAATCTATGTTGATGACATCATTGTAACGGGCCATGGCACTACAATTGTTGACAAATTCATTTTTGGATTGGCACAACGTTTTTCAATCAAGGATCTTGGTACATTACATTACTTTCTTGGGATTGAGATAGCCCCATCTCAGGGAGGTTTGTCTTTATCTCAGCAAAAATATGTTACAGATTTACTGCATGAGGCCAATATGCAGGAATCTAAGGGCGTCTTGACTCCAATGAGCTCTGACACAATGCTTGTTGCTTTCTCTTCTGATTCGATAGTTGATGGCACGGGATATCGCAAGCTTGTGGGTAAACTTCAATATCTTGCCTTCACACGACCAGATATAGCCTTTTCTGTAAACAAATTGGCTCAATTTATGCACTGTCCTGGAGCATCACATTGGAGGGCCCTTAAACAATTGCTTCGGTACCTCAATCGGACATCAAACTATAGATTGCGAATAGTCAAAGAGAATAATCCACGTCTTTTTGTCTACTCCGATGCAGATTGGGCTGGTGATCCAGTTGATCGTACATCTACAACGGGGTACATTACTTACTTGGGCAGTACACCTATCTCCTGGTCGTCCAAGAAACAACGAGCTATATCTCGTTCTTCCACAGAGACTGAATACCGTACTGTGGCTACTACTGTTGCCGAGACTAATTGGCTCACTAATCTGCTACGTGAGCTACGATATACTCTCTCGACACCACCAAATAATGTCTGTGCTCCTTATTTGTGCAAAAATCCAGTTTTCCATAGTCGGATGAAGCATATTGCCATCGATTTTCATTTTATCCGTGACCAAGTTGAGAACAAACGGATTATAGTTTAGTATCTTCACTCTGCTGATCAGGTGGCTGACTTACTTACTAAACCGCTTTCTTGCAAAACCTTTGATCGATTGTTCACCAAGTTGTCACTTGTCGAGCCAACCACGAACTTGAAGGGGCGTAACAAAGCTAACAATACTATTTCTTAGGCCTCTTTGACTGAGTATTCTACTTTAGATAAATCTGTTAATATTTTGTTATTTATTCAAATAGTTTGGTACTTATTTAAATAGGTTGTTAAGGTTTACTAGATAAGTCAGGATCACATTTGTAATCTGTATATATATTCCATGCTCTATCAAATGTATAGACAAGCTCTTCACTTCATTCAATTACTTATCTCTTTAACATGTTTTATTAAAATGACCCTAATTGTATTTTTGAGCCTTTTTTTGTAATACTTTTATCCTTTTTCAATTTTTTAATGACTTGATGAAATTACCGTTAAAAAGTTAATGGGATGATGTGAAATTTCATATGGAATATTTTTAATGAGATGTAATTTATTACTTAGATAACCCAATAAGATAATAACTCCTAATTTAAATCAAACCGAAAATACTGTGGTGTGCATTCATTTTAAAACCATTTTTAGATAATTACATTTATTTTCTTTAAATTAAGAGTTCATGAATTATTTATTTTATTCTTTTCACATGTCATTATTTTATTGGGTTATCTAAATAATAAATTACATCTCATTAAAATATTACACATTATCTGTTAATTTTTTAACAATACTTTTATCAAAACTGTTAAAAACATAAAAGTTAATGACCAAAAAAATTAAAATACAATTAAAACTATTTTGACAAAACATATTAATAACGTATCAAATATTAAATAGTTAGATAAACTGATTCTCATAAAATATTGTTAGTCTGATTTTCTGCTTTTTGATTAAAAAAACGTGGAAGCAACCAAGATTTATTATGAGAGAAGAAAAAGGGTAAAAATGAGGTCAGGGTTGTTTGGATACTTTTGGCATTTTGTTACCGAAAACCATAAGAAAAAAAGAAAAAAGAAAAGAAACGCTCGCGGGAATTAAGGTAACTCCGTCTTGTCTTTCTCTCCAATTCCTTGTCTCTTCACCGACAATCACAATTTCACCTGACGCCATCTTACTTCAGTTTCATTTCATTTCTCTTTTATTTAATTCTAAATAATTTTATTTTATATTAGGATAAAACTGACGTTACAGCAAATTTTGCTATTAGTCCCTCTACTATACAGAAGTTGTGGACTTTGTCTCTAATTCCAATTTGAGTACTTTTAGTCCTTGTACTTTTTCAAGTTTAATAATTAAATTTGTTAGGTCAAAATTTGCTATTGATCCCATAAGTTATAGATTTAGTCTTCTCCAATTTAGCCCTTAAATCACTTTTCTATAAGTATTATGTGAAGATAACAAGTTGGCACGGTGTTATATATTTGCCGTATAAAACTTTAGAGATCAAGGAATTTAACTTGATAAACTTAATAATTACTGAAATTTCAAATTTTAAAAATATAAAAACTAAAATAGATAAATTTAAAATATAAATGCTCATTAACTAATAACGAAATTTGCCCATGTAAAACATACCATTATGAAAAATAAAACTCAATCACTATGGATAAAATCTTCTAAAGTATGTGGTAAAAACTAGAGGTCAATTTAATTTAAAAATAACATACAATAAATAATGAAACGTATGGTTTGAAATTAATTAGTAATAACATAGATTAAATTATGGATAAAATGAAATTAAAACATGTAAACGAATCATATTAAGAATATATTAAATGTGTTGAGTTGACTTGTGACACCAACTCAATCAATATATATAATTGATGGACATAATAAAAATGCATAATACAATTAAAACGTAAATGTTATATTAAAATAAATCTTTGCTTAAGTGGTAATGTTAGTGTTTTATTCACCTAGTGATATGAGTTTAAGTTCAATCACATAATTTTTTATTAGCTTTTTCAAAAATAAAAAGATTAAAGAACCCTAAAATGATATACACATTTTCTTAATCGAGTTGGTGCTCAGTGACTCGTAACACCAACTCTATCATTAGCTAGGTTTATTATATACACAAAATCATTAAGATTTTGCCTACAGTTATGATCTATTAATTGAGATTTATTTCCATCATGTTGATACAACATTAACTGCTATGATCTAACTATAATATAATTAGATTTTCTTTTATTAGTAGATTTATTGTTGAAGTGGTTTAATTAAGAAGGGCGATAACCTAACTAAAATGCCAAAATATACATTTGGATTTTTTTCTTTTTATTGAAGATATTGAAAGTAAAGCATCACTGTAAAATTATTTAAATGAAATTATTAATTTTATTTAAAATTTGAAAATAAAAATTGCACTAAACGACTTCAGCTTTTTTACATTGATCACCACGTATCAAAAAGTTTATATTTTAAAACGTTTCCACCGACAATCGAACGTATCGAAATATATTTCCTTTCAAATAGCTTTTAATCTGCTATCTGATATCATCTTTTGAATTCAATGGATTCTGATTTAGTGAGATCAATTCATACTTCATATGCTCGTCGAATGATTTACTATTGCTACACAAAACTGATGCTGAAAATTAAGCTATTCAAATTGCTCGAACGTCTGATATGTTTTGATGAGTATGAAGCTTATCGTAAAAATCAACGTCGAAGATGCTTAAGGTTTCACAGAGAAACGGTTGTTGACAAGTATGATTATGGAAGCAAATCGATAATCAGCAACAAAGGTACTATGATTCATTTACTTAATTCAGATTCAATTCTGGACATGTTTTTACATCTTGAGGCCCTCTAGTTGAATTTTTTGGGGTAAAAGTAGTGAAGAAAGATGGTGTGATTTTAGGCATGAATTGCAATGGTGATGAACAATTCTAAAAGTTAAATTCAGTAGTGAGGTAAAATTAGTTAAATTTACTACTCATTAGCGATGTTAATTGACATAAATATATATTTCAAAATCAAAGGATGTGAATGTAGTAAAAAAATTGAGGATCTTGGCCTTCTGTCTCTATAAAATTGGGAATTACTTTCATCTATTCAGTTATTCTTTAAAAAATGGGATGCCATCACATTTTCTTCCCAATCATCTGTTCTTAGTAGCATATATAAATGTAATGCCAAAATCTTAATAACCAATTTTACTAAATCTAAAATGCTTTAAATGCATAAAATAAAAATTAATAAATACCATAAAATTATTTAAAAGATAACAAATTTCCAGAAATTATAAAATATACTCTTTCAAATACATAAAATTAAGAAAAAGCGAAAATTCAAAAAACACACACAAAATAATATAAATATATAAATATCTATAATACTTTTATTAATCTCAAACGCTTTTCTATTTTTCATGAAATGTTGCTGTTTTATTTTTCCTTTTTAAAAAAATTATTTTAAAATACATTATTATATATTTTTGTAATTTTAGTCCCAAAGGACTATAAGAGTTATTTTAAAATAATTTATTTTTGGATTTTTCTTACATTTTAAAAAAATGAATATATAATTTTATAATATCTGAATTTTTCTGAGTTTATATAATTATTTTGAATTCGCAAAAATGTGTGAATTGTGTAATGTGAGTTTATTTTAACAAAACTAGATTTTGAAGTGACAAATATGAGATTGAATGCAAACATACGTAGTTTTGAAGTTACAACTACTCACTCTCATCTCAATGCTTTTTGGTAATTAACTTAACTCAAATTAATTAAAATATAATTTTCAACCAAATTTGAATCAATAAAACAACTTATATGCCAGAGATTGAGGTGAATTAATAATTTAAATTTTATTTATTAAAATATAATCTCTTATATTTTTAATCCATTTATTATAATCTATGCCAATAGGTAACTAATTTCCTGATAAAAATTATTTGACTTATACATAAATACTAATTTTAATTATTATATTTTTCATTTAAGATTTAGGGTGCAGAATTTATATCAAGTTTTGATTTTATTTATTTATAAATAAAATAATATGTTTTCACATAAAAGAATGGATGAAATTTATCAACTTGGCATGGTTGCTCAGTCATGTCTTTCTCTCTCAACACCTGTACCATAGAATCTAACTTTTCAGTTTTGTCCTTATATAAGTACTCCTACTTATAATCAACACGTGTGACTGTCCATGTCATTTCACAAATTTAATTAATTAATTAATTTGCAATACTCTCTAATCTCCATTATTCACGCTTAGCTGCAATCCACATTATTCTCTAATGTACTTAATATCTTCCTGTTTTTATTTTAGTGCTACTATGTATTTGTATTTATCTGTTTTAGTGTACCATTAAAAATTTATAATTATTTCTAAAAAATTTACATTTATAATCTATTTTTAATTTGTTTATAAATTATATATACATTTAAAGAGAAGGGACTGTATGAAACTATGATTTCACCTTTCCAATGGGAGAATGACAAATCAGATTTTTTCTCTTTATTTTTGTTAGATTTGAATTTTTTTCAGGAGCAAAAAGCGTGTCATACAATCCTTTCTCTACATTTAAATATTTTTCACATATATATTTATAAATCTATTTTTTTATTTTCATGAATTATATGTTATTTTAGTTAAAAATAAAATATATATTATATATGGATGCAAATATATCTATATAAGTATATTTATATCAATATATATTTTTTAAAATTATTATTTAGGCCGATGATAACTTTTCACTTTAAACCTAATTTTGAAAAAATTAAAATGGTTAAAGATAAAAAATTTAAATTGATTTAAAATGTCAAAATTTATGGGCAAGTACGTACCGATACAAATTGATATTGATCGGAACATATCAAAATGACCGAAACGTATCAAAATTTTGACCGAAACAAGACAAAACATATACTACTTGATACTGAAATAAGACTGAAACAATATGTACGGATGGATACCATTTGAAAACAACACATCACCAATTTACTAATCTTATATAGATAGGGCTCAAGCCATTCATTACAGTAGTTGAACTATATGTCTTCATCTTTGATATTTAGGGATATGCCAAGGTATGATAGTGTTGACAGGATTATATATTATTGGGCATATGTGATGAATTCCATAAACATGAAACATTTATTTATTTTAAAATACAATTTAAGTAGTTATATCATTTTTTAAAATTTCATTTGTGGGTTAAAAGTTTTAATTGCAGTCCTATAAAAAAAATCTTATAATTTTGTTGCACAAATAAATTTAATTAACTTTTTAAAAGAACCACTAGTATAGAGGGATCTAAAACCAAATTGACACAAACCTAAATGTTGTGTAAAAAGATTGAGATTTATTAAACAATGAATAAGATAGATACTGGAGAAAAGTTGGTAAATTAAAAAGGGGAAGCAGAAAGTGTAGAGTGATGGAAGCAAAACATGTGGCTAGAGGAGGGCGAAAGCAAGGAAGGAGCAAATGCTTCATTAGAGACAGAAAGAGAAAAACGTCGGTTACTATTAGGTGAAAGATCAGGTTAATGGGTATGGCCTATGGAGTTCTAATGTAACTTTCACCATGCCTGGCCTTTTACTTTTTAACCCTACCTCTCTCTATATAATCCCTTTTAACTTTCCCAAGTGTTTCATCTTCTCCTACAACCTTTTTTATTTATCATTATTGTTATTATTTGTTTTGTTTGTCTCTTTGGTTTCTGTAGTAAGGTAGCAGCATGCAGTCATGGGCTTTTCCCCCTTTTCTGTTCTTCTTCTTTCTCCTCTATTAATTCCCGCAGCTCACTATAATTCTACTCAAATCCATTCTCCTGCTATTATCACTTTGTATTATTAATAGACTCAACCTAGCTAATACGTTATATTGATATAGTTTCTTTTAATTTTCATCTCTTCTTTGGGGCGCTTGATTTGCTTGCTTAATTGCACTAGTTAACGCCTTTGAATAAGATCAATCAATGTTTTGCACCTGCATTTGGTTTTGGATTATCTCGTTATTTCCCATTAATCTAGAGAAATGTCGAAAGGTGTCACCAATCCCAGTTTCTATGATTTCTCAGAGCAACAGTTTATCTCCAGCTTTAATCTTGCCCAGGCCCATGCTGAGGCCGAGGCTGAAGCTCAAGCTCAAGCTCAAGCTCAGGCACAGGCTCAGGCTCAGGCACAAGCTCTGTCTCGATACAACAATGCCCTTGATGAAGCCATCTATGGTTCTGATGAATTCCGCATGTACGCTTACAAGATCAAACGCTGCACCAGGATGCGTAGCCACGATTGGACGGAGTGCCCCTACGCCCACCGTGGTGAGAAGGCTCAACGCCGGGACCCTCGCAAGATCCCCTACACCGCCATTGCCTGCCCTGCCTTCCGCAACGGGAAATGCCAAAAGGGCGACGCCTGCGAGTTCGCTCACGGCGTATTCGAGTACTGGCTGCACCCCGTCAAGTACCGCACGCGTGCATGCAATGCTGGCATGTTCTGCCAACGTAAGGTTTGTTTCTTTGCCCACACACCAGACCAGCTGAGGTCCGACTCCAAATTCAGCGGCCCTTTTGCACACAAGGGGAGGATGGTGATGAAAAGGGGAGGAGATCATCAGCTGATGATGATGATGGGGTCTCCATCAGGTAGTGTAGAAGGTTCCACGTCAATGCAGGCACAGTATGTGGAGCCATCACCACCACCACCACATCAACTGGAAGGGGTTTCGACTTTGCTCAAGAGTTTGAGGGCATTGAAGATGAGGGAAGATGAGGAAAGGGAGCTGAATAATAAGAAAAATAAGAACAAGAGTATTAAGTATGAGGATGAGGATGAGGATGGGGACGGGGACGGGGACGGGGTTGAGATGGCGGATATGGATTTGCCACATCTTGACTGGATTACAGAGTTAGTGAAATAAATAGCATGCAGTGTAAGACTGAAAATAGTAAAAATCGAGAGTAAATCAAGGGTGGGTTTAATTAATGTAATGTGCCGTTTTATGTAAAGATTGTTTAATGTTTATGTAATGTTTGTGCTTGAGTTTCCTATGTTCAAATGATTTTCACTTCTCTTTAATTTGTTCAATCACTTTTACTCGAACTTCATATCCATGTATATAAAACATGCATATCAATCCCTTTAACCTATCACATATAAATAATACTAAAATTCTATTTAAAAGATACGATATTAAAATGAAAAATTAGGTTAAATTATGAATAAAACAAAATTTAAAGAGGTAAGTAGATTAGATTAAGAATATTAAATGCATTATAATTATTGGTCATGGTGTTATCATCAATCTTGGGTTGATGTCCAGTTAATTTGTGCAATATACAATTGATGAAGGTAAAAAATATACATAATATTTTAAGATAAATTTTTGGTGGATATGGTAATGTTCAAATTTTACAATGCAATTGTTAGGAGTTTAAATCTCATTTATTGGCTTTTCAAAAAAAATAAAGGTTAAAGTACATTTGAATAAATAAAGATTTGGGGGAGAATCACAAGTGTCCTCATCTATTTTATTGTCTAAGTCTAATTTTATTTGGACCGAAGTAAATACCTCCAAAATTTGAATTTGATGATATAATTATTATTATTTTAAATACTAGTTTTTTATGTAGTAATTATATTAAGTTAAAGAGATTATTTAATTTTAAAAATAAAATATGAATAATTTAGACTAACTCGATTACAATCCCTGTATATATAATGAACGCTTCATTAGAATTGGAAGTGGAACCAACGTATTCGATTTAAGGCCTATCTTTCAGGGTTATAATCTGATCGCATATATATATATTTTTCTCTCAATTAAATTTGTATATATTGCTGAGGATGCCACACTTACAGTGCCAAAAATTGTTCTTTCACATAATACATTATAATTCCAGGCCCATCCTATTTTATCCCTCCTTTTAATGAAAATTTTATAACAAATCATTTCTCAAGTATTTACATCAAAACTGTTAAGGAGGGTTTTATTTGAACATCACCCCCGGGACTTTTGCAACAAAAAGTTCTTTTCCCTTAAAAGCAACGAAGAATTGCCATCCTTTCAGAATTTTTTCCACCATTTAAGAAGTGCTTTTTGGCTGATGGAGAAGTTAAAAATTTCAACTTTTCTTCAGCCAAAAGTCCGTTTGGCTGATAATTTCCCATTTTAACCTCTCTTCTCCCCCAAAAAAGTTTCTTTTCTCTGGTTCTTTGGAGCTCTATACCCATTTTTTTCACATTTTCACTTTCAAAGTTTTTTGTTCAGGTTCTTTGTTCCTCTTCCGCCGGTGAGTTTCTTTTCTTCTTCTTCTCTTTAATTATTTCCTCAGGTTCTGATTGTTTGATTTTTACAGGAATTTTACAGAAATTAATTGACTGATTACTTTGAAATTAATCAGGGAAAATTCTGGCTTACTGCTTTGCTTTACTGCTTGTGCCTTACTGCTTTACTTCTTTTGCTTTACTGCTTTCGATTAGAATCAGGGAAAATTTTGGCTTACTGCTTTCGATTAGAATTTTCAGGGAAAATTCTGGATTACTGCTTTGCTTTACTGCCTTACTGCTTTAACTATTAGTTGTGCCTCTGCTGCTTTTTTTAGTTGATGAAAACAGAAGTAATATAGACTGTATTAATGTTTATATAAAATAAAAATATACACTCCGTATATAATTCCATTCCATATATGTTTTTTCCAACTTTCGGAAGCCTCTCTTCCCAGACCTCAAACCTCAAACCTCATATTCTTTCTTCAAAATTCCACTCAAAGAATCTTAGCCACATTTTCATTGTTGTTTTTCTCTTTTTTTTCCTTGCTCCAAAGAAACCATGTAACTGAAGAGATGTATGGTTACTTTTTCTTTGTATATTGATATAGGTACACATTTAAAGTTGATGTTTTTGGTTTATTTCTTCATCAATGTATTTCATTTTACCTTTTCCATCGGAAACAAATTCTGGGTCTTTTTCGTATCTGGTCAAGGTTTCATGTTTTTCATGGGTTAAAACTTTTCTGGGTCGTTCTTTTTTCTTGCTTTGTACTCTGTTTGGTTGGTGTGAAAGCTTGGGAAAAAGAAACTGTTAACTGAAGGGAAAGTGGAGATACTTGTTGGTTTACTCAAGCTTTTCGTTTTCTTGAATCTCTTTTGGAGTTTGTAAACTTTTTCTTTTCTTTTTTTTTCTTTCTAGCCAAACAGATCAATTAGTAATTCTTGTCCCATAATCCATAATCAACTGAAAGTTTCAGTTTTTTATTCATAAACGTATAATTAATAAGTTTCTGAATGATGCTAACCAGATCAAGTATATGTGCTTCACAAGCTTTAGTCAAAATTTCTTTTTTCTTTTCAATATGTGAATCTTTTAGGATAAGACTATTCAGATAGAAGGCTGAAAATTTGTTCATTTATCTCAATTTTGACTTTTATTTCATTTGCTATATCAAAAACTGACATTGAAGTTCTAAACTTGACCTTCTAGAGTCGGTAAAATTAACATTCTTTGACTCAGTATTGTGTTACAGTTTTTTTTTTTTTGGGTCAAATTGTTGATGGTTTAGAAGCGGCTTAGTTTGATCCCAGAATTGTATTTGCAGTTGTTTCAATGGATTCCAGGCCTGAATAGCAAATAATAAAAGAGAAAGTGGAGATGAGGGGGGAGTCATCTGGTTTGATAATTGGGATTTCTATAGGAGTGGTAATTGGTGTATTAGATGTCATAGAAGGAGATCCCGGATAGGAAACAGCAGTTCCAGGAGAGCTTCAACTATTCCTATAAGGGCTAATGGAGCTGATTCTTGTACTATATTATCCAATTCAACTTCAACTATTCCTGTAAGGGCTAATGGAGCTGATTCTTGTACTATATTATCCAATTCAACTATCGGTCCCGATTCACCTGTGAAATCTGGAAGAAATAGAATGTCTGTGTGGATTGAAGGGTTTAGAAGGAGTAATGTTGTCTCTGCGTATGAAATACTTGAATATTCGTACAAGTATGTTTCTTCGAAACTTGTTGAATTATGCATCACAACGGTTTGTTTTGATTGGTATTTGCAAATATTTTTCTTTAGTTTTATATGTGATTATGATTCAACAGTGCTGAGTTGGTGATTCGATTATGTTGTTTTCCATTTGAAGGATTAATGATAGGCAATGGAAAATTATTTTTTTGCTTCACTATGGAATCTAATTTGCTTAATTTGATTGCTTAGTTTATATATGATATCATGATATGAACTTTTCAAGGTTCTCCAGCTCTGGAATCTGTGAAGTAGTTTGTTTTCAGTAAATGAGGGCACTCTGGATGAGACAATAACTGGATTATCGCATTTCAATATATTTTTAATATCACACAATTAGTATCTCGAAAATCACTCTAATGGCTTGAAATTAAGAATATGTTTGAGCACCTAATCCGTTTATGCATGTTATAGCAAACTAGTTCCCAGAGTTGGATGGTTTATGGCTTGAATATCTGAAAATTGATTTTTCCATGATCTTTTTTCTTTGCTAATTCGTTGATGGCATTACTCGTACAGAGATTTGCAAAAAGCAACCTATAATTTTACAACAATAAGTTATAATAAATTATTTTTTATATCATGAACAATGCAGTTAGAATTTTTTGCCGGGGCAATGCCTTCTTCTTTGGCTTATCATAGTTTTGCCTGTTGAAGTCAAGTTGCTATTTCTCCGCATTTTTGTTGGATTTCATCCTAATTGAAGAGGAAGATCCAAAGTTTTTCGTCATAGTTAAGTTTCACCCCAAAAGGCTCTATGAGAGAAATCTGATACCAAGAAGATCTTTCGCATACAAAATGAAAGTGGAAGATCTTATGTGGAAGACTTTATTTGGAATAACATTGATTCTGATCGAAAAAGACGACCAAGACTTGCTTAATCCTATAAATGGAGATTCAATCAAAAAAAAGGAAAAGAAAGAACAAACAAAAAGAAACAAAAAAAACATCTACCGGGGCAATGCATTTCTCTTTAGCTTATCACGGTTTTTCCATTGAAGTTGAAATTATCTCTCTCCGGGTATTGGCTGAGCTGAAGTAGGATGAAGATCCAATCTCGATACGATCAGTTAAACCTAATTGAAGGAAAAAGATTAAAAGTTATTCGTCACGGTCAGATGTACCAAAAACGGATGATGCGAGCTTACAACAAAAAGGTTCATCCCAGAGAATTCCACGAGGGAGTCCTGGTATTGAAAAAGATCCTTCCTCTACAAAAGGATTTTAGAGAAAAATAGATGCCAAATTGTGAAGATCCTTATGTCGTAAAGAAGGCCTTCTCCAGAGGAGCTTTGATTTTGAACGAGATGGATGGAAAACCTGCCAAATCCTATAGACTTAGATTCGATCAACAAATACTTCACCTGAAAAAGGAGAATAGACTAAAGTGAAAACCCGCAAAGGGCGCTTTGAGTCCAAAAAAAATAAGAAAAACAAAAAATGGAGAGACCAAAGTGAAAACCCGCAAAGGGCGCCTTGAGACCAAAGGGGATTTGAGTTGAAAACCCGAAAAGGACGGTTCAAATATTGATCAGAATGGGGCATGAGGTGATCAGAACAGCTCGAACTTTGATCAGATAGGGGCATGTGGTAATCTTGTTATACCTGAATTAGCAGGAAAGGGTACGCGCCATCTGGGGGCATCGATAGAGTACTGTAAATCTCTTAAGCACATGTCAAACTAAAAATGGTTTTCAGAAAGTTTGTACAGAAAAGTTCTAGCTGCGATATCTAGGGCACCTAGCCTTCATACTATTTATACTGAAGTTGTTGTTCTTGGAATACTTATTTCTTTACTATCTTTGATAATTTATTTATTTCAAGCTATGCTCAGAACCAACTCTATTTTTATCTATTGTTATGATCTTTTTGCAAGCATGTTGCATTGGAATAATGATTAATGGACTAATAATACTTTCACAAGGAAAGTTTTGCATATTACTCTAGAAGTTTCTAAATAATACAGTAACCTGAAACAAGACTATTGTTTAAAATGCACCAAGTTTAAAGGATGGAAATCTGAGAAGGAAGAGTCTAAATTAGGACTTTCTCTTTGGATTTTATTGTCAAAAACATTGATTGAACAAAATGATAAGATGACAGGTTGGTGACAAGGCTTAGATGAACAAGCAAACAATAACCACTAAGCAATAAAAAAGGGTTTTCTTGGAGAAGAGAATCCTTCATTTGTGTATAACACCCTGAGATTGGTATAAAAGACCAAAGAGCTTCACATTCAGTATCCTTAAATTGCGATAGGAAAGAATTGAGAAAAGGCCAGATTTTTCTACCCTTGGGTTACAGCGGGAGAAAGATGGTACAAATTTTGTATCTCAGTGGATTGAACTCTAAAGTTTACAGTGGGGAGCAATCTGATTAAGTGTTTCTTTGGAGACGCCAACCGAGCAAGAGGGCATTATAGCACGTCAGTGATAAAACCTTAATAAATTTCAAACAATGACAACCTGAACGATAAAGAAGGATCATTCTAAAAAAAATGACATTCGCATTCATGCAAACATCATTCATACATACCTAGTTAGGAGCATTTGACTCATTCTGATCATGACATCCTAATCACTAGGCATAATTAAGTTCATAAAATGAATTATACAGGTCATGTTCCCCAAAGAACAAACCGGTGAAACTATAAATCCTATCTCCCTGAAGTTGCAGTGGAATGGATTGAAGATAGCAATCTTATCTCCCTGAGTTGTAGCGGAGCAGACTGAAGATAGTAGATATTGCCTTCCTGTACTGACAGCGAAGCAGATCGAAGACACCAGCCTTGCCTCCCTGGGTTTGCAGCGGAGCAGACTGAAGATAGCAGATCTTGCCTTCATGTACTGACAGCGAAGCAGATCTTGCCTTCATGTACTAACAGCGAAGCAGATCGAAGACACCAGCCTCATTTCCCTGGACAGCAGCGGAATAGGTTGAAGGTTGCAATTCCTATCTCCCTGAACAGCAGTAGAATAGGTTGAAGATTACAATTCCTATCTCCCTGGACAGCAGTGGAATAGGTTGAATATTGTAGATCATGTCTCCCTAAACAGTAGTGGAACAGATCAAAGACGGTGAATCTTATCTTCCCAAGGTAGTAGGGAAGTAGATTTAAGCCACCAGCCTTATCTCCCTGAGCAGCAGTGGAGTAGGTTGAAAATAGCAGATCTTGTCTTCCTGTATTGGCAGCGAAGTAGATCGAAGACCCCAGCCTTGTCTCCCTGAGCAGCAGTGGAGGAGGTTGAAAATAGCAGATCTTGTCTTCCTTTATTGGCAGCGAAGTAGTTCGAAGAAACCAATCCTATCTCCTTGAAGTTGCAGTGGAGTGGATTAAAACTACCGATCTTATCTCTCTAAAGTTGCAGTAGAGCAGATCGCATCCAGTCTTATCTCCCTGAAGTTGCAGTGGACCAAACAGAAGAAATCAATCCTATCTCCCTGAAGTTGCAGGGGAGCGGATCAAAATGATGGATCTCATCTCTCTGAAGTTGTAATAGAGCAGATCGCATCAGACTTATCTTTAAAGTTGCAGCAGAACAAGTTGAAGCTACAAGTCTTATCTCCCTAAAATTGTAGTGGAGCAGACTAAAGATAACAAATTTTGTTATTTTGAGAAGCTACAAGGCACAAATCCTATCTCTCTGACGTTGCAGCGGAGTGGATTGAAGCATCAATTCCTATACCTCTGAAAATGCAATAGGATGGAATGAAGCTACTTGAAGAAGAAAAGCACCAAAGTCCAGCACGACCGGGCAAAATTGGCCATTTTAAAGTCTTTGCTCCGTTCCCGTTACACTACAACGAGCAAAGAGGGGCAGCTGTAATAGGCCCAATTTTCCCGGCCCGTTAGTGAAATAAACCAAATGAAAACAATCAAAATTAAATAGTCTAATAAAGTCCAATTACAATGGGCCAAATTCAGATTTTAAGCCCAATCACTAAAACCCCAAATTACATCATCCCAACTAGCCAATCTACCCTAGCCCAAAACCGAAACAAACAAAAACCCTAGGATTTCTGGGATCTTCAGCCTCTGTTTCACCACCACCACCGCGCCACGTTGGTCTCCGTACCGCCAGTTGGACTCCTCCATACCTACAACAAATAGAAGCAGACAAAACAACAGCGAATAATAACAAGAAAAGATAGCAAATAATAGGGGATTTTCTATTTTATTTCTAGGTTGAGATATAAAAGAAAACAAAGAACCATTGTAAAGTTTAGACACAGAGATTGAATACAAAAAATATATTCAAAGAAAAAACAAAAACAGAGTATTCTGAAAGGTAGATTTAAATTTTTTTTCTTCGTTTCGCTTTTCATTTTTTTTCGCTTATATGTTGATGGATGTATAAAAACAAAAGAGAAAGAAGTGTTTAAGGGTGAGTTTTTTAGCTGGTTAATCAGATCTTCGTTCATTCCGTTGTAATCGGAGTTGGGGCAATGGATCAGAGGGTTCCCGAATAGCCAGACTGCAGAGCGGCGACGTTCAGGGGATTAAGGCTGAAACCCTAGCAAAGTTTCTCCCATTTCTTTCTGCTTTTTTTTTTAAGAAATGAAGCAGAAATGTTTTTAAGAAAAAATTTGTTTTAAGTAATAAAAGGGAAACGATGCCGTTTGAAGTAAGGCATTCGGGTGTCAAAACGGCACCGTTTAATGGCCAATACCCGCACGGTGACCCGACCCGAGGGAAGGATCCGCGCGTTTTTGCTCAATGGTATATTTGCGCAAATGGTCCTCTCTCTTTTGTGCCGGGTTCAAATCGATTCTTTTCCTTTTTTAAATTTTGCCCTTTAATTTGCTTTTCGTTTTATTTTAGTCCATGCCGCAACACAGCGTTTTGGAGGGCTGGGAATATTTCCGAATTAAACTTCCATGTTATTCGCGCATTGCACATTGGCCCTTATTTTGTTTATTTATGTTATTTCCCAATTAATTTCATTTTAGTTGCAATTTAATCCTCTTTTTGGTGTTATTTGTTTCTTTTTAATTAGTTTAATATTTTCATTACTACTACTATTATTATTATTATTATTATTATTATTATTATTATTATTATTACTATTACTATTACTATTACTATTACTATTACTATTACTATTACTACTATTACTATTACTATTACTATTACTATTACTATTACTATTATTATTATTATTACTATTACTATTACTATTACTATTACTATTACTATTACTATTACTATTACTATTACTATTACTATTACTATTATTATTATTATTATTATTATTATTATTATTATTATTATTATTATTATTATTATTATTATTAGGTCTTTCATTTCACATGTTTTACTTGTTTAAGTCAATATGTATTATTATGTATACTACTTGTTTGATTTTCCTTTCACGTAGGTCTTTCATTTCACATGTTTCACTTGTTTAAGTCAATATGTATTATTATGTATACTACTTGTTTGATTTTCCTTTCACGTAACATTTTGATAAAATCTATGTATATTATCTTCTTTTTGTTTAGTGAATCTAAATAATCGAGGATATGCTTTAATCAAAACATAAATAAAAAGCTTATTCTCGAGAATTCGATACGTTGTGCCCTAACGCATTGGATATGACATGTTGTTTTCTCGAGATGAAGATTTTTTCTAAAAAAATAATAATAAATAAAAATAAAGGCAATACTCGGTATTTAGGAATTTTGGGAAATTAAACCCTAACTTATTGGGTTTTGATTTTTCATTTGACCCAAATAACCAGGTATCCTTCTCAAAATACATAGGTTTTAAAAAGTTAAAAGATAAACTTAATTTTTGAAGATTAAGAATGTTGCGCCCTAACTCACTGGCTGGGACATTTTATTTCTTTGAAATAAGAGTGTCTTATCTTTTAATTCAATTTATTCAAAGTCGTATTTTAAAATCTTTTCAAAATTTCGACATTAAAACATTAAACAATCAGTTCAGTTCCAATTTTGGGCGTTATGAGGGTGCTAACCCTTCCTCGTGTGTAATCGACTCCCAAACCTATTTTCTAAAAATTCGTAGACCTAAATTTGTTTTCAAGGTGATCCGGTTACACCTCAATAAAAGATCGGTGGCGACTCCCATTTTTGTTTTTAAGTCGACAACTAATTTTTTTTTGTTTTCGTAAAAGAAATGGTTTCGACAATGTGGAAAGGCACCAACACAAAAATATCATTGAGCCAAGCACAGGCAAACATGAAACAAGCAGGAACAAAACAAGCAAACACACGCATGAACCGGATCCGAATTGAACACTGAACTACCCCCACCCTTGTGCCACTCGAAAACAATCGAACATTAGGAGGGAGGCATAACATACAAAAAGTCATTCGAGTGGCAAATGCGCGGTTAGCAGATTCCACGGAGACGACACCTCTCTTCTCTATTTCATCGTTAGTAGGTATCCTTTCTCCGCATAAGTTTCCTTAACGAAAATTTCAACTTTAAGACTAGCCCAGACATCACTCCCAAGGCGGTCCTTAGAACAACCATATTGCATTAGGCTTTGGAGGAATAAAGCCCACTTCAATACCTCAAGGATCTGTATATAGTATATTTACCAATGTTAAAAGAGTACCTTACCTAAGGACATTCCTTCAGTTTCATTAGAAGAAAGACATTCGTTCACAAAATCTTTAGATTAATTTTTCTAAAGTAACGTGTTTATTATGCATTACCATTGTTAACGAGGTCTTGGGTCAGTGGAATTCATCAAATTGAAGTTTGGAATATGTCTCAAGTAGGAGTCCCAACATTTATATAAAATGAGTAGGAAAGTTACGAATCTCAAAAAAAATAATTTTCATAAATGGTACAACGAGTTAGTATTTGATGAATTGATAGTATATATTTTTTTATTCCATAACTCTATAAGACACTTGTCAACTCTAACTCTACTTGTAGAGCTTAAAACTCAACTGATAACATACAAAATATTATTCCATTAATAAAATCATATTAAATATTAATTAAATAAGAGATAATGTATAAATTCTCTTATCACAATTTATTATACAAATGAATTTTAAATTCACGCATTACACACTTATAATATGATTTTCATTTTCCTCCTTATAATGCAATAGAGTTGTCCATACCTATCTTGGTCTCACATGCAACATTGGCTTGTTCAAATTTAAATTAAATCATTTTTAAAATATGTTCATTTAAATTTAATTATTAAAATATGTAAATATTAATATAAAATAAAATATTTTAATATTGTGGTATTTTTAAATAGTATGGTATCTATTTTAAAAATAAAATAAAACCTTCGTTTTCCGGTCCATTTACACACTTTCAAAGATAATAATGTTTTATACTAAACATCTTATGAACAGAATATATATATATATATATATATATCTCAATCGAAACAAACTCTTATATTTTAAATAGTGATATAATACAAGTTCCATCATAAATTTATTTAAAAGATACTACGCACTTTCAAAAAGATTAGAAAACCTTATAATAGGAGAGTTGGTAATGCAACCTTTCTCAAAGATTATTACACCCTCCACCACAGGCACTAAGCCCAAGTGGTCCGTGGTTACGTAACAACCCTCTTAATTTGGGGGCCCAGAGTCCAAACCCCCAACAAACAAAACCAAAGTGTAAGCTAAGGCTAAAAGGTTCAAGTTCCCTCCCCCTTGTCTCTCTACACTCCGGCTTGGTTAGATAGATTCCAAGCTTGATCTTTTTCGCTTAGGAGAAGAACTATTGTACCAAGCTGACTCATCATCTTCCCGACGACGCGTGGGGGTGGTTCTGACAGGTTCAGGCCCTTTGTTGCCAATCCATTGTGGGAAATTAAGCAAAGCCCGGTAACCACGCATTTTATATGCTGCTCGATCATATGCCAAAGCAGCCTCCATAGCTGTCTCGTAGGTGCCTAGCCAAACTCGTGCCCCATTCCTTGCTGGGTCTCGAATCTCCGCCGCGAATTTCCCCCACGGCCTTTTCCTAACCCCCCTGTAGTGTCTCCCTTTTTCCACTTTTTCATTCTCATAATTTCTAAACCATTTGTTTTCTTGTTTTTCCAAATACAAACAATTTCGTGCAGCAGCAGCATCAATAGGTTGGGTCGTCAGCTCCGATGGGTTCGGTTCCATAAACGGCGTCATCATCATAATCTGGGGCTCGGATTTAACAGCAGTTGTCACCGTTGAATAAAGGGGTGGAACTGGAGACCAACCATAGTTAAGAGCTTGGTTAAGGGAGTCGTAGATGATCATGTCTTGGGAGTCATCAACTTTCAAAGGCAAATCACCCCAATGTTCGGTGAGGCAAGATTTAAGACAAGTAAAGGCACTCGAAATTGTTCCAGGATTTTCATGATTACAAGAAAAGATATGCTCACACGTACTAAGCACCTTCATTGCTATACCAGCTTTTGATCAATATCAACATCAAAGCTATACAAAACCACCCCCCAAAAAATAAAAGAACTTAGAAAAACATTATGCAACAGCGGTATATATAGAAGGGTGAGGGAAAAAAGGAGAGAAAGTGAGGAATTAAAATAATAATGAACATGGGTTGTGTTTCATCTTCTAGTTAATGAATATTAATGAAAAAGAGAGAGAAAGTGATGTTTAAAGTCAGAATCTTATCTCATCTTCTAATTAATGAAAGACGACACCATCATAGGGAGAGAGTGATGTTTAAAAGTCACAATCTTATCTCATCTTCTAATTAATGAATGCCTAAATACAACACCATTAATTAAAGAATCCACATTTCAAACCTAATTTTATTTTTATTTCACTTTATAAAATATTAAATCATAATAATAATTAATTTTCAATGTAATTGTTTGTAACAAAATATTTTATTTTATACAATTAACCCACAAAAATTGAAAATTAACCCATCAAATATTTGACCAACCAAAATTTTTAAAAGAATAATTTTATATAAAATAAATGAACCTCTTTTCACAACACTCATCATCACTTTTTTCTCAATTTTATCTTATTTTTAGATTTTTAAAACACTGATTGATCTTTTAATACTTTTTAAGTGGTCTCCATATTTTCTTTTCAATTTTATTGATTAATCTCTAGAAATTTAGGATTGTGACTTTTCTTGTGGATCTTTATGCAAGACTTATTTATTGAGTTATTTTGAGATATTGATTTTGTATGAGATTATTAACATCTTGATTGGGTAATTGTTCTTAGAGCTTAATTAATACAAATCCTTCAAGAAATTAGGATTGATTGTATTTACATAATCCTAAGTTTCTTGAATATTAATTAGAGATGTAGCATTATTATTTAGAAATTATTGTTGCCGGTGTGATTATTGTAAATTTTGTATTTGAAAATTGACATATTGCATTTTCATGACACCAAAAAACACTTATGTGATTTTTTTATTTTTATTTTTGTGAAAGAAAAGTACTAGTTGTATGTTGGCTTCATGAAAACTTTTGTGTTTAATGCTTAGATTTATTTGTTTTAAATATTTAACAATAATGGAAAAATATTTTAAAAGAAAGTTTATTAGTTGAGTAGAGGTAGAACAACAAGAAAAAAGACTGATTAACTAAAGTGAGATACAAACCATTTCAAAAAAGGATCAAAAGAGTCAAGTTGAGTTTAGCCTTAAAAACCTTTCAGTAGACCCAGGATTGAGAATTAAGGTTATATATTATCCTCCAAATGATAGAGAGAATATAAAAAAAGGCATATTTTCAAAAAGAACCTTGTCAACTTAGCAATCACAACTTTCTCTAAAGAAAGTTGCGGGAATAGAGCGGAGATCACCAACTTCTTGGTATAAAGACTATGGAAATTGACTAGAATACAATATTAAAGAAGATGTTGTATTTTGTTTATGTTGCTATCTTTTTAGTTCTAATCAAAATAAGAAAGTTAGTAGCACGCTTGAGACTTATGGATTCAACAATTCGAATAAAAAAGACAGATTAATCATGCATGTTGTAGGTCCAAATGGTTTTTTTATTAGGCCCAATTTGCCCGAGCCCAATTAAATAAACAAAAAATAAACCAAATAAAATAAGGTCTCAGTCCATTTACATTGGCCCAAAACAATGTAGCCCAAATGGCCCAATTATAGAAACCCAAACCCATATTCAAAAAACCCTAGCCTAGGCAACAGCAAGCTTCAGCCGCGTGCCCCAACAGCAGACTCCAGTGCGCCGCTCCTCCGCCACATGTGCCACCACGTCATTGTACTTGCAAAATAGCCTAGAAGAATCTAAAAGCAAAAAAATAGGAGGAAAAACAGTTTGTAAAATATGATTTTTTGGCTATAAAAACCCCGTTTCTGTATTCTAAATGGACTTACGAATGAATGAAAACAGAATAGCAAAAATATTCAATCCAAAACAATAGATTTACGAAGGTAGATTTTTTATTCTATTATTTTTTTCTTTCGTTTTTTTAGGAAAAAAGAAAAATAAAATAAAAATAAAAACCGAGACTATACCTTGTTTGTGAGGGAGGTGCCGATTCTGATGAAAATCGGCGTTCCATGGGTCCGGAAACTGAAAAAAACCAAAAAATGGTGACTTTTCAGTTTTTCGACCACCGCGGACGGCAGCGCCGTCGCCGACGACCGACGACCGTCGCAGTGGTCCGACGACCTAGGTTGGCCGGATTCTAGGGCTAAAAGAAGAGGGGAGAGGATTTTTTCTGAGTTTTTTTTTAGAAAGGGAAAGAAAATGAATTTTTTTTAAAAAAATTTGGTTTATATAGAAGATCAAAACGGCGCCATTTTGGGCTTTAATTCCAGTGGCCAAAACAACGACATATAAGGCCACGACCCGCGCATTGACCCGACCAGGGAAAGGATCCGCGTGTTTTTTGTTAATGGGATATTTTCACATTTAGCCCTTTTGTATTTTCCGTCTGTTTCAATTTGGTTCTTTTAGCATTTTTCTTTTATTTTTAAATTGGACTTCTGATTTTTTCCATTTTGCAATTTAGTCCCTCGCGCGCTAATCCTCTGGGGAAGTGACGCGTGTCCAGGAATTGGGTTTATTGCCCATTTGGTCCCCGTTTCTTAGTGCGTGTTACATTTTAATCCTATTTCGATTTTATCTTTAAATTTACTACAAATTTTGCTTCAAATTTCATTTCGATTTCAATGTAGTCCTTTGATTAATTTTACTTTATTATTTACCTATTGATTTGTCTATTGTTCTTCATTTCTTTTAGTTAATATTATTTTTATATCTATTTTTATGTACATTTAAATCTTAATATTTCTTTTACTAATTTCTTTTTTATTTCTTTTATAATCCTTAAATATGGTCATATGTATGCTTTATTTACGTATTTATTATCTTGTTTTTACAATATTATGATTATCATCATCATTTTCATCATTTTTTACTGTTTTATTTAATATTTCATTTAATATTTTATTTATCTATTTTCATTTTTAATCTATCTTATATTAGTTTTATTTTATCATTGCTTGCTTTTTTATTTTTTTATTTATGTTTTTTTGCCATTATGAGTATTGTTTTATTCCATCATTAATTTATTTGCCTTTTTAAATACTTTCAAATTTTTAATTTATTATTATGGTTATTGTTGTGGCTATTCATTGTTATTACTTATTTTATTCTTTTTGATTGATAATATCAGCATTAAAATGATGTTTGTTATGTAATCATTGTTGTTGTACATGTTATGAACTATTTATTAATACATTCAGTATTGCGACCATTGGTCGATTTAATATTTATTTCGTGTAACATTTAAATATTACATTAATTTCGACTCAAATGCATTTTTTTTCTAAAGTAATATTTCGTATTTTGAAATTCAAGAGATCATTCCCTAATTTACAGGGTCTCGATTTTCCTGTGAAATCCAAATATACGAACTATTTTCAAAAAAATACATTTTTAAAATTATCTCGGGAATCAAAAAAGGATCGTGTCCCAACTTATAGGATTTGATTTCTTTTCCGAAACCAAGATAATTAAAATTTCCAAAAATAAATAAATTTTTGTTGTTTATTCTCGTTTCGAGGATTTAAGGTATTGCATCCTAACTTACGAGACGTAATCCTTTTTCTCGATTAACATGAAACATTTTCTTTATAAAAATTCAATAAGGTGATTTTGTAACAAAGGATTGTATTTTAAATCTCCTCAAAGTTTTCAATTTTCGACATTAAGACATTAATTAATCAATTAGGTACCAATTTTGGCATGACAAGGGTGCTAATCCTTCCTCGCATGTAACCGACTCCCGAACCCGTTTTTCTTGAATTTCGTAGACCAAAATCATTATTTTTTTTAAAATTAAAACATTTTATTAAAACGATTAAATTGCAAGGTGATCCGATCACACCTCAATAAAATATCGGTGACGACTCCCTTTTTTCTTTTTCTTTTTCTTTTTCAAAATGAAAGTCGACCCCTTTTTGTCAAAAATTTGGTTTCGACAGTTTTCATAATAAACCTCGTGCTATTTATCGAACAAGATTAATCGCTTATGTCTTTCTTGAACTTCTTAAGTTAATTGATGATCATAATGATATGGTGAAAAGAGTTACTTTGGAAAATGCTCTAGAAAACAAATGTTTAACTTCTCCTGATATTTAAAAAGACATTGCAGAGTTGTTGCAATAGAGGCCACAAATACCATGATTGAAGATCTTTAATATGACTTGTTTGCTTTGTTGGTAGATGAGTCACGTGATGTATCAAATAAAGAACAAATGGGAATTATGTCATGACATGTCAACAAGAAGGGACATGTTTTGGAAAGATTTTTGGGAATTGTCCATGTTGATGATACTACTGCATTATCACTTAAAGCAACAATTGATGCTTTTTTGGCTAAATTTGGATTAAGCACATCATGAATTCATGGACAAGGTTATGATGGTGCCAACATGTAAGGGGAATTTTACGGTTTGAAAAGTTTGATTTAAAAAGACAATTCATCAACTTTTTACATTCGTTGCTTCTCACATCAACTTTAATTGGCATTGGTTTCAGCAGCAAAAATCAACTACTGGATGCCACGATGTCATTTACTGTCTATCGACGTTGCGATGAGGAAAGATGTTCGTTAAGACAATGAGTCTATTTTTGGTAAAAATGAATCATTTGATACCTATTTCATACTTTCCAACCCAAACCTACAATATTTGCACCAAATACCAAATTCAATTAGTCCAAAACATACCTAAGACCATAGCAATCAAGTTTAAACTGTAATAGCCTGTTTTTAGTGAAATCGGAACAGTGGTTTTGGGACCACAAATCTGATTCCATAAGAAAATTTATTTTAATATTATTTTATGGTCTACCATATGATAAAAATATCGTATAAAAAATTCGTTAGAAAAATTTTACAGATTACATGTTTAATTGATAAAAAGACCAAATTGCATGAAATGCAAAAGTTGAAATCTAGTAGCTAAAAGGATCAAATAGCTATGGAATTCAAAATTTGAGGTCCTTATATGGCAACTAGACCATTAAGAGGAGTTAGTAGATAAGTTTGATGATTCATCCATCAAAAATTAATTAAAGAAAAAAACTAAATTGGAAAGTAAAAATAATAAAAGATGATATTAATTAAATAATGAAAATATCATCTTTTTCATCATCTTTCCCAAAGTTTTTTCTATGAAAACCCTAGCTAAGAGAAGAGAACTCAAGCAAGTTTATTTGGCTTAATTGGATCCAAATAAATCAAATACGGAGCTAGATCAAGGTAAAGAAAAAGTAACAGATTAGTAGCATACAAGTTCACGAACATTGTCGAGGTAAGTTCGTGTAACTAAATTAAGAATTTATATGTGTTAATTGAATTGTATGTATGTGATTATATCATTGCCATGTACACGAAATGGATTACATATATGTAACAAAGCCTGATAAATATTAAGTCCCGTTTGAATAAATGAAATTTGATGGATATAGGGTTCCCATATTTGGTTGTGGTCCTGCATATGTTGTGGACACACCACAGCTCGAAAGAGCATCTCGTTATTAGCCCTTTTGAGCTTCCTGTTATATGGTTCTTGCGAGCTTCCCGTTAATAGCTCTTCGAAGCATCCCGATCGGTTGTGATCCTGCATGTGTTGTGGACACACCGCAACTCTTATGAGCGTTCTGATATATTGCTCTTCGTGAGCTTCCCGATATGGCTCGCTTGAACTTCTCGATAAATTGCTATCCAGAGCTTCCCGATTAATGGCTCTTCGGAGCTACCCGTTATTGACTCGCATGAGCTTCCTGAATATGACTCTTATGAGCTTCTCGTTATACAGCTCGGATAAGCTTCTCGTTACATGACTCACATAAGCTTCATGTTATATGTCTCGAGAGAGAGCTTTCCAATTATGTGATTTAATGAACACTCCCGAATATGAATTGACGGATTATAGATTCGTACACTTCGTGTGTACTACCTGTGTATCCATCAATATTTCAAAAGGTTCAACGGATAAAGTTCTGATATAAGTTAAGATGAATTCTGAATGAAATGTTACATGTATACACATGAAAATATATGGAAATTTGATATTTGATGAGTTCATCCCTAATTATTGATATTCACACGAAATACTTGACTAACATGTTTGACGAAGTTGTGTGTTTAGGCTATTAGCCAAATTTGCTTGGATGCATTTTTTTGTATGCTTACACTAAATGTAAATGAATGGTAAGTTAATTTCTTGTTATAAGAACTTACTAAGCATTAAATGCTTACTTTGTATTATTTCCACAGTTTTATAGTACTTGGAAGCTTGTAAAGTTTGAACGTGGGTCAGAGCAACATCACACTATCTTTTAGCTCGTTTCGATATAAATAGCAAACTTAATTTTTGGTATATGGCATGTATAGGTTAAATTAGTCAAATGATGGCATAATAATATTTGGTTGAAACTAGCCATTGGTATGGCTTGTGTTTGGTATATTTTGAGAAGTAAATATATGGCCTAAACATGTTGGATGTGTGTATGTTTGAAATGGTTGAATGGTAGAAGTTACATAAGTATGTTAAGGGTTGCATGAATTGGTAAAATATACTTATATATATTTATATGGCTAATTAGGTAAGATTGTATACTTGGAAATATGAGATGTTATGACATGTATTGAGCTTGAAATTGGTCTGAATTGAAGGTCTTATTATGACTTGTAATGGTGCAAATTTGGTTGGTTAGGTTGATGCCAAGTTGGGTGAGAAATATGGCCTTGAAAATGGCCTATTTTTGTCCACACGGGCAGAAATAGGGGCGTGTGTCCCAGCCGTGTGTGACACACGGTCATGCACACAAGCGTGTGGTTTGACCGTGTGTCCTCTGCATCTTAAAAATTGAGAAACAGAATGCTCAAAATTATTCACACGGACAGAGACACGGGCGTGTGTCTCAGCTGTGTGTGACACACGACCTAGCACACGGGCGTGTATATTAGCCGTGTGATCCCTGCACTTAATTAATGCAATTTAAATTGTTTACACAGCCTAGCACACGGGAGTGCGGCTTGGCCGTGTGACCCAAGTCAGTAAGCAACCTAAATTGGACATGGGCTGGGACACAGTCATGTGCCCTATTTCGAATGCCTACACGGCTTGGCCATACGGGCGTGCGTCCCCTGTACCTAGGAAAAAATTTTAAATTTTACGAAAAATTCTCTGAGTTCCCGGTTGAGTCCCGACTTGTTTTGAATTCATATTTTGGGCCTCGAGGGCCATTTAAGGGACTATATGATTGATTTTGGATATGAATAGTAAATTATATGAATTAACTGTATTTAATCTGTAAACTCCGGTAATGCTCTGTAACCCTGTTCTGGTGACGGATATGGGTTAGGGGTATTACATAAACACTCAATTCAACTTCTTAACAAGATATTCAATTCACTTTCATCAATTAAACTAAAGCATTTCAATACCATTTGAGCATACCAACCAAATTCATTCAAATGCTTAACTTTACCTATACCAAATCTATCAAAATATACCATTTCACTTTAAATACACACATAATTCATTCATTTACACTTTTATGACATTAACCATGAACCAAAATAATCATTTATCAACATATACCTTAAGCAAAATCACTACACATACTATACAAATTCATACATTAACTTAACCATTCATTTTACCTTATACCACAATCTTTTATATGTCAAATTTAAATAGGTACATATATCACCTCCTTAAAACATCAAACATTACCATTTTATGCATTAACCAAATCAATTTCCATGAACAACATTCAAAAATATCATAAGCCAAATTCATTTCCATGTTCAATTCATCAATACTTTTATACCTTAAGGTATGTACCAAGAAACCTATATACATGTCACAACCCTAAGTTTAAAATGATCAAACACCTACTGATTCAGTGATAGGATAGTGTGAGCTTCGAACTATCCGGCTTAACTCGTTCCGTAAGGTGACAATCTACAAAGAAAAAAGGAAAATAAACGGGGTAAGCTTATAAAATACTTAGTAAGTTCATAGGCATTAAACAACAACTTACCTTATCTTTAAATTAAATACATTAAGCTACCACAATGTTGATATATTTTGGCTAAACATAACATATCATAACATCAACAAGGTGAGTCTTATACCAAAATCAAACCATATGATGTTATAAGTGATCAAATGCTAGTTCATGACATATTAAGTAACGATTTCAATCTCATACTCATTCAAACACATGGTTCATGCTCAATTCAACATCTTTCTATTTGAACATCAAGTTCTTTTTATCACAATTCAATTCCTCATTTCATATAAGAAGTATTTCCCGATGAACCCTAGTAAACAGACTCGGATAGACAGGTATCTACATCACACCAATTGCTCGTCCGAGCTAAGTATATTCTTGTCAGGTTACCATTCCGGGATAAACCTTTAAAATGACATCAAGCTACTCATCCAAGCTAAACATGTGTCACATGCATTTGAGTATCCACAGTAAATGAAGGTCCTGATAATATAGTACGAGTGTGCACAAGACCCTATTGGCATGCCAATCGTATCCTAACATTTACTGAGTTCACCCAAGCATCTTTAATACACACAAAAAAATTTATCATCCAAGCTAATCAATCTAGTACGAGTGTGCACAAGACCCTATTGGCATGCCAATCATATCCTAACATTTACTGAGTTCACCCAAGCATCTTTAACACACAAAAAAAAATTCTTTACTATTTAGTCCAACTCTCATATTTTATACCAATTTACCACAAATCAACCCACAATCAAACATGCATACACAAATCAAATACAAAACAACTTAAACACATTTATACCATATGAACTTAACTGGTCTAAACAATAAACAAGTTGAACCTCTAGGGACTAATCAACAATTTTAGCTTTTCCTCAATTATCTCTGATTTGATCCAATTCTTGATCTATACAATTATTTCATTCAATCCATCAATATCAAATATTTATACATTATACAATTGTAACACCCAAACTTGGCGATGTCTTGAGTCTGGGTGTGTAAGTCAAAGGAAATCTGGTTGGTGTGATCCTACTCGCCCAATTGATGTTCTGGAGCGCTAGTAGGGAGCATGGGCAATAATGGAAAAATTAAAAGAATGAATGTCCTCTATAAAGTATGTGTACATGTTGAAGGAGAACCTTAATTAATATTTGGATAAACTTTAATTAGCTTTAATTAATTAACCTTAATCATAAATAACTAAAATTAGTGGATGATAACATCATTATCCACTATTGAACGATAAGACTTTTTACAATTTAGTCCCTATACCTAAATTAAACAATTAAAAAATAGATTGAAGAACTCCGTAAATATTTATATTTAATATTTATGGACCTGGTTTACGAAAATGAGATTCCAAAACTGCCTTTTTCGGTATCACTAAAAATCGGGTTATTACAGGTCGTCTATCCTAATTGGCTTGATTGGCCCAACTCGTTTTGGGACGACCTTGGGCTTATATTCTAAAACTTGGTTTGGCGTGGCTGACTCGTTTTACTATTTAAAATAATAAAAACATATATAAAAATATATCAATATTAATTTGATAATTAAATTTAAATATAAAATAAATTATTATTTTTAAGCAAAGAAAGGATCCATTTGGGAAAAATGAAGTTGAAGCTGGAATTTTTTTTGAAATAGAGATTTCGCCTAGCCTCGCCCGTGAACAATTTTGATGGTAATAAGATCTCTCCAAACTTTGAGCTATTCATTTGGGCCATACTAAATTAAATTTGAACAAGTTTTTTTTTAAATAAGATTAATTATAAATCAAAATTATTTTATGTAAATTTAATTATAAAGTATATGAAAAATATTATAAAATAATTTCTAAACAAGCAAAAAAAGTTATATTAAATTTAATCTCAACTGGTTAAGAGTTCGTATCCTTATCTAAAAGTTATTTTATACTAATATTGAATGTACTTTATAATTAAATTTACATAAAAATTATATATAATTAATCTGATTTAAAATTTTAAAAAAACTTGTTGAAATTGTAATGACCCAAAATTCACAAGCATTGGAAAAGTACATTATCGGGCTTCCGTCTTAGTAAATTGAGTCAAAAATAATAATAATAATATTTAAAGTCATTATGAGTTTAGTTGAGTGCTTAATTGGGTATTAATTGGGTGAATTTAGTTTAATTAAGAGAAATTAAGAAAAGGACTAAATTGAACTAAGGGTAAAAGTTGAATTATAGATTAATAGAACATAAAAAGGATTAAAATAGAAATTAAGCCATTAACAAGAAATGGGACGGTATAAGTGATAAAATCTTAGATTTTTATGTTTTATATTATATTATATTATATTATATTGTATTATATTATATAAATTAAATAGATGACAAATGTATGGTAAAGATTAAGACAAGTGTAATAGTAATAATTACATAGGTACACTTGTAATAAAAATAAATATATGCTTAAATAATAAGCAAAAGATTTATATATATATATATATATATTTACATACTAATTCAATTTATAATTTAACTCATACATTCTTTCTCGTATTTTTCTATAGTGTCAAATCAACCAATTTCATTTTCAAATTTTCATTTCAATTATTTACCCTATTAATAAGGCTCGGACTCTGACAGATACGAGGATTCCACCCAAATACACCAGAATATCCAACCTAAACACACCCGGAATTATTTAAATCCTCCATAACACACCAATAAGGCATTAAATGCCTCTTCGGATAAATCGAAGCATATAATAAAATAATCATCTTCTCGGCCGAACTACAAATCTCATCATCACATCACAAATCCAATGGCATGCTATTTGTATCCAATATAGTCCGATAAGTTAATAGGGTATTATTTTACTTTTCCAATTTCGAATTCATTTCCACAACAATCTCAAATACTCAAACAATTCAAAACATCTATTATTTCAATTCAGATATATTTCAATATAGTATTTAGTAAATAGTTTAAGTTATAGTAATACAAACCCGAAATACGCGTTTACTCCTCAACGATCTTTTCTTTTCCTTTAGATGTCAATGCCTCGTTTTCCTTGTTAGCTACGAAAATAATAATTATTTTCACTATTAATTACAGCATTAAAAAATATTATTATTAATTAAATTTTATTCAATTCCTACTTATTCCCAATTTAATTCTAACTAAACTTACTTATTTTTCTAACTTAATTCATACTTCTTTTCTACTTAATGTCTTGCCATATTTAACTCTACTATTCAATATTCATAATTAAGCCCTAATTTAAGGCTTTTTATAACTTAATCCCAACTATGTAAAATTTATAACTTAGTTTACAAATAAATCTTTTATCTATTCTAACTAGAAATTCTATCAACTAAACCCTAATTTAACAACTTATTCAAAAATGAATCATATTCAAAACCTATGAACTTCCATAACCTCCACTTGATTTCAACAAAACTTTGTTTTAAAGCTTCTAAAACATTAAAATGAAGAGAAAATGACTAAATTTAGCTTACCAATTAAACTGAAGCTTTAAAATCTCAATTTCCCTTTTCTTTTCTTTCCTTTTTCTTCCCCTGTTTTCGTCTCTTTCTTTCTAGTGTGTTCTTCTATTGTTTCTTTGTCTTTTATTTTACTTACTTTACTTTATTTCTTTTATTTTAACTAGTAATATTAATAATATATATTATATAAAAATCTTTTACTTATTATTTAAGCATATATTTATTTTTATTACAAGTGTACCTATGTAATTATTACTATTACACTTGTCTTAATCTTTACCATACATTTGTCATCTATTTAATTTATATAATATAATACAATATAATATAATAAAATAATATATATAAAACATAAAATGTAAGATTTTTATCACTTATACCGTCCCATTTCTTGTTAACGGCTTAATTTCCATTTTAATCCTTTTTATTTTCTATTAATCTATAATTCAACTTTTACCCTAGTTCAATTTAGTCCTTTTCCTAATTTCTCTTAATTAAACTAAATTCACCCAATTAATACCTAATTAAGCACTCAACTAAACTCATAATGACTTCAAATATTATTATTATATTTTTTTGACTCATTTTACTAAGACGGAGGCCCGATAATGTACTTTTCTGATGCTTGTGAATTTTGGGTCATTATAGAAGTTTGATTTAATATGAACTGAATAAGTAGCTCAAAGTTTGGAGAGACCTTATGACCATTCATAAAGTAATTAACACATTGTTTAAAATTTTGAAAATTTTTATTTTTTCATATTAAAAAAAAGTATTTTTATTTTTATTTTTATTTTAAAGAGTTTTCATTTTCAATAATTTGTATATTGTATTGAAAATACGAAAAGAAATGAATTTTTGTAATTGTTGATGTGCTTTTATAGACAAAAAAAATATAAATGTCTAGGACTAAAAAGTTATTTTATCTTTTTATATTAGTCGCATCAACAAATAATAGTAAAATTGATGGAGGGACCAAGATTTTGAAATAAGAAAGAGTATAGGGACTCAAGTCTCAGAATTAAAAGTTTAGAAGAGTATAAGGGCTACTTTTAGTAGTAAACATATCATGGAGTAACATATTAGATTTGATGATTTGATTAGCAAGTAATATTTTTAAAAGAATATAAATGATGTATTTAGAATGCGTAGAAATTTAAAATTATCCTAATAATTAGGTCTTATATTAAAGAAATTAAACCCCTACCAAACAATGATAATGTTTTCCAGGACTTGTTTACATTGGCCGTGGAAAACATTTTCTTTGGTTGCCTTTCCTAAAACGTGCTTTTGTTTCTATTTCGAAAGAGAGAGAATTATTGATGAATTTCATGAAATTCGGTTCCAACAAATGCCTTATCAGCTCCTCAAACTTTGAGTACAAAACAATACAATTTTAACAATTTTGATCAAATTTACTATAACTTATAAATATATTATAATGTTTTCAATATGTAAAAAATTACTAAAACTTTTATTTTTCATCAATTCAGTCCTTTCATAGATAACAAAACGATCATTAATTAGTTTGACTATTAAATCTTGCTGACGTGATTTTATTTTTTTACATATGGCAATTTACTTTAGAGGGTGTTAATGAATTGGGCAACTCGTCTAGTTCATTTTGGGTCGGATTTGGGCTTAGATCCTCCGATTTCAAGTTAGCTCAACCTGACATGTTTTTTTATTTAAAAATAATAAAATAATTTCATATTAGTATTTATATATTTTAAAGTTAATTTTAAATAAAAATATTAATTTTTAAACAGTAAAATATAACATTTGGATGAACTACACTTGACTGGCCTTGGACTCATGTTTAAATCTTTTTAGAATCAAACCTAGGCCTAACCCCACTTATAAGCACCAAGTACAATAATTTATTTGAATTAGTATGTTAGTATGAATTATTTGTGTTATATGTCACGCTAATAAAATATTAAAAGTGTTAAAAATTATAAAAATATTTATAAATTCAAAAAATCATAAAAATTTCAAAGATACAAAAGAAAGAGAAAACTTTTAAGTTTTTTTTATAAGAATTATAAAAGGAAAAATATCCATTAAATTAAGAAAGTTAAGAATAGTTTTTTAAATTTTAAAAATTAAAAAATATAAAAAAACTATAAGTTCTTTTATAAGAAGCATAAATAGCAAAAAATCCATAAAATAAAGAAAAAGTTAATGAAAGTTTTCTTAAAATTAAAAATTAAATTAAATTTTGGAAAAGATTATATAAAATTAAATAACTATATTAATTTTGAAAAAATCAAAACATTCAAAAATAATAAATTTGAAATTTTAGTTCTTTTTTGCATTGAGATATAAGAGTTTATATTGCTTGAAATTATCCAATTTTGATTGTATTAATCACGTAAACTAGTCGACAGACGTTTTCATCGCAAAAGTACTTATTTAATGAAAGTGAAATCTCTTCATGCACACCACGCCATAGTTCTTAAAGTATACTGTATTCTTATTTTGGGTTTAAAATTTTTTTTTTAATTTAGTCATTAACATTATCAAAGTTCTCAATTTATCTAATAACTTTAGGGACTGAAGTGAGAATTTTTTTTAAGAATCAAAATGAAAAAAACAATATACTTTAAGAATTAAAGTGCGCATTAAGTCTTCTTTAGAGGTTTTTTCAAGTTTGCTATCTTTTTCCTTTACTAAAAAAGGCTTAGGTACAAAGGGTCCTAAGAGAAAACGAAAACAAAAAATAATTAAGTCCTTACACTAAATTTGCACGCAATCAAAAAAAATCAATTAATCTCCTCCATTAATGATTTTTATCTTTGATTATGTTGATCATTAAAATCAATTGACAGATCAATCAAACGGCAACACATGAAAACTTTTGATTTAATCTTATATTTTTCTCATAAAAATTATTATAAAACTATATAAATAATTTTAAATAATTAAATTGATATGAACTTATGATTATTATAAAATATTATAAAACTTATAAAAATCATAAATTTATAAAAAGACTATAATAAATTAATTTTTTATAAAATTAATAAAATATATTTAAAATATTTAAAACTTATAACTGATATAAAAAATTTAGAAATTCCAATAAAAGATATTTAAGCCCTAAATAAAAATAAACACATGACATCTTTTGCCAGTTAATGGGAATAATTTTTAGATTGTTAGGTCATTTTCATGTTGAATAAAATGTTCTCGATCTTAAACAAATAATCTTTATATAATTAATGAAACATATTTAAAATATTTAAAAACTTATAAATGATATAAAAATCTAATAAATTATTACATTTAGAAAGTACAATAAAAGACATTGAATCCCTAAATAATATTGAACATATGGCATCTACCCAATAGTTAATGGGAATAGTTTTTAGATCGTTAGGGTCATTTTCATGTTGAATAAAATGTTCTCGATCTTCTACAAATAATTTTATAAAATTAATAAAACATATTTAAAATATTTAAAACTTATAAATGATATAAAAAATTTAGAAATTATAATAAAAAGACATTTAAGCCCTAAATAATAATGAACACATGACATCTATCTAACAGTTAATGAGAATGATTTTCAAATCATTAGGGTCATTTTCATATTGAATAAAATGTTCTCAATCTTCCACAAATAAAGTGATAATTGTGGGACCCTCTCCTTTTATTGACAAATTATTGTTTTTATTTTAAAAACTTTTATCTCCAGTTTTTAATTACAATGCAATAGTTTGGACATTGAGAAGTTTAAAATTGTTTGGTAAATATTGTATGGCAAAGAATTTTTAGTATGTTTAGATACAATAAAACCAAAATTTTGTTATCCAATGGTTACCAATATTAGCAAATGTCGGTATGAAATATTAGGATGGCTATTCTCATTATTCAACTGGTAGTCTAATGTCACATGTTCATTTTATTTTAGGGACTTAATTTCTAAAATAAGGAAATGAATGAATTTTTATATTTTATAAATTTTAATACTTTTTATAAGTTTATAGAAAGTTTTAAATATTTTAAATATGTTTTATGTTTTATGTTTTTATAATTTACTAGAACTATTATAAGTTTTATATTTTTATAATTTATATGATTTTATATATATTTAATAATATTTTATGCTTTTTTAAGATAAAAATATAAGATTAAATTATAAGGTGCCATGTGTCGCTATCTAATTGGTTCTTCGATTGATTTTAACGATCAACTTGATTAAAGACTGAAACCATTAACACGGGAAACTTAATTGATTTTTCTAACGGCAAGAACTCAATTGAGTGCGAATTTAGTGTACGGGTTCAAACAAATTTTTATTTATTTTTTTAAAATAAGCCGAAGAAAAAATCGGTTTAAAGGGCAGAGATTATTAAAAGGTTGAAATTGCAATATTATTATTATTTTCATAAAAAAATTAAAAAACAAATGTATAAATTTTGGGTATATTTTTCCCTACTTGGTAAGAAAGATGAAGATTGAAGCCCTAATTTGGTAGTGTAAAAAAGGGAAAAAAAACAGTTAAAAAAGCAGAGTAAAATGGGGACAAATTGAATTAAGACCAAGTCATTAGCGTTCAACATTTGATTCCATGTTGATAAAGAAACATTGAATTCCATGGAAAGTATACCTGAAGAGTTTCATCTTCGTCAACATTCAACCTTTGAAAACTTGACACTCGAATAATGTATATTTTTGTTCTTTTTCCTTTTCTGTCATTTTCTAACCCAAAGATTCTTTTTTTATTTGTTTCATTGGTTAAAATAATGGCGTCCACAGAACTTCACATACGTAACTTTCGACCACCCACCCAAATTACTGCGCCCACCGCGTTTGTTTTTTTCCGTCAAGCCCACACACCTCGAAACCCATAGTTATTCTGTATTCTTATAATTCATTCATTTCTTTCTCGATATGTTTTTTATTTAAGAGAATGGATGCTAAAAAAGGCAAAATACCAAAAAAAGTCACTTTTTTTTTAAATTTATTGAAATGGGCCCGGTATTTTATTATTTACCGGAATGGGCTCTTTTCCCCTAAATCGCAGACACGTCAGCACGAAGTCCCCTGGGGACGTGATTTCCCCGCGCATGAACAGTGCAACGGTCATTTTTTTGACCGTTGCCCCCCCAACGGGTCAAAAAAAATCTATAAATACCCCCACCCTTTATTTTTTTTCACAAACTAATCCTCTCTCAAATTTGCTCTCAATTTGCTCTCAATTTGCTCTCAAATTCCTTCCAAATTTCTCTCAAATCCATATTTAATCTCAATTTGCTCTTAAACTTCTCTTAAATCTCTATTTTTAAATAGTAAAAATTTGTACGATTTCAGCAATTGCCGGAGAATTGACTCGTCTTGATAAGCAACACATATCCGTCGAACAAATGAAAGGGCAAAATACCAAAAAAAGCCATTTTTTTGAAATTTACCGAAATGGGCCCGGTATTTTATTATTTACCAGAATGAGCCATTTTCCCCTAAATCGCGTCCATGTCAGCGCGCTTTGCTGATGTGGACACAAATAGCGCTAATGTGGATGCTATTTGTGTCCACATCGACAAAACGCTTCGACGTGACGCCATTCTTCGATATGTCCCCGACTTCACATGCGACGTTGGCGATTTAGGGGAAAATGGTCAATTCCGGTAAATAATAAAATATCGGGCCCATTTCGATAAATTTTTTAAAAAAGTGGCTTTTTTTGGTATTTTACCCGCTAAAAACTTGTGATTTCACGTTATCCCTATCTCTTTCTAATAGAAGAATGATAAATTAAATTTTTTCTCCTGATTTTTAGTATTTTTAGTTGGATTTTAATTTGTTCATAAGAAAAAATTTAATTTGTTATTCTCCTATTAGAAAGGGATAAGGATGTTGTGGTATCACAATTTCATACAATCCATTCTCCTTTATTTAATATCAAATTAGTGTGAGTTTGGATAGACGATGCATTTACCTATGGTTAGTGTAAAAATAGCTATGACAGTGAGCTTAAATGCTATAGCGTGAAACAAAAATTAAACTAAATACACCACACCACACCATCCATTTAAACCCACATTTAATCGGGAGAAATCTTACCACTAATGTAGACTGCTATCCCTGCCAACCTAATCACTTATTTTGTTTCATTAAATAATCATCTTCAATGAAAGTAAAAAAAACATATATATATATATATATATATATACGATGAAGTCATTATTATTAATTTTATATTTTTATGATTTTTATCCACGTTCCATATTGAATTAAATATTTATTTATTAATTATATATAGAATAAAAATTAAAGATTGTAATATGTTTTAAGTTATTGTACTATTCATATATTTGAAATTTAATCTTCATACTTTTATTTTTAAAAATTTAATCTTTCTATTTTAAGATTTTAAAAATGTAAGTTTATTTGTTAATGTAGAAACAAGAAGGTATTTGCTTCGCAATCAGAAACTATGGCTGAAACAGAATTGTGACCACTGTTTCAACCACGAAACCAAAAGTGCATAAATGTAAAGATGAATATTGAAATTGTTTACTTAGTTCAACCTCTGCCTACATCTGTGGAATCTTACTCAGAGTAATGATCCACTATCTTTCTCACAGTACAATAAATGATTTAAGTCTTAACATCATCCTAACTCTCACCAATTTAGCGGCCTCACCGTTGTATAAAAACTAAATTACTCCCCCACTATGCTTCTTCCTCAAAAGCTTAGTCTTACAATATAAGAGACTCTCTTGATTGCTTACAAAAATAATGCACACATAAAATGTTCTTAACTTGAACAAATTTGTGCTCTCTCTATCTCTCGATCTCTTTAACCTAGACAAAATTTAAGTTTATATACTACTTAAGCTTTGCTTACATAAGAGTCATAGTCTAATCATTTTTTTTATAAAGTAGAACTAAAAATCAGCATATGATAATCTTGACATAATCCCATAAGAGTCTCAGTGTAATCTAAGGCCTTTAAATATGGAAAGTGACTTTACTTGACCTGCAAGTAACCATTCTTCAAGTATTCAATTTTAACTCAATCGATTTTCATGCTTTGGGCTCTAACTCTTCTAAAAATCTCTACACCAAATATCTCAATACTTTGTTCTAAAATAACAGTGCATCAAGTTGTGGCCATAGAGGAATCACATAAATTTTCCCTGCTTTCAAATGTGGGAACAGTTAACACGGTTAAAACTCTTTTATTAAATTTGTTGGTGTAACATTTTGAAATTAAAAAAGAATAATCACTTAATATTCATGTAACAAATAACATTGTAATGGACCTCAATTTAATAGAGAATTTTTATAGTGTTGAGGTGCCAAATTATTTCAAAATTTAAGTATAGAGATTAAATTTGAAATTTGAGCGCAATATGGATCAAAATTGAAAATTAACTAACCTTTTATAATCTAAAAAAAATAGAGGGATTAGAATTGAAATTTATCCACTATATTATTATGTCAAAAAAAATGGAAAATGGACAAGTGTCAAGTAAAGAAGGCCCTAAGCCTTTTATAATCTAAAAAAAATAGAGGGATTAGAATTGAAATTTATCCATTATATTATTATGTCAAAAAATGGAAAATGGACAAGTGTCAAGTAAAGAAGGCCCTAAGCCCTTCTTTTATATATAGCAGTGTAGATTAGACCTAATCATGAGTTAGGCCGAGTTGATGCCAACCAAAAAATGGGCTTAAAATTTTATCCAAGCCCGACCCGATCCGCCTATATTCAAATTTTTTATATTATTTTTATATAAAAATTTAAAAATATAATATATCAAATACACTAAAAGCATTTAAATAAATGTTTCTCAACAAATTGAAAGTACATTAAAAAATGTCTCTATACTTAATAATACTAATATAGTTGCAACTTAGCAAGCAAATGCCTTTAAAATAGTAGCAAAATTAATAAAACAAGAGTTATACAATATCCAAACTGATAAGTGTCGAAAGTAACATATTTTAGCCTCATTCTTAGTACATTTTTGGGAGATTAAGTGGTATTAATTGTGAATTATATACTCCTAATCGGTTAAATTCATATTTTGAAGCTTTATGGAGCACTTAGGAACCATAGGAGCAAAAAACGAGTGACAATCAGAACATTACTGGAGCAGTTTGGAAGCTACACACGGTCAACAGTTTTTCATAGGGCCGAACCACAAGGCCGTGTGAGCCACACGGGTGTGTGGACAGGGCGTGTAACTCACTAGACTCCTGTACGACACCAACATGGATTTTTTATTTTTAGGTTTTTGACACTTTGAGAAGGTATATATAAGGAAATAAAAAGGGAGAACAATAGTCGTCTTATTTTTGCACAAAAATTACCCAAAAGAACACCCCTGAAGTTGATTTTGAAACAGTTCTCCATCAAGATTGAAGATTCCAAGCTAATTTGGAAGCTATACACAGTCAACAGTGTTCTACACGGGCGTGTAACTCGCTGGACTCATGTACGACACCAGTAAGGATTTTCGGATTTTAGGTTTTCGACACTTTGAGAAGGCATATATAAGGAAATGAGAAGGGAGAATAGTAGTCCTCTTGTTCTTGCACGAAAATTACCCAAAAGAACATCCTTGAAGTTGATTCTGAGGTAGATCTCCATCAAGATTAAAGATTCCAAGCTGATTTCTGAGGAAGTTATCATGAGTTTCTTTTATTTATTGGTTATACTGTATTTTTGGTTTTTCTTCTTACGAGTATGAACTAATTTTCTAAATACCTAGAGGAGATGAATCATATGATGAATTCTATTATTTTATTTCCAATTTTAAGCAATAAAATCTTAGTTTCTTTGTTTTCGACTATGAATTCTGAATTGTTATTGGGTTATTATTTCTAGGGTTTTAACCCATGTTTGATGTGCATGAGTTTGAGGTTGAATAGACCCGTCTTATGATTAGATATTGCATAATCGAATGGAGTTGCATGCAATCCTAGAAATAAGGCGGCATAAATTTACCGGATTAGAGTCAAATCTAATATGGAAATCTATAGAACGAATTAATGCAACAATATGGATTTTAATTAGAAAGAAATGCAAATTAATCAACCTAGAGTTAGTTGTTTTTATGCTCGAAAGAGATATTATGATAAGTTAGGGGATTTCTACGAATCAAGGAAACTAAGGAAATAAATTGCATAAATTGGATTGAGAATTTTAGATGAATTCTAGGTGGATTCTTACCTGTGTATTGTTTAGTTTTGATTGATATTTTATTATTTTCATGTTTATTTGTTTGACGCATTTGTAGTTAATTTTAGTTTTAATTAATCTTTTGAATTGTTAGGTTAAATAATAAAAGACGATAATTACTAGTAATTGCGTCTTCAAGGGAACAATACATGTGATCACCATAGTTGTATTGTTAATTGATAGGTGCACCTACCTTAGTTGATTTATTAGTTAGTTTAGTAGACATCACAAACAATAACAACAAAATAGTAGTAATATAATAGTAAAATGGTGACAAAACAACAACAAAATAGCAACAATCAAACTGCTTGGTTAATCTTTCTATTTCATTACCAATCTATTTGACTTAAATATTAGTTAAACACTAGCCAAGTCTGAAATTACAGTATTGCTAAAATAAACCTGTGATGTATTTGAAAGTAGTTAATATTAAATATTGTGTATATCTTTCTCTATAAATCACCAAATTTATGAATGATATTAAATGCCTTTGTTACAAATGTAGATCATATCATACATATCCTATAGTTATTTTATGAAAAACTGTATAATTTTATATAACCATATATTAATTAACGCATATTGTCATCATCATATGATTGTTTTTAAAATGAATGGTTATTATATACATTATTTATTTTATCACAAGCATTCTATTCACTTATTTAAATGAAATTTTTAAAATTAAAATGATAATTTTAAAATAAACAAAAATTCGTTCATTCAATTAAAATAATATGTAAAATGAACTTTTAAGGTAAAATAGAGATTTATAGCTTTCGGAATGGCTAAATTCCTTTTAAACCCATTCATGTTTGTTAAATTGTGTAAAGGCCTCAACATTATTCTTTAATCACAATTCAAGTCTTCATTGTTTTGAACTTTTCTAGAATTAAGAAATCCTTTTACTAAAATCAATCAACTTTCAATAAAAATCGAATAAAATATTTAAGTAATTATAAAATTTATTTTGTTGAAAATAATTATTATTGTTATGTTCCAAAGTCCAATTTCATAAATAAATATGATAATAGAAAATATATTTTTAATTTTGATTACAATATTAGTAAATTTATATATATATATATATTTACAAAAAAGAATTAAATAATACGTACAACAAACCTATGCTATGCATCACACATGAAGAAAACTAGTTTTATATATCTTAAAAGACAAAGAGAGAGAGACAGCGGTCCAACTGAAAAGCCACGGATTGCATCATGAAAACATGTTTGGTTCGAGTTATCAAATTGAATTCGAGTATTTTAGTAAATGTAGATTCTTTTAAATCATTTAAAAATGAGAAGAAATAATTAAGTTATAGTGGAAGAAAATTGATGTTTAAATAAAAACAAGGTTGGGAAATTGAATTTGGGTTTGGAGAAATGGGAGCATAGCTTTTTGATTTTGGGGTTGGGGATGTACAACTTAGTCAACAATTCAAAACACATGGATTTGAATTCAAGCTGTTTGATCAGTCAAAGACATATAATATTAAATCCGTTGAATTCAGTGCAACATCTTATTTGCATTTCATCCCCTAATCCCCCATCAACACTTATTAATTGTTTCACCCACAGTCTACTCAATCTTCTCCAAAAAAGGAAATCTGAAATTCTTCCTCAATTCGTACGTTATAACCATTTAAATAATAGGAGAGTGTTAATTTACAAGTTCCATTTCATCAGTAGACCAAATAACCAATTTCCCCACTAACATATAAATTGTTCTTTTAGAAAATACATGTCTAAGCCTAATCTCTTCATCTCAATGTGTCATATTCTTCTTCCAATCACAATCTTAACTAAAATATTTATTGTTAACTATGTTGGTGTTGGTGTGGCAATGCGCGAGTGTTTAAAAACTTAACATTTTAGTTAAAAAATAACAATACTCAATTCTTTTTGAAAGATTATTAGTTAAATTCAACTCTTTTAAAAGGATAACCGAATTTAACTCAAAAATAAGAATGGGTAAATTTATCATTACGCAATTGTTAAATTGGTTTCTAACAGTTTAAGAAAAACAGCTACAAAAATGAAGAGTTAATTGTCAAACTATGACTCTAATTTTAAAATATTCTAATTATGCCTTCAAACTATTAATGTTATATCAATAAGGTTATTTCATTATGAAAATCGTTAATTTAACCGATGAAATGACATGTCAAATCTTATACACTAAAATTAAAATAAAATTATAAAGAAATAGAGCTTTACCACACACATTTTAAAAGTAAAAGAATGATAAAGCATTTGTAGGAGCTTGAAAACCTTAAATTATGCTGTGTAAAATTTGATGTAACATTGATAATTAAATTAATAATTTGAATTGAAAAGGAAGTAAAAATATAGTTATATATACATAAAATAAAGAAAAGGAATGGAAAAATGAAGTGAGGTGAGGTGAATATACTCATACAAGTTGTTTATTGACTTTTAGAAACAACGTGGTCGAAATCCAATATTATTGAGTCAAAAAAGTACTATTATTTATCTTATAATTTAACTAATCAAGCTTCAACGTGAAACTAGATTCACTCATTTTAAATACACCAATTTGATACACAACCTCTAACATCATTTCTTTTTCTAACTAAAACATTTTTTCGGTGCAACCCTTTTTTTCTTTCTTTCTACTGATTTTAACGTAAAAATTTGACTTCGCATATCTACCACTCATTTCAACTTGGGAATCTTATTCTTATATATGCATTATAACCTCCAATTAAAATCAAGTGATTGGTAGATTGGTGGTAATTTTTTTTTATTCCACAATAAATTCTTAATCTTTATTTTTTAACATTTTACTATATTTCTATAGAACACTTGTCAACCCCCTAACTCTAGTTATGGAGTCTAAAAATTCTACCGGTAGTATACCAATTACCAAATATTTTCTCATACTTTAAGGGTGCATTTAGATGGACAATAAGATTGGCTCGGATGAGAGATGAAATTAAAATGTATTTGAATTCAAACGCAATTGCGGCGAGAAAAAATTAGAATAAAATTGGCAAATAATGCATATTTGGATCATTTGAAATTATTAACAATATATTATATTTATAATAAAATAATAGTATAGTACAACACTTTTATCTTTACCTTTATTGTTTTATTTTTCTAAAACATTAATAACTATTTTGGAATGATATTGGACGTATATAAACTAATTGTTTTATAAGTATTTATTATGTTAAATAATATTTTTATTGAATAAATTATTAAGATGTAAAGTGCACAAAACATAGACATTTCACTAATCCTGCACGTAAAAAAACCAGAAAGAAAGGGACAAAGTCGTAAAATGGGTGTGGTCCAGTGATACTGTAACTGTTACCACAGATAAATTGAGAAGCGATTGCTCAAACACACCACACTCGTGTCATCTAAAGGTTAAAATTTAGCATAAAAAATTGGAGGGGAAAGCCAATTCCCTGCCCCCTCTGCATGCCATTTTTTAATTTGTGTAACCAACTTAGCATTGATATTAGAAACAGGTTGAGGGTGTAATATATATCATATAATAAAAGAATGAAGAACAAATAAATTGATATATAAATAAATGATACACTTAGAAGATTTTATTATCAAAACTTAACTTAATTTGCACAATCTTCTGCCATTTTTATTTTTATATTTTAATTTCTTAATTATTATTATATCAATTTTAGTTGTACGATTAAGCATGTGATGTAGGGGGCACGGAGGGGGGCAGAAGATTTGCATTCATCCGAAACTGTTAACATTGCCAATGATTTGGGAGCAGAGACTCTAATGTAATGGATTAAGTGCTGATTGGTTGTTTAGTTACTGGGGCGTGGAATGTTTATAAAATCTAAGGGGCCCTCCTCCACTATAATCTTCCCTTTTTACTTTGGGTAAACTATCAAAATAGTCACTTTTGTTTGCCTTAGGTTACATTTTAGTCACTTATGTTTGAAATGTTACGTTTTAGTCACTTACGTTATCATGTTGTAACATTTTAGTCACTGGGTTGTTAATTATCGACAATGGTGTAACGGTAAGTTGATGTGGCACGTTAAATCATCATTTCAAACCAAAATTTTAGGTTAAATTCTACAATTGGTCCCTATATTTTTTCATTTTCAACAATTTAAAATTTTTCTTTTATGTTCTTCTAATTTTTTTTCCATTCTCCTATGCTTCTCCCTCTATTTTCCTCCCTTCTTCATTTCTTTTAACATAGTTTTTCTATGCTTTCCATCTATAACTAGTCCACAAGCTCGCCTCACTCGAAATATTTAACTTGTTCAAAAAAATAAAACATAGAAAAACTACGTTGAAAGAAATGGAGAAGGAGGAAAACAAAGGAGAAGCATAAGAGAATGGAAAAGAAAGAAAGTTAAAAACCATAAAAGAAAAAATTAATTGCCGATAAAATATTTTACGTAAAATGATTTACGGAAAATGTTTTACTTTTCGTAAAATGATTTCTTGGAAAATATTTTACGGTGTTTGATTGAATCATGTAAAATATTTTCTGCGCTTAGCGATTTTTTGAAAATATTTTTCGGAAAAGTTGTTTTACATATATTAATATATATTAATAAATTTTATATTTTAAATTATTTTTACATATATTGCAATGATTTATTTATAATAATACTCAATTATTAAGCTACAATATTAATCGTTATAAATTGAAAAAACTAATATCAAATAAATTATTTGTAATTGTGTTAAAAAACAAGTATTGAATAATTAAAAAACAAGTTCTTGGAAAATCGATAAATGTAGCGGTTTTCTCTAGGAAATGAAGGAAGGAATGAAGGAGGCGATAGAGAGGAGAGCACGGAAAATGTAACCCATTTTCCCTTGTTTTGGAGTTCATTTTCCAAATGGAAAATGTTTTCCTCCAATCAAATGCTGGAAAAGTTGGAAATGATTTTCCGGAAAATCAATTCCGTCAATCAAACAGACCCTAAATTGCTCCAAATGAAAAAATATAGGGATCGATTGTATAAATTAACCTAGAATTTTTGTTTGAAATGATGATTTAACGTGCCACATCGGTTCTTCATTACACCGCTTAATGAAACTAACGGCTCAGTGACTAAAATGTTACAACGTGATAACATAAGTGACTAAAACGTAACATTTCAAACATAAGTGACTAAAATGTAACCTAAGCCAAACAAAAGTGACTATTTTGGTAGTTTACCCTTTTACTTTTTCCTAAAAATAATAGAATTATGGCTACAATGAAAGTATATGTAAAGATGAGGGGCCAAATATAAATTTGTTAGACAATCCGCTTTGGAAGCTTATATTGTTTATCCTGGAAGCTCTGCTTCTTCTTCCCTTATAAATACGAATCCACCACGCTCCCCATTTTCCACTCAAATCCATCAGTTTCCCCTTTTTTTAGTCTCCAACTTCCATTTCTCTTGTCGGTGTTGATATCATAAATACCAAAATGGCATGTTCTGAAGAAACATCAGCCCAGTTAGAACTTATCAGGCAACATCTCTTTACTGATTTTGCTTCCATGGAAACTCCACCACCCTTCTATCAACTCTCAAATTCCGAGTCATCTCATGTTTATAGCCCGACCCGGTTAAAACAATCGAGTCTCAGCCAACGTCGTCCTTCTATTAACGTTATGATCCCACCCACAAGTTTTAACATAGGCCCAAACCCGGTTCCAGATTCGGCTGCGGTGGCGGTTGAATCATACGAGAAAAGTCATTATAGAGGTGTCAGAAGACGACCATGGGGGAAGTTTGCGGCTGAAATTAGAGACCCTAACAAGAAAGGGGCAAGGGTTTGGCTTGGAACATTTGACACCGCCATAGAAGCGGCAAAAGCATATGATAGAGCTGCCTTTAAGCTACGCGGTAGCAAAGCTATACTGAATTTTCCTCATGAAGCTGGAAAATCAAATTTCTCAGAGTCAGGGAAAAGGAGGAGAAATGAAGAGGAAGGAGAAGGAGAAAAGAGAGTGAGCCTGTTGGAGTCCAAAGCAGGGAGAAGAGAGGAGGAGGTAACGGTGGCAGAATGTGGAACGCCGTCGAATCAGACGGGGATCGGGGATAATGAAGATATAAATGAAATATTCGGCGGCCCACTCTTATCACCCTTATCATCGTTTCCATGGTTCGGGTATTCCAGGCTTGAGGTTATGTAAAAGCTTAGCAAGGAATGTGGCTGTGTTTACTTTTTAAGTGTTTAGTAATGAGTAGGGATGGGATGCCTAAAGCCTAAGCATTTTCAGATCAAATTGCATTTGTTCTTTCTTCTGTTTACTTAATAAATAAAATTGTCTTCTCCTCTTCTTTGCCCATTGCTTTAACATTAAAGATTAGAATCCATTTCCTGATATTTTTGGACTACTACCTTCTTCAATGCAGTGTGTTTCACAAATTTAGGCTGTGGATGACACTAGTGTAGTGTAGTGTAGTGTGTTTGACCAATTGAGTGCCGTAATTTTTCAAATGCTGCTATAAGGCCCAGTTTGTTGACTGGACCACCCATTTTAAGATTTGTTTTCCTTCTATCTTCTATTAAAAAAACATTATTTTAGTTTATTGATTAAATAAATATAAAACTAACATTATTACAAGGAAATTAAATGTACTCATGAGTAATATTTATAGGAACCGACAAAGGCATGTAACTATTGTATACCAAAAAGAAGATGTTTAAATTCATCACTTTTTAAGACCACTGAATTTTGTGAATTTACGCTTGACTTGGATGAATGTGTTACTCATCACTAACTGATTTTTTTTTTTGTAAGTTAACGTGTTCTTTAGGGATTGTGTAGATAATGGTTAAAATAAAATAAATACTAAAGAGGTAGGAGAATGAATCTGCTTTCTACAAATCTCAGGAGAAACCCATAATTCTAATTTCATAAAAAGTTGCAAAAGAAAAATCATATTTTAGATGGGATACAAATTCTAGAGGTAGTTGCCTTTTCTTAAAAAATTCACTACTAAGTTATACAGTTTGGGTGAAAATATGAGTTCGAAAAATAAGTTTTAGAAAAATAATAAGGCTTATTTTTTAAATGGGCCAACCCTTGAATAGGATATTTTGTTTGCCCAATTCAAATCAACCTATTTTTTTTTACTGTTTTGTCACCATTTCATTATTATATTGCTACTATTTTGTTGTTATTGTTTGGATATTTTATAACTCTTCTTTTATTGTTAATTTTGCTACTATTTGAGTCATTTGCTTGCTAAGTTGCAATTATATTAGTGTTAATTAAGTATAAAAACTTTTTTAATTTATTTTTAATTTGTTGAGAAACATTTATTTTAATATTTTTAGTGTATTTGATGTATTATGTTTTTTAAATTTATTTTTATATAAAAAATTAATACAAGTGGGTTGTATCGGACTCAGGTTTAGTATTTTTAATCTAGGTCGGACTTGGGTGAAATTTCAGGTCCATTATTTGGGTTAGACTGGATTCGGGCCTAGAAAACGAGCCTAAAATTTTACATTGACCCAATCCGACCTAGGTTCAGTTCTTATGTTGTCCTAAAGGGGGAAAATGTATCAGCATTCCGCCCCCCCCCCCAAATGAAAAAATCTTCATTTAGACCCTTTATAATTTATAAAATTTTAAACTAATAGTGGTAAAAATTATACTTTAACTTCCCAAAAATGATAAAAATTTGATTTAATCCCCTAAAAATTATAAAGATATAGACTATTAAAATGATGAAATTACAATTTAATTCCAGCCAAAATTTTTTTGACTCTACCATTGACGGGAGGATGTAAAAATCTAGGTTGGCAAATGTGAAGGATGTTTATTGTTTAGCTTATTAAAGTCCTTGGAAAGCTACTAAATCGTATCTATAAAGAAAGAGAGCATATAATTTTATGTAGGTAAAAAGAAGACAGATTGGTCTTAAAATGTAGTAAAATACAATAAGAGGGAAAATGTAGTGTTCCTTGAATTTTGTGTGGGTTTGTTGTTAGGGTTTTAAATAACAAAGGAAATATGATTTATGTATTATTGATTTGAAAATATACAATTACCATTGCTTGCATATTAATGGCTATAAAATTACTTTGGAAAAATTATTGCCAGACTATATATTGAAAACGTTTTGCAGATTGCTTGCCTTCTTTTTAGATAATATTAGTGTAAGTTACTGTTTGAAAATGTTGTAATATTTTTAAAAATAACTTCAAATAATTTAAATATGCATATATTTACAAATTTTATTCAATATTTTTAATCCAAACACATAAATTTTGATGTCAATGCGATGATAATTAATCTCATCAAAAGGCGCATAGATGGACCAAAAATAGAAACTATCAAGAAATTAGTAACCAGAAGCTTCAAAGTTCCAATTATTGACTAATTTGGTCCAAAGAAACAGTAATTTGTTAACATGGAAAAAAGAAACTAGAAAGTGATAAAATGGTTATAAATCTTAACCATTAAATCAACGGGCTTTTCATTTTTATCCGTATTCATCCTTCTTAGGGGAGAGAATTAATGAATGAACTGCTGACTTAATTGCCCTTGTCATAGCCATCTTTACCAACCAATGTGAGTACTGATCCATTCAACTGCAACCAATGGGAATTCGAGCAATAACTTAACAGTCGACAAATACAGTGAGGTAGCGCATTAATCTTCTTTGCTCATATGATGTGTATCTCAAACACCAAAAGGTTTCATGTAAGAAAATGGTCAATCATATGTTGGATGACATCTGAACCTTCTATATGCATAACTTCATCTTTAACCTGCAAAACTCCGCTCAGTAAGAACTTCTGACTGCATATATGACCGGATAAACTTTTATCAACTCCAGAAAGAGAGAGAACCTGTATAACACTATGAGCAGCAAATCTCTGTCTACTGCTCTGAAAACTAACATCTATTTTTTCCCATGAAACTCGGGATAGGCCTCTCACAAGTTCCTCTGCACAACATTATCCAATTAACGGAATTATGAAAACCACTAAAAGAAAGTAAACTTAGCAAAAGTATAATTTCTATTTTCTTCACAATCAAAAGTTATGCACATATACCTTCTAGCTTGTCGGATGAGCCATCATCCTCTATTGAAATAGTTGCATGCTGATCAGCATCACAGGCCTTGCAGTGTTCTTCATACACGATATGTGGATATGTTTCATTTAGAGACTCCTCCCACTAATAACAATACAGGTTTTTGCTCATCAGCTTCAACCCCAAAAAGTAGCAAACGTGAAGTCAAATGAAAAGCTTCACAAAGATGATAATACCTTTGGCAGTTCACTGTCTCGTCTTATTGATGAGGTTCTCCAGCCCACAATATCTTTACAATATTTCATTAATGGAAACAAATAAAATCAAATTAACCAAAATCTGGAGAAGTTATTAAAGTCACACAGAAAATGTAAATTGGATACGGTCATAGGCCACATTGGAATACAGAACACGGCGTTTGAATGTACGTAATGCAGACCTGCATAGATGAATTCACTACTATTTCAGTCATTCTACAGATTCAGAACAAAAAAGTATGACATTTCGAGTAACTTTACATAAAAAGAAATCTAGACATCAGGGAAAGTTGCATACATGAAATAGAACTCATCATAATCATCCAGCATCCGCTTAAGCAGCGGTGGCTTTCCTTCATCATCATCAGTAAGAAAAAGGTGTCGACCTGTTCTCCTAAATATCCAATGAATAACACAACTAGCAGCTTTCTCAAAAGCAGGTACTCCAAAAAGAAATGGTACCTGGAAACAAATATTTTAGTGACCAATAAGCAAAGACAATCCAACAACAGCTACTATCCTTGACATACTGAAATGGATGACAGATAGTGTGTTGCATAGAAAGCAACGCAAGTCAACAAATGAAAGCATCTTATCTTACAACAAATAAACTACTGCAGTAAAGAAAACTCATCTACTAAACTAAAATTCATTCAGAAGCAACAAATAAGTTACACTCTGAAATCACCATATAGGCATATACAAAAGCCTGTAATGTTGGAATAAACTCCTGCGACATAGCAATCTTTGAGTGAGTGCAAGTACTTGCACCTGATACATAGCAAAAGAGAAGAATAATTTATTTTGGCTATTATATGCATAAACATTTGTCAATACAAAAAACATACCTGCTTATTACCCCTTGAACCAAGATGAGGAGATACAACTGTGATAAAGTTCATAGCCTCCAAGCCACCAATTGTACCCCTCTGTTCCTCCTTGCATCCATCACCTGATTTATCCTCTTTAACTTCTTCCTTAGGTGGTCTATAGAGCCTCCCAATTGCGTATCTTGCCACCAATCCTCCAACAGAATGTGCAACAAAAGAGATCTTGCACAAATTTGGTTTTTCTTGAATTACCTCAAGGACCTAGCATTCAAACATTTTTTCTCGATAACATATTGGAATATGAAACTGATAGTCCTGTAATATAATAAATTTCACTGGTTTCGATGACCTAAATAGGACATTATCAAATATTGCTAACCTCCTTTGCTAGTCGTTCACCCATTACATCCACACCATCTAAAGTCAGCTTAGACATATTCCGTTCACTGCCTGCAGAACACATTAATCAACAAAGTGAAATCAAGCAGAAGTACTCTAGCTAGAAACTTAGATATCATCATTGTTGATCTCAAAAACTTCAAAATGAATAAAACAATTTCTAAAAAAACATGTATAAAAGTGAGGTTTTGGAGCAATGAAGAAAATAAAATTAATGGTGTTTGATGCCACTATGAATGCATTAATGGACTCATCATCCCCGGCAATCTAAGGGGATATGAACAATTGGAAGGAAAGGGGAAAGCCTTTTTTTTTTTTTTCCCTCTGTTAAAAAAAGGTGCCTAAAAGAATGCTACTTACAATGGACAAATACTTTATCCGGTAGCCTTTTAACAAATTGCTCAGCTCCGAATTTCCAATCTGAAGAACTGCACAAGCAACCATAAAACCAGGGCCAAAACCATTTCAGTAGAATTTTTAATACTAATAATCCTATAAAAATCACTAATAGAACTTAAACACAATTTATCATCACAGAATTGAAAACAAAGATATTGGTGCTACAGGCAAAAGTCAAACACTGCCAAATTTTCAATTCAAATCCAACATTTGTTGAGTTAATCTCAAAATCACGAAATTTTAATTTAATCACTTCAAATCAGACCGATCACAATCAAACCAAGCTCAAAAACATGTGTATAATACAAAGTTAAGCATCCACTAAACTAATTCAAGCCTCCAAAATCCAACTCAGGAGAAGGAAGGTAAATTAAATTAAATATCTCAAAATTCTTAACAAAAAAAGTTTAAGAAGAAAAAGAAAGGCACCTGCCGAGGATCCCGTGGACCATGATAACAAGATGATCAGCTGATGAAGAATCGGAACCTTTACAACTCCAAACATCTCGACTCCCATTCGCGGACTCCGAGGAGCAAACTCCGTCGGCGGCGACGCCGTTTTGCATCTTTAATTACTTTAAATTATATATATTCTCAGCCCCGTTCAACGGCGGCTAATAATAAGTAAAAAAACTAACGACAAAAATCAAGCATTTGAAGAATCTCGAGAAAAGAAGTTGAGAAAGAGAGAGAAAGCGCTAGAACAAAACAGATGAGAGATGTGAGAGTTACTATGAAATTAAAAATAAAAAGAAAATTTATGAGTGCAAAAGAAAGAAGGAAAAACCTTAACGCGAAGGAAAGCGTAGTAGCGATGGACTCTACCAATAGGAAAACTTTCAAACGCTAGCAACCAAATTTATGATTCTACAAATATGAGAAACAAATCCTATTTAACCTCAAATTATCTAAGTAAAATCACAAAATTTAAAGTTTGTGTTAGTTAATATTGAAGCAATCTTCTCTCCAAATTAGGAGAACTTGGTGATGTAGAATACTTCTAAGGCAGCCAAGTGGCAAATTAATTTTTTGACATATTTTTAATCCTAACCCTATTTAAAAAAATTTCCATTGCTTCATTCCTTCTAAAAGATTCATGGTTTCATCTCTTCCAATTTTTTATTAAAATTTATCTTCCAACATTACCTACTATATTTATAATATTTTATTATTTAGTTTTTAAATAATAATAATACTTATATAATCAAATATAATATAATTTATTTATGTTGCATCTTTTGAAATTACATCCGATTAAAGATTCTACTAAATCTAAATAAAGATTCATATTATGATGTGAAGCAAGAAAGTTGGACTGTCACATTGTTGTTCAAATCAAGTTTAGTCATTTGGAGGAAGAACATTTCTATTAGGGGTGATTTTCGTCAAATTCTTCTAATTGTGCCATGAGGTAGTAGATCTAACCTTGTCTCATAGAACTATTCATATGAGGTTGGGTGGTGGTATAATGATTCTTCATCGGATGAATATTCAAATATTAGAATACCATACAGTTCTTTTATTAGAAGAAATTTCAATTCATTTCATGACAACATATCTTAAAAGATCATGCTATACTGTCAACTACAAATGAAATTGTCGACGAACTCAATAATTACATGCTTATTAGTATTCTAGGTGAATCTTAAACACATCTAGGTATAGATAGAATTGCACCATCGAATTCAAATGTTGAACAAGAATCTATTTTTACTACACCAGAACAGGTTTTTAGTGGCGTTTTTTTAGGCCTTTAGCGGCGCTTTTTAACGCCACTAAAGGCATTTGCGGCGCTTTAAGAAGCGCCACAAAAAATGCCGCTAACGACAACGTCGCTAACTTTTGCGGCGCTTACAAAAAAAACGCCGCTAAAGATCATGTTCTTTAGTGGCGCTAAGGAAATAAACGCCGCTAAAGATCATGTTCTTTAGCGGCGCTTATGAAAAAACGCCGCTATAGATTATGTTCTTTAGCGGCGCTTAGGAAAAACGCCGTTAAAGATCATGTTCTTTAGCGGCGCTTAGGAAAAAAACGCCGCTAAAAGTAATGTTCTATAGCGGCGCTTGGTCAAAAAAGCCGCTAATAGTAGTGTTCTTTAGCGGCGCTTATTTCACAAACGCCACTATTTGATATGACTTTTAGCGACGCTTTTTTAAAAAACGCCACTAATTTTGGAATTTTTTTAAAATAAAATTTTCTGTTTTTTTCAGCCCTCCTGCAACAACAAATCAAAAGCAACCAGATCTAAACTAACCAAAAACAATAAATGTATATAATATTTCAAATTAAATGACTAAAATAATATTAATTGATATAAATAAAAGTGAATTCATACTTTTCTTTACAAAATGTTAAAAGTTAAAATGATAAAATATTTATGCAATATACACTATGATTGGCGGAAGTTATGATCTTTGAAACATCTTCATCATAATCTGAAGTCATTGTTGAAGTTCGTCGTACTTTTTGCTCTACTCGCTTCTCTCGATGCCGCATCTTTTGAAGTCGAATGTAGTTCTTCATATTTCTTTTGAACCTCTGCTTCTATCGCTGCTTCTCTCGCTGTAGCCTCTGCTTCCCTCGCTGTCGCCTCTGCTTCCCTCGCTGTCGCCTCTGCTTTAAGTTGTTGCTGAAGTTCTTCATATTTCCTTTGAACCTCAAATGTGGTCGCTTGCATCTGAGCCATCTGGTCTTTTAACCTCTGAACTTCAGCTTGAGATTGACTCCCCAAAGCCATGTATTGGTGCGAGCTAGATCCAAAATATTGGGTTGGGCTGATAAAGATCCTTGAAATCGAACCCACCATACTTTTCAGACCCAAAACTTGATAATAATCCGGTTATCAATGTCTTCAAGATGAACAGAACTATCACTAGAAGCAATCGCTTCAGACTCAATCTTTTTCCTTTAGTTTTCCTAATAAATAAATCACATAGTTAGGAACATAATATATATTAAAAAAACAAATGCAATATAACAATAGTCGCATTACAAGCAATGAATTAAACCATTAGAAAATAAACACTATAAATAACTAAAACAAGTCAAATCGTATTAAGTAAACGTACCATAATTTCACCGACTTGAGAGTCACAATGAGATCCATCTTTCTTCTTATGTCTAATTTCAAAAAGTTGAAGGCGTCCAACTTTTTGACCGGACGACCGTTCCTACAATTTTTGTTATTAAATAAATAATACTTTGAATTGCCATTACAAAATAAATATATTTGAAAAAATATTTTTATTTTAATAGAAAATATAAATAAATATACAAATTTATTTGTATGTAAAAGATTATTAATCATTAACATAAAACCAAGTTGCAAATATAAGATCGATAATTAATCATTAATTTGAAGTAAAATTTATAATTGCAACACATAATATCGAAATCGATGATTTATAAATGCTAAACCGATTAAACGATTAGCCCATAATTTATTCAATTACTCAAATATATAAAGTTGTTTAAGAGTTGTATTCAATTTTAATAGTTTAAAACAATTGCCTTTGCCAAATAGCAATTCTTAAATTTAAACATCAAATAATGTAATAAGCTGCAAAGTCAAATGCAAATTTAGCTAAAATGGTAATTAAAACTCCTTCTAAAAATGAAAATAATAATTAAATTATACAACTAAAATATAACAAAATTTTTTTAACAATTTGACTTTTTTATAAGAAAACTAAATAGAGAAACATAGGAATAAATACCTTAAATTTCCTCAATTTGAAGCAAATCTCGGAAAAAAAAAAAGAAATACATTAGTCTTGAAAAAGCGAAGTAATTAAAGCCAAAAACTAAAAAAAGGAGTTTATACTCACAAAGTTAGCTAAACTAAAAAACTAAAAAACCTAAATGTATAAATGATTTAAAGCCATATCATATACATTGTTTCTTTTAAATAAGCCTAAATGCATCCATGTGCAAACCGGCACATATAAAAACTATTACATTATTTATCAGCTTATAACCTATCATCAAAACTGATCAGCTTGGTACCTTAAAAAACACCATGACAGTGAATTAGATGATATTAGAGGTTTAAAATTGAACATATATATGAATATATGTTGAAACCTAACCTAACCAAATCATGCGGGAGAAATCACATTTTCTTCCAAATTAAACATAAAAAAAAAGTATGTTAACTGACAATTTGTTTCAGTAATTGACCCATCAATAATATAGAATGCAAATGAATTCAAGAAATAATACATTTCCCCTTAAATGGATGCTGGAATAACTCCATAGCCAAGGATATTAAAGAAATCATGATTAAAACAATACGAAAAACATAATTTTAATAATGATTTCTCAAAATAAATCATGATTAACTATATTTAATATTGTGTTTTGTATTTAAACGCAGCACATATAAAAAGCAATTGTACGATTCAATCAATTGCAGTGAATAAATCGGAGGTTGTTCCAAGGTTATTGTTTCAACTCTCCAGTAACAAAGAAACTCACAAAATCCACAATTTCCTATCAACACTGCTATACACGAGTTATTTATCAACCACCAATCGAAACAACTTAATGCAGATATAAGAAATCTAAAACGGATTACTACATTGATACCACAAATCAAGATTCTCACCTTAGTTTCTAATTTGTAAAAGACTTTGCCGACTGACACCAGAAATCCACAAATCGGGTCGGATAGGGGTTTAAGGAAGGAGATGAAGAAGCAGCAACAATGCATCAAGGCAACACGGAAAGAAACCCTAAATTTTTTTTCGCTTTTATCTAATGATTCACCATATTTCTGATGTTGTTTAATCGAAACCCTAAAACCCCAAATAACTTAGACTGACCTAAAACCCAAAAAATTTAATCGAAAAAGAACAGAAACGGCTTACCTATTCAATCGACAAATCTCGCAGCTGTGCCCACCTTGTTTCAAGATCGACTCCGACCACCTTTCTTTCCTTTGTATTTTTCGTGAAAAGCTTTCTCCCCTTTCGACACTTAGAAAATTTCTCTCCTAATTTCTCTGCAATTTCCCTCATGCTGTAATTGGAGGACGACACAGATCTAAGTTAATTTGTCCTCTGAAGAAACGGCGCCGTTTAAGTAAAGTTATGTAAGTTTTGCGGCGCTTTGTGGAAAAACGCCGCTACTGATTCCCTAACACGTAACGACGTCGTATATTGCAATATTTGTGGCGTTTTTGACTAAAACGCCGGTAAAGGATACCTTTTGCGGCGTTTTTATATAGAAACGCCGCTAAAACTCTCATTTTTTTTGTCTTACATTTAAATAATTAATTACCAATTTATTTAACAAATAAATAATTACTTACTTATTTATTTGTTTATTTATTTATACCAATATTATTTTGGTCCTATATATACAGATTAAATAATTAATAACTATATATATATATATATATATATCCATATATATCAAAAATATATCAAATGGCCGTTAATTTGGGTTAAATGTTTTAAATATATAACTATTATTAGTTATATTGTATCATTTAACAAGTCTCAAATTATAAATTAACCTTGTAATCTTCATATTAACCAATCAATTTATGTAGCTACATGCATAAAGTGATCATCTACCTATTATACTAAAAACTTATCTTAATATTAAATTTATTCTGGATCTATATTTTACAAATATATAAGAACATATATATTTACCTCCAAAGTTAATCAAACTAATATTAACCTCTTAAGAAACCCTAAACCCCGGCCAAACCCCTAAAACCTCTCTAACCCTTAAATCTCCCTAAACCCTAATTAACCCTATCCCTAACCCCTAAATTCACGTCTGTAACCCCTAAAGCATAACCCAACCCCTAAACCCTAAGCCATAAATACCAAACCTTAAATTCATATATACCGGCCCGTACTCCTTAAAATACCATGCATCGACCAAAATATTCCCTAAATATTCTTTAATAATAAAAAATATAGTGAAAATCTATTAAACAACAAGTTAAATATATATATATATATATATATATATATATATATAGTTAAAAATGTTGTATAAAGTTGAAATAAGGTAGCAATATTATCTTTATGACAAATTTTCGTATGAAGCTTCAAATGTCCTTTTAACAAATGGATGAAATTTGTTATAATAAACTTGGTACAACAAATTTTGTCTCTTTATATAAAAACAATTTTTTTATAAAATTTGGTATAGAAAATGCATTTTTTCCGATAATAAATTAAGTAAAGGATGAGGACACGGGTTAAATGGCCTTTAAAGAAACGGCGCCGTTTAAATTAATTTTAAGTCACATTTGCGGCGTTTTTGCGTAAAAACGCCGCTATTGCATGCCCTTTTGCGGCGCTAGGGGAAAAAACGCCACTAAATTTTCAATTACACAAAGAAATGGTGACGTTTTCACAAAATTGTAGACATATTTGCGGCGTTTTCCCGAAAAACGCCAGTAATAGAGTACGTCATTCAACTGAAACGACGCCGTTCTGACAGAGTTTCAAGAATATTAGTGGTGCTTCCCTATAAAACGCCACAATAGAAACTGATTCTCTAACACGTAACGACGTCGTATATTGCAATATTTGTGGCGTTTTTGACTAAAACGCCGGTAAAGGCTACCTTTTATGGCGTTTTTATATAGAAACGCCGCTAAATTTCTCTTCTTTTTTTTGTGTCTTACATTTAAATAATTAATTACCTATTTATTTAACAAATACATAATTACCTACTTATTTATTTGTTTATTTATTTATACCAAGATTATTTTGGTCCTATATATACAAATTAAATAATTAATAACTATATATATATATATATATATATCCATATATATCAAAAATATCAAATGGCCGTTAATTTGGGTTAAATGTTTTAAATAAACAACTATTATTAGTTAATTGTATCATTTAACAATCTTCAAATTATAAATTAACATGCATCCATAAAATGATCATCTAAGTACCACACACCTATTATATATATATATATATATATATATATATATATATATATATCTATTAATTATAATATAAACTATACTAAACTTCAATATATTAAATTTATTGATCTGGATTTATTTTACAAATATATAAGAACATATATATATTTACCGTAAAATTAATCAATCTAATATTAACCTCTTAAGAAACCCTATCATGACCGTCTAAACCCCGACCAAACCCAAACAATTCCCTAAATTAATATTCTTTAATAATCAAAAATATAGTGAAAATCAATTAAACAACAAGTTATATATAGTTAAAAATGTTGTACAAAGTTGAAATATGCTAGCAATATTATCTTTATGACAAAAATTTTCGTATGGATCTAAATATAAGTTTTATCATTTTGAACTTAAGTATCGATATTTTTGCATCGGTATTGCTATAGCCATATATATAAAAAAATCAAATGGTTAAGGTTAAATGTTTTAAATATACAAGATAATTAATTGTATCATTTAACAAGTCTCAAATTATAAATTAACCAATCAATCGACATGCATAAAGTGATCATGATCTACCTATTATAATATTCAATAAATTAAATTTATTCGGATCTATTTTACAAATATATAAGAACATATATATTTACCATAAAAAATAATCAAAAACTAATATTAATCTAAATTAAACCCTAACATGACTGTGAAACCCTAAATCTCAAACCCTAAATTAACCTTAAATCCCAAACCTTGAATCTATACCCGTACTCCTTAAAATCATCCCATACAAAAATTCCTTAAATCTTTAATATATACAATCATAAAATATAGTCAAAATCGATTATACAATAATTAATTGTTAAAATATATTTTGTATAAATTGGTGTTTTATATTAATTCCTTTGATTTATTTAGTCGAACAAGACTACCAAAATTTATTACTCTTATAAAAGTTAATTCTATTTTTAATTTATTCTTTACAATACAAAATTTAAGTTTTATTATATTTTATTTTATTCATAATTTAATATATTTTCTCTCGTAAAGTAGTTTAAATCAATTGTGATTGAAAATTAGTAATAAATAGTTAGTCATTATATATATATCGACTTCTCTTTAATAAAAACTTTTGTATTAATCAATATTATTTGTTAATTATAATTTAAATGTAAATTGTACCACTATATAATAAATAGAACAAAATATTAATTATTTTTGTTACTATTAGCGGCGCTTCGGCAAAAACGCCGCTAAAGGTAAATGCATTAGCGGCGCTTAGATACAAACGCCGCTAAAGGCCAGAGAATTAGTGGCGCTCAGATAAAAACGCCGCTAAATATCCGAGCATTAGCGGTGCTTAGATAAAAACGCCGCTAAAGGCCAGAGAATTAGCGGCGCTCAGATAAAAACGCCGCTAAATATCCGAGCATTAGCGGCGCTTAGGTAAAAACGCCGCTAAAGGTTTAAAAATCGCAAAAACGACGCAGTTGGTCTTAGGTTTTTTGCGGCGCTTTATATAAAACGCCGCTAATTCCTATTTTTAGCGGCGCTTCTGGGAAATCGCCGCTAATGCTCGATTTTTTGTGGCGCTTTTGTTCTAAACGCCGCTAAAAGTGCCGCTAAAAGCCTAATCTGGTGTAGTGTTTATACCCTAAACTTTTAAACTCATTACCAAATCATGAGATTCAGTCTATTGAAGAGTTGAACCAAAGTTTTGGTGTTTGTAACGGTCAGTTTGATAATGATCGAGTGACATTGCTTCTTTGGTCCGAGCCGGAGAATCCCTTATAAATGATGCAAAATGGATCTTATTCTATCGTTGATCAGAGAAATCTCTATAAAAAATGCGAATCGGAGTTTGAAGAAGGGGAAGGAGAAGGAGTACTCGACCCGCAACAGATAGAGGAGGATTTATTCAATCGCATAGTTTGAGCTCCTAGGATATGGCGCCCTTGAGGCTTTCTATTTGATTGTATCGAAAGGCCAAATGAATTGGGATTTCTCTATTGGGCCGGGTCATTTCAGGGCAAGCGGATTATTTATGATGAAAAGGATGAGCTTCAAGAGAATGATAGATCTCCCAAAGAACAATGCTTTTTTCGAATAAGCCAATTCATTTGGGATCCTGCGGATCCACTCTTTTTCCTATTCAAAGATCAACCCTTTGTCTTTGTGTTTTCACACTGAGAATTCTTTGCAGATGAAGAGATGTCAAAGGGGCTTCTTACTTCCCAAACAGATCCTCCTACATCTGTATATAAACGCTGTTTTATCAAGAATACGTAAGAAAAACACTTCGAATTATTGATTCATCGCCAAAGATGGCTTAGAACCAATAGTTCATTATCTAATGGGTTTTTCCGTTCTAATACTCCATCCGAGAGTTATAAGTATTTATCAAATCTATTCCTATCTAACGGAAGGCTATTGGATCAAATGACAAAGACATTGTTAAGAAAAAGATGGCTTTTCTAGGATGAAATGAAAATTGGATTCATGTAAGAGGAGAAAGGTTTCCCATTACTTAGCCAGAAAGATATGTGGTAATGAAATAGGGATTAAGTGGAACGGAATTGACTGGGTGGTAGAGTTGTGGAAACACCTATTTCTTCCATATTTTGGACCGGTTACAAGTTAAATGGATTGATGGTTACATGTTAATTGAAGTTGAGAGAAGTAACATTGGTGAAGAGTTTTTCATCCCACGGGTGAAAATTTCTCTAAGGGATACAAAATGGCCTTTCACTTTTTATCGCAGACAGTTCTCCATAAAAGTATATTTTGGCATGACAAATTAAGAAGATTAAAGTAAAATTTTATTATTGTATTGATTTATTAGTTTAGAATTTTTAGAGAGAAATTTTATCATCTTAAAAATTAGAATATAATTTTATCATTTTATTTACTTATAATTACAAAATTTGAAAGAGAATAAAATTAAAATTTACCATTTGACTGTCTGCGATCTTGACCCATCTCTGAATGCTACATTTTTTTTTGAATTTTTTGAAAACTGAAATTCCAAACACAAATCATAGTTTTAATGATTCTTTTGGAAAACTTTAGAGTTTTTTTTTGCTAGAATTACAGTCCACGTGATATTTGGAGCAATAGATGAGTGAATATCTATTTATTAGCCAAAAACAACAAAGAAAAGACATTAAACAAATTTGTACAAAAACATTAAGATGAACACTCATTTGACCTATTTTTATTGTCCTTTTCTTTTTCTCTTATTATCCTCACAAATAAATCTATAGTCCCTACAAGTTTCTTTTTTTTTTTTTTTTTGATAAAAAGTCCCTACAATTAAACATTCATCTCCATTGTTTGCATGTCTTGGCTCCTACCCTTTTTTTTTATATCTAGTGTTTTGTATTTCAATAAAATGGATTAGATAGAAACCTGTAAATGATTATCATATTCGTATTTTTCTACAACTTAGTATGTATACCACAATTTTAAATACAAATAGGAAACATAAATATATTTTGAAATGACAATTACATTAGTAGTTTCTACCAGAATAAATCCATACAAATACTGAATCTAAATTGAATAATTATTTAAACTAGAAACAACCCACGTATTTAACTCGTCATGTTAATCTAATTATAATCATATAATAGAAACTCTTAATCTCCTACTCCATTGGAGCTTAGCTTATCCCCAATGGCTAGTGATGGTAATAAAGAAACCACCAAAAAAAGGAAGTGGTGCTCCACTTCACTGATCTGTGTGGACGACTGCGAGTTTAGAACCAAGAAAGGAAGCCCACTACTTATAAATTAGTGCAAAGTCACCCTCTTCCACAATGTGCAAAGGCATGTCTGGGTTTACTAAAAAGATTGGTCCTCCGGGACCTCAACTGTAATGTGTTGGCTTTAATATATTCCAATCAACTCCACCAACCTTGTGCTGGGATTGCAATATTGGAAGCAAAGTGAGACCACCAACAAATTTGGTGCCTTAGATGCCATTTCCCATTCAATCATATCCCCCCGGGTTTCTTAAACCATCTTTTTCTTCCACTTAGAACCTCTTCCACAACAACAAAAAAACCACCCTTTCTTTTTTGTTAAGTGTAAATATAAATAATTAATACGTGTAATAAAATTTTAACCTTTTCTTTTTCCATTTATTACATTGCTTTTGTCTCGTGACTGTGTTGTCCAAACGAAAACAATCAATAATAATGATGATGATGATTAATCCTGGATGAGGGCAAATGTAATTATACCTCTAGTCTTTACATTTCATTAATCCTGGGATTTCCGTGTAGGTAGGTATCCGCTAAAAGAAAGAAAGAAAGTGAAAACAAAGTTACATTTGGGCAAGCACGCATGTACCTAATTGGAGCATGCTTGCTTCAGCTCATGTAATCATCTAACCTTATCAAAACAAAAATGCCTTGAACAAGGCTTGCACGCTAAACATCCTAAGCACGCTTCCAACCTCAGCAACCTCTGTTTTTGGATTTCTTAATGTTCTAAGATACAAACATCACACTTCTCAAAAACTAAAATGAATAGAAAGGAGCCATCCAGGCCAGCCTGAGGAGTTTTAAAGGTAAGATATAATGATCAATATCGTACAGAAAATAACTGAATAAAATGGAAAACTTTGAGCTAGATTATTCTGCAGATTATAGAAAGCTGTTTGCTATTAGCAATACATGCGCACATATATATACGTTCATTACCAAACTGACGCAAAACATAAACTGAAAAAGTTGAGCGAAACCTATCAAATACTTAACTAAAAAATATATGTATATAAATCCAAATAATGAAAAAACACTACAAATTATATGTGTATATATAAGATTTATCTCTTCTACAGCATTATTCCCTACCCCTACCCCTTTTCCATTTTTTGTTTTTCCAGGAAGAAATAGAAAATGAGGTGTTAAGAGGGAAAGGAAAATGACCTTCCTGTGTATCAAGACTCTGCTACACTTCATTATCTTCAGTGTAATGATCTCAACTAACATGCCAAAAAACAGTTGACAAAAAGAAGCGATAATATCACAAGAATCATAAATAAAACAAACACACAACTGAGATATTGCCATCTTAAGGGTTGGGTACAATTTCCTGCCGAAAACCTAGCAAACTGTACTTAATCTGGTATCCCTCTAGAAGCTTTTGTTCTTTTCCTAGAACTATGAACGAAATGGGAAAAGAATGGCATAATACAGAGAATTTTCATAGCTTGATAACTCTTCATTGAAGTCTCAAACACACAAGAGCATATTACAACAGTGAGTGAGTGAGAGAGAGGAATCCATATTAAAAAACTAAAGGTACCTATTTATATTTCTGTTTCTCTAGATAACAGCAAGACAAATTACAAGAGAAATTTGTTTCACTCATCTGAGCTATAGTCACTGGATTCTGGCAGTAGAGGCACAGCTGCACAGCAGAATGACTCCTTGTCTTTGAGAAGAAGACAGCTCCCATCTGAATTCCATTTCAAATCAGTTATAGAAAACTGTGGTAGCGGATTACTTACACAGTACGCACCGGAAGGGGTCCACATATACAAATGAGAGCTGCCAGTGCAAAGAACAAGACGAGTGCTTATCGGATCCCAAGCTGCTGCACGAATAGGATCCTTTTGCACCAAGATGGCAGCCAACTCCAAATGGCGAATGTCCCAAATCCAAAGTGCAGTTGGCATGCTATCATTGCGAGTACAAATATATTGGCTATCATTGCTCCATGAAAGAAGACCTAGAATAAAATTAAATTTTGTTGGTAACAGCATTGAAGGGAGGAAAATCAAAGTTAATTTGGTCAACTATTTCTGATTAGTTTATAGAGTAGCTTAATGCAGCCTTAAACTTGAGTGTACATAGCATGATTAATCCCTAGAAAAATATTTTGAAACCAAATCATTATATCCAATAAGATTACATCTTCTGAAATCCTAGTGTGGCACTGGCCACGCTAGTTGGTAATTGTCATATTTAAGTGGCGGTATCCTACATTTATTAAGTATTGGGCCTCATCCTCTTCAAAAAAAAAAAAAGCTTGACCTCTCAACATAATGCCAATTGGTTTTAGGTTAGATGCTTAACATGATATCAAAGTCCAGGAGTGTTAAGTTTTCTTGCCTAACCGCATGTGAGGTTGTCTATGCATGGACCCTTGCTAAGTACACAAGGGGAAGTGTTAAGTTGTCACAACCCCAATTGACTCGTGATGCATAATCTAGAAGTTTTCTTTTTGGGTGCCCACAGGTCCTCAAGGTTTTACCACCCTCAAATGCGCCTCCACAAACTTGAACCCATATCCTCACACACAAAGAAGTGCACACTATAGCACAAATACCAATTGATCTAGTGGTATCCATTCTACACTTTTTATGTCACTGCCCGGCCTGCCAGGCCATCTGTCATAATCAGAAATTGTCCTCTTTAGGTATTCATAGGTCCCTCAAAGTTTTGACAACCTTAGATGCGCCACCACATTTTTGAACCCACAATCTCACACACAAAGGAGTGCACTCTATAGAATGAATACCAATGATCTACTAGATGAATAGGACAATTCTAAAATATGACACACGACCTGCAAATCGAGTAGTGACATGGGTGGTACTATCCCACATTATTAAAAGTATTAGGTTTCCTATGGTCCTATATTAAGTTTGGCCTCGCCAGTCATTAGAAATTGGTTTTAAATTGGATGCCTTAATAGTCACCAAGGGCATTCATCAAGCAGAAGGGCTGACACGTCTAGTGGTAGGGGTAACGTGGAAAGGAGAGAGATTATTTCCATATTAAACAATATTTCTCGAATAAAATAAAATGTACTGCAAGATCATTATGCTAATATTAGAAATAGAGCATACTAAATTCGTTGTACTCATATTTTGTGTCACTTATTATATGGTATGAAAAACATAAAATGTTTAGTAAATCTACATCAATTTGGTAAGACTTACCAATTCCTTGTTTAGGGTTAGGTTTGTCTGCAGGAGGCTTTTGGAAAGGAAAAGTAATGGGTACTTCCATAACCTCATATCTAACTTTGAAGTGTCCGCCTGGGGCATCTGTTAGTGGGGCATATGAACCATATTAAATAACTGAAGGGCTGCAATTCACGTATTGAAAATGACTGGAAAGGCAGGCATGCAAAAGCATTTAAGCTTAATAAACTGTATACAAAAGAACAGAGCACTCAGGTCCTAAACAGTCGAGCACAATTTCATATCAAGGTCATGTATCAAGCAGTACATCAAATTAATGAAAAGTCAATAATAAGAGATATAGAATCTCACTATCCTTACCAGAGCCTCCCATAAAGTCATCGTCCAAACATAATTCAGACATATCAAGTTGCAACGGCTCATCTACCTCCTGCCAATATCAAATACAAAGTTAATAGATGCTTCTCACAGAATGAATCATCATAACAATGAAAACAAATTACCTTGAAAACGGCAGCACAACAAGGAGCACGAACGGTTGATAGGTGCATAAACTCAGCAAAAGTTTTCCAAGTAAGGTGGTTTAGAACTCGTAGCATCTGATCATAACTACCCACAGCAAGAAACTGGCCACAGGGAGACCATGAAACACTTTTTACTCCCAGTCCACTTTCATATGCTTGATACTTAAAGAGACACCTTCCATCTGGAGAATATATTAGAACCTGTCTCAAATTAAATAAGGAACCATGAACACTTTAATATTTCCAACTATATCAGCTCCAAGAGAAAGTATTGGCACACAAAAAGAAATGCATGCTTATACATCACTAAAACCATAAACATAACTATGTGCTAATAGATGGTTAAGTAGAAATGCAACCATCAGGGCCATGTAAATTCTCATTTGGAGATATCTTACATAAGATACCATTTTCACCACAAATTTCTTGTTCTTTTCTTTTTTTAAATCAATAAAGAAGAGAAGAAACGGTTCTTCCCAATATACACATCGTATATCATCTAGGAACCAGAAAGGGGCAATTTGGCGACTGAAAGGAAAACAAAGTTCACATACTTTGTATTCAAGAGGTGAATCCCCGATCACTATTGCACTGTCATCCGGTGACCACTGAATATCAGTCATATCCAATGTGTCAACGGCGAAAACACCCATTATCTCCCAAGAGTGACAGGACAACAAATTTATATAGTCCTTACAATCACGCCTTGTGCAGATAGCAGCAAACTTTCCATCTTTAGTAAATGAAACTCCTTTGGAACCATGCTTTGGCCATTGTACATGAACGCAAGCTGTGTTCACTAAGGACCAAACTGTTAATCGCAGCTGAAACTCCGAGGTGGTCAGTATGTGACGGCTATCTGGGCTCCATCTTGCATAAGCAATACCAGCAGGACCTTCATCTATTTTGCATGTCCATTCGGGTTGGGTGAGTGACCATGCCTGTATCATGGGTCTTTTATAGAGACCACAAAGAATGTACTCAGAATCAAGTGCCCATTCAATATAGCTTATCTTGTCCAAGCAAGAAAACAACTGCACAACCTGCAGCAATTTGAGTAAATTTACCATTTAGAAATACAGGAAATGTAAGCTGTGAACCTCAAAAATGACCTTTGCATGAAAATAAATGCTTAAGCAAATTCGTAAATCAAAGAAACGAGACAAAACATAGAAGATTAATTTGCAAGTTTTTTTCATTGAGAGGAGTGTTTCAATGCTAAAAGATAAATTTTGCTCAAGTAGTTTGTGATTTCACAACAGACACAATGCCCAAAGAAACAGAACAAACATCAAATCTATTAGCTTGGTCTAAAGAGTGAAGCAATACAAAGCAAATAGGAAGCATTAGTAATCGAATCTGACTAAAATGTTGTCTAAATAAGCACAAGAAGATCTAATCAGAAACTAAAATGAGGTGAATCTACATACCTAAAATTTGAATCAAGCATACAATTCATTCAAAAAAACCAAATCAAAACGCACCCAAAAGAAAAAGAGAAAAGCATTTTATCATATCAGTCGTCTCCTTCCTCGCATTTCATCAGCAAACAAAGAAAGCAAATGAATTGGGAATTAGAAGAAAAAGAAGGAAATATTGAAAATATTTTACCTTGAAGGAGAGTGTATCCCGAATCATAAGACGGTAATCGACAGCAACCGCAATGTAACGAGCATTCGGTGAAAAACAGCAAGGACCCGTTTGTTTATAAGCTTCAGTGAACTCCATTTTTACCAAAAGAATCCTAGAATTTTTTCCAGATTTAGATTGAATAAAATTCAATGAAGGCGAAATCCCTATTTCCTTGGTTTTTCCATCGCAAAAAACAATAATAATAATAATAATAAGTGGAAAATTCAGTTGAGAGTGGGGAGAGTGGTTTAAAATTTGAAGGAGATACGACTCCCTTTTCACTTTTTCTTTCAGCAAAACGAGCACGACAAAAATCGCTTTGACTGAATAAAATAGTATAATGGGCTTGTTACGTTTTTATCAGGTCAGACCCATTTATTTCCGCATGAAGGAATATATTCACTAAATCCGCTTATCAATGGGCCATGATCTGGGATTGGGTCAACCACTTTTGTTTCCTTTCGGAGACTACGATGGATGTGCAAGAGGGATAGCTTATCCTTTGGTAATCATGATTTAGGGAGTGTTGAGGAGCTACTTGAATTGCATTTTACTTGGACAAACAACAAATTTGGGGAAAGGTTTGATGGAGGTTTTTAGAAAATGATGTTTTATGTTCCAAGCACTCCTTTAATCTCTCAGTAACAGTTTAGGATCATGGGCCTATGATGCTTTATATATCGTGTATAGATTTGTAATGACATCAAATAGGCATTGAAAGTACAAATTTCAGGGGTTTGCTTTAAAGAGGAAGTTGAATATCACAAAAGACAGGCTTTTGATTTGGAAAGGAGTTAGGTGAGATCCAAAGTTCTTTGTCTTCAATTCAACAATGCAGGAGGAAATTGATTATGCCAGAGGAGAATACGTCCGAAACAAACACCTAGTAAAGGGTTCTTAAGGGTTATCGTAATACAAAATCTTTTTTACACCACCATCATCAATACATTTTAGAGTTGCTAATGGAACAAGTACAATATTTCACTCATATTTATGATGCTTTGTTGGTGGTTTGTTTTCTAACACGATCACCTGACTAGTGTCTTTGTTTTCTAACACGATCACCTGACTAGTGTCAACCACTTGAATCTCTCATTCATATCTGTTGGACCATGATACATGAAGAATGGGTGGTTGATATTTGACATATTCTTTGAGAAGGCAATAGATGTACGGATCATTTGAAGAAATTGACTTAAAGTTATGATTTGGGTTCAACTTAGCTTCTTTTTTCTCTCGCAAGTCTCCTACCTCTTCTACAAGTTGATTCTTGTCGAAAGGTGTAGTTAGAGTTTAGTCTATGTTTTCTTCTTTTTGTACCAAAAATTTATCACTAGAAGTCTTCATGGGTCAGGTTGAGTCGAGTTTAAGTATAATATTAACATATTTTATGTTTGTTTAAATTCGATTCGGCCCGAACCATATTTTACTCAAATTTGCCTATATTTGTAAATAGTTAATTCAAGTCTATTTTAGGCTTGCTCATATTATTTTTAATTTTTAAAAAATATATTTATATTATTTTAAATTTAATATTTAATAAATTTAGATAAATTTCATTTATCAAAATTTTATATATAAGCAATTTAACATTTTTTAGTATGCTTACATTATAGTATTATTTATTATTATAGATTTAATTTTTGTGTTAAAAATTATTTAGTATATAAAATAACATAATATAATACAAATTTTTAAAAAATATATGTCGAGCTAGACTCAAACCTTACATGCTTGAATTCGAATATGTTCATATTTTAAATAGATTACTTTTTTTTTGTTTAAACTAATTTTTCAAGTCTAATATTAAATTTCAAAATGAGTTCCCAAAATTGGGCAGTGTAGTTATAACAGTTGATGTAAAGTTTGTGATAATATTAAGGGCTACTGTAACACTCCTAACCCGTATCCATCGCCAGAATAGGGTTACGAAGCATTACCGGAGTTTTCATTTCAAAACAAACAAAATTTATAAACATTATATCAATAATCATAACAAAATCAATCCATAACATGCATATCGTCCCTTATATGAGCCCTCGAGGCCCTGAAAATACATTAGAAACAAGCCGAGACTAAATCAAAAACTTATAGAATTTTTCAGAAAACAATGAAAATTTTCAAAACTATAGGGGTCACACGGCCTTGTGGCCATTCGAAGTAGGGACACATGGTCGTGTCCCAGCTCGTGTAACTCACTGACTTGGGTTACACGACCAAGCCACACACTCGTGTGTCAAGCCGTGTACCCTTCGAAATGACCTCACACGCTCGTGTGCTAAACCGTGTAACAGCCTGACTTGCAACCCTTTGAAAGTTACAGGGGACACACAGCCGTGTCACCAGGCTGTGTGACACACACAGCTGAGACACATGCTCGTGTCTCTACCCGTGTGGACGAAAAATGGGCCAATTCCAAGCCATTTTTCTCACCCATTCATGCATGTACCTACAATCACTTTTGCACATATAAACAAGCATCCAAAATGCACCAAAACCATGCATAATCAAATTATTCAAATAAGGTCAATAATCCTACAACCAATATGCCCAAAAGCACCTCAATGACAACATATAAATATACATAACCATGTGCATCATTTAACCAAAAATTATCACTTGGTTTACATATCAAATTCACATCCACAAAATACCAAATTTACCATTTAGCAATTAGCATCATAACCCATATATGCCAACTACATTTTCATGCCAAAATGACTATATTCACTTCCACCATCTAAACCTTCATAAATTATAAATTCAACCATTATAAGGCCACATTCACATAACAACATATTCAACCATTTCAAACATTCAAAATACCAAACTCACAAGCCAAACCACATTGGCCAAAACAAATGGCTACTTCACCAACCAAAATACTTATACATGTCATTATAACCAAACTTAGAAACACTGAAATCTACTGATTTAACCGATGGATAGTGTGATAAGTCTCTGACAACTTTCCAACCCGAACGAGCTTCCGATTAACTACAAAACATAGAAAATAAATACAAAGCATGTCATGCTTAGTAAGTTCATAGTATACAAATTATGCTTATTTATACATTGCATAATCTTAAATTACATATGTATCAATCCAACATAAGAATAAAAGATTCATAAACTTAAATCAAGTGAATTATACTTCTCATTGTCATGGCTAACACATACTTCCTACTTTTCATAGTAATAAGGTAAATTGCATCAATAGTCCTTACCGAAGCTCACACAAGTAAAATTATGATAAGTATCCCAACCCTTTTCATAGCTCAATAACCGAAGCTATCCTTTTTCATTGTCCGATAGTCGTCACCATTCATTTCCATTGTTGATGGTCGTCACCATCCCTTTTCATAATTTGATAGCCGAAGTTATCCCTTTTCATAATTCGATAGTCATATCTATCCCTTTTCATTGTTCGATAATCGTCACCATCCTTTTTCATTATTGATGGTAGTCACCATCCCTTTTCATAATTTGATAGCCGAAGCTATCCCTTTCCATTAGTCGATGATTGTCGATACGCCGTTAGATTTTTCCACCGAGACACAATTTGATATTATATAAAACAATAGCATTTAAAACATAATTTGAAACACTATTTAAATGTACGAACTTACCTCGACGATAAACATAAAAATGGAGTCTATTAATTCGAAGCTTTTTCTTTGCCTCGATCTAGAGCCGTACGTAGTCTATCTTGATCTAAATTAATAAATTCGATCAATTTAATAAATATTCTATTCAATTCAGTCCAAATTCACATTTTAGAAAAAATACACTTTTGTCCCTATAATTTTGATTTCATTACAATTTAGTCATTAGCTCATAAAAATGAAAATTCATGCAATTCACCCTCAACCCACCATAGCCGAATTTCATGTAGGTCCCTAGCAAGTCTTACATTTCATTTAATTCACAATTTCACAATGTATATTTTTTTCTATTTTTCATTTAATCCTGAAATGACAATTTTATCAAAAATCACTTAATAAAAGTTGTTTATCTAACAACAACTAACCATTTCTTTCATCAAACATAAAAAAAACATGGATTCATTCATGGCAAAACCCTAACCTTTTAAAAATTTTGCAAATTAGTCCCTGAGCTAGCTAGATTGAGCTACAACAACTCCAAAAACATAGAAATCATTAAAATCGGGACCAAAAATCACTTACAGAAGCAATGGCCGAATGTAATAACCCTAAAAATGGCTTCTCTTCTTCTAATTTTCGGTCAAACATCACAAGCTTGAAGATGATACAACCATTATACACATTTTAATTTAGACATAATTATTTAATTACTTATTTAACCTTTTAATTAACCTTTGAAAACACAAGTATAACGTCCATAAATGTCCACTCAAATTTCAAATGGTCTAATTACCTCATAAACCCTCCAATCATTTAATATCATAGTCAAAAGATCCCTTTAGCATATAGAACTTAAGTTTTGCACATTTTATAATTTAGTCCTTTTTATCAAATTAAGCATGCAAACGATAAAAATTCTTAACGAAATTTTTATACAATACTACTAACTTGTTGTAGAAATTAAAACAATAATAAATTAAAAATTTTCACATCATATTTGTGGTTTCAAAATCACTGTTTCAATTTTACTAAAAACAGGCTGTTACAGCTACTTTAGCAATGCTTTTGAAAAGTGCTTCTAAAAAGTGTTGTGGAAAAATGCTTTCGAGAAGTGCTTCTAAAAAAGTTTAGTTTAAGATTTGAGTATTTAGCATTACTGTCAAAAAATATTTTTGAGAAATAAAATGTCAATTTTAAACATGGTATTATCAAGTAACAAATATGAATTTAAATAATGTTTAAATTAATTAATATTATTATATTTTAGTAAGAATATAAAAAATTTATTATAACTTGGCGTTAATATATTAATATATGAAATATAAATTTTAAATTTTTAAGCAATAAATATTAATTATTTATAAAATTTAATTAGAATATAAAATTATATTTTAAATATTTAAATATAACTATCAAATATTTGTAATTAAATATTAACATATTTGTATTATTTTAAAAATATTTTCTTTATTTTTAATTAATGATTTTAACAAATTTGTAATTAAACACCAACAAACAAAAAAATTACAAGTACTATTAATAAAAAATAGTTTTAGGAGAGAAGAAAATAAAAATTTAAACCAAAAACAATTTGTGTACCACAACTTATTTTAAGCAAAATACTAAACAAGCAGTAATTTAAGTTGAGGCTTTGAATCTAAACAATACTATCTTGAAGTGAATGGTTAATCACACAGTGCAGTGGAAGTAAATGAGCATCCAATGAAGCCTACTCCGGAATCCCACAATAGGTTAGGTGGTTAACTAATGAGTAATAAAGAAGTGTTTAATTTGGTGGAAATAGAAAACTAAGCCATCTTTTTTGCCGGAATGTCAACTCTCAAGCGTGCTCGGGAATCATCTTCAGCTGTCTTACACTGTAATCTTCCTACAAACAATAAAACCCAGACACCAGAAGCTATAGATTTCTCAACTCAAGATGCTTTCCACCAAGAAAATCAAGGCATCCCCTCAAAGTCCTACCCAGCTTGTATCATCGTCATCAGCTGATATGATAGCCAGCAACGATGACATCTTAACTCTAATCCTTCATCGCCTGCCCCTAAAATCCCTCCTCAAATTCAAGACAGTGTCTAAACACTGGCTTTGTCTCATCACCCATCCCACCTTTCGTCCCCACCACAATTCTAGAGCCATTTCCGGCCTTTTTGTGTGTCGTCTTTCAGATATTACCAATCCAAAATACGACTTCCTCAATCTAACTCCCCATTCCTCTCGTGCCCCCTTTAAGTCCCTCAATTTTATTGACGACCCATCTGGGATCAAAATCTTGCAATCTTGTAATGGCTTGTTGCTTTGTTGTAGCTTTCGTTCTAATCGTCTCGGCACACCTTATTACACTTACAATCCCACTACAAAGCATTACACAGTACTCCCACCACCACGCCACAGTTCTTCCGGGTACTACAGTTTTGGTGTCAGTTTAGCCTTTGATCCTTCAAAGTCACCTCATTACAAAGTCATTTGCATTAGGAATTACGACCCCGAGTTGCTAGATCATTACCAGGTAGAGATTTACTCGTCGAAAACCGGTCCCTGGAGGCCTTCAGGTCGTCCATTCGTAGCACCAAGTAATGTGCAATTCGAAAACGGTGTTTTCTGGAACGGTGCTATTCACTGGGTCAGTGACTGGGGAGATTCGCTATGTTTCGACGTTGAAGAAGAGCAAATGAGGGATATCCCAATGCCCTCCAGCGATGGTGACGTAAGGTTGTACCGGTATTTCGGAGAATCCGGAGACCATTTGCATCTCGTTGAAGTTTATGGTTCAGACAATTTACAGTTTGATGTGTATGAGATGGAGAGAGACCGTTCTGGGTGGTTTGTGAAGTACCAAGTTGATCTAAATCCAGTTGCAGCAGCATTTCCTGAGATGGTTAGGGGCTATGCCGATCCAATAGACTTCCATTTTTACGCGTTTTCAATACTCTGTGTTGTTCATGAAGAAACCGATGAGGGCTCATTCATGGTGCTGCATTTACCTAACAAAGCCATAAGGTATAATTTCAAGGACAACAGTTTCAGAAAGTTGCATGATTTTGCTCCACTTCGTTCTAGAGTTGGGGTTGGGGGAGATAGTTCATTAGAGTTTGAATATTTTGATGCTTATCAATTCATTGAGAGCTTTGCTTGTGTGTGAGGATGAGGTAAAAGTAAATGTATCATTTGTACTAGTAATTAGATTGTATTTTATTTTATTTTATCTAAAAAATAGGTAAATTAGTCGATGTTAAAAATTTCAACTAGATAGAGTATACCTTATTGTGATGTACAAAGATTAATTTTTAGTGATATAAATGAATGGAATTTTTAATAAAAATATCAATTTACACTTTGATCTAACATATAGAAATTAATTTATTCATTTTTTTTAAGTAGCGGGAACAAAATATGATCTAACTTTAAAGTGAAAGCGACTATCTCTATGTTGGAAAATTCTGAATGTTCCTTGATGCTACATGTTTTTTCTCAATGTAAGGTGTGGGTCCACATATAGGAAAAATGTACCCAGCGATTTGGGTTTGATTAGTAAAAATATGATATTTCACATTATGTTGAACCTTCTGAGTTGCTGCTGTACATGAAAGTTCTCCACAACTTCATATCTAATTTAATCAGGCTCCTTGCAGACCTTGAGGTCAATGATTTTCCTTTAAAATATAACAGATAATTCCGAGTCCAAAATTTTTACGTATACAATGTCTGGTCTGTTTTTCATGTAAGAACCTCATGGTCAAAGGATCCAAGATGCTGATGTATGAATGCTGAGTTTTCCTTTCCGAAAAAAACCATACCAAGATGCTATGTAATCTTCCAAGAATTGCTTGGCAATTGCAGAACAGCTTCCAATGACTTTTCTTGTACTAACCTTTTAGATAATTCAACCAGAATCCAGCTCATATAAAGGGGACGTATGGAATAGGCTTATGAGAATTTCAGGGTCTAGCACAACATACTGTGTACAAAAATAATCTCCATGGAAAAACTAGAGTTTTCGAACTCATACACGGAATCAACCGAGTTGATAGGCTACAACGATGATATTCTCATTAACGTTCTCATTCGTCTCCCAGGAAAATCTCTCATGAGATTCAGAAACGTATCGAAACACTGGCTCTCTCTGATTTCTAGCCCCTACTTCTCTCGTTGTCTTAATCAAATCCCGATATTTCCCTCTGCCATCTTCTTGCGGATGCAGCCATCTTTAAACAAGCTCAAGTACCACTTCCTTTCACTAGATAGAAACCCGGTTCGGGAGCCATCAGTTCGATCTTTCACTTTTGTTGATGACCCTGCAGGCATTAGGATTCTGCAATCCTGCAATGGCTTGTTATTGTGCTGTAGCAACAACCGGTTAGGAGAATACAACCGGAACTATTACATCTACAATCCTACCACACACCAATACACTACCCTTCCCAAGCCAGATAACAGAACTCAAAGTCCAAACACTATTTTCGGTGTTATTTTAGCTTTTGACCCCTTGAAATCGGCACATTACAAAGTCATTTTTGTTCGAAGTTCAGAGACATCTCCTCATCTTTATCAGCTGGAGATATACTCATCTGAAACTCATCAATGGAGTTTCTCCAGTGAAATTTCCAAGGTTAATAATTTCAGTCAAGGGGTCTATTGTTGTGGTGGTATTCATTGGAGGAACAACTATGGGCCTTTCCTACGCTTTGATGTTCATCAAGAGAGATTTCAAGAGATCCCAATGCCTAAAATTCCAGATGATTGGGACCAACAGACCAAGTGCAGATACTTTGGGGAATGCGGAGGTCGCCTGCATCTTATCTTAACAAGTTGCAAGCATAGTACCAGGCAGTTTGATGTTTACGAGATGAAAAATGACTTCTCCGGATGGTTTGTGAAGTGTCGAGTCGACCTTAATGCGCTGATTTCAGCAAATCCGAAGATGACCCAAAGCAACTGTCACGCATCAGATCATTGGGATTATCATGCATTTACAGTACTAGCCATTGTTGTTGGTGAAGGAAGCGGACAAGGGTCGTCATTGCCTTTCATGGTGTTGCATGTACCCGGAAAGGTCATTACCTACAGTTTCAAAGACAAAACTTTCACATTGCTCCATGATTTTGCTCCTGATTGCACAGACATTGAAGGTTGTACAACCTTCGAATATGACGATGCTTATCCCTATATTACAACTTTAGCCATTGTTTGAAAGTTTCAGGATTTAGCTAGGTTTTTAGTTACCAGATAACCCCAAGGGTGTGAGCCTGGATGTTGTTTTGTGAAAATAGTGTTAAGTTTAATGTCAGTTTTAACTACCAAATAATATAAATGTTCATTACCGTTGTTTGCGGCACCAACTATGGAATAACCACAGGCCCGTAAGGCTACAATTGTCTGATTGTTTGGCAAGAAAAGGGAAAAAAAAAGGAAAAAGAAGGGGTCCACGAAATTTCATATCGACCCAGATAACAATTTAGTGCAGAAATCAAGGGTTGACCAAAGGTGACAACAATCCCCCCCCCCCCCAAAAAAAAGGAAAAAAAAAGTGATTGGAGCTCTTCTGGGAATAAGTCGAATGAATGGATCTCCATCACAGCTATATCTACATAAATAATATATATATATGTATATAGAATTCTCACCTACCAACCACCTATTGTCAATTGTCATTAACTACTGTGCCAGCTAAAACGATTGCAACACTACAACACACACACAGAGTTATGCAACAAAGATTTTGATTGAATGTAAATTGACCTATGTAGCTACTTGAATATACAATTAGAATATTTGATAATATTTGAGTTCATTCAGAGCAAGATTCTTTTTTCTTACAAAAAAAAGGAGAAATTTAGTCAACTATAACAATGACAATGGTGTTGCTGTTCAAGAAAGTACAGAATGAACAACAACCCACCAAACAATCACGAATTCTTGGAAATGGGTGGAAACTAACCCGCAATGAATGACCAGAAATCACCTATGGTTGTAGCTCATAAGTATTCTGGTATTCGGTTGGTCACTTCATCAAGATGAAACATCTTTCGTATTACATGCCTTCGTGTCTCGTAACTGAATTAGATCAGATACCAATCACAAATTCTATGACCTTCAGTCGGATGCTTGAAAGATCACCACTCTAGGTTCCGGGGAGCACCCTGAGAGAAGGCACTTTCTCCACAAGTATCAACACAATGTTCTATCTTTTTAGCTTCAAAAGATTACCCTACTCTTGCTATTCCGGTATAAATCATTGTTTTTGTTGTTAACATTATTACCATGACCGTCAAAGGTGATTAACAAAATGTAAATTTAGAAACTCCGACCAAGACCAATGAAGAATGAACTACTACCAGTTCCTACTTCCCGATTTCTTCGAGCATCATGAGCACTCGTCTGCTATTCGGTCTAAGAGTAGGAGAAGGAGAACAACAAGTCATGGCAAGCTGAAAGAATTTAAGAATGGATTCTTCAGTAACCGGATTTCCCTTATCATTGTTGTTCCTCAGAAGTAGGTCTGGATGATACAGATCGCTGATTCTATGATCAAGAACTGCATTCCGCATGAAGTTTGGCAGATAAAAATCCTCATCAGGTGTTGGCTTTTCATTTATCGGTTCTTTCCCCGAAAGTAGTTCAAGAAAGATCACCCCAAGACTGTATATATCAGTCTCCGGACTTGCATCCCTCATTTTGATGAGCTCAGGAGCTTTATAGCCCTCAGCTGCTGAAGCTTCAAGTATTTCTTGACCAGAGGTAGGATTCAAGAGTAGGTGTATGCCGAAATCTGAGAGAGAGGGCAGATAATTTCGATCCAAAAGTACGTTCTTAGACTTAAGGTTTCCATGGACTATTGGCTTTTGCAATCCTGTATGTAGATGATCTAACCCTCTAGCCATACCAATGGAAATCTTGTAAACCACTGCCCATCTATGAGATTCCACATTCCCATCTGCCCAAATAAACAGTCCATTCAAAATCTTAAAACATTCAAACTCATCCAACATAAACATTATCCTAACTTGTCTGTTAAACATTATCAGATAAGATTTGCAAGAGAAAAACATAGCCATAAAACTCAAAACAGTATTTCCCATTGAAATGTAGTTATGGAAAAGTGAAGGGAAAAGGACAGAGGTAGGTGCCGACAATCAAATTATGCAGGTAATAGCGTAATTTCGACATACAATATATCTACACACAAAACAAAAGTTAACCCACAATGAATACATGTTGGACCTTTTCTTTACAGAAAAGAAACACCCCCCCCCCCATATCTAACAATTGGAAATGAAACTGAATAACAAGAACTTAAGGACAAAATTTAACAATTTTCATTCTTTTAGTGTCATTTTGAGATTTGGAAAATGTCAAAAACGTACAAGAAAAACATAAATATCAATTTAATTAAGCCAACAAGACTGGTTAGCTACTTTTTTCAATTTTTCCTTCAGGGTTTTCTGTTTGGGGGAATCGAAAGGAGAATCTATCTTCCTTTGTCTTCCTTTCTTCCTAGAAAATGAGTAAATTTGACAATAAAAAAAAAGAGAGAGAATCTTGAGCTTCAAAAGATTTGAAGCTCAGTTCAGCTAAGCCAATAAACAGAATTTAACATTCAATCAATGTTTTTTATTATTATTATTATTATCATCATCATCATCATCATCTACATTTTCAGCATTTTCTTCCAAACCAAACACAAAATAAGACGATCAGGAAAAAGAAAAAAAGGAAGAGATTACCTCTGATTAACTGAGCCAAATTGCCATGCCAATAAAAAGGTTGAACAAGAAGCTTCTCTCCTCTAGGCCCAGCATAAAATCCCAAAAGAGGCACCAAATTGGGATGTCTAATGCACCCCAACATCTGAACCACATCACCAAACTCTTCACCTCTCAAGGCACACACAGGCCTCAAGAACCGAAGCAATCTCACCACGTTACTCCTCTGCAACAAGGCCTTATACACGGTCCCATAGTTGGATTTGCCAATCACTTCACCGGGAGCATCGAGAATGTCACATATGGTGAGGTCTTCTCCACCGTTGAAAGTGATCACGTCCTCCATTTCTGACCCATCATCTTCTTCTTCATCATGCTTCTGCCCTTTGCTTTCAATGTCATCCAGCTGATCATTTGTCGCTGCCCTCTTTTGGTAAAAGAAGAAGACAAGTACGAGAATGAAGAAGAAAGCTATTGAAGATAATGAAAGGAGGAGTTTTAACATCATTTCACCGAAATTTTGATTCTTTTAGCAAAGAAAGATTGCAGCTTGTTAGAGAATGAAGATCAAGGTGATGTAGTGAAAATAGGAAGTTTGGGTTTTTTTTGTTGTTGTTGTTGGGGGGCTGTGGAACCCAAGATTCTAGCGAACTACTGATTTTTAGGACCAAAAAGAAAGAATTTAACTCAAAAACACATTATTTTGGATCTGTAATGTGAAAGGTTTATAATCTTGTTTGACCCTTTTTCTTATTAAACTAGCTCAACTACCCCATTTGTCTTTGTTGCTGCTCCCAATTTTACCGTTTCCTTCAAATATTTTTGGACAATTGAGCAAAAGAAGGGACTAAAATTATAAATTTACCCATATAATTTTGAATTCCAACATTTTTATTTTCTAAAAGTTTATTATTACCACATTAACCAACTGTGCAATCAATATATTAATAAAAGATTGATATAAATAATAAATCACACTTTAGTTTATTGGTAAAGTATAAAGGTTTGAGTTTCAATCTATTTATATTTTTCTCATGTTTAATCATAAATTTAGTCATTAATGTCTACATATTTTGTCAAAATGGTCTTAATTGTATTTTTGAGTTTTTTATAAATTTTGTTCTTTTTTCAAATTGTTCTTTTAGCGATTTGATGAAAATACCTTTAAAAAATTAACGGGATGATGTAGAATTCGTCGTAGAATATTTGTAATGAGATATAATTTATTACTTAGATAACCTAACAAAATAATTACATGTGGAAAATAATAAAATAAATAATTCATGAAGTTAAAAAGCAACTCTTAATTTAAATAAAATAAATGTAATTATCTAAAAAATTTAAAATAATATTATTGGGTTATTTAAGTAATAAATTACATCATCCCGTTAGTTTTTTATGGTACTTTCATCAAATCATTAAAAAAACAAAGATTGATGGCCAAAAAGACTCAATAATACAATTAAGGCTATTTTAATAAAACATATAAATGTTAATGGTGAAATATACAATAATAAAAATTATTTTATAAAATAAAGATATTTTGATGGTTACACAATAAAGTTATTGCTACATTGACTGGAAAATAATAATAATATTATTTCAACTGAGTTAAAAATTGAAAAGCAAAAATTAAAGTGAGTAGGATTGCAAAAAGAAAGAAAAGGTTACATAGCTACTACCATTGATATGCTAAGATTGCTTTTTCCTTCCCATTTAACTTATTCACAACATTTAATAATTCATATCAATTAAGATTTCAAATTAAAAGAAATGTTTATCGTTCAAACGTTGGCTTGCTTCATATGTTGGAATCTAAAGGTTTCCTAAATTTAGTTTCTGTTTTTTTTTTATATAACATAAAACATGAAAAGAGATATATATATATTTACATAATTAAACAAAAGAAGCAATGTGTTGTCAAATTTGTAAATGTTTGATTCTAATTTCATTTCTCCAGAAATTCAACCATATAATGATTTTTATTCCATTGGTGGCCCATTTGCTATCATGCATGGGAATACAAATATGGTTATCCGTCTTAGTTGTGGACTTAATGATAAAGCTGTTGTAAATTATTACTTGTAATTAATATAAATTGTTATTTTTTGGTAAATTATAAGACCTCAGGTTATTCATATTAACACATAAAATCGTAATTTATTGTTATTAAGTTTATTTTTGTTATACACCAAATTCAGAAAACCAAATCATCCACCCCAACATCTCAAATCAATCTGAAATCATCATTTTGATGGTTTTGCAAGAATCATAACAGAGTTCAATGATTGTAAAAGAAGAATTAAGGAATACGATTTTAGAAAGATAAAACTAATTTTTAATGAATAGTTACGTATCAAGTAAGAAATAAAAATAGCGTGGTCGTGGATTATAATATCTGTCAACTGAAAAGTAACACGTGTGAGTAAAAGCGACGGAATGCTTGATGCTGATTGAAGGGGGAATCAGAATGCAAATCAACGGCGTAGATTGATGAGTTGTGTTGGGACCCACGCAATGCAAACCAAACTAATGATGATTACTTCCAGTTACTCCTTATTTAGGTAAAAAATAAGATATTTTTTTAAACGGGTCGAGCCTCGAGTAAATTTTTTTTAGCCTAGGCTCGGTCTGGCCCAAATCAACTGTTTTGCTGTTGTTTCATTATTATATTGTTACTATTTTGTTGTTATTATTTTAGATATTACATAATTGTTGATTTATTATTAATGTTGCTACTATTTTAAAGATATTTGTTTGTTAAGTTACAACTATATTATATTATTTAAGTATAAAGATTTTTATTTTTTATTTTTATTTATTTTTAATTTGTTAAAAAATATTTTTTTAGTGTATTTGATACAATACATTTTTTAAATTTATTTTTATATAAAAGATTTAAAAAAGTTAGACTTGGACAGAATTTTGAGTCTATTTTTTAAATAGGACTAAACGTTTTATATTAATCTGAATCTATGATAAAGTGTAATGGTGATGGGTTATTACTTTGTGCCGAGCCAACTAACTTATAAAATAAAAATTTGATGGGAGGGATTGGGATTTGAGTTTCTAGCCATTGGCAGGCTTATCCCTTCCCTTCAATCATATATAGTATGTAAATCTTTTCATAGTGGTTAATCAGGCAGGGTCAAGCTATCTCACCCTTATATTCTTTATCCAAAACATTTTAACTTTGAAATTTTACTTAAAACCATCAAATTCTTTTCTATTTGACTTAATCATCCTTGCTTCAATTTAATAATTTTATCTACCACAAGTTGAGCCATTAACTTTTCATTTAATTATCTTACCTCAATTTATTGTTTAATCATAAAAGTTGTCAAGAGTATTAGTGAGCGGTAGATAAAATAATTTATGTAAATTTAATGAAGGCATCAACGTGTATCACTACTTTTTTTAATGTTCTATTTACCTTCACTTATACAAACGAGTTATTTGAAAATAAACCTTCATGATACAATGAAACCCAATAATTGTTTTATATTTTACATTGACGAAAATAGTTCTCTAAGCACCGAGCAAAGCATAGCAAGAATATCAATTTTATAAAAGAATTCTACACCAATTCTATATAGAAAATCTAAGAATATAAAATATGGAGGAGAATATAAAGAAACATTGTTTCTATGTTTTTTTCTTTTACGTACTATACAAATGAAATTTCACTCGTTCTTATACATAATTATCCAATGGATAGTCACATCTTTAAACAATAAACATAATTATTCAATGAATATTTAGTTGAATAATCATAACTCTTAATTAATAATTGATATAACTTATCACTATAAAAGTGACAACTCTTGGTTAATAATCATTTAACATAATTTTGGATCACTTATAATTTTTCAATTATAATTTATATCTTTTGAAATTTTATAAATATTTTAAAAATGTTACAATAAAACCCTTTTTTTAAGTATTGTTGACTAGATTTGGTCCTCCTATTCATCTTCTCTCCCACTCAATTAACCTTAACAAAATGATATTATTTTATTTAAATTTAATTACAAATTTATATAAATATTAATATAATTTTTACCCAATTCTAAATGAAATGAATATATTTGGAGCCCCATGTAACTGTTTCATTTTCAGATTTTTTTTTTGCTCTCAGCTACATTAATTAAGCTATAATCTCTATTTTCTTTTCTTAATTCAAAAGTTGAGGAATATTGTGGATGTTGTTTCCATTTTTCTTAAATATTGATCTGTTTTTGTTGAGAAAGAATGATGAATATAGTACTAAGACAACCCAGACGAACGGATGTGAATTAATTGTAGAATACGATGATAAGTTCAATTTTTTTTTTTTAAAAAAACATTCGACTGAACTTTTTGGCCAAGTGGATATGATTAAAAATAACAAAAAGAAGCACATGACATGTGATAACGGGACATTATAATTCTATGTTTCAACACTATGCCTAAATGAAAATTAAGAGAGCCATCCAGTGAATTACAACTCATTCTTCGGTTTCATATTTGTCTGACCAACAGCACAATATCACATGAACTCTCTCACTTTAATTTAAAAAGAATGGGAATTTGTAACTTTTGGCATCTGAAAATGAAGCACATTGCACATGCAAATCTAATTTAGATTTGAAGACCAAAGGAAAGAGTAAATGAAATATATATTGCTTCATTTTTTTTTCCAAATTTCACTTAGATTTAATAGTTCAGCAACACATTTTCTTTAATATTAGAATATCAGTCAAGAGTTGGGGACAAATTTTTGAAAACATATTAATTAAAGTTCACATAAATATTAAAAATTGTTTTTGGTTTAAATGGTAAAAACAAAAATTTATATGCATCATTATGGTAAATATTTTTATTGATTTAATTGAAAAAGACAAACTCACCCTCTCAACCATTTAAGTATAGATAGATATAGTTCATTATAGTATAAAAATATCTTAAGATTTTATAGCCTAATGATTTGGATTATTGGGAACGTTACTTTCAGTTGCTAGACTAAACACATATGCTGCCCCTGTGTTAAGGCAACAGTGGAAGTGGAAATTCCTGCTACGAATTTAAAGTTCAATATTTTTATCCTAAAACAATTGTTTGTTTTGAATGATGAAGGGGGGGAGAGAGAAAGAGAGATTCCTCACAGTTTGATGGGGGCTAGTTGTAAGGCAGGGACCAATGAAGCGACTGAATGGTAAAGCCGAAGGGTGGCTTTGGCGATGTGGTCCTCATAAAATAATGGAACACTATATGTAATCATCTGCAGACACTTGTGGGAGAAAGGTAAGGAAACAGTAACTTTGGATTCAGGTCACTGTCAGAATGAAGATGACAATAGATTCCATGGAAAAACTAATAGATGGAAGTTAATGGTTTTCAATCAACAAACTATCAATCCATCACTTCTTCTTAATTAATTGTCAGTTTCAGCATCTTGCAGTTAATGAGTTTTTGAAACGAAACTGGGTCATTGCTATAGTTCGCCTTGTGTTAACAGAAAAGATACCAATAATCTGGCACAACTTTGATTTTTATTTGGTTGTTTATTACTTAATGATTTAAATACTTGTTATACCTCCACCGATTGAAGACACAATAGGCTACCTGAGGAGTGACCTCCACCCGCTATAGATTGGGCAGTTATTAGAAGCTTTGCCTTCCGTTTCAACTATCCAACCAAATGGGATGAAGCTGCTCAAAGAAGCTACCCACCCATTCCCTAGAAGGATGCCACCACTCGTTCCTCTAGGCACCCGATCTCCTATTAAGAACATGACTCTTGAGGCCACCGAACCCCATGTGGGCTCAATTACTCCCTACCATAATTCAAAGGGAATGGCAATATGTCCCATCACGGACATCCTTTCCACGCATCTCACAATGATGACCTGATAGCGGGTCTGACATGTTAATGCCATCTAACATGGGACCTCTCCTGTAAATAACCCCCAGAACGAGGAGGAAGGGATTGACTCTTCAACATTCTAACCTACACTCTGCTACTCTGCTCTCAGCGTTCACCTCCACCACCTTCACTTTCAATATTCTCTGGCTCTCCGCCCAGACAAGGTGAACCGACCTCCATCAACACCAGTACATCCTCCTCCATGTCTTCTCGTTGATCCCACACATCAACAATACTATATCCCTCTTCTACCATTTTAGTCCTCTTCTTCTATTTAAACACTGTTTCTGGCTTGCCGTGGACTTCGGAGTCTCTGTATGGAATGAAAATATGGGAATTAGTTGGCAATTGAAGCATCCGTAATTTAAAGCGTGAAGACGGCATTAAATATTTCTATGAGCAGATATAGATGACAGAAAACCAAAGAACAAAATGAATTGAGGTCTGGAGGTAACAAAAGAATCCAGGGAATGATTTTGCACCTTTGGAACTTTCAAAGGATGGGATTTAAAGCTAAATGATTCAGTTAATAACAGCATTATTACATAGTTAATGCCATGTTTCAAACAAGTCAAAGAACCGTTCATATCCTTGTAAAAAAAGAGTGATGATGTCCCTCCCAAGCAGGTGAACCCGGAAAGAACAATGTTTTCAAGCACCAAAGCAGATGTAAGGAAGATCAATCGCGTTTTAAGTTCCATTTTGAAAGTTATTGTGGTGCACATGTATGCGTTCTATGGAAAACTGTTTTCCTCAATGAACAATACTATTCCCTGCTCTACAACATGGTTTCCTTTCCTATCAAAGGCACGACTTAGGAAACCATCATTCATGTTAGAGAAAAATCCCACTGTTTCGAGGCATGCTATAAGCTCGACCAAAGTTGATCTACAAGCTTCCCTTATATACACTTGGAGAAACTAGAAAATTTACGCATTCATAAGTTGGCAAAGAAGATAATGACAGATAAACCGAATGTATTCTCCCATACAAGAGAACAATTTCATTTTTCTCCTTTATTCTTCCTTGATTTCACTCCATACAGGAGGTATAAACAGATAGCATGACAGCACACAATCAGCACAACATAAGTAATGTCTACACCTAGGGCATAAAAGAATACAGCGAAGACAAGTTTAGATTGAAAAGAAAATTAAGAAACTCTAGGACCAAAGCCTATCATGGCATAGAAACTAGTGACATTTACCTACTCCATCATATAGATAGTGCCTACTGTTGTAAAATTGTGGTGCAAGAAAGAAAAATTGAGGGAAATAAAATATAAACTTGAAAGTGTGATACACTGTCCTTAAAACCTTATATTTTTAAAGCAGTGAATCTATGTTTCATCATTAGAAGTCTTTTCCGAAAACCCAATTGGTAAGCACACAATGGGCTAGCCACCCAACTTAATTACCTAAATTATACTTTATATATGTTAGCAATGCGGGATTACTAACTTTGCAAACTATTAACACCAACTTCCAATAACAAGGCGTTTATGAAAAATCCGAGAAAAATATCCTTGCAGTCCAACATATGTCATTTAATAGGATATATAAGTAACAAATAACCAAATCCACATACGTCAAACGAAGGAGTACTAATGAGTAATGATGCTCACCTTAAAATAAGCTTGTTCCAGCTCCGAAACCCTGCTTTAGTCAAATTTTCAATAGTCGTAGATCTTTGCTTTTCACTTCTCCCAGTCAGCAAGAAAACTTTAGAGCCCAAATTTAAAACCTTCTTCAAAAAGTTTCAGGCTAGGGTGGGCTAGGCTCTATTGCTGGTGCCATCTCCTCTATACCCACTTATTGAACTCAACAGGATCGAAAATCTCCAAGCTGCAAATTCACAATGAAACCCGCCCGCATTAGAAATTAAGCAATTTCAGTCCCACAAGAGAGCAACAATTAAAAAGAACAAGTTTGTAAACTTCCCAAAGCCATATTAATATGAATGTTATTCTCCTGCAAGAATGGTGAGAAAAATGATAGAATTATAAAAAGCACAAAAATTTGTTTCTGCCTAACCTTTTGCATCAAACTATCAAATCCAGTGCATGTCTATTTATATTTCTCATATTCCCAAACAGCTTCCAATATACAAAACAGCTCAAGATTACAGACAAAGGGATACATAAATTTCAAGCAAATTTCTTTCCTGAAATCAACCAGTTGTTTCGTGTGAAATGTGAATGGTGCTTGATTCTCTCTTCTTCTTTTTTTTTTATTATAAATTTATTAGTAAGATTCCCAAGGCAATGTATACGTCTCAAAATTCTAAATCCTAGCTCCCATACAAGATACCCAAATTCCATATTTCTTCTACTTTCCCGCGTTTTCTTAGCAACCAAACAAAATTATGAAAAATGAAAAACCCTTACCCATAACCATGCTCAACGTAGTGGAGAACAAAGTTTCATCAATGTCAAAAACTCAAACGTGTTTCCCCATCTCCGCTCAGATGCAGGCTCATTGCAAAAACCCTAAACTCAGCCTCAGTCAAAATCCTTTCGAGATCCACCTTATAACCTCGACCCATCATGCAATCTTTAACACAGAGGAAAATAAAATTTGGGAATTGAATGGAAATGAAATAGAGAGAAAAGAGAAGGAAAAGAAAATGCTTTTGTAACATAACGATTGCTGGTGTGAAGAGGAAGAAAGAAAGGAAACACTTTTGGCGAAGAATTTGAGAGCATGCAGTGCAGACAGTGGAGGGAAAGTCCGGTTGGAGGATGATTCTATGAAGGACTGACCGCACCATGTTATCTGGACCCATTTGGTCAGCTCAGTCTGGTCAATCCTTTTCTTTTTTCTTTTTTTAAATTACAAAATATTTTTATATAATTTAATAATAAAACATCTTTTACACTATAAAATTATTTAAAAAACATTGTTTTATTCTTTTTCAATCTTCTCTATTTTTTAGTTTATTTATAATTTTAATCCTCTATTGTATTAAAAGTTGAGATTTAATCTATACATTAATTCTCATATTTTTTATAATATTATTAGTTTACTAAAACATTTTAAAATTATTAAATATTTACATTAATGCAAACTACTCTTTAGAAAAATTGGTCAAATGATTTAAATTTAATACAAAATTTGTATGGCAATTAAATACTCAAAAATAAATTTAAATCAGCAAAATATATAAATTATATTAGATTAAAGCTATTAATATTAAATTTTAATTTGATATAATTATACACATTAAACTTAAATTGTGATTCATAAATGCATATATTTAAAATATATATACATACATGTATATTCATATTAGATTCATATAATTGATTGTGTATGTAATATATTATGCTAATTCAATAATGTTACTTATAATTAGTGAAAATCAAATTAAAATAAAATTTTATTTATAAAATCGTACAAAATCAAAATCCAACCTTACATATCAAAATATAACATAGTCAACCAACTAAAACCATAAAAGTTAATGCCCACTAAGACGGTAACTTTTCCCCCGAAATGCAACGCCCTCGTCTGAATTAGGCTGCCTTGCTGAATTATCGGTCTGGTTCTGCTCTGACGGCGCCGTAGTTGTTCTTGCTCGATTACCATCGAGTCGGTAGCTTCTTCCTCGGAAAGCAACTCCGGCAGAAGGGTCACGCTGCACTGGAGAGTTAACTTGGATTCCCTCCCCCCAGTACGCTACTAGTTTGTGTCTGCAAACGCTCATTAAGGACTATACCACACAGTTCAACATCCCACTAAAATTTGGTTAATCCATAAACATACATTTACTTCATGCCAAGCGGTTTAAGTTCCATCACGAGTGAGTTTGTTTCGATTATATTCATTGAAATTTATATCGTAAGCTGAAAAATAAACAATGGAAAGTAAGGATACACCCAAAGAGGGGTCTTGAGAACGTATTTGCCACCAGCAAGAGGATGAAGCACTGTTAGAAAGTAATAAAGATGCCCTGCAACCATCCCTATTATATCTTCCATTAAAGAAGCCCCAAATATTAGATCCAAAGCTAGCAATGCCCATGGTAGATAAAATCCCTGCTTTGCCAATATCCAACATTTAGAACCAGTTCTAAAAATAGCAATTCCAACTCCATACTACAGTTGTTATTTTGCAGTTTCGGCTCTTATCAACGTACCTTCAATGTTACTACACCATAGATGCTAATTTGTGCATTTGGGAACTCACGGCTCCAAACGTAGACGATCATGAAAACCAGTGAACCGGCCATGAAAGGTGTCCATAGAAATGGAATAGCAGCCATCACCTAAAGAATCAACCAGTAGTATGAAATTATTTTCAGTTTTTATATTTATATGTAGGTAAAGGTCGATTGGTATGCTAAATTCACTTGTTACTAACCAAAAGTGACAGTGCTCCAAACATCAGCATCCAGACATAGTCTGCTGTTCTCTTGTCAAAAGGCCCTCTCTCTAGTAACACACCATATCTTGCTCTGTCAAATTAAACTTTAAATGTTTTACACTATTTTCTTCTCCAACTAAATATGATACTGCAAGGTTTGTATCTTGATCTTGTGTCTGGATTATTTGTCCATATATGGATAGAGAGGTATGATTCTTTAAATATGGAAAAGGTTAAGCATACTCGTATTAGACATATACTTGAGCCCACTAATTCTAGATAACATAGAAGAGAAGAGCCAAAAGATTTAGGTACTGACATCATTATAAGACGGATGGCGAAAAAGGGTGAAAATGGCCCAAGGAAGAAGAAGTTGGTGATGAGCCTCCAAACCTGCAACAAAAGAATATCAATGATGAACCACAAAAAAAAAAAAAAAAAAGAGCTCTCCAAGTTGTAAATTTGATTAAAAAAAAAGCTTACAAGTTTACCTGGAAACGTTTAAATACATCTTGGTAAGAGAGAGCTATGTTCCAGGGATCATAAAGGCCAAGATAGAGGGCGGAGGTGGTCATCGAACAGGCCACTCCATAGAACTTGCTCACAGGCGGCAACGATTGATAATATCTGATTATATTTGAAGCTAACACACAATTAGAACCAAAATATTAAAAGAAAAGTATCTAAATCAGACAAAGGAAGAAAGGTTACTGTGCTGGTGTAGACATTGCAGGAACAATTAATAATGCCTTGGGTTGTGCAAGATCATAAGAACATGATCATGGACTTGTAGTAGTGGTGGTGGAAATACCAATGGCGTGACTTTTGAGTTTGGCAATGATCAAGTCAAGATAAAAACCATAATATTCCAAGTCTTCTCTTTTAATTGTCCCAGCTTATTGGACCAACCATTCTATTGCAATACCCGATTGGTTCAGTGTTTGAAAATTTCTTGGTCTGACGAAGCCCACATAAATGACCAATCATGGTCAATATTTATTGGTGGAATTCGTTATCTGGTCCATTTTTTATACACCATCGATATAATTTTTAAAATTCTAAGAGATTTTTTTTATACTAGGAAGCAATTAAATTATAATGGAAAAGGGGTTTACCGATCGAAATTTTAACTTCGTGTCAATTAACTTGAAACACAGACAAATTTGCTTCTGAGCCAATAACTTAATTGGTGGATTGAAGAGAATTAAAGGTAGATATCATGGAAAATCGAGAATTTATTATAAAACAAACTTTCGAGATAATATACAGTGCTCCATATTCATTCATAACTATATCAAATTCTTGTCCTATGATACCTTAAAAGCCCTGTTGATGTATATCAGCAATAACTAGACTAAATTTTGTTAATACAAAACGGTGTTGGTAGAATGTAAATTACTCAACTACTGCATGCTTTGATGAGAGCATGTTCCCTTTGTATCCTAAACTTCAGGACCAGATGCGAATAAGCAAATAAGGCCCCGAAATACTTGCGCTGAAAGTTTATGTGCTTGAAAAAGCTCACCATCCAGATTCCAGATACTCTCTTTGCCGATTGAAGTGAATGTAAATGCCGGGGTCTAGAAATAACATCAATAATGGGTTCAGAAAGAATTTCAGGGAACAACAGAAGACAAAAACATGGGAAGAACATATACCTTATGATGTTCCACAAAGTCGAAATTCAGGGGGTTTCCACCTTTCCTTGCCAGCTGCGTAAGATGCCTGCAGGTATTGATTAAGAGCCATTACAGAAAAATGGTTTTCTAGACAATGAAGAACTATGCAGAAACAGTACAAAATTTGCAAATGCACTGATGTAAAAGGAAATGAAAGGACCAAATAGAGATCCCAAAAATCCTTATTGAGAAAAGCAAATGCGGCAAATTACCAGAGATATAATGCATGAGGGCAGTCTTTAATTAATAAAAGATGTAGGAAACCATCTGAAAGGTGTGCATCAGCCACTAAACCGTCAGGTGCCCTTTCATTTCGGTTAGACATTATGGCAGCCCCAACACTAAGAAAACGCCCTTTAGATTTCAACCATCTTGCTTCTGGCGAACTTATTGCAGGCGGGCTTCTTATTGAAGAATAAACTGGCTTTGTATTACACACATCGCAATTAGCTTGGCAAATATTTCTTTCAGATTTTTTTCGTTTCAAGCTCCGCACCCTACTAAGCATCCTACTTCCATCTAAAATTGAACTATCTTTTTCTGATTCAACTTCCAGGTATCCTACTTCTGCTTCATATGACCTTTATGAAGAAAAGAGGTTATCATGACTTTGCATAGTCAGCTAAATATCAAATATTAAAAGGTGGCATTTGCAATAATAATATTGCTCAGACATGCCCTGGGAAAGGGAAATCTCAAGCTGAAAATTAATGACAGACATTAACAAGCTAAAATGAAAATGAGATCTCTAGAAAGGTGAAGTTGTTTGAAGACTTCAAGTCAAATAATAGCAGCCAAATCCAGCTCAAATTTCTTACTAAAAAGGGGACAAAAATCTCGTCCTAAAGCAAAGCAAGGAGGTGAAGGGAAAATTCTTCCACGATGCATTATATACAAACAAAAAGAACCAGCTTCAAAGGCCTCACATAACTGAAGGGGAACTTATTGTAAATTTCAGACTTAACTGCAATTCTTCTATAACTAAATTGGAACAAATGCTTGAAGCTGATTACCTTATTGAATGCTATTGCCACCAAAACCTAACATCATTAATCTACAAACTCATTAAGTCTAGATGAAGAGAAATACCTGTGTTTCAAAAACACTTTAGTTCCAGCATAATCATAACGTTTGGGGCCCATCCAGCGGTATTTTTCACTCTCTGTAATGACATCTCCATAAAATCCATACCTGATAAATTTCACTGATGAGTTGCAAAGTGACAATGAGGGTAATTGTTAGAGCAACAAAAGAACACAAGCACACTAAAATGCCTTTCAATTATCATGACTGTGCTTGAAAGGTTATTAACCAGCAAACATGCATGCATTCAACAACATTTAAGACATTTATATGCCAATACTCTCACAAAACCATAACACTAGTTATGACAAGAAACTACCCAGCAAAAGAAGCCGCATAGCGTACACAAGGTTCAATCTTTGAGGTAGATGTAGTTTTCCATCTTACAACTTGAGCAACATCAAGGCACAACTTTTTACCCAGGATAATGTGCAGTGCAGACGTTATAGGATCTCGAGCACCAGTGGTGCTGCAATAAAGAAATCAACAAAACAATATAAGTAGAAAACAAATGACATCCATGATTAGCTCCAACAATTTTCAGTTAGATATATGTTTTAAGCATGTCAGCACTACAAATCACATGCCATTTCCTCAAAGAGATGTGATACCTAACGAAAGTTGTTATTAGTTATTACCTTGGCTATAATTACATCAAAGCAAGGTTGTGGGGCGGATAATCTGGATAAAAATCCTAACATTTAGTACTTAGCATAACAGATAGTTCCTAAGACTTAAATCCTTAGCATAAGGGGCAGCTCTTAAGAATTGGACCCTCAAGTCTATTTGCCACCCAAGACATAAACCACCCATGGAACCAGGGGCCCTACACTTGTAGACTAGGTGAGCTTAACATGTGAGGCATATAATACCAGAGGCAGAAAGAAACCACAACAGCAAAGAACTTTTTCAAATGCTATAAAATCCAATATTCCATCTAACATCATGTAAAACATCACATCTAAAACAAGAAAAAGGAAGAGAGACTTTTAGATCACATTTAGTTATATACGAGTATTTGACAAGAAGAGGCCTTTTGATAGAAATCAATGTAACTTGAAGCCACCCAGTAATAATATTCAATTATTTCTTTAATGTTTTTCCCTCCCAATTTATCACCACTTGCCACAGTGAGCAGCCACTTGGTGCAAAAATGTAAAAGCTTAGGGCAGTATCCATATCAGAAGGACAATTCAAAGTTAGGCAGGTGGACTGTATCCTGATATTACAAATAGTCGCCCAAAATGCCTGCTGCATGCATCCACATGCAAGCTACAGACCTAGCCTTACTATGTTGAGCCCTAAAGAAGGAATATTCATAAGGATGGAAGAATATACCATATAACAATAGCATCTGTTGAACCTGCAGGAATTATTCCAAATCTAAGCCTTTGGTTAGGGAGTGGATTCTCAATTTGTTGATCTGAATATCAAAAAATTTGTTTAGGTTTCAAGCATTGAAAATATGTAAACAATATAAAGAGACCATTTCCGCCACTGTATAGAGAGTTGCAAACAGAGTTCCATTATCATGGTAATTTGTAAGAATACAGTAAAAACTAACCTTCAATGTGAGAACCATCATTAGTTCCTGTAAATAAAAGCAAACATGGTTATACAGGATAAACAGAACAACCACAAAGTTGATTCTTATAGAAATATGGTTATCATGAAACACACTCAAATGAGAGAATCCTGATTCATTATGAGCCGAACTTGAGAGAAGAGGATCACTCTCTATGTTGTTATGAATCTCAGAATCTGCTTCATTTGGATCATTAACTAAGGGGTTGCTGTTATTCCCCAGAGCATCAAGAAAATCTGAAGGGATAGGAGGGAAAGGAGCTTTATGCCTTGAAGAAAGAAACCCGTTAAGGATTTCATTGAAGAAACCATCACCACCCTGCAAATTGACATGAAAAAAAATCACCTTTGTTTATGTATGGTACTATAATTGTCACATAGTGTACTAATAGGTTAAAGCTTAAAGAACAGAAAATAGAACCAAGCCCGCCCAAAAATTAGGTATTTGTTGAGTTAGGTCATTCGGCACTCTTACAGCCTACACAAAGCTTTGAACTAAATCTGTACCACTTAAACAACAAAACATGAACCTGAAGTTAAAAAGAAGAATCTTTTCCATCAAGTTAGCAACTTACCTATTATTTGGTATATTTGGTATAATTATTCTAGACAGAGAAAAGATGCATATGGTACCATAACATGCAGGTATCAAATCACTTACAACAGCTAGAACACCATCATATGAATTCAGCTCTTCATTTGTGGCGGATGTCATCACATCAAATGCATGCCCTGCCCTCTGTGTTACTATCACCTGAAATTGAAACAACAGGTTATTATAACTAGCCAGGCATGCTTGACTTAGTAATAGGTATTAATTGAACCTTTATAACTAGGATTAATATGTTTAAATTTCCGTGATAAGAAAACATGACAATTAATGGGAAAATGCAACAGTTGATAATGTTAGGAAAATAATGCAATAACATCTATCTGCATTTGTTATGGAAGCTTACCTTTGTGTTTATTTTAGCACATGAGAATATAGGAGCAACGGCTTCCCAGATCCTCCGTCCATTCCCTTTCCCACTCATTGGATGAACAAATACCTTATTAAATGGGAAAAAAATCTCTTAAAATATCTTCAATTTCTCATTGGCATTATATCTTGAAACGAAAAATTTTTTACATACTATAGAAGATATATACCAGAAGATTCTTTGGTCTCCCAACTTCCTTACTAAGAGAATCATTAATTTTATTCACCCACATTTGACATGTCTGCAAGTCCTTGTTACCAAATTTGTAAACCGCCAAGCTCCAAAGGCAAGGCTGTGACTTAGACTTTTGAAAAGTATGCACCATAAAGTGGTTCATCTGCAGCAGTAAGTATGATGAATCACTGAAAAATATTATCATTATATAAAATGAGATGAAAAAAACAAACAAACCCCAGAATCATGAGATCCATTCCCCACGAAACACTCTGCAGCAAGTGTGAGATCTGATTCTTGAATCACATCACTGTCTATTATCTCTACGGCATAGATATCAGAGAATGTTAGCTTCGTTGCCATTTTAGTTGCCACTCTAGGAAGAAATTTAATTCCCAAACATGTTGATCCATCCTGTTCCAGTAAATATGAAGAAGCCATCAGAAGCTAAATATGACCCTATATTCGTGTAAAAACACAGCTCAAAGAAGCGGAAAACAATGGAGGATCCTTACATTGATCAAAAGGTATTGAAACAACCTACCTTAAACCATAGTGTATTGTAACGTACGATAATTAAGGAATAACCTATCTTACAACTTAAACCAAAATTAGATTAATTTCTCAATAATCAAAGGGTAACTCAGCTCATACACTTCAAGAAGGTAAAGGGCAAATAGACAAAAGGCAATTTCAATGTCATCCAAGAAAAAGCACAAAATGGATAAGCTTAAGAAAACACACAAATACACGCAAAATGATGGGTTGCGATCAAATGAACAGAAAAACAAAATTATATAATAATAATAATAATAATAATAATAATAATAATAATAATAATAATAATAATAACTAAACATGAAGAGGTATGATAATTAAGGAGAAAGAATCAATATACAAGATAAAAAGAAATAAGAACTTACATTATCCAAGGAATAAAGCGATTTCCAAGACAATCCATCTGAATTAAGAGTAAGAGTAACCTCTCCAACGTGATCCAAGAACAAATTCGAACTCAAAACGGATGTTTGACCCTCAGCGTCGACATTTCGTTGGGATATATTCCCAGAATTATAAACACTTCCATTTATTTCCATTAATTAGATTAACTAGTATACAAATTTTCTATGGAAAAATAAAAATTGAGATAAAAAATCACTAGATTTAAAAAAAAAATAGTTGGAATTAAAAGCCCTAAACCATGCTTCATATACCAAAAAAGAAACAAGAATGAAGAAGAAGAGAGAGCCAAGGTTTTTATTTTGTATTGGCGTTTAGTTTTATAAGGTCCGAATGGAGAGATCGGGTAAATTGCATTCGGGTTTGGTCCACCCTCAACACGAAAGGCATTCACTTACTATTCAAGGGACGAGGCCTTGGAGCCGTTGAAAATTGGCGCTTTGTGTTTTTCATGTATCGTTTTTTTTTCGACTTTTCAATCAACATTCATGTAAAATTCCTTGTTTCAAGGAATGAAACAAAGGGTGGGGAAAGTTTTGACATTAAAACAAACAATTCCCAATGAATTTTTACTTAAATTTCTTCATTTCTTAGCCTCATAAATGTCTCTTCTACAAATGCTTTTCGGTAAAATACAATAGGCATAATTGTAAAAAAACCCTCAATCTTTGGAGACTTTTGGTTTTGTGCTCTTACCCTTTTTATTTTTCGACTGACACCCTCAATGTTACGATTTTTTTATAAATCAGTCCGTTTTTAACCATCAACCTGAGTTAACCGTTAAATTCCACGTCATATATGACGTTATTTTAACTTTTTTTTCATTTTGTCACCATTTTCTTTTTTCTTCCCTCTGTCTCTCTTCCCCTCTAACTGTTGATTCCAGCCATGCATTTTTTTTATCAGGATTTGACTTCATCTTTGATTCTTTTGTGGTTTCCTCATTTTTAAAAACCCAATTTCAAAAACTAATCAGAACGAAATAAACAAAATTTGCTCTTTAAATTTGCAAAAGACCAAACTTTAAACACTCATCAAGCTGAGTTCTTTAACCCCAAGCTTCCACCCAGAATCCTTTCCTCTTCCAAAAAGTTCGAAGGCTCATCGGACATTGTCGACCTCCGTTACCACATGACTCCCGTCCTTTCCTCGTCGCCGATCAATATCTACCTCATTTGGTACGGTCGTTGGTCTGTTTCCCAAAAACTCCTCATCAAAGACTTCATAAATCGCCCACGAGTTAGCCGAGCTCTCCACAAACCCACTGGTGAATGCATGGTACGCCGGAGAGGACCCCACCGCACCAACGGAGATAGGAGACCTCTGTGAAGGGTTGTACGGTACCGGCGGCGGCGGAGGGTACATTGGTCAAGTCACGAGAGACCAGAAAGGGAAAACGTATAACATGAACGGTAACAAAGGAAGGAAATTCATGGTGCAATGGATTTGGAGCCCTGTTTTGAAATCTTCTGCCGGTCCCAATGCTTTGGATTAAATTTAATTTCATTTTTCTGGGTTCTTTTTTCCATTGAAATCATTAGATTCATTTCCATGGAATCTTGAGTTTTGCATGTCAATTTAGGGTTTGAGATAGTTGTATGTATTGTAGAGTTGTATAAACAGGTTGATGATGAAGATGCATAAGTTTAAATATTATAACTTTAGTTTATGTTTATTTAATATAAGAAGAAAATTTTCATTTCTTTGAAATTTGCCGTTGTAGTGGTGGTAATAAAGAGCAAATTTAAAGCTTTGGGTTTTAGAAGAATCGGGAAAAGAGAAAGAGGGAAGAAAATGGAAACAAAATAAAAAAAAAGGTTAAATAGATGAGTTCATATATAACATCGTGTGCTTATATGGCATGTCACATGCGTTATTATGTTAATCTGATTAACTGTTAATATTGACTGCTAAAAGTAGACTAATTTCTGAAAAAAATCGTAATGTTGAGGGTCTCAATCAAAAAAATAAAAAGATTAAGGGTACAAAACAAAAGCCCCAAACGTTGAGGGTTTTTTTTAAATTATGCCAATACAACAATAGATGATGTCCTTGGATGAATTGTTGAACACTTTACGGTGATAATATTGAAACAAGGCATGTTACACCAGCAATTTCAAGGCAGCACTGTGAAAACCTTTACGTCGTCCATATCTGGGCTTCTGACTGAGTATTGAAATGTCCACCCGTGACATGCGCCGGCGTGTACACCATCCTTATTGATAGCAACAACAGCTCCCATAAAATCAGGAAATTTTCTTGCAATTCGTGATATTGCATCCTTGGCCGCAAGCTCTGGTTCCATTCCTTGTCTCATACTCTCTACAACTTGATAGCTGAAAACAGATACGATGAGGTTCGCACATACTACAACAGATTAATCGAAGTAGAACAGTTGCAAAGGGTGAATTTGAGAAAGGAAACAACCGAGTAAATGAAAAGCTAGCCATAAGAAATAACATGCTAACAAAGCAATGCTAATCAAAGACTCCATCGTAGTAATTTGCCACCCTCGAAAAGATTTCTAAACTCTAAGAACATTGTTCTCAAATATTTCAATTAATGGGGCCTCGTCTAGAAAAGAAGAAAAAGTTGAGCAAGCTTTCCCGTGCCTCTCTTACTTTCTAGTCACATAGCCAGCTGCCATTTCGCTTGCAGCCATCAAGACTGAAGGCGAGTCAAGAAGGAAGAGAGAGTTTACAGTTCAAAACCTGGAGTGAAATAGTCTGGTTCTAACGAACCTGGCATCCCACACAGAAGACGATTTTTTTTTGATAGCAGACTTTCCCTTTTCTGATATTTTATTAGTATTAACCTGATCCAAATAGTGGAAGTTAAGTATTGAGTTTATTAGATACCATGGAAGGAAGCGCATCATGATGTCACCATCTCCAGTCGCACCACAAGCACCAACCCCATCATCAGCGTATGCAGCAGATCCAGCAATAGGTCCATCACCCACCCTGCAATCAGGGAAGATAATGTTAGGTGAATAAAAACCCTGGTGACACAATGTAATCCCCCCCTCCCCCCCAACCATTTCCCTCCCTCCAATCAAAAGGGAAAGATGCTTATGAAAAACCAAGACAAAACTTCATTAAAAAAACTTATCCATGTTTTTGAAACAAATTTTATATGTGACGTTTTTTTTTCAAGGCATCCAGAACCCTTGATACTAAAAAGTGGAAAACATCATCGGTGCTGCTTAATGTTTTTATTTCACAATGAGATATCCACTCTACCTACACCTACTTTAGATGTCTCTCTGTCCACCAGCTACAAATAAGTGGAGCCAAGAGTGATCTTGTTGTCTAACTAATTTTATTTGAAATCATTCAATCTCTTTCAAAGGTTTATGAGATAATAATTTACCAAATGCTGAATAAATTTCAAGAAAATATAAGATTAGTACCTGCCAGAGATCTTAAAGGTTGCACCATTTGTTGATGTACCAACAGCCACATGTCCCATCTATGCAAGAAAAAGAAAATCTCATTGAAAACAAATGTGAATCTTAGAATATATGCACCTAAATGGCAATGAATCATCAGTTACAACTTACTTTATCGATAACAGCCATTGAAATCGTGTCATGGCTATGAGGACCGACAAGACATGTCCTGGATTCAATAGTTCCTATCGAATTGGCTTCAGAACAAATCCCCTTATTATGCCCCAGGTTATCCTTAGGCTGATAAGGGCCACAGCTATCAACAGGTACAACATTTTTCCGAAAATTAGGTTGACAGTTGTTTTCTTTCCATCTTGTCCATTTTTCCATAGACTCTGATGAACTGAGGTTTGTGGGTCCTGGAAGACCCATTGAAATCGCAAAGATGGATGCTCGTTCACCAACAAGCATTGTGTGTTTAGTATGTTGCATGACTAATCTTGCAGCTTTAATGCCATCCTTCACATACCTCATAGAAGCAACAGCTCCAACCTCCATTGTGGCCTATTGCATGTCCTTGGTGAACACAAAAGATTAAGTTGTTTCTCTTAACAAAAGCAAACAAATAAGGATCAAAATAACACACAAGACAAACTTGACACAATGTTGAATACCCCATTCATAAGCAATGCATCAATTGTAGTTTCTCCATTCTCGTCCGGACTTCCACCAGGACCCACTGTTACAGCCAAATTCATGTCAATCAGGGAATTAAATGGTAAACAAAATCACAAAACTGCACATGTTCCATTGTTTTTAGTGAATCCCATTAAAGAGGAGGCAACATATATTGAGCTTTTACTTCTAAAATACTTTTGGTCCCATACATACGTTAAAGAACATTCTCAAGGAATACATTAAAGAAGTACATATATCATACCTTTGGGACAACCAGATATTGCTTAATAGAATTCAAAGCATGATTTCAACTAGTGATAAAATTTTCTACAAGTACACCTTCAACTGATAGCAACAAATATTCTAAAAAAAGAAAAATGATGGACCAATTATCTGTCTGGTTAACTAATAGATGCAAGTCCTGCATAACCGAAGGATTTAACCAGACAAAGGCTAAAAACCCAACTCAACCCAAACAAGAAGTATCCTGATTTCTGACAAATTAAACCAAAAAATAAAAAGAACCCAGAGTTTATGCTACCAACCTGTACCATCACACCTCAATTCCTCGCAAGCGGAACAACCCTCCACCACCGCATCAACAGCATTGAACCCTTTATCAACCGCTTCCCACGCAGCTCTCACAGCCTCCAGGAAAGGCCATGTGCTCACCACTATTGGGTACTTCCCTGAATCCTCAACCCCTTCTTGTACTCTCACCTGATAACCAATACAATATGTATGAGATAACAAACAAACGTATATATCATTAATTGAAAGAGAGGAATGAAAAGGCCCAAAACCCATGTCACCGAAGTCGAAGAAAACTACCAAGGAAAACAAGGTGAAGAGGAAGAGAGGTGCGATAATGAGGTTTGTAGGAGCCATCAGAAATTCAGAATAGTTGAAGATGATGTTTTCGATCGCAGGTTCAACGAACATATAGTGGACTTTTCAAGTGAATGTTGCAAAGGGTAGAGTCACTGTAGTCACCTTGATGAGGAGCGGGTAAGTAACAAACCAATCAAAGTATGTTGTAGTGGAGCCCATTTGGGTTACCGTACTTTTGTGGATAAAATTAAGGAAAAACTAAATTATGAGTTTAGTCGCTTAACTAAAATAAATAAATAAGCTTTCGTTCAAGTTTGCTCGAATGTTAAAATTAATGTTATATAAATTTTTTTATTCACTTAATCTGTATTAATTAAAAAATTTCTTCACGAATTAATGAGCTAAAATTCAAATATTTTTTTATCGATCTTTAACAAGTAACTACTAGATCAACTTAAATCTAAGATATATTATTTTACTCATTAATAGATACTAATCTACTGTATAGATCGTCGAATCATTGTTTGGCTCATTGCAAAATTATATTTAAAAAAATTTAACAATCAAGTGATTTAAATAAAAACTTTAAAATATTTCAATAACTTAAATAAAACTTTTAAATAGTTCAAGTGACCAAATTGATGCATAGATCGAACAACTGAACTATTTAAAAGTTTTCATTTAAGTTTAAATTATTTTAAACTTTTATCTATCAAATTAAAAGTGTTTGATAAACTAAAAATTCAAATATTGAAAAGTAATTTTAAAATTTTAATGCTAAATTTTATAAATACTAAATTTAAATTAAAAATTTATTTGAAAAATTAGTAAATATAAATATTGAATATAATTATGTTATTTAATAAAAGTATTTAAAAAATTTAATTTTAATCTTAAACAATTTAATATTTTCTACTTATCAAACACACATTTAGTCAAATTACTTTTTTTTAATAGAAAATTAAAAATTATAATTACACATTTACAAGTCCCATAATTACACCTCAGTCAAAGTAGCATTACTTGCCATTACACTATGTTAAACCCAAATATGAGAATAAGCAAGAGTGATGCAATTTAAAACTTCATGTGAAACGCATTTGCAGAGGATTCTTGTAATTGTCAACTTGTTCATGTGAAAATATTCACTATTGCCAATTTGCCTTTATTTCTGTTAAAAGTAACAAAACAGGTGGCAAATAGACCTTCAAAGAATTTATATATTTACTCTGTCCTCGTCTTTTTCCTGAAAAACAAACCAGCATTTTCCATTCACAAGCAGTAGCTTTAAGGTAATTTCATTTTCATCTCCAAATACAAACAAGTATCTACTAATGAATAAAATGTACATTCAAGTGATCTAGCTCAAATTTCGAGTTTCATACCCGGATATGATTGACTTGGCTGCCCACAACGAATCATCTAGTCTCGGTCATCTCCAGACTGTCTCATTAGCGTCTGTAAATATGGGATTGTGTTGTTCTATGAGGCATTGAATGACCTCAATGGCACCAAAATCAACCGGGATACCATCATCCAAAGGAATGTGGGAGGAAGCATCCATATCTTCTCCATCATCTGTAGCCATAACAAAGAAATAGTAAATCATGAATGAAAACCAGAACCTTCAAGGTTCACAAATACATTTTCAGTCACCATTTCTTTGGAACAAGCATAAGTCAATGCAGCGGTATATGACTATCAAGTCACTTAATTTTTCCCATCATTTCCAATCCTGTGATTAAGAACTAGCTTCCCCAAGTAGAGACTAGAGACCATATTCTATTAAATATTTTGTTAGTATTACATGAAAGTATGCTTTCTCATACACAATCTTATAAAAGCAAACTGTAGCTGATAGGAGAATTTACCTTCAAGCATGTCCCATGCACTATAAGTAGGGGTTGAATCCATGCTACCCTTAGAAGGACTTTTGAGTGGATGACTCCAGTATTTCCTATAAGATTCTGGTTTTCTATCCTTCTGCCACATAATAACAGGGGCCATTTCCAAGGCAAGGCTTCGTGCATCCATCTATTGGAAGATAAACAACAATAAAACGTTGTTAAAGGTACAACTTGTCTATCAGATAATAATAAGCACATAACTGCAACACAACTGTTTGGAGGGATGGGGAAGTGAAGAAACCAGGAAACTGCTTTATTTATATAGGTATTTTGTTCACGAGACTAATAAAAAGATGCTAACAATGACCTCAAAGAAATAAATTTTCCACGAAACAGAAATCATTTTGATCATCAAGTTAGCTTTAGCCCATCAGTACAAGGTAATATAGAAATTCATCAGGTCTGAATGGCAACTCACATATGTGGAGAAATATAAGCTTTTACAATTATATCCAACCTTATTTGAAACCACCTTTAAAGGAAATGCATGAATGCAAAGAGATAAACAGACAGATAGAGACAGAGAAAGAGATAACTCCTACCTTGTTAAGGACTGATTTCTGGCTAACACGAAGCAGCAATGCAGTGATGAACTCAAGAGTCATGTAATTTACACTAGGAAGCATTTTCAGTACATTCCTCATAGCATGTATGCTAGAACGGGCACTTTTGATCTCATCATAAAGCTCAAAGGTGGTCAATGGCTCAGGAAGACTAGCAATATAATATTTGGCTAGAGCTGCTACATCAATTGGATTCACACCCTCTGGTATGGAGGCATTAAAATCTGTGATATACATATGACGACAAATTATGACAATCCAAATAGAATAATTTCTAGTCAAATTATAGCAGATAACATGCAAGATACCTTGGTTGTATGCAGAAACCAATTGCTCAATGACCTTCTTATCTCCTTCAGCTTTAAACAAGTATTGAGAATTTATACCTAAAAAATGTCAAAAACAAATATGTTACCTTCTGTAAAAAGAAAATGTATATTGCAGCAACATTTGCTAAATAAGTACCAGTCTGGATCACCTGATAATATGAGATAATCTGCACATTTCACCAATATAAGAGGGATGGGCTTGATGGCTTGCTGCCGCTGCACAGTAACCTCAATAGGAACTCCAAATACTGAGGACAAGAAAAAAAAGTAAGGGGCAAACACTATGCATTGCTGGAAATATCCACAAAGAGAGAAGGGAAGTGACAAGGATCCCCAAAGAAGTCACCATTTGGAGAATGCATTGTGGTCGGGATAGAGAAACTTACCATCAGTGCTGGCAACACCCTGCAAATGGAATACACATGATAACAGTTCAGAAGCTTGAAAGTGCATGTAAGAAGTCGAAAGATTGAAAAACAAACATCAAAAAGAGAAGTAAAGCGCACAAATTCTATACCTTCTGCCATCGTTCTATATCTGTCAAAATTGTCTTGCTTTTCTGTGCAGTCTTTTTTGCCACCTGTAAACAAATTCACCATTACATATAAGTCATCTTTTACCATGATTTCTGTAGAGGCCTAGGTTAGCCTAGTCTGTAAGACAAAAAATAGTTACATCAATGCCTTGTTAAGCATCAATATATTGCATTCTTAATTACACAAAGGTCAACAGTAACATCAACAAATATCATAATAACACGAATGGATAGAGAGGTCCCAAAATTCACTAGTTACTTGAAACCTTGATAGTTCTGCAATAACAGAAGTGAATCAAGTCATAATACCCAATGGAAAAACAAACAAGCAACTAAAACCCTTTCCGTGGGGTACAAAATTTTGATAACAGCACAAGCTTAACCTATCAGAGTAAAGAACCGAATGAAAGGCAATCTACAAAGCAGGAAATTAGACAGAAAAGAAACAGAGTCTAAAAAACAAACAATCACAATTAAGAATAATTGGTCAAGCACGGAATAAGATTCCAATAGCATAAAACTATAGGCAGATTATCAAATGCTACAGGAAACATCAAAATTTAAATGGTAGCCCATCCTCTCTCATGATGTAATTGATTATTAATACGATGAACAACATATATAATAGTCCGTAAGACCCTTTTAATTAAAAAGGGATCAATTAAAATTACTCTTAGAGATTCTTTTCTTTTTACCTCTTCAACTTTTGTTTTCCCAACAACGACCCTGTCTTTAGTCCCGGTGATGCCTTTCCTCAAAAAGGTTCCGGTCGTTGCAGCAGCCGATATAAGACTCTCTTGCACAGCATGTCTTGTCGCTGGCTGCCGGAGAAACGCCCATCGGCTTTTGACCATGGAACCAACTCGTTCCGCCACGTCAGTGACGTTGCCTTTGGCATCCTTTGCAACTTCTCCAACAAACGTACCGGCGGTTTGGCTAGCTTCCTTCAGCTTCACCCCTGCAATAAAAAAAAAAAAAGCCCGCTGACGTTGCAACATGTAAAAAATAATAATAATAATAATAATAATAATAATAATACAATGATATGCCGAAGAATTGATAGTAAAAATTACCTGAGGAAGAAAAAAAACCAGTCGCCTTCTCTTGCCACTGCTGCGATACGGCTGAAGGCATCGCTTCCGATTAACGCAAACCGAAAAAAAGGAACTACCAAAAAAGCAAAGATTTGAAACTTGAGAGAAAGTAAGCGAAATTGAATTGATACATAATCGTTTTTAGTGATCAAAAAAATAAATGATCGATACAGAGCCCTAATTTTTGACGGAAAACTGAAAAAAAAATACTTACCTTTTGGTGTAGCTTAAATGAAGCAACGATCAAAGACGAAGTTTTCCTTTTGGCGAGTTGAATCGGTAGGTGATAGCGAAAGTCGAAAGTGCTACTTTTCTTTTAATAGCTGTAACAGTTCAATTTTAATATTAAGTTCAATTTAAAATAGTTTTTTTTTTTTGAGAAATTTAAATTTTAAAAATTAGGTCAGTGATTTTTAAGTTTACAGTTTAGAAAATAAAAAACCACGTGGAAGTTACTCAGAGAATACCCGGGTTTCTGGAAGCTTCCAACTATTCTGACGGCTCCCAGCAGCACCACCAAATATATTTTTTTATAAAAATATTTTTAATAAGTACGACTGGAAATTTTATCCTTCTAGCTAAATTTCTTTTTGAAAATAATTGAGTTAAATTATTAATGATTATATTTAATCAAATGGTAAAGGAATATTTGCGGGTCTCTACTCTTGTCGAATTATGTATTCTTCATTCGTTTATATTTTGTATGGATGAATCGATTTTAATTCATTTGTGTTATGTATTGATTTAAACTTAATTTGTAATTATTTATATATGTATTTATTATTATATTGTATAATTCTATTATAATTGTATACAAAGTTTAAAAAACTAATGGAACATTTGTTATTAAAATCCTATATAATAACTTAATGGGTAAATTTGAAGTAAAAACCATTTTTAGAAAAAAAATTAAGAGTTTTGGGTCAAATTTTTTAATATTTAGAGAAATAGACTGATTTTGAAGAGAGAAACAGAAAACACGTCCTACTGCCAACAATAACTTTTCCCAACGATTTTTTTCAACGAATAGTTTATTTGCTACATAAACCAAGCCATTTTCGGATGTGATGTCTGAATTTTATTCGAGATTCTCTGGCCCTAGAATCTCTAGTTTAGGATTACAGTTACGATTTTGAGAATTTTTTTCACGAGTTAGGGTTAGTGTTGAAAATAGGAGGAGAAAAAATACGTCCTACGGAACGTGTTTTCAGATAAGGTGGCAAAATGTTCTCTGAAAGTACGCCCTGTAGGACGCATTTTAAGTTGACTTGGATGTCGTATAGGCTGAAAGTGCGTCTTACAAGGCGTGCTTTCAGAGAACATTCTACCACCTCAATTGAAAACGCATCCTGCAGGACGTATTTTCCTCCCTCCCATTTTTAACACTAACTTGTGAAAAAATTCTAAAACCCGAGAATCCCGAAATAATTTTCAAATTGGGCTTCCACATTTTTTTTTTCAATTTTTCCCCCGAGTTGCCTATATAAATGGGGTTTTGCTCTCTCTACTCCATCAACTCTCTCGGTCACTGTCCCTTGTAAAATCAAAAAATCTTTTCTAAACTGTTTTTTTATTGAGTGTTGAAATTTTTGGACGAAAATATTTATTTGTGTTTGAGGGAGACAATGTGATAGTTTTAAGGTGTGTTTGAGTTCACAGTGATACGGTGACTCTCAAAACCCCACATTTCATCTGTGGTGTAGGTATCGAACCATCACCTTAGAAGCTCATCACATTGCAACTCGAGCTCTAGTTCACGGTGGTTATACGATCACAGTTGAAGTATAACTACGATTCCCTATTGACTGTGGTTATGTAGTGATAACACTCTAGAATAACGTATTTTTATGTATTAATTATGTATTTATTCTGAGTATAATCCTGCTAATTTGAGCTATTTATGATCTTTTATCTCATAAAGACTAAATTTGAGGCAAAAGCAAAATTAAGGGCCAAAAGTGTGAATTTAGAGATAAAATGGGCCAATGTGCGACACAAAGAAAAGTTGGTGCCAAAAGTGCAAGCATAGAGGACACAAGGGTTGAAATGCAAAAAGAATATATTTTATTCTATCAAACTCTATTTTAATTATATTATGATAATTGATATTAAGATAATTATTAAGGATTATCTAATTTTAGGATTTTATTTTATTTATCTTTATTTATCTTCAATTAAATGTGTCGAAACTATTTTTTTTTTAAAAACCAAAAAAAAAGTAATTGATGAAAATTGGAGTTTGGGAGTCGCCACCAATCTCTTATTAATGTGTGATTGGATCACCTAAAAAACGGTTTTGGTTTACGAGTTTTAGAAAAATGGATTCCGGAAGTCGATTACGTACAATGAAGGATTAGCACCCTCGTAACGCCCACAAAATTGGTACCTAGTTGATTAATTAGTGTCTTAATGTCGAGAGTTGAAAAATATGATCCTTAGTGAAAACTTTAAAAAAATACATTACTTATTAAGACTCTTCTCATTTTGGAGAAAGAAAATGTCACACCCAATGCGTTAGAGCACAATATTCTACTTCCTCAAAATGAGTTTGTCAAAAATACTCGTGTAATAAAAATTTTAAAAAATATATTAATTTGTTTAAGATTTATAAAGAAATAGCGGCCCAATACATTAGGGCACAATTTCTCAAAATTCTAAACATTGAATATTTCCTTTATTATTATTTTTTTAAAATCTTCATCTCGAGAAATCAACGCGTCACATCCAATACGTTAGGATACGACATGTTGAATTCTCGATAGCAAGCTTTTGTTTTGTTTGATTAAAGAGCATTCTCGATAATTAGATTCAACGAAGAAAATTGGAACCCAATACGTTAGGGCTCAATCCTTTCGAAGATCCTAAATACGAGTATTGCCTTTACTTTTCAAAGTTTTCTATTTTTAAGAATTCGAGTAAAAAAATCGTGTAATGCTACATTTGATGCATGAATAAATGCCGTTTTAACAAATAACAATAATAAATACAACAATGGTATAGAAATAATATAAACAAATGAATAAATAAAAAAATCAATGACATGCAAAGTATCAAATAAATGAGCAAAATAAAAAATATTCTTTTAAAAATATAAATGAAAACATAAATCAATAAACAAATGAAGGAAATAAAAAATATATAAAGAATAAAAGGTACATAATATATATATTGAAATTATGAAGAATAAAAACATACACATGGATTTACATATAAAATTTTGGATTATAGAATTTATATAACAAAATATATAATGCATTTATGAAAATAAAGAAAATATATATAAATTATAAAATATGTGTTAAAAATATATGTATTTAAGCATTTTGAAAAATAAATAAAAATAGATATATACACATATATATATAAATATAAAAATATTCATTAGAAAAAATAAATAAATATATACACATGTACATATAAAAGATAATTACATATATAAATTATAAAAATAGAAATAATAATTAGTTATTGAAATTAATTAATTTAAAAAAGGGACTAAATTAAACTGGAGATGAAAATCGGGGGAGAAATCCGCAAATAAGTGAAGATAAAGGACCCTATTGAACACGCCAATAATACAGAGGGGCTGGAAAGGAAATTTTCCTTTCTCCTCTAAACGGCGTCGTTCAAATAGGATCAAATTGAAATCAAAAATAAATTTAAGGGGTATATTTAAAAAAAAACTTAATTGCAAAAACATTAAAAGGCGGAGGGGCTAAAAGTGCAATTTACCCCTCCGCATAAAAATATGCGGATCCTAGGCCGGATCGGGTCGAATTCTGGTCGGCCTTTCCAAAACGACGCCGTTTTGGGCGTCTGGGGCCTCTCCAAAACGGTATCGTTTCGGTACCCTGTAAAAGCCCCAATCTTTCCAAAAAAAATCATTTCAAAGCCAATTTAAAAAAAAAACCAAAACCTTTTAAAAAAAACTCTCCCCCAGTTCGTCCGGCTAGGGGTCTGGGCATCGGCCGATCGTCGGCCACCGCGCCGGCCGCCGATCTCCAGCGACGACACTGCCGTTTTCGGTGGCCAAAAAAAGGGAAAATGACCATTTCGTCTCTCTCGACCCTTCCAAGCCCAGATCTAAGTTCGACCCCTTCAAAAATAAACAAAAACACCCCAAAAGCCCGTAAAACCCTTTGGCTTCCAGTTGTCTATCCTCGGAGACAACTTCCTCGGCCGTCCCAACGGCGTTTCAGAATTGAATGGGGGTAAGTTTCTTCGCCTTTATTTTATTTTATTTTCGTATGTAAAAGATAAAAGAAAACATATATAAAACGAAGCAAAAATATCAACCTTCACGTTTATGATTGATTCTCTGTTGGTGTTTTCAGTTGCTCTTTTTGTGAAATGCTGCTTTTTTTATTGATTTTCCGATCTCCCTTACAATATTTCAATGGCCTTTTTATAGCCATAATAATAATAAAAAAATAAAGAAACAAATCATGTTTGATATCTTCTTGATCTGCAATCTTTGATTTTGTTTCCTTCTTTGTGTTTATTTCTTACAGGTGAAGGCGTGGAGATCCGGCTCGTGCGGGCTAGGTGGCTGCGGCGCAAAGGTTTCCTCAGAAACCCTAGGGTTTCTGCAACTAATTTGGGCCACTGAGCTTTGGGCCTCTATTTTATTTTGGTTTGGGCCTTATAGGACTGTTTGTAATTTGGGCCTTTTACCTGGGCCAAAATCGGGTATTATAAAATGTATTTATCTTTTGGGAGTTTAAGTAGGATTAGACTATCTCCCCTAGCACTATAAATAGGGGGTGAAATAACTCAAAAGAGATCCCATCTTTTTTTTTTTTGTAAACACTCTCTCCCCAAAAGTCTAGGCTTTTGTTCTTCTCATTTTTCCTTTCAATAAAATCTCCATTTTTATTATATTTATTTTCTTTTCCACCACAACCATGAGCCACTAAACCCATCTAGCCGAAAGTTGTTGATATTCCCCAAAAAGGGTTCTTGAGGCTTAGAGTCCGTACTTAGCCTCCTCGTTGAGTATTCATCGTTTCTCTGCACTACGAGGCTGACACGTATGCAAAGGCGGCGGCTTTGTATGTTTTGGAAAGGTTGCACAGTCGGTTCATTAGCTTACTGCGTCAAAGGTTGGCAAGCCCAAGAGACAAAATGGTGTGGGATTCGCCATTGAGAAGCATTGATCTAGCATAAGATGATCCAACAGAAGCGATTGTTGGCTAGAGTCAGGTTCCACTAAATCGTAAGTCTAAATCCTTGGAGTTGGTGGTCGTAGGCGTCCTCTTCCACTATAACTGGCTTATTCGGTTTGGGAAGGATCATCTAAAAGCCGAGGATTGAACCCAAGGTGGAACGAGACAACTGGATGCTGGAATCTCCCATAAGAATTTCATTTCTCTCAACTATATTTTTAATTTCTCGAATTTTCGATTCAATATTCCTAATTCTGTTTTTATTTTATTTTTCATTTTTAGATCAAAACCTTTACTTCTATTATTTTTTTTATTTTTTTTCCAGGAACACAGGTTTTCTTGGGAAAGATTCTGCCTGGGATTTCACGGAACAAGACATTGTGCAAATTCAGTCCCTGAGGATTCGACCCTACTTCCCTTTTATTATTCTTTTTCATTATTTATTAGGGATAGAGTATTTTTGGTGCTTTCAACGACTGCATCATGTAGTCACAGGTTCAAGTTTCATGTCACCCCAATAATATGCTTTATAAGCCTTGTACACAAGTTTGAGACCATAATCATAGGGAAAAACTAAGTGGCTTTCCGGTATAATTAGCTTATTCTTTTTTTTTAATCTCCATCAAAGCATTAACCTTAACCTCATTGTTCAAAACTTGAGACAAAGTTGGGGGCAATAAGACTTTTAGGGGGAAGAGTGATTGTGACGGTGGAGAAAAGTTGATAGTCCTTTCGGGTCGATAGCGATTGTTGTATTAAAGAATTCATTAATAACTATAATCGCTGCTGCCCCGACTTGAGCTTTAACTTCTCTCCACCTCCACAATGACGCCCCTCCTGAAAGTCCTCTTGTATCTAATTTTGTCACAAGTTTCGGGCAATTACATTAAGGATACTGCTTTTGGTAGAGATGGATACAAAGAATAAGTTCATTATACCGAAAAGACCTTTTGTTTTCCTTATGATTATGGTCTCAAACTTATGTATAAAGTTTATAAAGCATCCTCTTTCGGTATAATGAAACTTGAACTTGTGACTGCATAACCACTGTCAACTGGTCTCTCGAGTTATACTCCAACCCGTGACCGCATAACCACGGTCAACTAGAAACCCTAGTTATACTTCAATTTAAGACCGTATAAGCACTGTGAACTAAAAGCCTGAGTTTGTAATACCTCGAAAATTTTTACAGTAAGATATTATTTTTGATAAAGTAAGGAAATAAAGTGGCAAAAAGGAGAATTTTGAGTTATGAGAACATTGGGAAGTATATTATGACATATTAATTCAAGAAAGGATTAAATTGAAAAAGTGAGAAAAGTTTTATAACCCAATGGTAAATATTCAAAATTTGAGGGTTAAAATATAAATATGAAAAGTTAAAGGATCAATAGTGTAAATATTTTAAGGGTGGAATAATCTATAAACTAAGGAAAATGGATGGATTGGGACCAAATTGAATAGATGAAGAATTATGAGGGACTAAATCATAATTTTACCAAATTAAGTGATGACTCAAGGATGGAATTTTAGAAGATCTAAAGGGCAAAATGGGAAGAGAGAGAAATCTAGAAAATAATTATGATGTTGGAGGTATTTTAGATTAAATAAATAAATAAATATTAGTTTATTATATTTTGATTTGATTTTTTTTCTTAATGATATTTTATTATTTTATTTAGTGTATATATATATAAGTGGAAAGAAAGATGGAAGCCACCATCCCACCATTTTTCCATGCATCAACGTGAGAAGAAGAGAGAAAGGAAGAAAGTTTTGCTTTCTTTACAATTTGGTTCTCTCACAAAAAATTCACTATTTTCATTTAGAATTCAAAGAAATTTTCATAGCCACCAAGAGAGAAAATTGATAAGGAGACTATGGGGAGCTAGAATATCAAGTTAGATTCAAGAAATAGAGGCTGGAGGAGAGAGAAAATCAAGTTAAAGATTGAAATCAATAGAGCAAGGTAAGAACATCAAGATTTCAATATATTTTTGAGTTTGATGTTATTGAAAAAGTATGAAATTGATGTTAATGTAGGGTTTTATTATATAAGGTTCTATGTTCTTGATATGTTAGTGAAGAAAATAAGAGAAAGTGATGGGAAATACTATAGAGAAAGGGAATAAGGGTGTTATAAATTTAGTAATCAACATTTTGCACTAAAACAGCTTTTGACAGAGAACAAGAAGTTAACTTTAAAATCACCATAAATAATGGAAATTTAATTAGAGGATTAAAAATATGGAATTAAAACTTATTGAGTCTAGTTTCTCATAGAAGAAATGGTGTAATCAATGGAATTGTTTATGAGATATAATAAATTTTGTGAGACAAGGTCAGAATGAATTCGGGTTCCCCTATTCTGACTTTGGAAAATCATTAAAAATTATACAAAAATTATTATGAGTTATAATTTATATGATTAGAATCATTAATAAGTCTATTTTCAAAAGGAACAAATGAGAATATCATCCAAATCCTGTACAAGGAGATAATTAATTTTTAGTGAAGAAGGGTCGAAATTGTTAGACAACAGAACAGGGATGACTTTAAAGAATAAACTGTACTTATTGGCTAAACCAAAAATTCTTAAAATTTTATGGAAGAAGATATGTGAGTCTAGTTTCAGATAAAATTTACGGATCTCAATTCAGAGTTCTGTAGCTTAAGATATAATTAATTTAGTGACTATGACCCAAGTGAACAGCTTGTTATGAGTAAACAAGTAAATAGTGGTAATATATATATCAAGGATATGGAATGGAGTGGAGGAGGAGGAAAAATAATCTATGTGAATGTTCAGCTAATATGAGTTTATTTTAAAATAGCTAATTTACATGTTTTAGGTTCAGGGACTAAATCGAATAAAAGTAAAATTTTAAGGGTAATTTTGTAAAAATGTCAAAAATGACCAAATTGCATTAAATGAATTGTTTTATCATTTAAATTAATAAATTGAATGAAATATTAATTTAGATCAAGATTTGGGTGGAAATTCGAGAAAAATGGAAAATTATCAAAACGTCCCTGAATTTTGATATTTCTGCAATTTAACCCGGTAAGTTCGTGTAACTTGAATTATATTCTTAAATGCTTGAAATGTATGTTATTGATGTGAATATGATTTGAATGTTCGTTGTATGAAAATTGATGAAACATTGATATATTTGATAAAAAGGGGAAGAAATCCCGGTTGAATGGAAGGAAAATTCGATGGATCTTTAAAAAGGAATTGACAATAAAAAGGATCCAGCCCAGACGGGTAATCCGAATTAGGGTCTGAATTTAGCCTGGACTGGTAATTTAGATCCAAGCTCATTAGAGTAATTGTCGTTGCAGGGGATTTAGCCTAGACTGGTGATTCCGACAATACTCTATGAGTTTATATTACAGGGGATTTAGCCTGGACTGGTAATCCCGCTATAAGAAATGAGGTTCGCCGGAGTGTGCTCTCTGAATTGGAAAATATGCGCACATGAATATGAATTGACGGACCCGAATTTGTACACTAAAGTGTACCCTTGAAAATCCATCGAAATTTCGAGAAATTCAACGGGATAAAAATAGAAAATGATAAGTACTTAAAATCATGAAATTAAACTTGAAATACATAGAAATGATAATTATTTGATATACTAAAATATGACATGGAAAATACATGTATGTGAAACTTGCCTGATAATTATGCATATTCAAGATTATGAACTGCTACTGGAATAAATATACATGGAACTTATAAAAAAAATTAATGGTACATGAAATATTGTCATAATGAATTGAATAATTTATATTTAAGAAGAAACAATAAGAAAATGATATGTATCGTGACATGTAAATATGAGACTATCTTTGATACGTTGATACAAGGAAAATTATGTGTATTAAGACGAATAATAAATTTAAGTGAGACATGGCGAGAAAATAAGTTTGTCAATATTAAAGTACGCTAACCAATGTTGTTGCTTGAAGTTTAGGCAAGTGCCAAATTACTGTTGAATGGTAATATGTTTAATTAAAAGGTGCATTGGAATGGTAAGTGCTTAGATGAAAGTATAATTGAGCTTATGAAAGAGTGGAAATGTTTCAGTTATGCAATTTCTTATAAAAAGATTTGTTATGTGATACGCCCGTATGAACCCTGCACCTAATTTGGAAAAAAATCTAAAATCTATCTATATATATATATATATATATATATATATTTAGGATTCTGCGAAAAATTCCCTATGATTCCGATTTAATCCTCGTAGGTTCCTAATAAATGTTTTGGGCTTCGAGAGCCCAATAGAGAGACGTTATGATTTTTTTCAGAATATGAATAATAAATGATTCAGAATTATTGAAAATGTTCAGTAAACTCCGGTAATGCCTCGTGCCTTATTCTGACAACGGATACGTGTAGGGTGTGTTACAGAGTTGCAATGTGATAGGCTTCTAAGGTGATGATTTCATCTCGATACTATAGATGAAATGTGTGGGTCTCCAAACGCTATCGTATATCAAATATAGCTTAAAACTATTACAATGTCTAACACAAACTCAAATAAAAAAACGTGTCATTATGTTTCTCTTTCTAAAATCAACCTATTTCTTTAAATATCCAAATAAAATCCTATCTAAAATGTTAAATATTTTGTAAAATTGACATATTCCTAAAATTTACCCTTACTTAATTAGTGTTGACATTTTTAAAATTGTCACTATAATTGACTTTTATGCGCTGAAATTTAATAATTAATTGCCATCCGAAACCACAAGGAATGGGTCTTTAGTTTTAATATATTTACTAGGAATATCATCACGTTTTAATTATTTTTATTATATATATTTTTATAACTGATTAATTTGTTATTAGATATATATAAATTTAAACAAAAGAAATATAAATATGGTTTAATCTTTTATTCAAATAAAATATCCATGTTAAAATTCTTTAAAGCAAATATCGTGGGCAAAAGTCCAAAAAACCTATTATAGCTTAAAAGAGTGATGATTGAAATGGCTGGTCTTCAATATTAATATTATGCGTTGGGAAAGTGAAATTTCGTTGAGAAATGCCATACAAAATCAATAGTGACTGATTCGGAGAAATTTACATCTAATAATGGATTGGGTCGGCCTAAATTCCATCTAAAATTTTAGATTTGTTTTTCGGTCCACATTAAAAATATTAATTTTGAGTATCATTCACTTGGTTCGTATTAATTTTTTTTATTATCTTTTATATAAAAATAAATATTAAAAATATAATATTAGAAATACATTAAAGCAGATGTTTTCCAACAAATTGAAAATACACACTAAGATAATTATAACTTACGAAGTAAATGTTTTTAAAGTAGTAACAAAATTAATAATAAAACAAGAGTTATACATCCAAACAATAACAAAATAGTAACAATATAATAGCGGAATGACAATAAAATAACAACAAATGACGGCCAAACAATAGAAAAGAAAGTATAGACTGATTTGGACCGAACAAGGACCAAAAAATCCTACCCGAGGCTCAAACCATTTAGAAAATATGTCTTATTTTTTGTTCAAGTCCATTTTTTATCTATATTTTTATTCAAACTCTCCAATTTTTCAAACAGACTTTCAAACATGAACGAATGAACTAGCCTATATGATCAGGTCCAGACAAATACCTATACTAAATTACTTTAATTCAATAATTTTATCCACAAACTTTTAAATAAACTCAACATAGTTTTTTTCCCGTACTTTCAAATAAATGAAATAGTACTTAATTGTTATAACTTGATAATATCACATTTCATAACGATAATGATAAAAAAAATACTAAATTTCACAACTAATTTTTTTAACACTAATTTCATTATAATTTCTTATTATATTTGTTCTTTTTGATATAATACTTAGAACTACTTATAGCCCCTCCTCAACCCTTAAATAGGAGGATAATATGTTTTAGCGCACTCGAACCTACGTCATTCTGCACTGACAATAATACCGATACAAATCAAACTAAGGGTCTGTTTGATTGACGGAATTGATTTTCCGGAAAATCATTTCCAACTTTTCCAGCGTTTGATTGGCGGAAAACATTTTCCATTTGGAAAATAAACTCCAAAACAAGGGAAAATGGGTTACATTTTAGGGAAAATGTCTTACCCTTTCAATTCCCGTAAGACATTTTTCGTGCTCTCCTCTCTATCGCCTCCTTCATTCCTTCCTTCATTTCCGTAGAAAATCGCTTCATTTATCGATTTTCCAAGAATTTGTTTTTAATTATTCAATACTTGTTTTTTAACACAATTACAAATAATTTATTTGATATTAGTTTTTTCAATTTATAACGATTAATATTGTAGCTTAATAATTGAGTATTATTATAAATAAATCATTGCAATATATGTAAAAATAATTTAAAATATAAAATTTATTAATATATATTAATATATGTAAAACAACTTTTCCGAAAAATATTTTCAAAAATCTGCCAGAGAAAATATTTTACATGATTCAATCAAACACCGTAAAATATTTTCCAATAAATCATTTTACGTAAAAGTAAAACATTTTCCGTAAATCATTTTACTAAAAATATTTTACGGCAATCAAATGACCCTAAAACTCAATCGACATCTCACAACTAAACATAGAGTTTAAACTGTTAATTTATTAAAATTTAAGATTGTAATAATTCTTTATTTTGAATATAATTTTTCAGTCATTTCAGTAATATTGATTTTAAAAAATTACAATAATTATTTTAAAATTTTTGAATTACTTTTTTCCATAAAAAAATAATTCAGTTGAGTTCTTACAAATCTTCTAACTATTCTACAATTACTTGCTTAATAAACTATGAATCTATATAACATGTTGTAGCAAAGGAGAAAAAAGAAAAAGAGAATGAAAAGTTGACTTAGAGTTTTGTTTGTTGTTATGAGATTTTATTAAAATGAAGAAAGTAGTACGTCTAGTTACAGCCATCAGCAGTACATGTTTTAGTAGAGTCTTTTATTAAAATATTACAAAAAAATAAAAAAAATACTAAAATAATATAAACTTTTTTTATTTACTAAAATAATACAAAAAAAAGCAGTTAAAAAAAATACCTAAAGGAAGGCCAGCCACATGCGGCACCAATTGTTCGTGTTTTGGCCATTTGTTCGTATTTTTTTTCTAGATTTTATTACTTTTAAAAAATATACTATTTTTTTATTTTACATTATTTTAGTACATTATATTTGAAATGTATTAATTTAGTGTGTTTTTTAAATAAATTAAAAAAATCCTTATTTCGGCCCTTTGTTCATATTTTTTCCCAATTTTATTACTTTCAATAAAATTATATTATTTTCGTATTTTATTATTTTAATTTATTTTAGTACATCATGTTTGAAATGTATTAATTTACTGTGTTTTTAAATAAATTTAAAAAACTTAAAAACCCTTAAAAATACGAACAAATGGTCGTAATAAGGGTTTTTAAATTTATTTAAAAACACAGTAAATTAATACATTTCAAACATAATGTACTAAAATAATGTAAAATAATAAAATTAGAAAATAGTATATTTTTAAAAGTAATAAACTCGGAAAAAATATGAACAAAGGGTCAAATAAGGGTTTTTACAAAAATAATATAAAAATTTAAAATTACCAAAATGTTATAATTTTTTATTTACCAAAAATATATAATTTTTTATTTACCAAAATATAACAAAAAACAAAAAAACAGAAAAATAACTCTGACTGATTTGACAACTCTCTCAGGACAAGGAACATCACATGGCGGCACCAAACAAGGGAACCTCATTGGCGGCACCAAACAAGGGTTCCCATTGGCATGCACCAAACAAGGGTTCCTGTTGGCGCACCACTTGTGTTATAAACACGAACTCATCCCAAATTAAACAAGAAAATCAAGAAAAGAAAAGAAAGAAGAGGTGGTTCGGAAAAAGAGAAAAGAGAGAAAGAGAAGAGAAAATTAGGTATTTTTTAAAAATAATTGATTATGTTATTGTTATTGTTTTGTATAATTTGTATTTTTTTGTTTTAGTTTAGTTATTAAGATTAAAATCAATAAAACTCAAATTAATAGTTTTAGTTAGGTTTTTATTATCAAAATATTACAAAAAATAAAATTTTATAGTATTATTATTATTATTATTATTATTATTATTATTATTAAGATGTTACTTAGTATTATTGTTAGTAAAAATTAGTATTATTTTTGTAGTTAGTTATTAATAATTTTAGTTAGTATTATTTTGTATATAAAATTATTAATATTATTATTATGTTAGTTATTAGGATTAGTGGTTAAATGGCTTTCATGTACAAAATTGAATATTGAAACATTAATTTTTTTATTTAAGTTATTTATTATCCGTATGAGATGTTTTACGAGATTTTGTTTATTTTTGATGATTAAATATTGAAGATGGATGCTAAGTTTTTGTATGTGTTTATTTCGACGAGTCATCTTGACAACAAGTGTTGGATGTGTATTTGAATGTCGAGAACAAATAGCAATGAGATTTAATAGAAATGTCTCGCTTGATGAAATGAAGGCAAGAATTAATGCAAGAATTTTAAGACGCTAGGGAGAAGGATAGTAAAATTTTCTACAAGTTTCCGGTTCGACAAATCCAACCAAATTCGTCGAAATGGAAATTGCGACATTTACGAAGACGTTGAGACAATGGTCGATCTCTCGTGGGAACGGAGTGACAAGAATGCACCGATTCACTTATTTGTCGAAGTTAGTCGGTATGGAGCAAAATGCATCTGATGAAGAAGACGGGGCTGAAGAACCGCGGATGGTGGCTCCAATATCATACGTTGATAGTGAATCAACTATGGGTGGGATCGATATCGACCTGAATATTACACCCGATGTTGATATGGTTGGTGGTAAAGAAGAATGTGGTTGCGAAGAAGAAGGTGGTGGCGATCATTGGGATGAAGAGGTCGATAGTGACGGTGATCCCGATGTGGATGATGTACCTGATGATATCGACGATGAAGACATTAACGCTTCTTCGATCGGGGAGCAGATGCGGCATATTTTGATACACAATAATCCTGGGCCACACATGTCGCTCATAGACCCCGACGCAGTGTATGTAGCTGAGTTCCCAGAGTACCCTGAAATAGTTCATCGTCACGGGCTGGCCGTAACACCTGATGATGAGGAGTTATTCATAGGCTAGAGATTCAGCTGTAAAGAAGAGTGCGTATATGCCATCAAACGGTACATCATGAATATATCAGTTGATTATAAAGTCACAGTGTCTACTCCGACAATATATGTTGGGGAGTGTTGGAAGGCAGCGGAAGGCTGCAATTGGCGGGTACGAGCTGCATTCATTAAAAGTTCTCAGATGTGGGAGATACGAAAATTTGTTGGTCCTCATACATGCACATCAACACGTATGACAGAAGATCATGGAAAACTTGATTCAAAAACAATCTGTACGTGTATCATGCCAATGGTGCGTGACATGCCGACCATTAAAGTTTGATCGATTGCGAAATGCAAGCACGATTCCAGTATCGAGTCTCATATCGGAAGGCATGGATTGCTAAACAGATGGCGATGGAGCAACTGTATGGAGATTACGATTCATCGATAACGAGCTTCAAGGTTGGATAGTCGCTATGCGGGAGTATGTACCATGGACCGTGATTGAGTTGCGACAAGGCCATATTACGGCCGGATGACCGATTCCGCAAGGCAAAAAGGATTTTCCATCGGATGTTCGGACGTTCGATCCATGTGTGCGGCATTTCCCACCGCAAGCCACTTGTGCGTGGATTGACCGGCCGTATGGAAAATATACACGATCCTACTTCTTGCGCTTGCTCAAGACTAAGCAATGAACGTGCTCCGATAGCATATGCTATCGTAGATAAAGAGAACATGGAGTCTTGGGAATTCTTCCTCACAAACCTGCGAGGTATGTTATTAACAACGATAACATTTGCATCATCTCCGATAGAGGAAGGGTTTAATTGCAAAGAATCAGCGCTCCGGCAGCCGTGGAGATCCGCTTCTTGCATCCGTCACATTGCGGCTAACTTCCACAAAGATTGCAAGAATGCAGACTGGAAGAGACAAGTCGTGGCAATGGGTAAATGATAACCTTATATTTTCAATATAAGTTGTAATGTTTCATGTTATGGAGTTACTAGAACTTATTTTTCTTAATACGTATGCAGCGTACGAGTTAGAGCCACATATGTTCCAGCAAAAAATGATCCGACTTGAGAGTGACATGGAGGGGCAGACAAACACATCTTTTCGACAATGGTTGGGCACAATGGAGTCGTGGCAATGGGTTCAAAGTTTTGACGAGGGCTTTCGTTATGGCCAAATGACCACAAACTTAGTCGAGGGATCAACGCTGTTTTGTTAAAAACACATCATCTTTCGATTGCATCTGTATTTTCTGCTACTTTCTACAGGCTAGCTACTTTGATACCAAGAATGATTCAGCAGCAAGTCGACCAGATTGAGGCGGGACACGTGTTTGTCGAACATGTCAGGGATACAATGGTCGCAAACCGTCGGTTGGCGAGGTCAATGAATGTAGAAATATATTCACAACGTCTGGAAACATTTCGAGTTACTGAGAGCATCAGTCGTCGACCTGGTATACCAACTAGGTCCTACGGAGTTGATCTCCGGAACCGACGGTCAGCGAAAAGTGTAGGTTCAAACACTTCATTATCCCCGTGCGCATGTCGTGGCAGCGTGTGCTAAAGTTAACGTCAATGTTGAACAATATGTCGATGATGTGTACACGCTGGAGCGCACATTGCGTGTCTGGGAAAATGAGTTCCCCGTATTGCCTGACCTATCAACGTGGGAGGTGCCTTTGACGACTTTCGAGCTTCTCCCAGACAGAGGGCTGCGGAGGAATCCGAGAGGTCGTCCGCAGTCAAGCAGAATCCGTAATGAAATGGACATCAGGGAGAAGTCTGACGGAAAGCGTTGTGGAATATGCAGGTTAAGTGGTCATAGTCGGAATAAATGCCCTAACTGAAACTTTCATGTTGGATAGTCGTCCGGATCGGGTCGTAATTGACCTAATATTGTAAAATTTTTATGTGTGATGATAAAAAACTATACAAATGATTATGATTACATTGTATCCAAATTAAGTTATAAAATAGTATATGGCGTTTGGAATTATTAATATTATATCGAAAATGGAGGCATATAACCTTAAATTAAGCTTTAATATAATGCAACTTTAAAATAATTATATTGGTAAAAAGAAATTGAACAATAACCATGGCCCGGCATGATGCAGATCCCATGGCACATGTTTGTACATTAACACGCTTGTATTTTTTGTAATATTTTGATAATAAAACCCTAACTAAAACTATTAATTTGAGTTTTATTGATTTTAATCTTAATAACTAAACTAAAACAAAAAAATACAAATTATACAAAACAATAACAACAAAATAATCAATTATTTTTAAAAATAACTTATTTTTCTTCTCTCTCTCTTTTTCTTTTTTTTTTCCGCAAGACCTCTTCTTTCTTTTTTTTTTTCTTATTTTTCTTGTTTCAATTTGGATGAGTTCATGTTTATAACACGAGTGGTGCATACAGGAACCCTTGTTTGGTGCCGCCAACAGGTTCCTTGTTTGGTGCCGCCAATGTTGTTCCCTTGTCCTGTGGAGTTGTCAAATCACCCAGTTTTTTTGTTTTTGTTTTTTTGATATATTTTGGTAAATAAAAAAATTATATATATTTTGGTAAATAAAAAATTTATAACATTTTGGTAATTTTAATTTTTTATATTATTTTGTAAAACCCCAAAATAAGGGTTTTTTAAAATTTATTTAAAAACACAGTAAATTAATACATTTCAAATATAATGTACTAAAATAATATAAAATAATAAAATTAGAAAATAGTATTTTTTTGAAGTAATAAATTGGGAAAAATACGAACAAAGGGTCGAAATAAGGGTTTTTAAAATTTATTTAAAAATACAGTAAATTAATACATTTTAAACATAATGTACTAAAATAATGTAAAATAATAAAATTAGAAAATAGTATATTTTTTAAAGTAATAAACTCTAGGGAAAAAATACAAACAAAAGGCCAAATAAGGGTTCTTTTAAAATTTATTTAAAAATACGGTCAATTAATACATTTCAAACATGATGTACTAAAATAATATAAAATAATAAAATACAAAATAATATATTTTTATTGAAAGTAATAAAATTCGGGAAAAAAATACGAACAAATGGCCGAAATAATGATTTTTTAATTTATTTAAAAAGCACACTAAATTAATACATTTCAAATATAATGTACTAAAATAATAAAAAATAAAAAAAATAGTATAGTTTTTAAAAGTAATAAAATCCAGGAAAAAATACGAATAAAGGGCCAAAACACGAATAATTGGTGCCGCCTCTGCCACAGGCACCGAAGGTGCCACCTGTGGCAAGCCCTCGTTCAGGTATGTTTTTTTTTTAAACTGTTTTTTTTTTGTATTATTTTGATAAATAAAAAAATTATATTATTTTGATTTTTTTTTTGTAATATTTTGATAAAAGACCCTGTTTTAGTACGAAAGCGAGAACTTGCCAACTATTGACTTCTCTACAAACATACACAATTTTCACATTTCTAAGCAACCCAATATAATTTATCAATAGATTTAAATGTTGCAGCAAATCTCCAAGGACAAAACACCATGAAACTTTTTAAAGCATGCGTAACCTTTATTTTATGAATTTAAAAATAAATGGCATTAAAATATAAAAAAAAAGTAAAAAGTTTGTAGCCTCAATAAAAATAAGAGTCGACTTAAAAAACATAAAGATGAAAATACAATAAATTAGTTTAGTTTTAACTATATGAGAAATCATAAAATTGGGTAGACAATAAAAGGAAAATATAAATAATTAGATGAATCTTTTCATCTTAAAAGCTTTAGAAGAGTTTATCCTTAGATCTGTCTGGTCAAGAGAGCTTCAATCTTAGACTTTAAATATGGTCCATAGAATCAAGATCTAGAAGGTTTCGGTCATCATCTGTTTTGTCAAGTTTCATGGGGCTGAAACATTATCCTCCTCTAATGCAATTGTGAGTATTCACAAATTTTCAGCCGAAGATATTTGTTATCCCATTACTAATGCCTTGAAATCTCCTTAAAAGGATACAAAGTTTTTCACTTCTTCCCTTTTTTTTTTTTTTTGGTTGTTGAATAAGAAAGTGCCTAACATGCCTCAGCTAGAGCTAATATGGGATATCCGACCAACACCCACACCATCAATTAACAACTCCCCGCTAATGGCGTATCCAGCAGCTGCAGAGCAAACGATCGCATCTTGAAATGTTTCGCCACAAAATCCACTATCTTGTTCACTTCCCTGCAGCGCATGTTGGATCTCTACAGTCCACTACCGACCAAGCATCTGTTGCACTGAGTTTCATAGATTCCGCAAACAATTCTCCTCTGGTGTACTGCTCTGTAGCTGGTTAATGGCCTCCAAACTATCACACTCTAGCTCCACAAGCCGATACCCTTGTTGCCAAGTCAAGTGAAGCCCCTCAGCCACCGCCTACAACTCTGCCTGCAAAATTGAACAGAGACCATTATTCCTCCCAAATCTTACTCTCCAACTCCCCCACTCATCCCGATCAATGTCTTTCACTTTGATCATTAATTAATGGAGTTTTCCTATTTTGGGGGAGCCAACTACCATTCTTACCCCACTTCATGCTTCTACTATAATCCAATTTCTTTTACTTGAAAATGAAGCACAGTGTAGAAATGGTGGGGATCTTTGCAAAAAGAAATGGTGGCTAAAATAATGTTCGGAACTGTGGTTACAGTTTTAATCACAAAATTAAAAGTGTTAAAACATAAAGATGCATGCCAAAATTGATTACACAATTCAACCCTAGTCTACGTTGCTCAGAGTAATAATCTACTATCTTTCTTATAGTATAACAAATGATTTAAGTTTTAACATTGGTTTAACTCTTACTAATTTAGCGACATTATCGTTGTATAAAGATTAGATCACTCTCTCACTAAGTTTTCTCCTTGAAAATTTAGTTTTGCAATACAAGAGACTCTCCTGATTGCTTACAAAAATAATGCACACATAAAACGTTCCTAACTTAGAACAAATTTGTGTTCTATCAATCTCTTGGTCTCTCTTAGTTTCTTTAATCTAGGCAAAACTTAAATTTATATACCACTTAAGCTCAGTTTATATAAGAGTCATAATCTAATCACTTTATATAAAGTAAAGCTAAAAATCAACAAAAGATGATAACTTCATAAGAATTTTGATGTAATCCAATGTCTTCACATATAGGAAGTGATTTTACTTTTCTGCAAGTAATTAAACTTGATCCAAAAGAACCAAACTTCAAATCTTGAATTTCAACTCAATTAGTCTTCATGTTTTGGACTCTAACTAGTTTAAATATCTTCAAATAGATAACTCAATATTTAATTTGTCAACTCTAAAATAGACAATAAAATATTGCTTGAAATTGTGGCCACTGTTTTAATCACGAATCTAAAAAAAATTTTTTGCCTTCGAATATATGTCAACACACCTAAATTGTGTAAATCCTTTTTAACAAAGTTGATGATAAAATTAAATGTTTAGATAATAAACGATTCTGTTTGATTGAGTGTTGAAGATTAAAATAGTACAAATATATAATCGAAGTGAAAAAAAATCATTATACATTTATCCATTTATTTTAAGATAATTGGTTATATATAAAATAATTGTTTTGATAGGATAATGAAAGAAAAGGTGAATTTGATAGAAGATTGACTCTCCGCAAAAGTAAAATAAAGAACTACTCTCTTTTTTCTTTTAGTTAAAAGGAAGGAATACAATTAATTATTGATAAACAAAATTACTATTGATCGAAACTGATTGAAGATTATGAGAATGAGGACAAATTGAAGAAGATGGAAATCATTTAAATATTTTGTAATATTATTAATATTTATTTTTGAATTAGGATTTTAATTCGTTTTAGGAAGTTAGATTGTTTTGTTTGTATAAATATAATTTAATTTTAATTATTTTAATTTATCAATCATATAATGCAATGAAATGATCTAATCACATCTTATAATCACTTTGTAAATTAAATATAAATGTATTATATAGTATTTATTTTGATTCTATCATTTTTATAATTGTAGATGTGTGGGATCAACAATGAGGAGATATAATGAGAAAGAAGTGGAGTTTATGAAATTTGGTTCATCCTATCTGGTGGAGAGCCGGAGAATACAGAGAGTGGAAGTATTAGTGGTGAGAGTACGATGGTAGAATGTAGGCTATGATGTTGAAGAGTCCATCCATGCTTTATCATCGTAGGGGTTATTTATAGGCAAAGTCTCGTGTTAGGTGACATTATCATGGCGGATTCGCTGTCAGACCATTATTGTGGGATGCATGGGGAGGATGTCCGTGATTGGAGGAAGATGTCTGTGATGGGACTTGTTGCCATTCCATCTAAATCATGGGACGGAGTAATTAAGCCCACGTGAGATTCGGTGGCCTAAAGAATCACGTTATTAACAAGAGATTGGATGCTTGGGAGGGCGAATGGCGGTATCCTTCCGAAAAGCAAGTGGCTAGTTTCTTTGAGCCAATACAGTCTATCTAATCAGATAATCAAATTAGGGGGCAAAGCTTCTGATGACCACCCGATCTGTAGTGAGTGGAGGGCGCTTCTCAAGTGGCCTATCATGCTACCACGTGTCTCAAGTTGGTAGAGGTCCAACAATAGTGTTATCAGTAGGTCCAGATTGTTGTCACCAGTAAAGTGATCACGTGAAATTTTTTACTTTTTATTCGATCATACGATTAGGACCACGAAAAAGTCTATGTTAACTAAGTTCAATTAATAATAAATTTACATATCAACTAATTCTTAACTCTTAAATTGTAAAAATAGAAGAATCAAATTATATATAAAATTAAAATCAGGGGATTGAATCCTAAATTTCATTATAGTAAAGAGACTAAAAAATCATAATTAGACCAAATGCACTAGAACGATCAAGGTTGGAGGGTTTAAAGTTATACATAGAATTTCAAATTTCTTGTTTTCTCCAACACTTGCTAATCAAACTTGTTTCCCTATTGTTCTCCCTGCAATACAAATAATTTACATGGAAAAATCCCTAGTAAATTCTAATCTCAAACACCTTGAATCTTAATCTTCTCATCTTCTTCCCCAACAATCCCTGCCCAAAACCAATGCTCTTTCCACACATTTTCCATTTGTTCAATGGGAACATTCTTAGTCTCTGGCAACAAATAGTACACAAATGCAGTCATCACTATAACCCATCCCCCAAAGAAGAAGAAAATCCCTGCCTTCAAATGGCAAAGCATGCTTAGAAATGTTTGTGCAACAATGAATGTGAATATAAAGCTGACCGCCACAGTAATACTTTGTCCGGCCGATCGAATCTCTAGCTGATATATCTCACTCGGAACCAACCATCCCAATGGACCCCAAGACCATCCAAAACCCGCTACATATATGCATATCAAGATTATAATTAAATATGCATACCCTTGGCTTACTGTACCATGATCCCCTAGCTGAGTTGCCATGATTCCTCCTATAAGTATCTGTGAGATAAGCATTTGGATTCCCCCGACCATGAATAAGGCTCTTCGCCCAAATTTATCAACGATAAGCATTGATATGAATGTTGATCCGGCTCCGATAACACCGGTTACCACAGAGGAGAGTAGGGAAGCACTTTCACCTATTCCAATTGTTCTGAATAGAAGTGTGGCATAAAATGCAATGACATTGATGCCTGTCACTTGTTGGAAAAATGGTATGGCTATTGCCATTACTAGTTGAGGCCTATACTTTCTTTGTATGATTTTCTTGAATGGGTGTTTGATGGTTTTTGAGATTGAACTTGCTTTGATGAGATCCTCAAGTTCTGCTTCGACATCAGTGGTGCCTCGGACACGTTGCAGCAGCTGTTTAGCCTTGTCATGATCACTGCTACTTTGGATTAGGCTGCTGGGTGTTTCTGGGAGGAAAAGTGCACCTAGTGTTAGGATTGAGGCTGGAACTCCTGCCATGGCTAGGGAAATCCGCCAACCCCAACCGCCTTCAATCTTTTCGGTGCCGAAATTAATAAGGTTAGCTACCAGTGCACCTATGCCAATACTGAACTGGAAGCCATTGTTGATTGCTCCCCTGTATCTAGGCGGTGCCATTTCTGAGAGATACAAAGGGACTGACTGCAGGAAGAAAAAACAATTAAGATTGTGCAGTAAGAATTGGATCAATAATGGAAATGTTAAATAATGTACCTGGTTTGCAAATCCAACCCCAATTCCAAGCAAGATACGACCAAATATCAGCATGTAGACATTGAAAGCTGCACCACCAAGGGCTGAACCAGCAAGGAATGCAGCACCTCCTATCAAGATTGACGGCTTACGACCGAAAACTTTTGTAACTGATGAGGCGAAGAACGTAGCGACTAGCCCAGCTATGTATAGTGAAGATGTAAATGAGGTTAACAGTTGGCTATCAAATTTGCAGTAGTTACTGATTTTGGTGTCCACCTTCATCTTTCTATATACTTCTGGGAAGAACTTCTTGAGAAATGGCTCCATAGATGTCACTCCACCTTCACACAGATAATCATTGTAACTATCTTAAGACATACTAAAAAGAAGACATCAAAGATTATGGCGTGCAGTTTGGCTTCTTGCATGTACAAATTGATGCTATGTCAGTTCAGTTCACTTCAATCAAGAACCCTTTTCACTTCTGGTTATTTTCTCTTTTACTTCAAACTAACAAGAAGACATAAATAAGCAATTAAGCTCATGTTTTAGTGGCTGGACAGAGAGCTTTCAAGCTGACTTTTTAAATCATACTTGTAAGCATGTAAGGTTAGTAAATTTAGCCATAAATCGTCAACGCAAAGAAGGAAATATATATATTATACAAACGAATTTTGCAGAGGCAAACCTGAAATCCCAATATCATAGCCAAAGATGACACCTCCCATGGCAGCCATCATACATGACAGAACAACGAACCAGGTCATCCTACCATTGTATTGCCCACCTCCACCTGTTACTGCCAAAGCAACCGCCATCGCTGAACACAGCTGAGCTTTTGGAAAAGGGGAACCCTACTCAAGTTCCTGACAATTTGGGAGGATATATGGTCACTACAGTGTTGTTTGATTTGGAAGGCCTCAATGAATTATTGGGTTTCAAAGGAAGACAACAAAACAAAACATTACCATCCATCACTTAAATCTTGTAAGAGCATGTGGGGTTTGAATATTCAACAAGAAGCTTGAACCTTGGGAATAATATGAACTTAAAATGTCACCGCATGTTAAATATATATTATCCATTGATGTATAAACTGATGAGCTTAACTTAACTTGCTTGGTTTATGGACAAAACAAATAGAATCTGTCCGGACAGAGTCCCTTAATTATTGGATGATACATATGACATACTATGCTAAATTACTCTTTAAAATGATCGAAACCAATCAGGAACTAATCACATGCCTTTAGTTTCATAATATTTTTTGTTTTTGTATATAATTTATCTCCTTTTCAAATGATGGTAACTGCTGACGTCCAAAATTTTGCAATGAAAACGAGAGATTGTAAATGTAAATTCTAGTGAAAAAAACGTAAGCCTAAGTCGTACCCACTTGGAGTGAATGGGCTAAAACTATACTCTCCACCAAAGAATTGTAACTGGGTCATGACTAATGAGTATAACAGACCAAAAACTCATATAATATATTAGAAGTCGTGGATTCAAACCTTACCCAGAAAAAAATATTATCACAAGCTCTAAACTTCACCATATTTTAGGATAGTATCGAATTTTAAGGCATTAAAGTCTATGTCAGAATTTTGGGGGAAATTAGGAGTGGTGATTTTCTTCCTTTTGAGCACTACTCCACATTAAGTTCTATGGAAATTTCATCTAAAAGATCATCAAATTGGAAAACTCCATTGAAATATTTATTTCACTCTAAACCACTCAGCTTAACCCCAGTAAGCACTTACAACTCATATCATTACTAAATCTTTTTCTCTACCCTTGTTTCTGTTTATATTTTAATCCAGAAGATTTAACTGATAATAAACAGGGGAAGATACCGCAAAGTTGAAGAATAAAAACAGCAGTTTTGCCTCCAGGATCATTAACCATGGTAACCCAGATCTTTCATTTATATGATTGAAATTTAACTTTACTGCTTCAAGTATTAAGGACTGTGCTGTACGTGTTTGAGATTATACAGTGAAGGGAAAGTTGAGTTTTGGGGCAAGAATAATTCTAGGAGGAGGAAGTGGCAGTGTTTTCGGACAAATATTTATTGTGTAAGAAGGAGAGAAGCTGCTAAAGGCTTTCCAATTCCATCTGTGCACGACAGCCGGTCCAATACCAGGGCTCTTGTTTATTTCCACTGAAAAGGTTGCCTTTTGCGGTGAAAGATGGATCAACGTTACTTCCTCTTGCCTTACAAGGTTTAGAATTATTTTCCATTGTTTTCACTTTTCACAATTCAAAACAGTGAATTTAAGTAATGCAATATGTATAAACATGTGCTGCAGGTTTTGGTACCAATAAGGAAGATCAAAAGAGTCAACCAGAGTGAGAACGTGAAGAATCCAGAAGAAAAGTACATAGAAATAGTGATAAGTGGGTTGATTTAATATGGTTGCGTTGGTATTATTTTTTATGTCAATTCTGTTTAATTATTTTTTTTAAAATTATATTCATGTCTCATAAACATGTTAAGCCTAAAATTACTTTATTTAAGAGATAATATTCAAATGATTTTCATTTTGTATCTCATATCGTATAGCTGAGAAATAAATCAAGAGGTTATCGTAATTTTTGTGTTATAATCAGTATTACATAGTTGTAGTTTATTTTCATGTTCATGTCTTTTTTGTTATAATTATATTAGAAATATTACATAATTATATAATTTTAGACATATTTATAATTTATTTTAAATAAATATCATGTTAAAAGTTAACATAGAAATATCAACCAAATCATATACATTGGACGGACAGCATAATTCTAATTATAGTTAATTTTCTCCTCCTTCCTATGTATAAATAAAATACCTGCCTATTTCCATAATCGCACATCTCAAGTGAAAAAGTTGCAGTTCATAAGGAAAGAAAATGAAAGGTGGTCAGTTGGTCTCAATATCTTTTTTTGTTCTACTTTTTTCAGTAGCTGCTAGACCCACCGATGTAAGTATACTTAAAAGGATCCATCTTAAGCTGTTTTTACAATACTTTCTTTTGTCAAGCTGATCTACGCGATGATCTTAATGATTTTTTTTTCCAAATGCAGAATGATTGTGTTTACACGTTGTACGTGAAGACGGGTTGGATGATGAAAGCAGGGACGGACTCGAGGATCAGTGTAGTTCTGGGCGATTCGTTCGGGCGGTCAGTTTGGATTCCAGAACTCCGTTCATGGGGTTTAATGCCATACGCCCACGACTACTTCGAACGTGGCAACCTTGATGTCTTCAGTGGGCGAGGTAGCTGCATCGGCTCTCCCTGCCGCCTCAACTTGACCTCCGATGGCTCGGAGTGGCACCATGGCTGGTACTGCGACTACATCGAGGTCACGTCCACCGGACCTCAACAACCATGCGCCCAGACCGTGTTCTATGTTGATCAGTGGTTGGCCACTGATATTCCCCCTTTCCAGTTAACGGCGTTTCGTGATGGGTGCTATATGCGGGATGAGCCTCGCAAGCGTGGCAGGAATGTGCCTCTCATTGTTGGGAATCCCGAAAGACCTGCTTGATGGCTGCCTTTTGGGTTCAAAATAGTTGCTAATAATGTGGCAGAGATGGCAGTGAGAGGTTTAATTTGGTCCGGTTGTTTCGGAGATCTTTGCATTTTTGGATCTCTAGTAGATATGCTTTTCCTTCTTAGTTCTTTAATCAATTTAAAATAGATAAATGAGTTTTGGATAGTTACACTTGGTTTTTTTTTTCTTTTTATCTCATTATACAAAATTTCTTTAAAAAATCCAAACACATCAAAATTTAAAATTTTCTTTAAAAATCCAAACACATCAAAAATTTAGTTTATTTTCACTTTTATATAGTTTAATGTTTATATATATTTGATAAAAAATATTCGATTTAAAAAAATGCTACATGGTGTTATGTGATTGGTCACCAATTTTTTTAATGTCCATTAGAAAATAGATTAAAAATTTAATTAAGACATATTTTAAGTACTAAATAGGTGTAAATTAAAAATTTAAATGTAAATCTTTTATCACTCCATTAGTGATTTAATCGAAGTTACACTCTAATATTAAATAAAAATATATCGTATAGTTTATTTTAGTTAAATATAATATATTTATATATAACTTTCAGCCTTATTTTATGGAACTAAACGAAAGATTAGATTTTTTTATATATATAATTGGAGGTAAGGAGAAATTGCTAACAACCCAAACTCTCATATTACAATATGATTGGTGGAGAAAGATTAGTTAGTCATAGTTGTTCTAATTTGATAATTTCACATATATATTTTTCAAAAATAAGCCTCAAACAGTGGGCCTTTATGTGTACAAAGGGAAGGAAGAAAGAGGCCAACTTTTATGATTTTATTGAGCGTAAAGCAATGGTCCAACTAGTGTCAGGCTCGATCCGGCCCAATCAAATTAGACTAAAAATGGATTGAAACCACGGACTCGAACCCTTATAGGTGAAGGTTTTTAGGTTTATAGGAATAAAGAAGCTCCCAAGAAAATGCTAAAAAAATCTATTATGTGCAGAATTTAATTCCTGGTTAATAAAAATAAGGAATAAATATTAAATTTATATATGAATTATAATTTAATATGTAATTTTATATATACAATTTTGGTTTAATTTAATTCTTGTAAATTGTTAATACAATTCTGATATAATATAATTTTATGTTTATATATTGCATATGATTAAATTGATATATTTATTTCTTTAAATGCATATGATTAAATTAAAATTAAAGTTTCAAGTATGCATTTGAATCACAATTAGAGTTTCACATGTAAAATTGCATCAAATTCCTGTTCATGTATAATTTTGAGATTTATTCCTAAAATAAATAATTAAAACTTTTGTTAACAATTTTGTTTTTATCAAGTTGATTGTTAAAATCAATTAACGAATAAATTAGATGTTGATGACAACCATGATTTAATCTTTTATTTTTCCATAAAAATCATAAATATATAAAATGCTAAAATATTAAAATTTTATATAAATTTATAAAAAAGTCATAACAACTTATAAATATTATAAAAGCTTATAAACATTCTAAAAAATTATTAAAAAATTATAATCTTATAAAAATATAAAATTCATAAAAATTAAATTATTACAAAATTATAAAATATATGAATTATAAAAGGTCATTTATTAGTTCCTCATCTTTTAAATTATACCTCAAAATTAAAATAAACACATAGCATTAGACCAACCATTAAATAATGTGATAATATTTCTAATTGTTAGATAATGAAATTTTGGTTTTATACTATCTAATTATACCAACAATAAAAACTAGAGATGAAAAAATAAAAAAGTAAAAAAAAAAACAATAAAAATGAGAGGGTCCCACAATTATCGTTTTATGCATGAAAGGTCAAGAAAATTTAATTCAACTAAAAATGACCCCAACAATCTAATGGCTAATTCTATCTTATGGTTAATTTGATGTCACATGCTTATTCTGATTTTAAGGGTTTAATTTTCAAAATAAGGAAGCGACAAAATGACTCATCATCGGAAGGTATTGTCCCCGTGTTTAGGATTTAGGGCAGGTTTTGTCCTAGGTCTCCGCAAAGAGATGTTGTAAAATTCATGAAGAGGGGCTCTCAGTTGGTGGAGATAAGTACACGTAAGCTCATGAAAGAGGTATTAGTGTTGTGTGCAATATTAATTATAGAGAACGCGCCTACTAGAATTCGAATCACCAACAAGCATACGTAGCTTTTACCTTGCAACAATTGTACCACTTCAGCTAAGTATTGATGGTTTGAATCCCTGTGGCACGTTCTCTGTAATTAATATTGTGCATAACACCAACACCTCTCTCGTGCACTACACCAAAACAGGTCTTTAGCGGCGCTTTTTAACGCCACTAAAGGTATTTGCGGCGCTCGGCGCTTTCACAAGCGCCGCAATAAAGGCCGCTAACGAAAACGTCGCAAACATTTGCAGCGTTTACAAACAAAAATGCCGCTAAAGACTATGTTCTTTAGCGGCGTTTTTTATTAAGCATTTTCTAAGCGCCGCTAAAGAACATGGTCGTTAGCGACGTTACTTTCTAAGCGCCGCTAAAGAACATGGTCTCTAGCGGCGTTTTTTTCTAAGCGCCGCTAAAGAAAATGTTCTTTAGCGGTGTTTTTATACAAAAACGCCACTATTTTTGGATTTTTTTATATTAAATTTTTAATTTTTTCAGCCCTCTTCTAGCAACAAATCAAAAGCAATCAGATCTAAACCAACCAAAAGCAATAAATTTATATAATATTTCAAATTAAACGAATAAAATAATATTAATATCAATAAATAAAAGTGAATCCGTATTATTTTTGCAAAAATATTAAAAGTTAAAATGATAAAAATATTTATGCAATACACTATGACGGCGGAAGTTGCGACTGAAACATCTTCATCATACTCTGAAGCTGCTGTTGGAGTTCGTCGTACATTCTGCTCTGCTCTACTTCTCTCGATTCCGCATCAGCTTTAAGTTGTAGCTGGAGTTCTTTGTATTTCTTTTGAACCTCTGCTTCTCTCGCTGCAGCCTCTGCTTCCCTCGCTGCCGCCTCTGCTTTAAATTGTAGCTGGAGTTCTTCATATTTTCTTTGAACCTCGCCAGTGGTCGCTTGCATCCGAGTCATCCGGTCTTTTAACCTCGAACTTCACTTGAGCTCGACTCCCGAAGCCATGTATTGTCGCGAATCGGATCCAAAATATTGGGTTGGGCTAACAAAAGATCCTTGAAATCGAACCCGACCATACCTTTCAGGACCCAAAACTTCAGTAATAATCTGGTTATCAATGTCTTCAAGATGAACAGAACTATCACTAGAAGCAATCGCTTCGTACTCCGCCTTTTTATCCTTTAGTTTTTCCTAAGAAATAAATTGCATAGTTAGGAACGCAATATATATTAAAAAACATATGCAACATAACAATAGTCACATTACAAGCAATGAATTAAACCATTAGAAAATAAACACTATAAATAACTAAAACAAGTCAAATCGTATTAAGTAAACGTACCATTATTTCACCGGCTTCAGGAGTCATGGGAGATCCATCTTTCTTCCTATGTGTAATTTCAAAAAGTTGAAGGCGTCCAACTTTTTGACCGGATGACAGTTCCTACAATATAGTAGTAAAAATATTGTTTAATGGAAAATTATACATATTTAACAATATTAAAAAATTAAAAATACCTCCGCCTCAGCTACACATGCAAAACTTCTCGACCCGGCTGTGTGAGTGAATTTTTGTTTCTACCTGCTGCTTTTTCCAACTTGTTCACGATCCTACGTTATGAAATTTTTAGTACGTAAATAGTAAATACTATAAACCAAAATAATTACAATAGTTTGGAAGTACGTCATACCTCGTATTTCTTCGAATGCCAAAATCTAACCGCATCTTCCCATTGCTACCTCAACATACCCGGCGGGACATTTTGCAATTTCTCATCGAAGGTTGTTTTTGTCTTATAATAATTTTTCTTCAAAGTACTTTTATTGTCTTTTCATCTTTTTCCAAATGCCTTCCTTACATAAGCATCCGAGACCTCTAAAGCAAACCTCGCCTACAAAAAACACAAATTAATAAAGTAAATATAAATGAAACTATTTCCCAAGCATTACAGATGACATTAACATTTTGTTACCTTAATATTATCGAGGGCTTGGTTTTTGTTGCTATCGGGCATTTGATGCCATGACTCGTAGTTGATAGGCAACATATTCGCATTTCGTGCTAAAATGCCCATGTATCCTGCTAAAAGTCGAGCTTCTGATCCAACAGGCTGACCAAAACTATTTCGTCCAACTTTGACACGCTCGACTGGATCTAACTCGTATAACTCTCTAAGTAGCATACGTCATCGACCTCTGCGCGTCCCACCATTTTCAGCTACAAATGGTATATTATAATATAATAATTTGAAAAATAAATCAATTATAAGTCAACACGCATGTAAATTAAATGTAAAATTATTTTGAACTTCTATAGGATCCTCAGCTGTAATCGAAACCTTCGAATATCCAATTGCTGTCTGTTGTTCAGTACTATTTGTTTCTGTCGAGTTTGGATCATTTTGAACAATGCTTCCCCTTAGTATTTTTCTTTTAGGCATTTTATCTGCAATACACATAAAATAGTTGAAAACTTAATAACTAATTACAACAATAATAGCACATATAAAATAGTTGAAATATATAATAAGACCAAGATTTAAATTATGATATTACGTATAATTAAACAATCGTAAAATCTTACTACATCATTATTCGTAAATATCTTCATCCGTATCCTGACGTACCCATTGAAATTGTGCACTAGTACTAGGGATATTATCGTTTAAGTTTTGTTCTGGAAAGAGCAAAGTTTCTGATCTGTCGTCGATGTTATCTCTACTTCCACTGCCTATGTCAAACAAGTCTCTAGGGATGTTACGGAGTACAACGTACCAACCCTCATCAGTTGGATCTTTTGAGTAAAAAACTTGTTTGACTTGATATGAGAATACATACGGCTTATCTATCAGTTGTTGTCCTGTGTGAATCAATCGGTCAAAGTTCACCATTGTAAAACCAAATTGATCTTGCTTAATTCCACGAGCTGTATTAACATCGGCCCAATCACCTCGAAATAAGACAACTTTCCATTTGCCGTAATAATCCAACTCAATTATGTCAGTAAGATGTCTGAAATATTCCACATTTCCCTCGATAGGATTATTGTCCCTAGCACTAGCATAACTTGTAATTGCAGAATTAACAACTATTCCACAATTTTGCGTTCTCCTCAACCTCTCGCGATATTTTGTATGAAATCTGAATCCGTTGATGAGGAACGCACTATATATTTTAACCACTCGATTTGGACCTTGGAAGAGCCGTTTAACTTCGTCGTTTACGTTCTTCCCACTCCAAACCTATTGAATGGAAAGTAAACTGAGAAATTAAAAATGTTATGAGAAAACATTATTATTTGTAAGCGGAAGCTCCAACTGCATGCCGTTTGGCTTAACCATTCATAAAAAGATTCTGTAAACAATTTATTGATATCTCAATGTTGTGTTCTTCGGGAGCGCGAACGAGATCTCAATATTTGTTTGTACTCACTATGTTAAAAAAAATGTTCACTTTGTTAGAAGATAAACAATTATTAGTTTGATAAATATTTATCAAATTTGTAGAACTTACTTCCGTAAAGGTTCCAATGATTCGTGGTGAAACAGAACATATCGATGTGCTTGTACCCACGATAAATGATCTAATTCTGCAATTTCAACTTTACCGATTGGTTCTCCAAAACTTTGGAACAAATAAGTATCGGCTAAGTTATGATTCGTGAGTCCAGCATTCCTATTTGGTCTGTTCAACCTTGTTTCAACATCCTCCAAATATTTTGAGCAGAAGGTCATACATTCCTCTTCCAAGTAGCCTTCAGCAATCGATCCTTCTGGATATCGCTTGTTGCGGCAATAAGACTTTAATTTGGATAGGAACCTAAACACAATATATAACATTCTCAAAAGTTGTAACTAAAGGCATAGAGGTGAATGAAGGAAAAATTTAAAAATTTTAATTAACACCTTTCTATGGGATACATCAATCGATAGAAAACGGGTCTGCCAAGAATTGCTTCATGCGGGAGATGGATTATCAAGTGAACCATAATGGTGAAGAAGGAAGGTAGGAAGATTTTCTCCATGTTGCATAAAGTCAAAGCGACTCGATCCTGTACCTTCTGAAGTTCTTGAACATCCTAAAATTTACCACAAATGGCTTTCATTATATTGGATAGTTCAATTATACAAGACGTCACATTCTTGGACATACAACATCGTAGAGCAACTGGCAATAAATCTTGCATCAAGATGTGATAGTCATGTGATTTTAGAGAATATAATCTTCGATCTTTAACACTAACACATCGAGATATATTTTATGCATACGCATCTGGAACCTTTATATCCTTCAACACCATGCAAAACAGTTCTTTCTCCGTCTTGGACATTGAGAAAATAGAAGGCGGCAACTGATATTTCCCATTCGAAAGTGGATTCGGATGAAGATCAGGTCGAATTCCCATCTGAACTAAATCAAGTCGACTCTGAAGATTGTCTTTTGATTTTCCGTCTACATTCAAAATTGTACTGACAATGTTCTCGCAGACATTTTTCTCAATATGCATAACATCAAGATTGTGTCGTAATAGGTGGTGCTCCCAATAAGGCAACTAAAAAAAAACACTTCTTTTTTTCCACAAGTCCGCCTCATTAGGATCATCCTCTTCATCGGAGTCATCATCAGCTGCATCATTTGATCTTTTATTTCTTTGCGTGTTTGCATGTTGGTTCATCTTCCCATAACTAAAATTCATATCTTCCAACATTAACAAGATTTCAGATCCACTTGTCTGCGAGGGAGCTTCTCTGAACTCTTCAATACAGTCAAATGTCGAACTCTGAAATCTAAATCTATGATTTTTCGGTAACCACCGACGGTGCGCCATGTAAGAGAACTTCTTCCCATTGTATAACCATTGCGAACATGTTTGTGCAGCACAACAAGAACACGCATAACGACCCTTGGTACTCCAGCCGGATAAATTGGCATAAGCGAGGAAGTCATTAATGGTCCACATCAAAACTGCACGTAAATTAAAGTTCTCCTTTTTCAGTACATCGTATGTCTCGACACCAACCCATAATTGTTTTAACTATTCAATAAGTGGCTGTAAATAAATGTCGATATCATTTCCGGGCCCTTTCTCTCCAGGGGTAATCATAGATAAGATAAGGGAAGATTGCTTCATGCAAATCCACGGAGGCAGATTGTAAGGATAATCATAGATAAAATTAAGAGTAAATTTTAGTAAAAAATATACTTAAAAATATTTATTTAAGTAATGTAAGATATAAATTTTAAAAAATTATATTCGAACAATATATATATTAGTAATAAGTTAAATTAAATTGTAAAAATATAAACATATATATATTTTTAATATTAATAAGTTAAATAAAAACTAAAATGTGTCAAAATCATTGTTGCCTATGTATTATGTTAATTTTCCTTTACAGCACATAGTACTATACAAGTTGAGATTCATAATGTTCTTACTTGTAAGATAGAATCATCAAATTGAACCAATCCTCTCTAACATCCTTTTGTCATCACAAAACTTAGAACCACATCAAAAGAAAAACTTTAATTTTGACAAATAATATTTTTCTCAATGTTTAGCAAACTGAGATCCAAAATAATCTAAACTGGACAACCTCCTCAAGATGGAGCAGTGGGGGAACCATTCGGTTTTTGTTTCCACTTGCTTCACACTTCATTCAACAGAAAATAACAAAATAGAAAACAGAAAACAGAAAATAGAAAACAGAAAATAAAGAAATATAAAAATGGTACAGAAACATAACATGCTAGAGAAACAGAAATTTATGTGTCCATATTCCTTTCAAAGCTGCAAGATTTGTTACCAAGTAAAAAATTGATTTTCATGAAAGAAATCCGAACAAATAAATACATTTTATGATTTAAGTAAAGTCTATATTTGATTATGAATCAGTTTATAGTTCCTATTCCTAAATACGTAAAAAGAAAACTATATATAATAAAGAGATTGAATCAAAAATGTATATAAATTTATATAAATTTTAAACTAGATATTAAAACTATATATATTATATATTAAAATGTATATAAATTTTAAATATATTATAAAAGCAAAAAATCAAAAAAAAAAAGATTGAATCTCATATTTCAACCAAAAACATTACTTTGCTCTTTAGAAATTTGAACTTACAAGTTTTGAACAGTGTTGTAGTGTTCAGTTCCTTACCACTATTGGATTTTTTCTAATAGTAGTGTAGTAGCCCTACCATAGCAAATATTAATAGATATCATTCAATAGGTTTTGAACAAGGTAGCAATTTTCGACAGAACAGAAAGCAGTAAATGATTCAACAAGGTAGCAATGGAAACTAACTTTATTACCCATATACTTTAATTACAGTCAAAAAACTAAGCAGCAGGCTTAAGTATGCAATTTTCCAATACCTTGTAACATGTCATCTCGTTTGTTTTTGGAAAAATCTATATATATATATATATATATTATGCAGTTTGGGACAAGCTAATATCAAAACCTAATTTACACAAAACTAAAAAGATGCATAACCATGTCAGTTAGTTTGCTGGCACAGTTATTTAAAAACAAAAAATAATTCCCACAATCTTGTTTCAATTCTGTATATACATATACATATACATATACATATACATATACATATACATATACATATACATATACATATACATATATATAAATTTTCCCATTTTTTCAGCTCTACTATATGAAATGTCCATATCCAAAGGTCGATATCCATTTCCCGGACATAAAAATCCAATTTTTATTCAACATTAACAACCTATAACGTTTTCTCAATTTGAAATGAGAAAATCCAAATGCTCAAAAGCCCCAAATTCCAGATATATTCGAAAGACCCTTAATGCATTCACGCAATTAGTAAATATTTGTTCAAATTCGGTATTCCAGAAACATTCGCGCTTGAAGAAGATGAAGGAAGTAGTTGAACATACCGATGGTTATGACACCTACACGCATTTGAGGTCGTGATGCAAGAAAGCGCATTTGCACCGTAATGTATTATGTCGGGTTTGAGGAACTGTTAGGGATTAGGGAAATTTTAAGGGTTTGGGAGGGTGAGAGGTTGGGGATGGAGAATCGGGTTTTAGCTTCAGTTAAAAGGATGGGGAAAAAACGACGTCATTTTAATCAAAATAATTAACCCATTTGCGACGTTTATATACCAAATACCACTAGTAATATGATCAAACGTCGCTTCCGATCGATTAACTCAAACTCATGGCGTTTTAGAGAAAACGACATCGTCTCCATAAAAATTAAAACATTTTTGCGGCGTTTACTAAAAGCGCCACTAAAAGTAAATAAGAAAACGGAGCCATTTTCCTAAACAATTTCTGTAATTTACAGCGTTTATACATAAGCGCCACTAAATATCAGGCCAAACGCAGTCGTTTAACTCGAACTCCTGGCGTTTTAGAAAAATCACCACTAATAATATAGATAAAACGGCAGCGTTTGCGTAAATCTTAAAACATATTTGCGGCGATTTAAAAAAGCGCCAATAATAAAAACTGAAACGACGCAGTTTCCTTAACCCATAATACATATTTGCCGCGTTTTCAAAAATCCCCACTAAAAGCAAATAATAAAACGGCGCCGTTTTCCTTAACAGTTACATTAATTTGCGGCGTTTTTCTAAAGCGCCACTAAAAGCAAATAATAAAACGGCGCAGTTTTTTATCAAATGGTATTAATCTCAGCCAAAAACTGCACCATTTTGTCTTCATTATTAAGAATATTTTGTGGCGTTTTTCATAAAATGCTGCTAATGTCTAGTTTATAGCGGCGTTTTTCATAAAAACGCCACTAGTACATTACATTTTCTATTGAAACGCCGCCGTTTTGGCAAATTTTAATGCATAGTTTTGTTAATTTAGGTAATATTTTAAAAAATTAGATAAAATTATCAATTTCAGTTTTTTAAGTAATATTTATAAAAATTAGGTAAAAATAAAAATTTTAGTTTTTTATTTCTTTTTTATTTTTATTTTAATTTTTTTGTAATTTTTACAATTTTTTTACAATTTTACAATTTTTACAATTTTAAATTATTATATTCAAATTATTATATATTGCATATCAATTTTAAATTAATAATCTTTACAATTTATTATTATCTCTTTTACAATTATATAAAGAACTTATTTAATGTATAAATTAAAAAAGTACTAATTAATCCAAATTTTAAACCCTAACCCTACTCCAAATCCCTAACCCCTAACCCCTAACCCTTAATCCCTAACCCCTAACCCCTAAACCTTATTTAATATATAATTAAAATACACTAATTAATCTAAAACCTAAACTCTAACCTAACATCGAATTTATAAACCCTAAATCCCTAAATCCCTAACTCTTAACATCTAACCCCTAACCCCTAACCCCTAACCCTTAACCCCTAACCCTTAACCCCTAACCCCTAACCCTTAACCCATAAACCTTAAATCACATTAACCCTTAAACCAGAATCCCTAATCCATAATCTCTAATTCCATAATCTATAAAACTTAAAATTGTAACTCCTAAACCGGTCTTAAATCCTAAATTAACCATATATATATACCCTAACAATATTTATTAAACCCTAAACTATAATAATAATTAAATTAAATATTTTAAAATTAATACTATCTTATCTCTTACAATTATATTTGAAATAATTTAGTATATAAATTAAAAATCAATAGTATTTTAATTTATCCATTTTTAACAAATATTTTAAATTATTTTAAATCCCTGAGTATTAGCGGCGCTTACATAAAAACGCCACTAAATCCTCGAAAGCTCAAAAAACGGCGTCGATGGGCTGAAGTATTTTTGTGGCGCTTTACCAAAAACGCCGCTAAAGACCTGACCATTAGCGGCGCTTACATAAAAACGCCACTAAATCCTTCTCAGCTCAGAAAATGGCGTCGTTGGGCTGAAGTATTTTTGCGACGCTTTCCCAAAAACACCGCTAAAGACCTGACCATTAGCGGCGGTTACATAAAAACGCCACTAAATCCTCGAAAGCTCAGAAAACGGCGTCGTTAGGCTAAAGTATTTTTGCGGCGCTTTCCCAAAAACGCCGCTAAAGACCTGAACATTAGCGGCGCTTACATAAAAACGCCACTAAATCCTTCTCACCGTAAAATAAATGTTGGTCAAGTATTTTTGCGGTGCTTTCCCAAAAACGCCGCTAAAGACCTGACCTGTAGCGACGCTTACAGAAAAACGCCATTAAATCCTTCTCAGCTCAGTAAACGGCGTCGTTGGGCTGAAGTATTTTGCGGCGCTTTCCCAAAAACGCCGCTAAAGACCTGACCAGCAGCGGCGCTTACATAAAAACGCCATTAAATTCTTCTCAGCTCAGACAACGGCGTCGTTGGGCGAAAGTATTTTTGCGGCGCTTTCCCAAAAACGCCGCTAATGCTTATTTTCAGCAGCGTTTTCCATGGAGCGCCGATAATGATAGATCTTTAGCGGCATTTTTTATCCAACTGCCGCTAAAAACGCGGCTAAAAGTCAGTTTTGGCGTAGTGGTGAGTTTGTAAGTACTTATTTCCACCAATCGTGGCATCCTTTCGTGAATTGTACACCAGTTCTCTGTGAAGGTCGATGGCAAAACCCCGATACAATAACAATACCTTTTGTTAAGGGGTCTGATCTATTGAATCTCAAGTTGATGACACTATGAAAACTTCTCTTAAGAGAGAGTCCGATTTCCACTCAACAATATGTAATCCATTGTCTTTCACTTGGTAAAAGTACCAAAATCAAATCACATTTTGGTACATTTTTTGAAGGACAAATTAATCCATTTATCTTAAATCAAATAGTAAAATAATCATTTCTATTTAAAATTTCGCCTAGTTTCTCCGGAAAAGAAAATAACAAAATAATTGCACGTAACTATCATCTAAACCTTAGATCTACTCGGACCAATTTCTAATAGTAAAATGTGATAAAATAATCAGGGAAGTCACCAATAAAAGCCGATTTTTTTTCAAAATTTACCGAAATCTAAGCTGACGTGGACGCGATGTCGGCCACGTGTGAACAATACCCCAAAGGTCAAAATTTTGACCGCTGCCTCCCCAACGGTAAGAAAAAAACTATAAATACCCCCTACCCCTTTATTTTTTTCACAAACAAATCTTATCTAATATTTCCTCTCTAATCCTCTCAATCTTTTTCCAAAATTCTCTCAATTTCCTTCCAAAATTCTCTAAAACCCATATTTAATTTCAATTTCCTCTCAATTTCCTTCGAAAATTCTCTCAAATCCATATTTAATTTCAATTTCCCCTCAATTTCATTTTTTAAAATAATTTTAAAATTTTTTATATTTTTAAAAATAATTTTAAATTTTTTTATATTTTCATCAATGGCTGGATCATTGATTCGTCTTGATAGGAATCACATATCGGTGAAGCAAATGAAAATGGTAAGTATTAAATTTAATTTTTAAATATTATTTAAGATTTTTTTATTTATGTATTTTTAGATAATTATTAATTTATTATTTGTTATAAAAGTCTGAAGATCGGGTATTGGAATGCAATATCCGGAATATGCATTCTCCTCTATCACCGTTAGTAGAGAACTACCCGCGGGAAGCGGGTTTTTGGCACGTGGCGACGGTAGGCCGGGGATGCAAGTTTGACCCGAAACTGATTAGTGCGTTGATCGAGAGGTGGAGACCCGAGACGCACACATTTCATCTTCCATGTGGAGAGTGCACTGTCACTCTAGAAGATGTCGAGATGCGCTTGGGATTGTCGGTGGGCGGGCAACCAACACGGTTCCGCCAATCTAGGAATTGGGAGGCGGTGTGCTACGAGCTTTTGGGCGCTATTCCGGAAAAAATGGATGGAGGTAAGGTCAAGATGGGCTGGTTACGTGCCACATTCCCCGATCCGAATGCAAATTCAACCGAAATTGAAAGAATCTGATATGTTCGATCATACATTCTTCAAATAATTGGAGGTTATCTGATGCCCGACACGTCACAGAGCCGTGTACATCTAAGGTGGCTACTAAAACTCGTTTATTTTAGAAGAGCCGGTGAATTTAGTTGGGGGCCTGCCGTCTTGGCAACATTATATCGGGAGATGTGCGGGGCGACGCGACCGAGGAGAGCAAACATCGGAGGTTGCCTGTCACTATTGCAATCATGGGCACAGTTTCGCTTTCCATTTCTACGTCCTCGAGTGAACCACCCATATACATTCCCACTCGTAACGAGGTAAATTTTATATTACATTTTGGAATTATTATATAGATTTTGTTAGAATAAAAGTATGCTAAAAATTTATTTAATTAGGTGGAACCATCCGGCAAGTTATCGTGGATTACCGTCTGAACTTGAAGATATACGACTTCTATTGGACCAACGGTCGGAAGCAAAAGTAAGTATTATTGCAAATAGATATTTCCATGCATTCGCTAGTCGATTGATATTTAGTATTTAGTATTTAGTATTATGTATATAACTAATATTTTTATCATGTTCATATAGTTTCAATGAACACTATACGAGGATCAGGCAATTCAGGTAGTAACCCCGGAAGAGTTTTTACAAAATCCAAACGCTTGGCACGTGAAAGTGGTGTTGATCAACTATGCAACCGTGGAGCCCCACCGATGCATGAGTGCTACTGACGGTTTGATGTAGACAACCGATTCCTGCGGACCCTGAGGAGTTTGACGAGCACCACAAAATCGACCTTCGGCTATTAGGTACTGATTGGCCTAGATACTGGTCCGAGTACACGGAAATGTGGGAAAATCGGCATGAATATCTACCTACTCGGGAACAAATCATCATTCTGGAGTTAGCGGGTGTTCCAGAATACATGTCATGGTTTAGGATCTATGGCAAGTCGTATTTACTTACGCCAGAGGAGAGGCAGCGGCAAATACGTGTTGGAAGGGAAAAGCACGGGCCTCTAAATCCAAGACGAGAAGACTACGAAGGCAACCCCTCAACGAGGCCCAGACAGTCACTCGGCTCATCATCAGCTGCCATGCAATCACCGGTCCAACGAGAGTACCGACGCAATTACCTGACGCAGCAAATCAACAGATGATACCCACGTAACCGCCTTTCCCTATGATGCTAGGTGTGTTTCCTAGCCCTTATATGTACCCTAACCCTTACATGTATACTTTGCCGAATACTATGGCAGGTTGGAGCCAAATGCCCGGTTCAGCTCCATTTCCTGTTATGCCGAGCGAACCGGCGATATCTAGGCCAGCGACGCAGGAGGAATCGCACATGCCTTCGGGGAGCTCTCCTTTTTACCAATCGCCAGCAATGTATGACTTTCAAACACCGTCGCCCTTCATGATGCAAACACCTCCACATACACTATTATTTGAAGGTGGATCATCGTCCCAAGTCCGACAACCAGATGCCGAACCGGAAGAACCACAATCACTACCGGAGGAAGAACAACCGCCGCCAGAAGCTAGAGGAAGAAGGAATCCAGTGCATAACCGTCGACGGCCGCCATGTGAAACCGAATCCCCCGGGCATAGACATTGATATAATAGGCATAGAAATTTTTTCGAGTTATTTTGATATTATTTGATATAATAAAATAGAAGTTCTATTTGATGTTATAAAAACCCTAATTTACTAAAAAACCCTAACCGTAAACTAACTTAATTAAAAACCCTAACCCTAAACTAACTTAATTGAAAACCCTAACCCTAACCTAACTTAATTAAAAACCCCAACCTAACTTAATTAAAAATCCTAACCCTAACCTAACTTAATTAAAAACTCTAACCCTAAACTAACTTAATTAAAAACCCTAACCTAGCTTAATTTAAAACCCTAACCCTAACCTAACTTAATCACACTTCTGCACCATCCGGTCTGGGCTCTCGAGGTGGATCCACATCGGAGTCATCTTCAACCCACAATCATCTGCGGCGTCGGCGTCCCTCACGGTTAACGTGTCGTGGTAATACGTCATCCTTCTTCTAGGCATTTGATAACGTCCCCAATTGGATGTAGATTGCCATCCACTAGAACTTGATCACGTTACCCGATGCGTATTTCCGACATCAAGCGTCGAGCCACCGCGTACATGTCCCATCCACAAGCAGTGTCTTGCGGAGGATGTGCATTCGACACCGCTAGAACATGGGCATTACGTATTTTGTAACCCGCTAAGCAAGTGTCGGCCAAAGGTCGTGTATACATCTCGAATACGGCGGAAGTACATCGATTGGCGGCGTAAATTGTACATATAAATCAATATAAGTTGCTCCACTAGCAAGATAAGTCGCACAATTGCCTCCAAGCTACGAGCACCTTTTATGTCGAGCAGTCATATGTCACGGATCAACACAAGAACAAAATCGATCGTGATTGACGAACTTTCATTCGCGTCGTTCAGAATATTTCGCCTAATTCTTTTACGAAGTTCATCAAATCTATGTTGGGTTAAATGGCGATCGCTGTATTCTCCGACAAAAAATAACACCATTCTCGGTGTGACAAACCTCACCATCATAGTAAATACTTGACACTATCGTTCACTCATTTTGAAACTCTAAGTTTCTTAGCCTCTCTAAATTGTTTACGCTATGACTTATCATTCTAAGAACATTTTACATCTAATTTATAGCCTCACCAAAACTTGCTTATCAGAGCAAAATCGCGTCCACGGTAGCGATTTCATAATTTCTTCTCAAATAGCATCCTGGTAGAAGCAATTTTATACTATTTGCTCAGAAACGTCAACAAAAACATTATTTCTTACATGACCTACTCTAGCAAAATCGCGTCCACGAGGGCGCAATTTCACAATTTCTTCTTAAATAGCATCCTCGTGAAGCAATTTTATACTATTTGCTCGAAGCGTCAAAAAATTATTTCTTACATGACCTCTTGTAGCAAAATCGCGTCCACGAGGCGCAATTTCTAATTCTTCTCAAATAGCATCTGGTAGAAGCGATTTTATACAATTTGACCGTAAACGCCAACTCAATTAATTTATTCGGGACCTAAAACCCTAAAAACTCGAACCTAAACCCTAAAGCCAAAAAAACCAAACGTTAAAAATACGTCAAAATCGCGTCCCGTGAACGCTTACATGGCGGACATCGCGTCACGACAAATACGACTGGCGACGTGGAAGGAGATCGCGTGCTTGAGGAAGCGATTTCCTTCCACGTCAGCAGGTCGCGCTAACGTGGACGCGATATCCTGACATGTACCCTGACATCGAGCTGACGTGGACGCGATTTACCGGAAAATAGACCATTCTGGTAAATAATCAAAAAAGCGGCCTATTTCGGTAAATTTTGAAAAAAAATGGCTTTTTTTTTTATAAATTACCCAAAATAATCAATGTATTCTTTGGCTAATTTACCAAAAAAGCCCATTTTATTTAAAAATTACGGAAAAGGGTCGGTTTTTTAATTATTTACCGGAATGGGCCATTTTTCGCGAAATCGCGGCCACGTCTGCGCGATGTCGGGGTACATGAGAGGAGATCGCGTCCACGTCAGCGTGACCTGCCGACATGGAAGGAAATCGCGTTTTTGAGGAAGCGATTTCCTTCCACGTCAGCAGGCCGCGCTTACGTGAACGCGATTTGCCGACGTAGCACGGTACCGGGGATGCGATTTTGACGCTGATTTTACATTTGTGTTTTCTGGCTTTTAGGGTTTAAGGTGCAGGCTTTTTAGGGGTTAGGGTCTCGAAAAAATTTTGAGTTGACGATCCGTCAAATAGTGGGAAATCGCTTCTACTAGGATGCTATTTGAGAAGAAATTGTGAAATCGTGGCCTCGTGGACGCGATTTCAGACAAAGGGTCATGTAAGAAATAATTTTTGATGTTTTCGAGCAAATAGTATAAAATCACGATACAATGATGCTATATTGGGTAGAATTGTGAAATCGCTACGTGTGGACGCGATTCGCCACTGCTTGGTCATGTAGGAAATAATTTTTTTGACGCTTCGAAAGAATAGGTCAAATCGCTACCGTGGACGCGATTTTGCTACAAGAGCAAGTTTAATGAGGCTATAAATTAGGCGTAAAATGTTCCATGTAATGCATAACTCACAAGAGAAAAATTTTAGAGAGGCTAAGAAACTTAGAGTTTCAAAATGAGTGAACGATTAGTGTCAATTATTTACTACGATGGTGAGGTTTGCCACACCGAGAATGGTGTTGTTTTTTGTTGGAGGATACGGTGCGATCGCTATTTAGCCAAAACATAGATTTGACAGAACTCCAGAAAAGAATTAGGCGAAATCTTCTAATGACGCCAATAAAAGTTCTGTCGTTGACGATCGATTTTGTTCTTCTCGTTGATTCGGTGACATATGACTCGCTCGACATAAAAGGTGCTCGTAGCTTGGAGGCAATGGTGCGTACTCATCTTGCTAGCGAGCAACTTATATTGAGTTATATGTACAATTTACGCCGCTAATCGATGTACTTTCGTCCTGTTCGAGATGTATACACGACCCCTGGCCGACACTCGGTTAGCGTGTTACAAAATACGGAACATCCCATGTTCGGTAGCGGTGTCAAATGCACTTCCTTCCCAAGACACTCTGTCGGTGGATAGGACATGTACGTCGGTGGCTCGACGTTTGACGCAGGAAATATGAGCTGGGGTTCTGCATCAAGTTCTACTAGATGGCAATCTACATCCAATTGGGGACGTTATCAAATGCCCAGAAGAGGGGATGACGTACTACCTACGACATCAACCGATGAGGGGACGTCGTACGCTGCAGATGATTGTGGGTCAGAAGGTGACTTCGATGTTGATCCACCTCGAGAGCCCGGGCCGGATGGTGCAGAGGTGGGATTATTTTCTGAACCGGAGCCTATTCCAACAGAAGGTGAAGATGGTGATAGGAGTGCAGATGATGAAGAAAATCCACGATTCAGAGCATACTCACCTCCAGCCCACATGCATAATGTCGATTCAGAGCTACCTTTTATTCAATTATTAATTGATAATTGTATTAATTGTTAGTAAAATTATCAAATTACTACAATTTCTTAAATGTTAGTACCAGTCAAAACATTTTACGAAATCCAACATTATGTAAAACTAGATAGTCTTAAATGGTTAGTAAGATTATCAAATCCGCTGTAGTATGTTAGGGTGTTAACATTAATTAAATTAGGTTAGGTTTAGGATTTAGGTTTATTAGCTTAGGTTAGGGTTTTACATTGTTAGATTAGGGTTTTAATTAAGTTAGGGTAGGGTTTTAAATTAAGTTAGCTTAGGTTTTTAATTAAATTAAGTTAGGTTAGGTTTTTAATTAAATTAGGTTTTTAATTCAATTAGGTTAGGTTTTTAATTGTTAGATTAGGTTTTTAATTAAGTTAGGTTTTAAGTTAAGTTAGGTTAGGTTTTACATTGTTAGGTTAGGTTTTTAATTGTTAGGTTAGGTTTTTAATTGTTAAGTTAGGTTTTTAATTAAATTAAGTTAGGTTTTAAGTTGTTAGGTTAGGTTTTACATTGTTAGGTTAGGTTTTAATTAAATTAGGTTTTAATTCAATTAGGTTAGGTTTTTAATTCAATTAAGTTAGGTTAGGTTTTAAATTAAGTTAGGTTAGGTTTTTAATTAAATTAAGTTAGGTTAGGGTTTTTAATTAAATTAGGTTAGGTTTTTAATTAAATTAAGTTAGGTTAGGTTTTTAATTAAGTTAGGTAGGGTTTTAAATACTGAGCTTAGCTTAGGGTTTTTAATTAAATTAAGTTAGGTTAGGTTTTTAATTAAATTAAGTTAGGTTTTAAGTTGTTAGGTTAGGGTTTTACATTAAGTTAGGTTAGGTTTTTAATTAAATTAGGTTTTTAATTCAATTAGGTTAGGTTTTTAATTCAATTAAGTTAGGTTTGGGTTTTAATTCAATTTGGTTAGGGTTTTAATTAAATTAAGTTAGGTTAGGTTTTTAATTAAATTAGGTTAGTGTTTTTAATTAAATTAAGTTAGGTTAGGGTTTTTAATCAAATAATGTCAAAAAAACTTGGAAAAATTTCTATGTGTATTACATCATCATTAACTTCTATTTCATTACATAGGGTAATCAATGTCTATGACCAGGGGATTCGGTTCCACATGGCGGTGGTCGATTGATTCTGCTACCGGATTCCTCCTTCCTCTAGCTTCCTGGCGGTTGTTCTTCCTCGGTGGTGATTGTTGTTCTTCCGGTTCGGCATCCGCTTGTCGAACTTGGGACAATGATCCACCTTCAAAGAATAGTGAATGTGGAGGTGTTTGCATCATGAACGGCGACGGAGTTTGAAAGCCATGCGTTGCTGGCGATTGGTAAAAAGGAGAGCTCCCCGACGGCCCCCATGCGACCCTCCTCGGTGATGGCCTAGTTATCGGTGGTCCGCTCGGCATTACAGGAAATGGAGCTGATCCAGGCATTTGGCTCCAACCTGCCATAGGATTCGGAAAAGGATACATGTATGGGTTAGGGTACATATAAGGGCTAGGAAACATACCTGGCATCATAGGGAAAGGCGATTGCGTGGGTATCATCTGTTGAATTGCTGCATCAGGTGACTGCGTTGGTGCTCTCGTTGGGGACGCTGCTTCCATGGCCGCTGATGATGAGTCGACTGAATGTCTGGGCCTTGTTGATGGGCTGCCCTCGTATTGTTGTCCCCTTGGATTTAGAGGCCCGCGCCTTTCCCTTCCGACACGTAATTGCCGTTGCCTCTCCTCTGGCGTAAGTAAATACGACTTCCCATGGATCCTAAACCATGGCATGTATTCTAGAACGCACGCTAACTTGGGAACGATGATTTGTTCCCGAGCAGATAGATAGTCATGCCGATTTTCCCACATTTCCGTGTAGTCTGACCAGTATCTAGGCCAATCCGTACCTAATAGCCGAAGGTCGATTTTGTGGTGCTCGTCAACCACCTCAGGGTCCGCAGGGATCGGTTGTCTACATCCAAACTGTCGTAGGACTCTGTCTGTCTGGTGGGGCTCCACAGTTGCGTAGTTGATCAACACCACTTTCATGTGCCAAGAGTTAGGGTTTTGTAAAAACTCTTCCGGGATTACTGCCCGGATTGCCGGATCCTCGTATGGTGTTGAAACTACATGAACATGATAGAAATATTACTTATATACATAACCCTAAATATCAATCCACTAGCGAATGTATGGAAATATCTATTTGCAATAATACTTAGTTCTGCTTCCGACTGTTGGTCCAATAGAAGTCGTATATCTTCAAGTTCAGACGGTAATCCAGGATAACTCGCCTGATGGTTCCACCTAATTAAATAAATTTTTAGCATACTTTTATTCTTACAAAATCTACATAACAATTTCAAAATGTAATATAAAATTTACCTCGTTACGAGTGGGAATGTATATGGGTGGTTCACTCGAGGACGAGAAATGGAAATCAAACCGTGCCCATGATTGCAGAGTGATGGCATCCTCCGATTTTTGCTCTCCTCGGTTTGGTCGCCCAAGACATCTCCCGATATAATGTTGCCAAGACGGCAGACCCCAACTAAATTCGCGGCCCTCTAAAATCAACGAGTTTTAGCAGACCACCTTAGATGTACACTCTCGTGACGTGTCGGCCATGAGATAGCCTCCAATTATTTGAAGAATGTATGCTCGAGCATATCGGATTCTTTCAATTTCGGATGAATTTTCATTCAGATCGGGAAGGTCGCACGTAATCAAATTTCATCTCCACCTTACCTCCATCCATTTTATCCTAACGGCGCCCAAAGCTCGTAGCACACCGCCTCCCAATTGCTAGATTGGGCGGACTGGCCACTGGGTGCCCGCCCACCGCAATCCCAAATGCAGATGGACATCTTCTAGAGTGATAGTGCACTCTCCACATGGAAGATGAAATGTAAAGCGCTCGGGTCTCCACCTCTCGATCAACGACCGATCGGCTTGGCTCCAACTTGCATCCCCGGCCTACCATCGCCACGTGCAAAATCCCGCTTCCTGAGGTAGTTCTCTACTAACGGTGATGGAGGAGCATGCATATTCAATATTGCATTCCAATACGCGATCTTTAGCCTTTTATAACAAAAAATAAATTAATAAATATCTAAAATATATAAATAAAAATATCTTAAATAAAATATAAAATTTAAATTTAATACTTACCATGTTCATTTGCTCCACCGATATGTGATTCAGATCAAGACGAATCAATGATCCTACCATTGTTGAAAATATTAAAATTATTTTTAAAAAATAAAAATTGTAAAATTTTCTTTAAAAATGAAATTTAATGGAAAATAAATTTAATATGGATTTGGAGATTTTTGAAGGAAATTGAGAGGATTTTGGAAGGAATTTGAGAGTTTGAGAGAATTTTGGAAGGAAATTGAGAGAATTTTTTAAGGGAATTGAGAGAATTTTTGAAGAAAATTGAGAGAATTTGTTTGTGAAAATAAAAGGGTGGGGGTTTATATAGTTTAAAAAATTTTACCGTTAGGGGGCAACGGTCAATTTTTTGACCGTTGAAACCGTTTCACGCTAAGGGTAATCGCTTCCGTCGTCAAGCGACTGCCGACGTGGAAGGAAATCGCTTCTCAAGGACGCGATTTCCTTCCACGTCGGCAGTCGCTACCGACGTGACGCGATCTCCTGTCAAGTTCCCCGACATCACGCTGACGTGGACGCGATTTCGCGGAAAATGACCCATTCCAGTAAATAATTAAAAAATCGACCTATTTCTGTAATTTAAAAACAAAAAAGCTTTTTTTGGTAATTTGGCCGTATTCTTTAATGTAATCCACAGCAATTAATATACTCGACGCGACTCTTATTAGCATAGCTTTACTTTTACCTCGCTCTCGCAAAATTTCTGAGAGTTTTTTTTCAAATATATCCCTCCAATCAATTACTTTATTCATTTAATTTGCTAATTAGTTTAATCTTTAGCTAGCACAATCCAAAGACATCATTTGCTTTTCTATTGAATTTTGTCAAGAACCAAAACAAGCAAATCTCAACTGGTAAGACCAGATTCAATATGTCTAAAGCTTCGTCGACGGTTCCCTCTGAAACTCCCAAAGACGGTGACCGTGCAAATCTGTCTCGTACTTTGAAGTACTTATTGGGTTCGTTATTTCAACTTTTAATTCTTTCCCTTTTTATTTATAATTGTAACGCTAGTTAGTTGTGTTTATCTGTTTTTCCTTTTCTAATTTTTTTGGGTTGAATTTCGTTTGGGTGATTTAGCTACACAGTTTTTGTCAAGAGGAATCCCATTCATATTCAATTCATGGATAGTGAGGCACCTCACCCAGGAGGACTATGCGGTAGCAGCAACTAATGCTCTTCCCTTCATTTCTCAATCATTAGAATTCACCTTCACTTCACTATAGATTGATTTCTTCTTCTTTTGTAGGTGTATGCTGTTCAGTTCCATCTATTTGTGACGTGTATTTTGTTTCTTAGCCGCGAAGGATTCCGGCGAGCCTGCATGCGTGCTGATATTAAATTGTGGTTTCTCTCTCCTTTTTCATTGATTTCAGTATATGTTCTTTCGTTTATTTGCTTCGTTATAGTAAATTTTGCTTGTTTGTTATATTCTTCATATAATGCTTCATATGCAGGCAGTGGGCAGTAACTTAGGTCTTATGGCTTTACATGATGTTATATAAGAAGTAATAAGGTCATTGTTCTCTATTTAAGATTTTTTTTTACCCCTTTTGTTTAAGCATCAAATTTTAGTTTGTCTAATTTGTATGAACCCTTGTAATAATCTTATTAAGGACAGGGATCAATTAAGAGTCATAGCAAAATGCAATTAATTGAAATACAAGTAAATCAATCAAATGCTTTTAAAATTTTGATAATATGAGAGCAATTTGATCATCTTTTATTGTCTATATAGGCTTGATTTTATATCAAACTATATTGGGTTCAGGAGAGATTAGCTCTTGGGTCTCATCTCATCCTTTTGATACACTGCGAACTTCAGTGATCTTTTAGCTTTATGTATTCTAGCTGTTTGTTTACGCCCAGAATCCTTGTCTTTATCTACAGTGAAGGTGCTTCAGCAAAAGACAATGCTGCATTGTTGAAAGTGGCCTGGATGAGTTTCCCACTTGGTGTGGTTATCACAATTGCAGGATGTGTCTTTGTCTTCTGGTGGCAAGGGTTACAGCATTCTGACCCTTATGCTCAAGCTATTTTGATTAATGGTATTTCTTATAACTGCTTCCAAACTTTCTACTAGTTCTTGTGGCTTTCTAAGTGCTATTCATTGTGAAAAATGTCAATTCTTTTCACTTGTCTCTCACTTTTTATTACTTGTGAAATTGCTATTTATAGCAAATTTCTTTTGTTGATGACCTTCAGTTTTATGCTTTTGGCTTGTTTAGATATAGCCAGTATAGAATTAGCTCTGTGCTTGCGAATGTTTGCTCTTTCAGTATATTCCAGTGCTGCAACTTCTAGTGACTTTAAAAATGTAAACCTCATTGCAAGTATTTTGTTGAAAAAGAAGTGAAAAGGATTTTCCCTTCTATGGATCACTGCTTTTGCCCAAATCTGTCTGAAAGCAGAGTATTACATCTTAAATGAACCACGGAATTTCGTTTGGAGTCTGCATGAGATCAACTTAATTGTAATCAGCTGATTATTCTGTTCACTACTGGAAACATTCCTTTTAGAACAATTTCATTCACTAGCTTATTTTTCTTTGGCAGGTTTTGCATGTATATTAGAGCTCTTGGCGGAACCTCTATATATCCTTTCTCAGACATTGTTTCTACTCAAACTGCGCTTGGTGGTTGAAACTCTAGCTACGTTTTCACGCTGTGTAACAATGTACATTCTAATTGTGAACCTCACTAACATGGTAAAGCTTTTAAGGGAATTATGTTGCGAGTACTAGTATATTCATGTTGTGGATCTGCCTATTGGCAAGGTGTGTTTTGTGTCTGTTTTTAATGGTTGCATATAAGTTTAATGATTCTTGGGTTAACTTTCTTAGATGAAATATATTGTTCTGTTCTGGTGTTCTAATTTTACCAAGCATGTAGTGTTCTTGTGAATGATGGTTAGCCGCTAAAATGTTGTTGCTTCTGCTTGTGATGCATGTGGTTGACTGCTTCTGAGGTTTATGGTGATTAGGCCTTTGATTATGAACTGATGCACTTAATGTGAGGAGCTTTCATGTTTACATATATTATGAATTGTCCTTTTCTGCTTCTCTAATGTGTCTCTGGTTTTCTTTATATGCATATACTTTTTTATTGTTTTCATAGATTTTGTCAGTTTTCTTTTGATTTATGTGGGTTTGCTATGAGATCTTCTTTTGTAACTTTTTCATGAATATGTTTGAACCTGATTCTTACAGGAGAAGGGAATTGTCTTTGCGTTGTCTCAAGCAGCATATGGAGCCTGCATATTTCTGGGCTATTGGAGCTATTTTCTTCTTTTTCGTGCATATAGGAGTTCTGATCTTATTCCTTTCAGGTACTGGTCCTTTTATGCTTGACCCCATTCTTTTGGGGTAATATGTATGCTTGAATTGTTAGTCCTCCTTTCCCTTATTTGTGGATAAAATTTAAAGAAGACTTGAATTAATGGTAAATAAGTATACCCATCCACTTTTCTCGACATTGACCTGATGGAAATTTAGGTTTCCACATATAAATTAACATCCTGATGCTACCTTAGAGCTGTCGTCGTAACGGCTTTATCCGAGTACCATGAGAATCCTATCCATGTATTGGACTTCAACCCTGTTTGTCTGATTCTATACATATATCATTGATTCTCCTAAATACATCTCTTTTATTTTATTTTTTTATGTCTAAAGAACACATTTATTTCCTGAATTGTTTGGTAGCTACTTGCTCTGCCTTTTAATTACTTTCTCCAGATTATCCATAAATAACGCACAACTTTTGCAGACTAGGACATATGATGAATTTTGATAAGCAGCTCTCAAACATGTGTATGTTGTTTACCCTTCAATCCTTTCGAAAGTTGATCCTTCAAGAAGGAGAAAAGATCGTCCTTGTATGGTTGGATACACCATATAACCAAGCCGTATATGGACTCGTGGACAAACTAGGTGAGTAATCAGCACACTTGCTTCATACTTTATAAAGTTTTAGTTGGTAGGTTTCTAATGCTGGACTGTTTTGTTGGATATAATGCAATGCCTCTTATAATTTTCCACTACGATCGAGAAGATGCGATTATTTTTTCAAGGGCTAATCTAAATCATTCTTTTTTTCTTTTTTTTTAATTTAGGGAGCTTGGTGGTCAGGTTGGTGTTTCTTCCTTTTGAAGAAAGTTCATATTCTACATTTGCCAGGTCTGCATCAGGTTTATTACTGTCCTTTTCTTCAGTTGATTTTGTGAGGTGTTTAAACTTGTTTCTTAGGATTCACATATCTGGTTAACATTAATTTTTGACTACTTTTCTTTGTATTTGCTGACCCAACTCTCAGAATTGTGTCCATATTTTTGTTTTACATCAAGTATAGCTCCCATATGAATAGGATGAAGTCAGATTGCTATAGGATGTCCTTCAATTAAATTAAACAGGCACTTTTTCTTGAAGAGAGAGAGATAAAGGATAGGTGGATGTTAGGCGGTGGAAAAGAAAGTAGCACTCTCCATTGTCCATAAATTACAAGAAAATTTCCTTTTTGTTCAGCATTTGTACAGTGAATATGATTGCATGTGTTTGGGAGCTTGGATTAATTTAATGCTGCTGGCACAATATACGACAGATGTATTCTTCCCTGTAGCTTGGTGGTTTTTGTCTATGTTGTGCATGAAACGAACATCATATTATATGTTTGAATCACATTTTATGTTACTAATCCAATTGTTTTCTGGGAGTTATTTCATGGGAGTTAGTGTGAAGGTGGTAATTTATGGTGAATCTTCAGCCTGTTAATCTAGCTTCCCCTATCCCTGTTTTTTTTATATTCATATGTTGCATCCTAAGGCCTAAACTAATTAGTGATCTTTTTATTATTATTATTATTGTTATTATTGTGAAAAATGTTTATCCACGCACTAGAACTCAGCTTCCTTTTCCTTCAGACAACCTGCTTCTTGCTTCCATGAAGATTTAACTTTCTAAATGAGATATTTTGTTAATTAGTTGCCTTTGAATGTTTATGCACACAGATGCTCATTCTCCATAATTAAGATGGTGCTTCCTAACTTGTATCATATTGATAAAATATCTCTGGACAGGACAGTCTCCAAATAAAAGCAAGAACTTAGGAAGGCGCCTTACTGAGGCCATGAAGCTTGTTTTACTAATCGGTATGTTCTAAAGTTTTTTGTACTTCTTGATGTTTCCCTCTTTTCCTAGGATCAGTTTTCTAGGCATTGCCAACAATATTGTAATATAATGAAATTCTTAATTGGTTCTGGAAGTAATATAGGAATAATATCATAATTTTGGGACTTACAATAGTAATACAATAGTTCTAAAATTAGAGACTATGATTTCTATTGGCTGATTTAGAATGCTTCTTAGTTTGAGTGATGATAGAGTACAGTACATTTTAATCTAAGGAATTAATTTTGTTCTAATGATAATCTCTGTTTTGTTTATTTTTATACTAATTGGCACAACCTGCTTCCTTTCGATCAGTTTGATATGCCTTGGCATACCACTATGTTCTTGAAAATCTTTTTTCTTTTAAAACATAATGCTCTTTTTATGTTTTCCTCAAGGTGCTACTTATTTTGTAGGTCTCTTATTTTTGGCTTTTGGCCCAAGCTACTCCTATTGCCTAATCAGACTGTTGTATGGTCAAAAATGGAGTGATGGAGAAGCTTCCACAGCCCTTCGTTACTATTGTCTTTACATCATTGTTTTGGCTATGAATGGTTAGTAAATTTGGGTTTTTTTGCTTGTTAATATGTATGGGGCTGCCTAACATTTTCCTCAAGTGTCATATTGAGCACAATCAGTTTCGTCATATTCTTTCTCTTTTTACTTGTTTCCTCAAAACCTGGTATATTTGCGAAGGTGCTATGACATCACACTGAAGTGGCACAATTCTGGATTTTTTACCTCTTGTTATTAACGTAAAACTATATGACTTTACTGGATGAAAGTTACATGCTTGATGTGACATTATTGTATAAACCTCCTGCTGATGATTGAGTTGCTATTGCTGGATTTTATTCTTATATTTGGTTTTGCGTCAGGGACCTCTGAAGCATTTCTTCATGCAGTTGCAACTGAGAACCAACTCAAACGCTCAAACAACTCATTGCTTGTATTTTCATTGATATATGTAGCATTGAATGTCCTACTGATACGATCTGTTGGTGCCATTGGTTTGATTCTTGCAAATTCTTTGAGTATCCTTATCATATTAAGGCGAATTTCCTAGCTATGAGCCTTTGGTTTCAGTGATTTAATCAACTAGGTGCCATAGAACATCTTAAAATTTTGAGAAGTACTGCTGTTGAGCTATATGGAGAAAGAGATGAATATATTCGATTTATGCTAAAGCAGTGACATTACTGTAAAGGCAAAAAAATGTTTGTCTTGAGCAATTATCTTTTCAGCAATGTCTGATATAAGCTTTTACAAGTTGATTCCCGTCCTTTGTGTCAGATATGTTACTGGCTGGCCTTGTAACAGACATCCTTATAGACCTTCTCAAATATGTCTCTTTCTAGCAATAAGGATCATGTTAGATTAAATTCATTGGTTGGGTTTACTTAACAATTAAACAGATATGATTTTGAGGATTATCTACTCAGCAATTTTCATCAAACACTTTTTTCAGGTATGACTTAAGCTTGTACAAGTTAATCACGATGTTGTACTAATTTCAACTTTATACTGAATCACATTTCCTTGTTTTCCACAGGAGTCTTCCTCATTTTCTTTCTGCAGCTGTTTACCTTCAGGGTGGACAATCCTGTTGCTTTCGGGTGTAGCTACTCTTATTTCAGAAAAAGTATTTCTTGACCGTGAAAATTTTTGGTCATCCTTTTTTATTCATTTTTGCATTGGGTTCGCTTTCTTCTGCACCTCAGCCTTTGTCATGTAAGTATCATCCTATCCTATGCTTTCAAGTTCCCTAAACTTCTTAAAACTATTATCTGTTACAAACTATTGGTTTATACCATATCCTGGCATGCATGCTTATCATTTATAATATGTTTTATTTTATCTCCGTGAGTAGTTATCGGCGTGAGAGGCCTTTTATCAACAAAATTATCCGTTTCCGCGACCATTCAGACTGAAATCAAGAAGGGCCATAACTGCATTTTGAAATTGAAGGTGGGATTATCTCCCTTTACCTTATTTCTAATATTCCCCTTATGTATCATCTATTGAACGAGTTGTGACGGGATTTGTGGTGGTGATTATGAAATTCATTCAATTGACAAAATTTAAAGGAAATTCTTCCTAGCAATACAAAAATAGTAGAATAGAGTTGTCAGAAACAGGAGTTGTACCTTATAGGTATAGTGAAGGAGAACTTCAAGAATTTTGTATTGTTCTGAATGTTAAACCAGGATAAAGCTGAAGATATATACAGCAGTTACAGTGTTTTCAGGCCAGAATATTCTTGACTTGGTGCTTTTGAATGACATTTACCTTTTTTTTTTGTTCTTTTAAAATTTTGAATTGTGTCCATTGAACTATTCCTCTTCAAAAAGTTCAAACTTTTGAAGTTATTATTACTGACAATTCCTGTTGATGTCCCCGAAGGTAACAATATTCGATTAGCCATGAAAATTAATAGACAAGTGAGGAACTGTGTTTAAAACTGATAGATTAGAAATTTCTGCAGATTCAATGCCAGTGTGTTCACTCTTTTCTTTGCAGTTTTATCCGTGCCTCTTCCAAGGAATCACCAAAGCTTTTATTCCTTTCTGCTAATAAGTAGAATGGGCCTACAGTTCAATTTCTGATGGACCTAGAGGACAAGACAATATAATGTATGTGTGTGTGTGTACTTTTTTTCTTTTTCTCTTTTGGAGAAAGGGTTTAATAAAACAATTCTTTTTGTGTTTTTTATCCTTGAAAATTTTCTTCATAAGAATCATTGTGAAATTTTTCCGGTTAAATTTTGTGAGAATTATTTGATATATTAGGAGTGAAGTTGTTAGACTTTTAAAAAAATTGAAGTGATACGTATCTAATTTAAGGTGTAATAAAAAATAAAATAAGTACTAAAATTAAGATATTACTGTATTTGAAATTTACTTGAGGTAAAATATTACACCGATAAGATATGATATTTTTGGTGATGTATGAAATACTAAAACCATTTGTCTTTGCTTTTACAAAAATGCGATAAGAGAGAGAAAAGGGTTATAAACGTTTAAGAAAAAACCATAATAACCATTTGTGATGAGATGAGGCCCCATTATTGTAAGCAAAAGTAAATTTGATATGATTATATATTAATACTAAGCGTGTTTTGAAATGTTTTCTACAACCACATAATTAAAAAGAAAAGGACAATTTATTTTGTATATTGTTAAAATAATATAATTGAAGGAAATTAAGGCATATAGGAGGCAAAAAGAAGAAAGTGATGATTCATATAGGAAAGCTACGGGGGGGGGGGGGGTTCATGGGCTGTCCTCCTCCATGAACAGGAGGCTACCACATCCGCCACCACCACCTTGTAACTTGCAATTATAAGATTTGAAAAGCTTGAACCAAACCAAAGAAAAAAAAAAGGGAGAAAAAAGCGGGAGAAACAAATAGGAAATTGATGATGATGGAGTAGACCAATATGATTTTAGGAGTGCAAGTATCCAATTCCAACAACCCCCCCTCCCCCAAAAGAAAAAAGAAAAATCAGCTTTGAGTAGTTCAGTTGGCATTTCATTCACATTATCTTCTAAAACAAAATGATGGTGATTTTTTGAGTTTTTGATACATAGGAGGCACTTGGATTCCATCCACTTTCCTAGTGGAATTCATTTTTCATGCTTACCCTCCCTTTTGCTTCAGCATGCAGTAATGCTTAATTGATTGCCCCCAACCCCCCCCCCCCCAAAGAAAAAAACCCTTCTTATTCATATAAAAAACAAAACACATATAAAAACAGAATGTGAAACAGCTTCAGAGTGAGTGCAAACCAACATCACTCCAATCCCCAATGTTATTGCATTTCCTTAACAAAAACATTTTGAGTATCACATTAACCATATAGCTAATATTCATGACTGAATCCATTTTTGAAGGGAAGAGAAAACCCCATTACCCATAGCCAATTTGACCACCAAAGCTCTTTTTGCATTTATATTCATTTGAGTTTCTAATTTGGTCAAAAAGCTTTCTGTCATTAATATATTTTTAATTATAGAGAAAGTTGAAAAAAGTGAAGTCCGTTGAGAGAACTGCCTTAATTAGTCAAATGGGTTTTGAACTAAGTTTTGGTTTGGCATCTCCCTAGGACCTGCAAATTAGGGGGTCACAGCAACTTCAGAATTCAAAAGTTTATGTTCCTAAAATCATGCTTCAAAAATAATAATAAATAACAATCGAACCTAACCTAATAACCACAGGACAGCAATATTCCTTTTCATTTGTTTGTTTCTCCAATAACCTTCAGATATATGTTACCAAGTCACTCATTCCATTTAGTATAATCTAATCTCCCTTCTTCCTCTAAAACTAACTTCACACATGTATGTATGTATGTACTTACAAACTACTTTTTATATATCATAGCAATTAATTTTAGGGAAAATTCACAAAATTTCAGTTCCAATATTACAACATTTTCTTCCTTCGGAAGGTCTGAATCATTAGGTTGTCTATTCTTACGTCGCCCCTCAAAATAAGTAGCGGTGCTCTCTCATATTAATTAAAGCACCTTTTATTTATATAAAAAAACAAAGCAGAACGTGAGATGTAATGATAATACATGGGACAGCTGCGCCAGTCCCGTTTCAAAATCCTCTTTGCTATGTACCCCCCACCACTTTTAATTATTCAATTTCACATCTCAATTATCTTCTTTTAAGTTTTAACCAACTTTCTCCTATTTACCTTTTTAAGTTTTAGTCCCTACCCTCTGCCTCTTTCTTCATCGTCATAAATAAAACAACCAACCTAATCCCATTCCTCTAATACATACAAATATCAATCTCACTACCACTTCAATCCAAATTTTGAGTTGCCTATTGAAAAGCTTCACGCATGTGTAATTTGAACTCCTGACAGCAAGTATAGTGTTACGGATTATTTACGGGCTTACCCATTCTAACATCCAAAACATCCTTAACAAAATTGAAAAAAAAAAAAAACATTTCTATCTAACATGCGATCAAAATCAGACATGATGGCAACACACGTCTTGTGTTAATGGAGACGTTTGAGCTTAATTAAGGGAGTGATTAAGTGTAATTATTAGTAAAGTATTGATGAGTTGCGAGTAAGATAGATGAGGTCTCACTCTCACATGCCGATACTTCAAACATCCATAATTTTGTTGTCCACTTTGGGACACGAGACATATATTGTTATTATGTTTGATGTGGAAAATAAAGGCCCCCATCCAATCCCAGCAAGAGGTTACTGTGAATTAGTCAAATGCAAAAGATGGGTGCCAAAGCCACTGTTCTTCTTTTTACAAAAATAGCTCCTTACTTTTTCTCCTCACACAATCTTAATTAATACGGTCATTTCAATTCTTTCATCATTCCCTTGTGGAACCCTTCTTCCTTTCTCATTACAGCAGATATTTTGGATCAGTCCTCGTACACTCCTATACCTATCTGCATTCTCATTCGTTTGCTTCCTAACTACATATCTCTCTTTACACCATTCATATTCATCCATCAACATGTATTTGTGTCTCAATTAAAATATTATACTCCACTTTTAATTTATTTTAATATTTTAAAATATATTGTATTTTTTTATTAATACTAAATTTTAAACAATCAGTTAAATTTGAATTTTTGATATATATGGGGAGGGATCTGCTTACATAGATGTAAAAATTCAAGTGGTTTTACACTAGTTCATAATCATTTTATGATTAAAATTTTAATATTTCATTTTCCATTCATGTAGATCATGCATGTCAAGTCATCATATATTAAAGTTTTCTAACTATACGCTTTATGTAAAAATAATATTAAACTGTTCAATATATATTAATACTGATTATATTTTTCACCAACATAATAAAATATTTTTAGCTTTAACCCAAATTTTATAATTTTATCTCAATTTAAAAAAAATTCTAACTTCCCTAACTTACAACTCTCCTTGCATCTTTTCTCATGCATCCTTCATCTAATCAATAGTCGAGATTCATTTACCTCTCTATAAAGTGCCTAACTTATTATCAAGTATTTATTATTTTGAGGATCATGGTACCTTTAGAGGGTCAGCTTAAAATAATATAAAATTCGAAATATTTTTTTAATTCAAAATTCAAATATTATCTTAAATCAATAATTTTTTACTTAAACCGAAATAATAAATAACGAATTAAATTCTTCATTTCTTAATATAATTTTAAGTAAGTTGTTGTCTATTATATTATGTTTTATCTTATTTCATTATGCATCAAATGTTACATTTATAGTAAATTTACTATTCCTTGCTTATAATTTTAGTCAAATTGCCCTTAAATCATAACAAGTAACTTGTTTTAATAAAAAAATGTAATTTTCTTTCTTTTTCGTTTTACATTAATAAAATAGAAAAACTAACTACTTATTATTTTTCTCCAATTTAATTAATTTATTAGAGAAATACATTATTTTATCCATAAAATAAAATACTATAAGATTAAAACATAAAAATAGAAACAAAATGTATAAAATAATTTAGTAAAATGTGGTTTTAATTAATTTTACAATCTATTCACTAAATAGTAAAATGTTACATCATGTAATATACTGCATAAAATGTAAAGTAATCTTATATTATTACTAAAAATATTTCAAACATGAATATCACCAAATCTTTTAATATTTTGTTCAATTTATAATCTGACAATCTCGTCGTGTTATATGCCAGCAATGAAATTTTAACTGAAAAAATTATAATTATGATTTTGACGATGCAAATGGGAAGTGCCTTTCGTAAAGGCTCTCGGAACTTGGGCACTACAAGTTGCAGGCAAAAGGGGAATGAGAACAGTAATTAATTCATTCTTGTTCCAATTTTCGTATACTCCATTTGGTAATAAAATTTGAATGAGAGCACATGTATGAAATTCCTCAATCCCTAGTCCCTACACAATACCTTACCCATACGCACCACTATATATTAACTTACATTACTATGCTTACTTGTTTTTTTAATTAAATTATAGATTAACTTTTAAATATATTTTAACTCTTTTTACTCTTTATACATTTAGAATTAAACTCTTATATTTTTACTTTTCAGAATTTAGTCTCTCTATTTTTGAATTTAAAATTCAACCCCAATAATTAACACCAATAAATTTTTCTGTTAAATTCGTTGAGCAACATTTTAATTTTTTTTAAAGAATACTTACATGGTAATCATGTAAAAAAAACACATTGCAAAGGACGTGAATTTAATAGATAATTCTAATGGTGTTAACGACTCTTAAAATTACATCATCATTTTAATCAAAAGGCTTATATGTAAAGAAAAAAAAGCCCTTAAAAATTGCAAAAATATCAATTAAGCCCCAGTATTAAATTTTCACACAATTAAACCCCTATTGTTAACTAAATAATCAATTAAGCCCCTTCGTTAACAGTTTCCGTCATTGACCATTTCAACAGTTAAAATAAATTGATAGACCAATCAAATGGTGACACATGGCAACTTCTGGTCTAATATAATATTTTTCCCATGATTAAAAATCATAAAAATAGAAAAAAAATAAAGATTAAAAAGTATTTAAAACATTAAAATTTATATAAACTTATTAAAATTATAAAAAAATATTAAAAACTTATAAATATTAAAAAACTCTAAAAAATATAATAAATTCAAAAAATTATAAAAAAATTAATTAAACTTATTTAATATGTTTAAAATTAAAAAAACGTATTAAAAATCTTAAAAAATAAAATAAATATTAAAATTGAAATAAACTTATACAAATTACAAAAAAATTAATAAAAACTTGAATTGGACCGGTTTGCTTGAAATCGGTAAGGGTACCAATCCGAGGAAAGCCATTAGATCAGTTGACTTGGGAATCGGGCAGTTGAACCGATTTTTTTTATTTTTTTAATATTTTTGTCAAACCAAAATTCTATTATCCAACCATTAGCATGTGCCAAAATGAAATATTCTAACTAAGGTTTTCAAAATCATACTGGTGGTCAAATCGCTCAGATTACCAATTTGCCAGTTCGAATGATTCGTCTAGTTCAATTAAATAATACATTAAAAAATATAAAAAAAAACGGTTCAACCATCCGGTTCCTAGGTCAACAGGTCTAACGACTTACTTTGGATCAGTACCCTTGCCAATTTCAATCTAATTGATTCAACCGTCTAATCTGATCCACTTCAAGTTTTTATGATTTTATTTTTATTTTTATAAGTTTATATCAATTTTAATACTTTTTATAATTTTTTTATGATTTTATATAATTTTAATATGCTTTTTAAAATTTAAATATATTTTATTAATTTTATATTTTTATAATTTATTTGATTTTTATATTTTATAATTTTTATAAGTGTATATTAATTTTTATTTTTATATTTTATATTTTATTAATATTTTTATTTTTTGATAATTTTATGAATTTTAATCTTTTTATTGGAAAAATATTAGATTAAATTAAAATTTGTCACGTGCCACCTTTTAATTGGTTATTTTAATAGTCAATGTGGTTAATGATAAAAATAGGGGCTTAATTGATTATTGTAGTTAATGGTAGGGCTTAATTGGGTGTAAATTTAATACATGTGCTTAATTTTATTTTATTTTATTTTGTATTTTCTTAAGGGTTTTTGACATATAAGCCTAATCAAAATAAAGCATTTAGCCTAATCAATGACCTAATAAAGTTAAGGTGCCAAATTATGTCGAGAAGTTAAAGTATAAAGATTAAATCTTAAATTTGAGCATTTTATAGAGACCAAAATTGAAACTTGGTCATTGTTATATAATCTATAGAAAAAATACGTGTCATGCCACTTTGCCACGTTCATAATTTTTTTTCCAAGACATATTTATAAATAGTTGTAAACAATCACCTTTAGCCTTTCAACTACAAGTAACTTTTTTATTCTTAGAAACTTGTCAACGTACAAAGGATATGATAGTATAATAAAAATATATAACTAGTATGTATAAGTATGCAAATTATTTGGACTAGTTAATGCATTGTAAAAGTAAAGGACTAAATTATGTAAAATTAATATATATATATATATATATATTAAATATCATATGTGAACATAGTAGAGACATCGAAACTGCAATTTTACTATTATATTATAATGACTAAAAAGGGAAAAATCATGTCATTAGTTAGTCCAAATAATTAGCAATGTTAATAATTTTAGTAGTTGATGCGGATTTAAAAAAATTTATTTCAACTCATCAAGCCAAAATGTTTTTTGTTAGAATAGTATTTTGTTTAAAAAATTTACGCCAAAAAGTTTATCAAAGTAATAAAAATATTAATTATTTGGACTAAACATTATAAAAGAAAAATAGGACCAAATTTTTGTAGTAATACAAGTATAAATATTCTTAATTTTAGGTCTAGTAGAGGGACTAAAAGTGATATTTGATCAATTTTATGTAAAATGCAAAGAAGAGAGAATGACTGAACATTTGTGAAGTAGAGGGCGAAAAGTGATATTTGACCAATATTGTATAAAATGCAAAGAGAAAAAGAAACTGAACAGGTGTCAAGGTCCTTTTAAATATGTTTACTTATGGTTCTAAAATGCAGTTTTGAAAAATAATGAAAAATAAATCCATAGTATATAGATCAGGACAGCTCTAAAAACTTGTTTTTTAAGCATTTAAAGAATTTATTTTGATTTTAAAATCTAATTAACATACAAATAAAAGTAAAAAAGAAGAAGTAGTTAGTTTAAAGTGTGAATATTAACATTTGTCATTATACTTTCAGAATATAGGTAAAATATATGAATAAATTTTGCTACTAAACTTTAAATTTTAGTTGATTTTGTTAATTAAAACTTCACTCCTCAATATTGGTTTTCATGATTTGAAAATAAAATTTAACAACAAAATACTCATTCAAATATTTAATTTTAATAGTTAACATCAAGCTCACTTATAGTCGCCGGTTGAACCCTATCTTAATTGACATTACTGCTATTACGATTACATGAAGGATGTGGCTTCAAATGTACCTATACATGTTTTTCCTCCGATTTAATAATATGAGGTTATGAGTAGATGAGCACTTGTATAAACAAATTTTGTTTAAAAAATTAAAAATGATAAATCAACATGAAATGTTTATTTAATGAAAGAAAGACTTGAAAAATAAAATACATTAAAAAGAAAATACCAAAATTTTATTTTATTAAAAAGTTTTATTAGTTTTTAATATTATAGTGATTAATTTATTATTACCAATTAAAATAAAATATTAAAAATAATTTTTAATTCAATTTTGCCTTCAAATTCTTTTAAATTAAATTTGAATAGTAAAATTCAATTAAATATCAAACTTTAGTGGAGAGTTTGTTGCAACACAAAGTTTGGGGGTGATTTGTTATGACGGCCCCCGCTATGACAGATGCGAAGAGCTACTAAAATGAGGACAGTTCACACCTTAAAGAATATAGAAAGGGAAGTTGGACATAGACCCTAACCATTGAGTTCCCTACCCCAAGGGTGCCATAATAAGATGGCCGGTGTTAGCTTAAGGCATTATTGGAGTCGACTTGAAGAGATTAGATATGGCATCTTTTAATTGTAATGAATTGATAAATGTCATCACGTGCTCTTCTCAATATATTTTCTACAGATTGTGAGGACCTGTTAAGTGTGATATCTAAGTGAGACTATAAAGGTGAGTTTTCTCAGGGAACCTATGGCAAGGTTATTTGTCGCATGTTCTTCGTAATTTTCAATTGTTTTGGTGAGAGAGTTTAAGGCAAAAGTTTAATTAAGTTAAAATATAGTGGTAAATTTACTTTATTTCGAAAACAAAATGAAAAATAAAAATAAAATATAATGAGAATTTTTACCTAAAGTATAATGACAAACTTGCATATCAACCTTCAAAATAGTAAACCCAAAATTATAAGTCAAAAAATATAAAGCCTTAAAACCTATTCTTAAACAAAATCCAAAACTTTAAATTTTAATCTAAACCTTCAACATCAACATCGAGCCAAAGCTATGAACCTTAAATTCTCAAACAATAAATCTTAAGATATACTTTTAACTTCAAGACCTAAAGCTCAAATCGTTAAACCTTGAGTCTTAATACCTTAAGCCCTAAATTTAAACCAAAATTCTAAATTAATATCCTCTTGAGTTTTATATGTTTGCTTTTGTTTATGTACCAACCTCAAGCCAAAACATTAAACCCTAACCTTCTAAATAATAAACCCTAAGATCTCAAACCTTAAATCATAATCCAAATTGTTTAACTCCTAAGTCGTAAAAACTTAAATTCTAAATCTTAAGAGTATATTTAGATGAGGAATTTAGAGGAGGAATTTCAATTCTATAAAAAATTTAAAATTTAAAAATGAAATTACTTGTGAATTTTTAAATTTGCAAGGAATTCCAAAGATGATCTTCTTGTACATACTACTCTACTCCCTTATACTATTGGCTTAAAAGAAGATTTGAATAACTTAAATTCTTTATTCAAATTCCAACTAAAAATTTGGGTTTCTAATATTTCGCAAAATCTTATTCCATTTAATGGTCTCATTATAAAATACAAACCTAATGATCCATTTACATCATTTCTACGCTATTTACTTTAATATTATTTTTCTTTTATATGTTTTTTACTCATGAAATTCTAATAACCTAAATTTCTCAAAAAATATTCAAAAATATTAGTATTTTGAAAACGATGCATTTTAAAATTGTAATTGCATTTTGATAAATAATTTTTAGAAATAAATTTTCATTATTGGAATTTGATAAAATAATTACAAGAGAAATAATCAAATATAGCATGAAGAAATAATTTTTGATTTTCTAAAATGAGTTTTGCAATTATAATTGACAAAAAAATCCAATAAAGAAAAATTATAATAAATGCTAATATGTTAAAAAAATTAAGGACTTTCAAACTTCTAATTTAAACGCATGCACCCTTATCCAAAACACCTTAAATCTTAATAACAATCTTAAATTGTAAAATTTTAAGTAGTAAACCTTAAAATCCTAAGCAAAGTATAAATCTCAAACCCTAACTCAAATTTAACACTAACTATAAACCCTAAATTTTAGGATTGGTTAATTTTTATTTAATTATTTAACACAATATTTAGAAAAAATTAAAGTTAAAATATTGTGAAAGAAAATTAAGGTTAAATTGGCGAGGCTATGATATTAATTAAAAATAGTTAAAAAATATATAGTGTGATTTATGAAATCACAACGAAAAATTGATTTTTAAAGATCCTCGGACTTCCCTCAATTTCTTAACAAATCAACCCCTATTCCTCACAATATCCGTCATTTACTTGTTTGACCAAAATTTTTTATCCATATTTACTTGTTTAACCAATTACTTCCTGAAATTTATGGGTAAATTTTTTGAGAATCACGTACTGATATAATATGTTCTTTCCTCTAAATAAATGGTTCCCAATATATTTTAGAAACAGACCAAGAAGCACGAGACTGTTTGCCAATAGGCAAATGAGTGAAGAGGGTATTAATTATTATGAAGATAATAGAAATATGATTACGGAAAACAGCATCAATTAATGGGAATCCAGAGTAGATATTACAAATGGTTGGCTGCCCAATCTGCATGTTCAACTTAAACAGACAAGGGATGGTTTTCCGTACGAAATAAATGGGGAAAACCGTATGGGGAAAAGGCAAAGAGTTAAAAAAAGAGAGTATTAAATGTTTCAAACTTTAAAAAATAAAAAAGAAAAAGTCATTAACCTTGAACCAAGTTAGCGCATAATTGAGATGATGAATTTGGCGCAAAAGCAAGGCATGCATAATCCTCATCATCGTCATGCCACAAAATAGGTTGCACTCTGGTGGTAGGAGGATCATTTCATGCCTTTCACGCCAAACCCCGGCCTTCCCCCGCCCACCTCTGCACATGACAGGCACGTGACCCCCTCTACTACGTAATGCCCAATGGGAATGTCATGACTAGCCATTTGCCATCCATCCATAGGCCATAGCCTTCCCTTTTACGAATGACTGGTATGAGGGGGACAAAGTGGAAAAGGGATTTGGACCCCACCCACCATTCCCTGGCGTGCCCTGGCCAAGCCAGGCCGCCATTGCAATGTTGCTGCTGCTCCTCTCTCTCTGAGTCTCAGGCCTCAGCTCTGCCTTCTTTTGAGAGAAGCTGAGAACTGTAATGTTGTTGGGACCCCATTAGGGGTTGTATTGTGCCCATCAGCAATCATCAGCCTAATGTAGCCTTTTTCTTTTAATTTTTTTTGTGTACCTTTGTTTTCTTTCCCTAATGTTTTTTTTTTCTTTCCATTTTTTCAAATGTTTAAATGTTTTTGTGCGGCACTTGTATACGTGTACTGTATTATACCCACAGTCTTGTAAATGGGTATTTTTGTACTTTGACTTATCATTTGATTATTTCTTTTTGTCGGGATTCCAATAATCCATGATTTTTCTTTTTATTGGTTTAAAACCATCATCACAAATCCATGTCTTTATGAACGTACAGGATATACCCAAACAATGATACCAAGTCCCTTTCGAAATTCAATATCTAGAATGCTATTTAACATTTTTTGAACTACATTAATTAAATAGAGAAAATAGATTTCAAATATGCAAAAAAAAATATAGGGACCGAGAGAGAAATTAGACCTAATATCTATTGCGCCTGCCTGTTCAGCTTCGGGTGCCATTGATCAAAGGCTCATTTTGCAAATATAAAGTCGTAAACTTATTATTACGAAATGCAATATATATACATATAGCAAAGCAATTTAATTTTCTTTTAAGCAACAACTTTATCATTATCAATAGTTTTAATTAAAATAAATTATAAAAGCAAGAAGTGAACAACTCATTCAATAATTAATTAGAATAAATATTTAGAGGAACTTACATATCTATACAAAATAAAACTGAAATGAAATTTTTAAAATTTCTATTTCAAATCTAATCTTAAGTAAAAGCGTGAGTAGCATTTATTTTAATTAATTAAATAATTAGCTAAACCCTAAATTATAACGAAGGATGGGATTTAATTTTAAAAAATCAAAATAAAGTGATAGATGCAGCGTGGAACATAAAAAGACAAAGCAAATGGGAGGAGGAAGGCATGCGCGCGGTGCAAAGAAGGAAAAATGATAGAGAATGCGACTACTCCTACGTACATAATTCATATATTTTTTCCTACCTTATACACTGCAACCAAACGAATCCACGGTCCACTCACTTTAATTCTATTTTTTTGGTCCACTTTTATTTTGGGTTTTTTTTTTCATCTCATTTAATTTGGATTAATATTTTATTATACTGAACATTTCTGTAGGGAATGAAGCTGGGATGCCGGTTTTATTGTTGGGTGACGAAAGCTTTGCTTTCGCTTTTGCTTTGCTTGCCTTGTAGTTCTCGAAACTGTGGAACTGTCGTTCTCGTGTTTTGCTGTGCGTGTATGTGTTGCGAATTCAATATATAACTTTTTTTTCTTCTTTCGTTTTTGTTTTTACTTGCTGTGCATTAAATTATTATTCTTTTTCAATGTTCAAATAGATTGGCTGATTACCAGTTTCGCTACATAAAATTTAACACATTCCACTTCACTTAAAATGAAATGAGTTTCATGGAAACGACAAATTTGCACTTTTACAGACTTCTAGTGATTTATCTACTTAAATTCATAATAATAAATATGAAAATAAACAATTGTATTCATCATTTTCAACTTTGTTTCCTTTTTATGTGTATATATATACTCTTTTCTCTTTGTATTTTTAGGGTATGAAGAAATTCCTGCTATCAATAAAGTTTTAACATTTGTTGAAGGTAGCTTAGTTTTTAAGAGAATTTATAAAGTCTTTATAGTGAGACTCAAACTTGAAATTTCAAATATCATAAGGCATCAATTTTACCATTAAATCAAAATTTATTGATTAAGCCTAATTTTTATATAGTTTTAAATTTATCTATAAATCTCTTCAAATCTTTAAATTTAAAGTTTTAGATGATTGATGTTAATTATCGAAAAAATTGATTGAGTCTGAGTTCAATTAATATTGACAACATTATTAGAAGAAAAGAGCATGAATTTGATTACAAATAAAAGAAAATTATAAGTAAATAGAAAAAAGTGAAATAGAATATTGCAAAAATCCAGAATAAATAAATGAAAGGAAACGGAACGTGGGAGTGTTGCAAAAATTAAATAAATGAAGGGAAAGGAAACGGAATGTGGGGATGATTCATGAATCATGATTGTGTTCCTAATCTTAATAAATGCTTTACCAGCATTAATTATAGAAAGTAAATATGGGGATGATGGAGAAACGCTTTATCAAAGTCAAACTCAGTTCACAAATTGAAATTTTAAATATATATTCATCGTACGTATACATTTACTTTATTGAGGAGAATTTTGGGTGAAACATTTTAATAGTTTAGAGATGGTCCCGGTTTTCACAATATTTTTATACTTTTCGTTTTATTTACAATTTTAATTTTGAATTTAATTTTAAAAATAAAAGTCCAACTTCCATTTGATCTAGGTATGATATAAAGAAATTTTGAAATATTATATTAATTTCTACAAATTAAATAAAACATGCCAAAATAGATAAAATGAAGAAAAATTTGTAATTAAATTATATATAAATAAACACAGATTTTTTAATAATTTCTTTTAAGTGGTATTGCAAGTTTGATCAAAACCCGGCTCTAAAATTTCAATTCAAACGTCCAAATCCATATCCATCACAACTCTAGAGATTCGGTACCATAAGGAAACTCATGAAATTGGATTCCCCACAGAATTGGAAATATTTTATCATCCATAAATTTAGATAAAGATGCGCAAACATTCGATTTAAATAGCCCGCTCTAAATGCATTTTTATGTTTTTACATCATAGTAAGATTGACGACAACTGATAGTGTTATATTTGATTCTGATGAACACTGCCAGTCTGCCACCGCCCGATTTATGATTCCACAGAATTTTGCTTGTTGGACTTTTTTGTTTTTCTTTAAATGGTTCATTTATATATGTGTATGTGTATATATATATATATGCACTTATTTCGTATATTATTAATTGGATTTTAAGTTATCTAGTAGAGTCCCTTAAGAGTCTAATTTTATACTATTTTATTACCAAAAAATTATCATTGACCGTCGGATCATCATTGTTGTAGCCATCGTGCCTAACGGTGTCATTGCCGACGCGACTCCTCCTGACACCTCGAACTGTCATCGCTTTGCTTGAATGGGCCTGGCCGGCTCGACACCTCGTCTCGAGGTTGCCGGTGCTGTGGTTGGAGCAGGTGCTAATCGTTAATTTGAACAATGTCGCACCAACCAGGCATGTGAATGGCCAGTAGCTGATCCAGTTGCTGTCAGTTCAGTTTGAGCTAGTGGTGGCCTAACTAGTCCGATCCAACCACCGGTTGGACTGTCAACCCAATTTCATACACCTAACTCGATTCAACTAGTTTTGAGTCTCGATCTCGGTTTTTGGTTCTTAGATCTAATCTTTGATCTTCGATTTAATTTTTCAAGTTCAATTACATATTGAGCTAATTGTCTTACTTGAAAATTGATTTCCAAAAATATCATACTTATTTTAACTAATTTGATTAATTTAATTTAATTTTATCATAATTAATTTTCCGAAAAATCACTGAGATTTTCTAAATTAATTTTTCAATAATATTCTTTAATCAAATTCTTGAATAATTCACAAGACCACCTAATTTAATTTCACATCGAATAAATTGACTCAATTAAATTATTTCCAAAGTCATAAATTTTTTTCTAATTCAAATGCAGTCTGATCAAATTTTTGTTGAGCTAACGAAGGAACCAATCAGACATTTACAATTGGGCTCGAGCAATTACAATTATGTCCAGAAGCATCGTTCCAATAATTCACAATTTACTTAATTATGGAGTCAGCCCACAAGAAGTACCATAATTGAAAACTCCTTATCGTATACTTTTTATGAAAGCAATTTATCTAGCTGCTTTGTCTATTAACCTCGACATGTGTGTGCTGCTCTCATATAATATCATTAATTCATTTGAGTTAAATCTGTTCACTCAATACAATCATATTTTATCTCATTGTCACCCTCGTATCTTCTTAATGATTAATATGATCACTGTCAACCAATAATTGTAATAAATTATTTGTTCAATAATAAGCAACTCATGGTCACGTTCCATATTTATCAATCCACACAATCCCAATGAAAGGATATCATTAACTCTTTATTTGGGCTATGGATTTCATCGTTGCTAGTAAAGTTATGCCATACACAAGTCATGTACCCAACATATCGACTATAGGTTTGATCATTTTTAGAGCATAAGCCTCCATTTATATCAAAGCACATGAGTTACATACGCATGCCGAGTGACTAATTCAAGATTTAGGTAAATCACACCATGAACGTCACAAGTGAAATAATTAATAAACAGATTAAGAATTAATTCAAATTGAGTCCAGTCCAATGTATCCTTCTTCTAATAAGTACATCGATGTCTCTATCCGTGGAGTCAGCTGTTCAGATAGTCAAGACTAGTGATCTCCTTAATTTGGAATTGTAAACGACATAATAATCCTTCTAAGTATTTGAATCAAATGTTCACTTTGACAAATTGGTTTAATTTAATGTTTAGAATCCAATTTGGATATTATATTTTAAATGGAACAATTTAATTTAATTTTGGAAAATTATTGATTGGATGGGTTTGATAATTTGAATATAACCATTATTGTTAAAGATAACTTTAAAAAATTAAACTTGAAAAGTAGGAGATATAATTACCATGCCTTATAGCTTTAAAAGTAAATTATTCAAAGTATACAAAATTATAAGCAATCATTATAATAATTAATAGTGTTTGTTACTAGTACTAGTAAAGCCACAATTATATCTTTGCCAACATGTTTAATAATGTGTATAAATAAATTTTATTTGAAAATTTCAAAAATCAGTGCAGTGATTGGGATTGGATTTCCGTTTATGAAAATGGAACATCTTATATAATTAATCGTTTACCTTTTCGAAGGATATATTCGTAATAAAATGTAAATATATCATACTTTAAACACAATATTATATTTTCCTAAAAATAAATATTATATAATTTTGTATTTATATTAAACAACAATTTTAATACAATATTCAATATGATTTGGATCAATAAATTAAGGATAAACTATAGTAAAGGTCATCTAATTATGTTTTTTTTGTCATTTAACTATAAAAGGTTTTAAAATAGCCATTTAACTATTAATAATTTTTTATCTCCCAACTTTAAAAGCTACAAAATAGTCATCTAATTATTCGATTTTGTCTTTTTATCACCAAATGCCTAACTTAAAAATGAAAACATAGAAAATTAATCCAATAAAAAATTTAAATAATGAAATCATCGTTTTATAACTTTTCGTAATTAAGTGAAAAAAACATAATTGAATGATGATAAATTAAATTCTCATTAGCATTCCAATATCAGTTTATTTGTAAAAAAGAACTCAATATACGACTGATATAACCAAAATCTGAAACGTAAACACCAATTATATCCAACATCAAGTGGTTGTTGCTTTTGCAAATATTAATATACACTCTACCTTTAAACCTGAGACCCTGGATTTTGTTTGTTTTTGTTATAATATCCCTTTCAATCATTTACAGATTACAGAATGAAGGTATGTATACATGTTTATTTTGATATAATATAATATCTAGAGGTATAAAAAAATAGGGATTTGTTTTAAAACAACAAACTGGGGATATGGTGGGAAAATGAAAGGTGTGTCTTTTCTTGGATCCTGTGAGAGACATTGCTTACTGTTACAGAAAATTATAATCTTGTATACCCAAAGATAAAGGAAACAAGGAATGATGAAAAAGTGGTTGCAAAAGAAAAGGTGGGAAAAAAAAGAAAAAGAAATCCCAAGAAATTAAAAAAAAAACATATTATATTTATAGTATTTATATATCAAAAAATTATTTGATATTCAAAATTCTTTGAGATATTATTACAAAAAAATCAATTTCTATTATTCAAATATTTTTATATAATTTAATCGATTCAACCAATGACATGTACTCAACACTAATTTTATAATAATTAAACGAAAAATCAAATATTTTCGATCCTATTCTTATGATAAATCTAAAATTTTCAATATATCAAATATAAATAGAGATAATATTTTAGCAGACAAAGCACAAATACAGAGAAGTGAGGGAGAGAGAGAGAAAGAAATAAAGAGAAAGAGATATTGAAGTTGTTGCAAATAAAGAGAAACATGTAGCAGTAGAAAAAGCAGAAAGAAATTGATTATATAGTATACAAGGAAGTTGAAGTTGTAGTTTCTCTCATCTCTTTCTTTATTTCACAATTTCTTTGCTGTTACCAATCAAGGAAAAAAAACATAAGTAAATGATAATGATGAAACCTCCCATGCACCCAGCAACCTGAGAGAGCATGAATCTCTCTCCATCAAACCCTCCTTTCCCTTAAATTTACCTTCTGTAAACACCAAGCTTCTCTAAAACAGCTCCATATGTCTTTCACTTCCCTATTTCACATAACCATGAAGAAACCTCCTTTTCTCCCATCTCTGCTCCCATTTTTCTTGTATTTACTGACATCATCTCTGCTTGTCTTCTCGGCTTCTGCATCACCACCTCCACTCCCTTTGGTTTCTCTTCTGTCGTTAAAATCATCCCTCAAAGACCCTCTTTCAAGTTTTGGAGATTGGGACCCTACTCCCACGTTTTCCAAGCCTAGTTTTGAAGACCCGGTTTGGTGTGCATGGTCAGGTGTCAAGTGCAATCCTAAAACAGCTCAAGTCACGTCTCTTGATCTCTCTCGTCGCAATCTCTCTGGTGTTATTCCCCCGGAAATAAGGTATTTGACTGGCTTGGTGAACTTGAATTTAAGTGGGAATTACTTTGATGGGCCTCTCCAACCAGCTATTTTTAAACTCAGTGAACTTAGAACTCTTGATATAAGCCACAACTCCTTCAACTCAACGTTCCCGCCCGGGGTTTCTAAGCTTAGGTTCTTGAAAGTCTTCAATGCATACAGCAACAATTTCAGGGGTCCATTACCGCAAGAGTTTGTACGGTTACGGTTCTTGGAACAGCTCAATCTTGGGGGCAGCTACTTTGAAGGTGAAATACCAGCTGGTTATGGAAGCTTTACCAGGTTAAAGCTGCTTGACTTGGCAGGGAATGCACTACAAGGCACTTTACCGCGTCAACTTGGGTTCTTGACTCAGCTTGAGCGCATAGAGATTGGCTACAATGCTTTTTCAGGCACCATACCAGTAGAATTTGCACTGTTACCCAACCTCAAGTACTTGGACATCTCGAATTGTACTCTTTCAGGTTCACTTCCGAAAGAACTCAGCAATTTAACTAAGTTAGAAGTTTTGTACTTTTTCAAGAACAGCTTCACAGGTGAAATCCCGGAGAGCTACACCAAGTTGAAAGCTCTCAAGGTCCTTGATTTATCCGACAACCAACTCAGTGGAACAATTCCAGAAGGGTTATCTTCCTTAACGGAGCTAACATGGTTGAGCTTAATTAACAACAACCTTTCTGGTACAATCCCAGAAGGCATCGGTGAGTTAACAAATCTCAGCACTTTACTTCTCTGGAACAACAACCTGAGCGGCATTCTCCCACAGAAACTAGGTTCAAATGGGAAGTTGCTAAGTCTTGATGTCTCGTCGAACTCTCTCACGGGTCCAATTCCTCCAAATCTTTGCTATGGAAACAGGCTTTTCAAGCTCATCCTTTTTAACAACATGTTCACGCATGAGCTCCCGGCAAGCCTTGTAAACTGCACGTCACTCTCAAGGTTCCGAATCCAAAACAACCTTCTCAACGGTACCATCCCATATGGCTTCGGACTCCTAACAAACCTTACGTTCGTGGACATGAGTAAGAACAACTTCACCGGTGAGATTCCTCATGATCTTGGCTATGCACCAACTTTACAGTTCCTCAACATCTCCGAGAACTCTTTCAACGTCGCATTGCCGAGCAACATTTGGGGTGCACCGAGCTTGCAGATTTTCTCGGCCAGTTCAGCCAAGCTAACAGGCAAAATCCCAGACTTCATCGGCTGTAAAAACGTGTACAAAATCGAGCTCCAAGGTAATTCTCTAAACGGAAGCATCCCCTGGGACATTGATCATTGTGAAAAGCTCTTGTCTTTGAATTTAAGCCGCAATTTATTTACTGGAATAATTCCATGGGAAATATCGACGCTTCCTTCAATAACTGCAGTTGATCTTTCCCGTAATATGCTCACTGGAACTATCCCTTCGAACTTCGAAAACTGTAGCACTTTAGAAAATTTCAATGTCTCCTATAATTTGCTAACCGGCCCGATCCCATCGTCCGGTCCAATATTTCCCAACTTACACCCTTCCTCATTTTCCGGCAACGACGGACTTTGCGGCAGAATTTTAGCGAAACCGTGCCCGGCTGAGGCGTTGGCCTCAGGTGACATGGAAGTTCGTAACAAGCAGCAGCAGCCAAAGAAAACGGCTGGAGCTATCGTTTGGATTATGGCAGCCGCTTTCGGGATTGGTTTGTTTGTTCTCGTAGCTGGGACCCGTTGTTTCCATGCAAATTACAGCCGTAGGTTCAGCGACGATCGCGAAATCGGTCCGTGGAGATTGACCGCTTTCCAGCGGTTGAATTTCACGGCTGATGATGTGCTAGAGTGCCTGTCCATGACGGATAAGATCATAGGGATGGGTTCCACGGGAACAGTGTACAAAGCAGAGATGCCAGGTGGCGAGATCATAGCGGTGAAGAAGCTATGGGGTAAGCACAAAGACAACATCAGACGGAGGAAAGGGGTGTTGGCGGAGGTGGACGTGCTGGGGAACGTGAGGCACCGTAACATAGTGAGGTTGTTAGGGTGTTGCAGCAACAGGGAGTGCACGATGCTGCTCTACGAGTACATGCCAAACGGGAACTTGGACGACTTGTTGCATGGTAAGAATAAAGGGGAGAACTTGGTGGCGGATTGGGTGACAAGGTACAAAATCGCTCTTGGAGTGGCTCAAGGTATTTGTTATCTTCACCATGACTGTGATCCGGTGATCGTCCACCGTGATCTCAAGCCCAGTAATATTTTATTGGACGGTGAGATGGAGGCCAGAGTGGCAGATTTCGGGGTTGCCAAGTTGATCCAAAGTGACGAGTCCATGTCCGTCATTGCTGGGTCCTATGGCTACATTGCTCCAGGTGCGTTGTTTAATTTGGCTCATTTTTTAGTTTAGCACTATGGAATCTTGCTATCCTGCGCGTAATATTTGGTGCACGTTAGTAAAAGATATTAAACATTAATACATTGTTTGGGGTGGTTAGTACATAATATGAATTTTGTTTGTTAGTTTGGTAGACTTTTTCGCTTTGTATGTCCATTAAAAATATTAAGCCCCGAGGATAATGCCAACTTTTTCAGCTAGAGCTAGGTTTGGTGAATCTATCTTATTCTTCCCTTTTGTTGATTTACCATAACTAATGGGTCCATACTAGCTATCACCATTATATTAACTAGTCAACTTTATATTTTAGCTAATAATTAACAGCGATCTAATGTAAAATAAATAAAATTAAATCATTAATTTAAATAATGATGTTTATCTTGATAAAACAACATGATTTCGTCATTGACCTCTTTTATGATTTGACAACATATAGTTAAGTGATTGCATGAGTTAGAATACTAGAATTAAAAATTGACATTGACACACTTGTCATATTGTTGGGTGGGGTTAGTGCACTTATTACTATTACTTTTTTGGGTCCAAAAGTGTAGGCATTAACCTCACTTTTTTTTCTTACTCTGATATCTTTACTGTATCTTCCCATGATTTGCTTTCTCTTTGTTGTTATTGAGTGCATACTTTGCTTTTACAATTCAAGAACAAAAAAACAAGTGCTTTAATCTTGTTCTGGAAAAACCTATACATTGTTAGCTTTCCATTCCAGACCATACAACACCATAAGTTTATAATTAATAATAGACTTTTTATGTGGAGCTTAGTGCGCACAACAAACCAACCCTAAACCAGCCAAAGTCCCTTTCGGTTTCGCTTCTTTCGGCACCGCGCGGTTTCTGTAACTTGTTTGCACAGCCGATGACGCACTTGTGCGCGTGACACTTTCATTTCTTTTTAAAATCCTTGTAATGATGCTTCTTATAGAATGGGCCCCGGAGAGAAATTTGTCAAACCCTTTGATTCGTATCATTTTCCTTAGCATTACCTGTTTGACTTTCAGCCTTCGTTTTGGATTTTTGTGGCTTGTGATATGATCATGTTTGTTTCTCGGCTAAATCATTAACGTTTGCTTTTTTTTCTTTTTTTAAATTTCAGAATATGCTTATACTCTCCAAGTTGATGAAAAGAGTGATATCTACAGCTTTGGGGTGGTGTTGATGGAGATTTTAAGTGGAAAAAAATCGGTGGATTCAGAATTTGGAGATGGGAACAGCATTGTTGATTGGGTGAGGTCTAAAATCAAGAACAAAAACGGAGTTATTGACATTTTGGATAAAAATGCAGGGGCATCATGTGCATCGGTGAGGGAAGAAATGATGCAGATGCTTAGAATTGCATTGCTATGCACCAGCCGGAACCCGGCGGACCGGCCGTCGATGAGGGATGTGGTGCTGATGCTGCAAGAAGCCAAACCCAAGAGGAAAATGCTGGAAAGTGTAGTTAATGGAGGCAATGTGGTTCGTGTTGGTGCTGATGGGACTGACGATTCTTTAGCACAAAAGGCTACTGTCGAATGTTAATATATGATTATTTTTACGAGGGTTTCTTTCTTTCTTTCTTTCTTTTTTTTTTTTTTGTGGCGGGGTTATTTTTAAAAATGGTGGGGAATTGGTATAGGAGAAGCGATTTTCTTTTTTCATTTTCCTTTTTATTTTAATGGAATTTTCAAGTGTTATTGCTCTAATTTCTCTGGTGTTATCTTTGAATCAGTACTATTATGACATTGATATTGCAGCTTAATTATATTTGAAGAGTGCTAATGATGTTTACCACTAAGTAAGGACCCATAAAATGAATTAAAAAGACAAGTTTTTGGACTAGTATGTGAAATGACATCAACTTTGAAGTTAAAAGGAAAAAATAAAGGTAAATTTTATAAAGCAAAGGTTCATTTCTCCTATAAATCTTATGGTTGTTCTCCATCATAAACTCCCAAATAAATTATTTGGATAAAATATAAGTTACTTCTTTCGTTTGAAGTTTACTTTTGTATTTTAGAACTTAGTTCTTTAATAATAATAATTTAAGTGTTGACATTTAATTTGTTCTTTGATTAGGTCAAGTTGGATTGGAAAAATATTATGGGTATTCCTAAATTAAAAGTTAATTTATATTTTGTCATATTTATTTTAAAAATAGATAAATTAGTCGTTATTCGTTAAATTAAAGAGTAGATTGATATTTTTATTAAAATTTTTATCTGTTTCTATTGTTAAAAATTGGTGTGATTGATGAAAAACTAGAAAGTTTCACGTGTTTCTCATGTTGACATACATAGATTAATTTTAATAATAAAATAGATGAAATTTCAATGAATGACTGATTCACTGTTTGATTTAACATAAGTAGATTAATATAAGAGTTTTCGTGGTACTTTTATCAATAAGACCTATACAATGTTGTTATGTACATTTCCTTTGCCCAGGCTCAATCCAATTTAAAATATGGGTTCAATTTTTATCCAAATCCAATCTAGGCCGTATTTATTTTTTTTATAAAAAGTTGCATATCTCTATGTGAATAAAAACTGTATAACTTTATAAAATACACAAATTATTTTATAATAGAATCTTTTAGGATTCATAATATTAAAAGATTTTGATCATAATCATCTCAAACACGAATACATATATTCATGCTTATAAGAGAATTCTATAACTTGTATAATTTAAAAAAATAATTTTGAGTGTTATTACCGCATAATTATTCAAATTATCGCACTCTCCTAATAATGAGAGAATTGGAAAGTGTAATTGAGATGCTCTAATTACATCAAATTCAGTGAGACTCATCAATTGATATCATTGTGTAATTACAAGCAATTACATACAAATCCAATTACTAAATGGATTTCAAACACCACCTAAATAATTAATAAGTTTAAAATATAAAATATATAACTAAGTTGGATCTATCCTATGCAGATATTTTTAAAGTGCAAAAGGACCTTAAATATTGTTCAAATCCTTTTCCGAACCTCATATTTTTTATCTAATTTTTATATATTTTAAACGATTCTTTAAATTCAGCCGAATAATCTAACCTTTAAACAGGTTTAATTGATAATATTTTCAATTAAAATTTACCATAATACCCTAATATAATGATGCTAACTTAAAAGCATTTCATTATGTACCGAGTAAGCATACTTTATGCTAAGCACTACTCGTGACAATATTGGTTCGGAAATTTTGCCTTAAAGGTTAAAAAGTCATTGCATTAAGGAAAAAAAGTTAATTTCTTGTGATTTTTTCCATTCAATTAAGACATCAAATTAAGAGGAACCATTACTGAACATTAAATCCTAAAACGACTATGATAATATACGATTTAACTAATGTTGATGATGTCGCATATCAAGTGTATATGATATTGATATGGTAGTATTTTATGTTATATATTATTTTAAAATAATTTAAAATTATAAAAAAGGAAATATTTTTTGAAGAATAAAAATATTTAATTTTAATATAAAGCTTGTCAGGAACTGCAACATATTTACTTAACACTTAGTTTGGATGGGCGATGAGATTAATTTCAATGAGATTGAAAATAGGAGTGACAGTGAGATTAACTATTATAGTAGAGAGATTGAAAATCAATGATGAGATACGTGTTTAGATAACGTGGTGGTGATAATGAGGTGAAAGTAGAAAATGATTTAAAGACATTAGATAAAATAAGTGTATGATTAAAATTATATTTATATATTAAATTATTAAAAGTTTTTTACTGATTAACCAAATTTATTAAAATTCTATTATTTTAAATAATAATTAAAATTACATTTACATTAAAAATTAATATAATAAAACTAATATTTAAATAGTGAAAATGGAAAAAGGTCCTATTCACTGAAGGTCTAGTGAATTCATTAAATCTCAACTTCACTAATTGAAAATTACATATGAGTGTGACCAGTTTGTAAAAAAATAAAAATAAAAGTTTCACAAAATCTCAACACATCATAGGTATGTTGGATCGGAAGGTAACCTAAATGCATCAATGTAAAAATTTCACAAAATCCCAACACACTATAGATACGTTGGATTGAAACGCAGACTAAATGCATCAATGACAAACTCACAAGCATGATGTTCATCCATAGTACCAAAAAATATACATGCATATCGTTTTTGGGCAAAACACTTGCTATGAAAATATTTGCTCAAGGGAAAGCTCATATGCAGATCAGCGGATCTGAGCCCATTATTGTGAAAAAAGTTTAGGGTTCAATATCAGGTCCACCTTTAACTAAACCGGCTTAAAATCTACTATTAATGTAGGCATCGGGCCTGGGCTTCTTCATTGTCAGATAGACGAGTGGTGCACCCCCTTTTCTTTCCCGCCTTAAACACCTCCCCATTTCAAGAGTCAAGGGCAAGTTTCCTTGTACTGTCTTCGTTCGGAACTTTAATTTTTCCGTTTCTCGTGATTCTAGGGTTTTGGTGGTCGGGAGACCCCAGGATACAACCATGAGTAGTTCTAGGGTTTTTTCCGGTCAGATGTATGGAGCTCAACGATCCGGGGCGGGTACCATTAGGAGGATCCGGTTAGAGAACTTCATGTGCCACAATAGTCTCGAAATCGAACTCGGCGAGTGGGTTAATTTCATCACCGGTCAAAACGGAAGTACATATCACTTCCTCCCTCCCTCTCTCTCTCTTTATATATATATATATATATACATCTTGCGTCTTGAATTATGTTGCGTGAAAATTTTGTAATACGAGCAACATGTTTGGTTTATGTGTTCTTAGGCGGGAAGAGCGCGATACTGACCGCTTTATGTATCGCGTTTGGCTGCCGCGCTAGAGAAACTCAGAGAGCGTCTAAGTTGAAGGAATTCATAAAAACTGGTTGCAGGTTCCTTTTTTTGCCTTTAATTTTTCCTTGGTTTAGTGACGGGTAATCTGTGTGATATATATCTTATATACATTTTAATTCTCAGTTATGCTACTGTTCAAGTGGATATCAAAAACGAAGGAGTTGATTCTTTTAAGCCAGAAATTTTTGGTGATACCATAATTATTGAACGCAGGATTTCTGACACTACGAGTTCCACTGTTTTGAAAGATCGACAAGGTTTGGATCATTTTCCCTTGTGATATCAATTTGCTTTAGGGCTATTTTTTGTATTGTTGTTGCAGTGAAGTGTTTTTGAAATGTTTGGTGAAAAAGTATGCCTCTTCATTTCAAATGTTTAGTATTACTATCGAAAAGTAAGTGAGATTTAAATGTATGTTTTAGATATACTCTTGAATTTAAAAAATTAATTAGTTTAAATATTATTTAAATTTGTTAATTTATGATATATGAAGTATAAATCTAAATTTTTTAAGCAATTAATATAAACTGTTTTAAAATTTAATTTGAATATCTAAACCATATTTTAAGTATTAAAATTACATACAAACATAATCATTACAAATTTAAATATAATACTATATATTTCATATTATCATATAAATTTTGAAAGAGAAAATAATTGTATATTCAATATAGATATTATAAGTACTTTTTGTTCCCTGAATGTGTCACATTTTAACTTCTAGCGGTAAAAATTTTCAACTTTGGCTTCTCATTCGTTAGAAGGGATAAAATTTAAAACCATAATATAAAAATTTTCAATGAAGTATTTTTTAAATATAGTTTTTGTAAAATTTAATTAACTAAGATATTTAAAATAATTTAGAAGTTTGACCCCAAAAATGTCACCTACGATGTACGATGTTTCAATTGGAAAGAGGGAGTTTTTAATGTTTGAATGTAATTGTATGCCCAACATAAATGAAGAAGGTGATTTTATAATTTCACATCAAAACTACTTTTTCAATAGCCAAAAGCACTTAACTTCAGCTTTTTGGTTTGGATTGAAGAGAGCATTTGAAAAGCCGGTTTAAAGCTAAAAGCTGATTGTTTAGTATTGCCTTTACTGTTAAAAAGTGCTTTTGGACAGCCGAAAGAAATGCTAAACGTGGCCTTAGTGGTTTGGTGTCTTAATAGTTCCTTTAATAGCCGATGTTTTGTATGTGTTGTACTAATCATCTCATGAGTTTCTTTTGTTTAGTGTTTTTGTTGCAAATGTGATGCTAAAGTGGTTATTGTATTTGCTCTATCTTCTCTTACACCTGAGGCATTGGACAGGTAGAAAAGTTGCTAGCCGCAAAGAGGACCTTCGTGAGCTGGTTGAACATTTCAATGTGAGTGTTTTGCCTAAGAAGTATGCTTTAAATTCTTTATCTGCATCATTTTGTTGTTTTCTTGATAGCACATGGTCTGTCATTAATTTGTTTGGTCTAAGATGTGACATGATGAAATCTTAATTGTCAAATGGGGTTGCATTTATGACAATGTTTGATGGTGCAGAACACCGGACCATGATCGTGTTTTTCCTCCTAACAGTATTCTCCATGTCTATCAATTACTGACAACCATTTTACTTTGATTTCACACTTAGTTTGAAAACTATACTCTCTTTTGAGCCTAATTACACAGTTATTTGAAAATTTGCATTCTACTCCCGTAGATTGATGTCGAGAATCCGTGTGTTATTATGAGTCAAGACAAAAGCAGGGAGTTTTTGCACTCTGGGAATGACAGAGATAAATTCAAGGTAATGTTACGAATTTTATTCTGAAATGAACCATTTGGGCAACATGCTGACACTATTTATCACTCAGTTCTTTTTCAAGGCTACGCTTCTTCAACAAGTTGATGAGCTTTTACAAAGTATTATTAAACAATTGAAGGATGCATGTGCTCTTGTAGATGAGTTGGAAAAATTGATAAGACCTGCACAGCTTGAATTGAGTGAACTGCAAGAAAAGATTGAAAACATAAAGCGTGTAGAACAGATTTCACAGGAGGTGCAGCTGTTAAGGAAAAAGCTTGCTTGGTCATTGGTGTACGATGAAGATAAGCGATTACAAGAGCAATCAAAGAACATTGAAACACTGAAAAAGCGCATTCCCACTTGCCAAGCTAAAATTGATTCAACATTAGTGAGTAATAATTTCTTGTGTCAAACATGTCATAACAACTTGTCCTTGTTGTGCTATTGTTAGAAGTCATTTGTTAGTCTTTAAATACATAGCAAAAGAACAACTTTGCGTATCTGTTGGTTGGTTACTAGTCTGATATTCTCTGCCCGAGTCATGATAATGAATGTTTATTATTGTCTTTAATCTCTTACTTTAAGCTAGTCTTCCAAAAGTTTAGCTCTCATTCATTGACAATGGAATTCTTTGATCACTTGCAGGATAAATTGGAGAAGTTGTTGGAACGCCTTTCGAAGAAGAAAGTTCAAGTTGCATCTTTGGTGGAGAAAACATCTGAAGTGAAAAGAAAGAAAGATGAATTGTGGGACGCTCTTTGCTCGGTACATGAATAGTTTTCAATCTTTGTTCTTTCAAAAGACAGGTTGAATAATTTGTGTGTGCTGTAATCCTTTGGGGATTACTTGATTAGCCTTTATGTTGTTGCTGGACTTATTATCAGTTTACTTTTTTAATCTTTAACTGAGAGTGAAAGTTGTACGACTTTTTATTTCAATTGGTTTAGTCATGGTTTAATAGGAATAAAAAGCTGAATTTTGAGTTTTCATAAAGAACTCTTGTTATTTCTTGTCTGTTCATTTAATCTGTCATCACATCCTATAATTTCTGCGTAAGCTTTCATGTGTTTGCTGTGTAATCATTGGTCTGACTATAATATTTATAGAGTTCTGTTCACTCTTTATTTCTCTTAGGCAAGGAAAGAAAAGCTTGAGCTTGAAGAAGAGCATCGCCGCGGCACTAAGCAAATTCGCAAGATGAGGAATGATGTTAGGAGGCTTGAAGAGCAAGCCCGTGATATTCAGGATAAACATATTAGAAATACACAGGTCTTTCATAGTTTTTTCTTCCATGTGACTTGTTAAGTTGTTATTTTGACTACTGATGAGTTATATTCATTTTGAAATAAAATGTGTAAATTTTATGGTTTTTCTTACATAATATTCGAGTATTACATGCACTTTTTTAAATTTGATATCTTTTGAAGGATATATGTATTCTGAGTTCTAAGTACATGCCCATACTATGTTTTTGTTAACTTTGGCCTCTATTTCATGATAACCTTTCTCATTGGTAGCAATATAAAAGTGCAGTGATTAATGCTTTGCAAGCTTTTGTTCTTATATTCAACCATTGTAAGTATGAAAGATGTTTGGTTCGAGAAACATTGCCTTTTAATGTACTAATTTTTCGAACAGTTAAAATGGGGTTGTCTTTGGTGTATTGCTGAATAACATTCCCCATCCAACTGAAGAGAGTACTACCATGATGCTTCTGTTGTCTGGGTCTTTATTTGATTATTCTTAGGGTGAGTTTGGATGGGCGGTGCGTTTACTTGCGGTTAGTGTAAAAACAGCGGTGGCGGTGAGATTTATATTTTTACTGTAGCGTGAGACAAAAAGTAAGCGAAGCGCACCGCACTCAATCGCCCATCCAAACCCACCCTTAATCTAGTTATTATACAACTAGTTTGGTCTCCTAATATAGAGTGGTAGGTCAATGGTTGCTTAATTTTGGCATAGTTCATTGGGTTGGGGGATTTATATTTTTACTTTTCTGGTTCTGCAGGCTGAAGAATCAGAAATAGAAGAGCAGATTAAGGAACTGGAATATGCTGTTGATAATGTCCAGTCATTGCTCTCTAGGTTATCCACTTTTTCATTTCCTTATTCATTATGCTCCTGTTACCACCTTGTTGTTTTAGATCTGCCTTGACCCTTAAAATTCAATTACCTTACAGTTTGAAGGATGAGGAGAATACTTTATCAGAACAGATTTCAGCAGAAATGGATGCAATGAAGAAGATTAATGATGAGGTAGGGGGAAGTTCTGAGATTATTAAGTTTTTTATGAATGTGAGGTTGCTTTTCTGTTTTGACTCTTTGGTAGTGAGTTATGATTTTACAATATGACCCCAGAAGAAGATTATGGTACTGATTTCGAGTATCATGCTCTATGCTTGATATTCTCTAACCTTACTCAAGTTGTACCTCTTAGCTTGCCGAAGGAAGAGCATTCAGTCAATATTCTTTAGCCTTGATCAATTTTGTTATTGGTCTTTCTGTCAATGAGTCACTCTAATTCACTAATGCTCTTCCCAGTAATGCGGTGTAGCTCAAAATTCAGGGAACAACTGCAAACTGTTTGTGGGGTTAAACCCTGCCCCCCCCCCCCTCCAAATTTTTTTTTTCTCTGGAGATTCATTTATAAGTTTATTATATTGTTATAGCTCCTAGAAGTCTCTCTGATTTTGGGACAGTTCAGCTTCTGCTTGTACTTTGAAATGGCCACATGGAGTTTGAATAGTTGTGAAATGTTTTAATATAAGTTGTAAAATGCAATGTTTTATTTTGTGGTGATATTAGTTACTGTTGCTGTTATGTTTGATAGCTAGACATCTGCAAAGTATAACCTTCAATGGTGTCTTTAGCTGGTAAAGGTTTTAGAAGATAAGTGACTGTGGAACATAAGTAGGTCTTGCATTTTAACATGCCAAGTAAGGGTTTTGGAACATTCTCAATTTATTGCTTCAAAATACCCTTGTCTTATTACTCCTGACTGCAGTTAATTTTTTAACCTGTTCAGTTGTGTGGAGAGGAGTTATTTTTGACATCTGCAAATTGCTTTTATTTTTCTTTTGTTCCAGATTTAGTTCTTCTAATTTCATTCTTAATTTCTCTTAGCCTATAGAAATAGTTTCCTCTTGAATTACTTCACATCACTGATCCTGTTTTCCCTTTTATAGATTAATTACTACGAAAGAAAGCAGCGTGAAGTTCATCATCAAATTTGTGAGCTCCGTCTACATCAAACCAACAAGGTCTGGGCAACTCTTTGTTTTTTATGGTTTTAGATGAAACAAATGAGGATGGATGTGCTTTTTTCCCCTGAACATTTTTAAGAGCATCTTTCAACTGTAATTCTATTCCATGTTTCTTTGACAGGTCACTGCCTTTGGTGGTGACGGAGTGCTACGTCTTCTACGTGAAATTGAGAGGCATCACAAGGCATTTAGCATGCCACCAATTGGTCCAATTGGTGCTCATGTGGTGAGTAATGGAAAATTGCTACAGAAATTTTGTATGCGAAGGAACTAAATGTCTAGAGCTTTGTTTGATAGTATAAGATCTGCTTGTCCATTTGGTGTTGGCTGCAGAATGCTGGATCTTTTTCAAGTTTTCCTATCTCAAGAAATCTTTGAACATCATTGAACTTTTCTTTTGCCATGTTAATGGTATAGACAATTTAGGATTTCATACCTGAAAGAACAATTGCTTGCAGGAATTGTATTGAAGCTTTTGCTGGAAAAATAAGTGGGTTTTTCTTATCTGAACCTAGTTCTTTTATTTTCCGATTTCAGAGGCTTTTTACTTTCAAATTTTTTCCATTTTTGTTTTTTGCTATAAGTACAACCATAGGCATCACTGCTTCCATAATGTGTAAACTCTGGACAACTTTTTGGCAACTGTTAGCTTTGTGGTTATTGCATTGCAGACATTGGTCAATGGTGATACATGGGTTCCTGCTGTTGAACGAGCTATTGGGAAGATGCTAAATGCATTCATTGTTACAAATTCTGAGGATGCTTGTGCTCTTAGAAAATGTGCAAGGGAGGCAAGATATAACTTCTTTCCAATTGTCATACAGAGGTTTTCAAGACCAAGGTGAAAGGATGAGAATTCTAATTTTCTTAAAAAGCCTCCTATAGCACTGGTGTTTTACTACAGTTTCCGTCTTGATATTTGGTTCTGCTTTCATTGTAGGTTGATAATACCAAATCATTCACTCCCCCAGACGAGCCACCCAACTACTCTATCTGTTTTACATTCAGATAATCCTACCATCTACAATGTCTTGGTAGATGTGGTAATTTTATGTCTCTCATAAGTTTCTGTTTTTAAGAACCTTCTCTACCTATTTCATTTCTTTTAGGGCTTCTATTACCTTATTCACAATGCAGAGGTTTGTTAGTTTGGCAGGAATCAATGAGCTTGGTCCTTGAATCTTTCTCATACTTGTTCTTAAGGAGCTATTACTGCTGGTTTATGTGTTGCACTTTCTCTGTATTTTCAGTGTAAAGCTGAGAGGCAAGTTCTTGTCAAAGATTACAATATGGGAAGAGCTGTCGCATTTGATCAAAGAATACCGAATATGTTGGAGGTTTTTACCCTAGATGGGTTTAAAATGTAAGTCGAACTAATTTTATATCTTTTGCATGTTCTCATGTATTATCTTTTTTATTTACTCCTACTGTTCATTAATGGTCATTGTTGAACCAATTTTTGATGGGAGTGAGGGTTTAATTTGGATTGTGAATCTAAATATATTGTTTAGGAGGATTTAAAGCTGTGCTGAATATGGAAGGCACAAATCTAAGATCTTAGATCATTCTTTTATGTTGGTTCTTGTCAAATTCCAACTGAAGAAAATTAGTTCCGTTCTCAAATCTTAAGATTGTTCTCATCTTTAATTCAAAACTTACATTTATCCTAAAAAGCTATTTTGAATTCATAAAATATAATTGAAAAAGCTTTGAGTTTAAGAATTTAAAATAACTTGATTAATTAAAATTCTATGTTGTTGGATGTGGTTGAATGTTCATTTCTGATTTTGCAGTCCAATACATTTTCGTTATATTACCTAGCCAAACCTGCCATCTCATGTGTCAAACAATCCCATCCAGATGTAGTTGCACCAAAAGATATGTATAAGAAAAGGTTACAGGAATGACCAAGTGCTGGCTTTATTACTGAAATTGACCTAGCATGGAATTGGTTACAGGATGTTGTAATTTTGGATGCTTTATGTGATTGTTATAATTCCCACCAGCTAAACTTGCATTTTAAGTGATTTAGTTGGATTTTTTCTGATTTCTCAGGTTTTCACGGGGTTCAGTCCAGACAGTTCTTCCCATAAACAAAAATCTTAAAATTGGCCGTCTTCGGGGTTCTTTTGGTGATCAAGTTAAGGAGTTTGAAAGTCATGTGTCAAATATTCAACAAGATATTGATCAGTGCAAAAGTAGGAAGAGGGAGCTAGAGAAAAAGGTTCAGGATTTTAACAGGAAGCTAGATAATAAGAAGGTAATAATGTGTTAAAATTTGGGTGCCGATATTTTTTCCTTTTTGAAATTTATTTCATTTCCTTTCCCTTCTTATTAAGTGGTATTATCCCACATTTATCAAAATTTGGGTTTTCTTTGCTTTTATAATGATGTTTGCCCCTCCAATCATTATCAATTGGTTTTGGTTGGATGCTTCTTAACGTGGTATTAAAACCTAGGTGTGTTATGTTATTCTTGACTAATCCTGTATGTGGTTGATGACCCCTTGTGAGGTTACCCTTGTTTAGGCCCTTTTTGAACTTGAGTTACAAATGAGTGGTAGTGTTAAGTGGTGTTATTTCACATATATTAATTATTGGGTTTCCTGCTGTCTTATATTCGAGTCGAGCTCTACCGGCCATTACCAATTGGTGTTAGGTTGGATGCTTATAATTTTTTCGCTTTTATTTAAAATTCTATTTGAAGCGTAATACTAGTCTAAAAGCATGTTGCAACTTTTCCTTTGCATTGCTGTTTATTGGAAGCACATGGACATGAGTCTGATTTGCGATATTGTGCTGTCTCAATAAATTTGTCCCTCAGGGGGCTAAACACAATTCCAGCTTTCTTGGCTTCATGATGTTATTGATTTCGAAGTTACATGTCTTTTAATTGCATGTGATTTTAGACCTGTAGACAGAATTTGAAGGATATGGCATCCTCATGCCAGTGTCCAACTTGGCCATACTGCTGGAACAGCAGGATTCATATCGGACATGCATGAACACACCAAAAAATAATTCTTTAAAAAAAGAAAAGAAAATGGTCATGGTCAATATACAAACAGACAAGGTGGGGTCACCAAAGTAGAAGGGACTTTTTCTCAGATTTTTCTCTGAAACATATAATTGTGAAGTCTACAGAGTTTAATCAATTGAGGAAGAATAAGAAGCCACAGTTTATAAAACCAAACAACTAATGAATTCCATATTAAGATTCATTCATTCCTTGTTAATTTGTTGAATTATTGAAGGTTTAAGAAGATGAAGGATAGAGGCAATGGTAGAAGGTGAAGAGTGGAAACCGAGTTGCATGAAATATTCCTTATCTGTTGCAATCTAGATTCATTACTTTTTACTTCAATATCTGTTACCTACGTTAGTTATTAAATTGGGCCATGAATGAAGAACGTCACTTAATCACTTCATTTTACTTCAATATCTGGTTGATATTACAAGTAAGAGCCTTTAACTACAATTTTGAGAATCTTTAAGTTGACTGTTGTGTCATGTCCTATTAGTGTATTCAGTTTTTAGATGTATTGTTCTCAAATTATGCTTGTATTAGTGCTTAACTATGATGTTTATATAGTTTGTAGAACATACATCTATTACTTAAAATAGATTAAAATATTTTATTTCTATGGTTTCATAACACTTCTACATAATGTCTTTTACCTTGAAAAGTAAGTTTGCGTCATCATTGCTGACTTTTTGCGCCTTAATTCCTTGCATAGGCTCCTGGGTGTAATAATTACTAATGGTGGGAATTTCTTTCTTCTTCCTTGTCGTATCTTTTAATCTTTCTCTTTGTTGTCTGCATCTCTTTTTGGGTTAATGTGTGCTAGTATGCTCTGTGTTGCGTGCTTTACTTCTTTGTGTTCTGCAGAAAAGGCGCTTGGATGTGGAACGAGAGTTCATGGCTAAGAGAATGAAACTGCAGGATATGCAGAAGTCACATGCTGTTGATGCTAGTCTGTTGCCTGAGTCAACTACTAATGAACTTCTTCAAGAAATTTCAGTTTGTTCCATGATTGACTTGGCTTACAAATCATGCTTTTATACTTTAATTCTATTAATTTATAAACCTTTTCTAATGATATCTTCCTCATTAAATTGTATTTAGGATGGTAAAATGGTGATCAACAAGAAGGAAGCATTGCTAGAAACACTTAAAGATAGGATCAATGAAGCAGAAGAAAAGGCCAGAACTCTTAAGTTATCATTTGAGGATTTAGGGGGTATTATTTCAATGATATTATGTTAAATGCTTACTTCAATTCTGAACGTGGCGTTACCTGCATTTTATTTACTCCTTATGTGTATTATAGAGTCAACAAAGGGGGAGGTTGAAGCCTTTCAGAAAGCAGAGGAGGAGTTAACAGAGATAGAGAAAGAAATACACAATGCAGAAGCGGTTTACTTTCCTTCTCAGTTAATTTTTTATTCATTTACTTCTATAACTAAAGTGTAGAAATTTGAATTAATCAAATTTTCTGTTTCAGAATAAGCTCCATTATGAAAATATTATGAACAACAAGGTTCTTCCTCAAATCAAGGAGGCGGAGGCAAAATATCTGGAACTTGAAAAGGATCGTAAGGTTGTTTTTTATGTCTTTCTAGATATAGAACCAATCATTTAGAGTGTCTTTATAATTTTGTAGTCCATGTTATGTCTTGGCGACATTGCAGGAGAGCTATAAAAAGGCTTCTGTTATTTGCCCTGAGAGTGATATTGAAGCTTTAGGAGATAGGGATGAAACCACAACTGAGCAACTGGATGCCAAGCTGAAGAGACTGAATCAGAGACTTATGCATGAGAGCCAACAGTATGGGCTGTTAATTTTCCATTTTTCACTCGTAAAATACCCTAATATCTGCTTGCAGTTAGATTCTATTTTTACTTTTTATTTTCTGCAGATATTCGGAATCGATTGATGACCTTAGGATGTTGCATCAGGAGAAAGAGCGTAGAATTTTGAGGAAACTGCATACTTATAAAGCTTTTCGAGAAAGATTAGATGTAAGTTCCACCTGTTGTTCAATTTGCTCCAGAATTTGACAGTTGGACTCTTATTCAATGAAATTGCTAACCATGATCTGAGCTTTTACATTTGTTTTACGTGATGTACTGTGGTTTCTGTTGGTGTTCATTCCTAATTACTTCAGGGTTATCCCCTTCTATCTAGAGGATTTTGATAATTCTGTTTGCTTCTTTTTGCCATGGCCCTGTTTGTTTCGAAATGAGTTGTACTACAAAGGAAAGTTTTTCAGAGTGGATCAGTTCCATGGCGTCTAGGGCATTGTAGAAATTCATTTGTCATAGAATATTCTTGTTGTTCTCTCTGAACATGCTGTAAGTAAGAAAGAAACCAATGGAAAGATGATCGTTTTGCTGGGGAAAGATGCTCTAGAGGCACTAGGTTTTGCTGCTGTTTGTCATTTCTGTGCAAGCTTTTAATGGTCCACTGCTCTTAATATCAAGTGCTTCTCTGCATTATGTTGGTTAATTTTCTTTCGTTACTTCTTATCTGCAATCATAAATATTGCAACATGAGGAACAAATTGGCAGTGAAAGAGGAAGATACCTGGAAAGAGAAAAAGAAAGAGGGAAGCTATGGTACTTTGACTAGGTTGTGTGTCAGATACGGATATGTATCCAACATGGGTATGGTTAAGTTTTTTAAAGAATTTTTTTGTCTATTTAAGGATCCTTGGAGGTAACATCCTTGTATCCATGTGTTGGACATGGGTACTTCAAAAAATAACAGAGAGTCCGGACAACAAAGGAAGAGAAGCTTGTTCTTTTGGTTTCTTTTTGGTTGGGGGTGGGCAGTGATTCCAGGGAAACAGTACCTTCCATGAAATCAGTGTAACTTTGATATAAAAACTGTCTCTTTTAGTGAAGACATGTTAGTATAGTTTCTGTGATTTGGATGGCATTATTGTTGTAGCCTGCTCAGTGAGATCAAAATAGGTAACCCAAATTGGGTGGGGAATTTTTGGATTTGTTTCAGTTTTGATTTTGTCACAGCCTTCGATTTAAGTATCCATATATGCTGAATGGAGATGACAATCTGTTGCTTGTCTTTTGTTTGAATTAATACGTGTGATAGAAAGATTATAGAGTGATTGACATACAATATAATTAGCCTGAGTTAGCACATAACAGTTAGACATTGTTTTGTAGATCTTAGGAGCTTTAAGGTTGTTGTCTAATGTACTTCTATGATGAAGATTATATTCTGTAGAATTCTTTATTTAGTAATGTCAAATAATCTTTTCTAGTATTCGTGAATCTGGATTGTGATGTGAACCTTTTTTTAACCTTTTCGTAGGTTATATGGCATTTGATACTTATTTTATTTTAAAGTTATTTCGGCTCATTGTAAATTCTTAAAGAAATTATTTGTGCGCTGTTTGTCTACTTATATAAAGTTTTATTTTATGTTGGTAAATGTTTCTTGCCTTTTTCCTTCTGTTGTCATTCTTGTCTTTTAGGCTTGTCAAAAAGCTCTCGACTTACGTTGGAAAAAATTTCAACGTAACGCATCACTTCTGAGACGCGAGTTGACTTGGCAGTATGTATTATGCTTCTTGCAATTGTTAAGTTGCCTTCTTTAAGAGTATATATTTTATTGCTTCTTGTTGGGGGAGTCATCTAAACTATTTGGTAATGGCTAATGCCTTGTTGGTTAATCCTCACAATTAGATTTAATGGCCATTTGGGAAAGAAAGGTATCAGTGGACAAATTAATGTTAGTTATGAAGAAAAGACCCTTTCAGTAGAGGTAAGTATATCAAACTTCTATTTTTCTTTTAGGTGTAATTTCAATAGACTACTTACGTCTTTCACCAGGTCACCGTGCCAGTTTAAAGTTCTCTGCATTTTATTATGGAATTTTCTGATCCTGTTATTGGTCTAACAGGTTAAAATGCCTCAAGATGCATCAAGCACCATCGTTCGTGATACAAGAGGGCTCTCAGGTTTTATATTTCCGTTCCATATACCTTTTAGAATGTGTTCATAAGAGTTTCAAGTTCACAACACAATATAGATTTATCTGCTTGTGGCCTCATTAATAGTGTTTAATCCGGCATAAATGTATCTATGTGGAAAATTTTTACTCCCATGTCATCCAAATTAGCAGTCAGACATTTTCATAATTGATTAATGTTAACTCTAGTGTTATTTTGATAATTTGTTGATTAGGAGGAGAGCGGTCCTTCTCAACATTATGTTTTGCGTTGGCTCTTCATGATATGACTGAAGCCCCATTTCGAGCTATGGATGAGTTTGATGTGTTCATGGTGAGATTTGGGTTTTCTTTGGGGTGTGTGTGTTATCCCTTGGGGATTGAGGTATATGTGATCGTCCATCAAGAAGCATAAAACTATAGACTGAGCAGATTCATATGTAGCGGTGTAATCGAGCTGAGCCTGAATACTGCCAAGCTCGAGCTTGGTCAAACATCTTTTCTTAAGCTCGTTTGCCGATGTTTGTACTCGAGTTCATCTCAAGAATTAAACTTAGGATTAATAATATATATTAAAAGAAATAACGTAATTTAATAATATAAAAATATGAAAAGCTTGATAAGGCTTAGAAGCCGTTGGAGTCAAAGTATTACTAAGTTCGAATTCGGTTTGACCGATAGATTGAGTTGCTCGAGCTCGGCTCTATAATTACTGTATCAAGTTTGAATTTTTTTTCGAGTCGAACTGTAATAGTGTGCGAGTACTAGTGTCTCATTCACACTCCTATTCATATGTATATTTTCCTCCAGGATGCTGTTAGCCGAAAAATCAGCCTGGACACGTTAGTCGAGTTTGCATTGGCTCAAGGATCCCAATGGATATTTATCACACCTCATGATATCAGGTTATTGTTTATACTTTGTGTATGCGTGTCCGTTTTCTCCTCTTTCTGCGTACGTGATGCTCCTCCCCCAACCCAGTTCTTTTTCCATCTGTTTATTTTTTTGCACAGTTATGTTCCCAAGTTAAATTGATAATATCCAGCAACAATCTGTTCAAATTCATAGACCATGATAATGTTATGAAGCCAGACTGATCGTCTTATTTACTTGCCACTCGGCCAAAATATGAAGTTGTGATTATGTTGTTGATATTGAAGAATATGAAGATTGTGATTGACAAATATGGATTATTTTGATTCCTTGTACAGCAATGTGAAGAATGGAGAGAGGATAAAGAAACAGCAGATGGCAGCTCCTCGCTCATGATTGTTATTGCAGTAAGACAAAGCTAAACTTATATCTCCTTCCCTAAATATATGTATGATTAGTATTCATGTTTTCTCTTTCTTCCACCCCCTTCCCTTCCCACTTAAGAAGCTTCTGTTTTTCGTTTTTGTCGCGCTTCAAGCACATGTGAAGTTAAATGAATATCAACACAGGGGAAGGATGTATGCATGTCTCAATGTAGATTTATCTTTCTTCTTCATTAATCAGTTATAGGTTCTCTTTTGGGTTATGCAAATTGAGGTAATCTAACATGGATGCTCGGCTTACAGTCCGGCAGAATTTGCAGACTTTAGCAAACTTAATGTAAATTAATATATTTATATACCCATCTCTATGGACTTTTGCTTTGGCAAGAACAAGACAAGCTAAATTTCTGGCCCGGCCCCGGTAACCTGTCTCTTGTTATGGAATATCATTTTACTTTTTCATACGCACGTTTTAGTATAATAAATAGCAATAATCTAATTTTACTCAATTTTTAGTCACTCACTCATGGGCCATGGCTTCTTTTCGGCACAGGAAAGGGTATTTTTTTTGTTTAATTTGGAAACTTTTTACTGAAGTTTTATAAGTTTAAATTTATTAAGTTTTGACGGTTTAATTTTGGTTTTTCTGTGTTAATTATTCTGTTGTTTTTATATTTCGTCAAGTACTACTTTTTATACTCTCTTTTTCAATTTCCAATATTTTAATTTTACATTTTGAGAGGAACTATGTTGTCACATGCTTTGTTTTTATATCTCTGTTGGTCTAATCTTACATTACGGTGGTTTAATCTTTGTAATATTATATTTTAAAATAAGATTATTTTATTTAACTTTTGGTCATTCTATAATTTTATATTCTCAAATAATTTCAAGATATTTATATCTTAATACAAGATGTAATTTAATTACAATTTATATCTTAAGTTATTTTAGTTTATAGGTGTAATTTTCCATTTGCATTTATTATTATAACTAATTGAGGATTTTTTCAAATAAAATTTATGATTGAATAAAATAAAATTATTTTTATTAGTGAAATAACTAACTCTAATAATAAAACCGATCTGATTAATCTAAAAAAATCACTGTAACTTTAATGGTTAAAAAATCATGGTGTCTGGCGGAAGTTTTCTTCCTTTGTCGAGTTATTTTTAATGTGGAATTTTTCGGTTTTAATTAATTATATAGAGGTCTGTAGTTTTAATTAGAAGTTAAAAATTCTCACGTCAGTATTCCGTTATTGGTTAATAATAATTTTTTTGATTAAAGTGATTAAATTAATAAAAGAATTAGAAGTCAAAATAGCAATTATAAGGTTTTTACAGTTTACTCTAAAATGGACAAAGAATATTTTTATTTTTAAAAACAAAACGAAAATTAATATATATTTATATATATTTCAAACATAGTGATGCGTGTAAAAGGAACTTACTGGTTGAGGTTACCAAATCAACATCTTTCTCACAACGTTAATGTTTTAGGTTTATATGTTGAACCATTTTTAAGTTGTGAATCAGAATAAAATTTAGGTAAAAAGTAGATTTAATTGTCAAAAGTTTATAGGGGCAAAAATTAATTAATTTTATTCATTTGGGGTTTTTTTCGAGTTTTGGTCCTTTGATGTTTGTAAGCCACAAGGGTTCTAACTAAATTTGAAGTTGAGTTGGATTGTATATGATTTTAAACGTAAGTGTTTTTAGCAATTTTTGCTTTGACAATATTTGAACACATCTGCCACCACCGTTCGTCGTGTCCCATCCCCCCATACCCTCTGCCTTTGTAGCCTGCCACCAAACACCTGCAAACAAGAAAAGAAGGGACAAAAACAACAGTATAGAGCAATAACACAATCGGCTATAAAAGCCGAAGCAAATGTAACTTCTTTTTCTTCTGAATACACGAATATTTGAAATAACAAAAGAACAAGTTAAAAGGTGATTTTTTTTCTCTGGATCCATTTCTCATTTCTTTTTTTTTTTTTTTACATATATAAAATAAATAGATTAAAAAAGGGAAAAGAAAGTGTACCTGAATCGCCCGGCCAGTGCCGTCGCCGAAGTCCTCCTTCGGGTCACCGAAATCGGACTAGGAGGGTGGCGTTTGGGGTTCCGCTCCATAGTCCTGAGGCCACGAAAGTTGGGCCTTCAGTTGGTCCCTGAAACGGGGTTGAAAAACCGACCGTAGGGAGCCTCTGACCACCGCACACGGCGGGGCCGATGGTGGTTCGTTCGGCCAAGGAAAAGGGAGCAGAATGTTTTTTTTCTTTTCTCTGAGATTTTTTTTTAAAGCAGTGAAAGAATGATTTTTTTTAGAAAAATTTATTTAAATATGGGATATTAAACGGCGCCGTTTTGCCATTGGGGTCAGGTGACCCGACCCTGGTGGGAGGATCCGCGTGTTTTCTTCAAAGGGGATATTTTCGCGCGCAGTCCCTCCAACTTTGCAGCGCGTTGCAATTTGGCCCCTTTTTCGTTATTTTCTCTTATTTTAATTTAGCCACATAGTTTTATTTTTATTTCATTTTGGTCCATTGCAGCGCTGCGTTTTGTGTCTTTGGTTTATTTTCCGTTTTGGTCCCCCCTCTTTCGACGTGTGTCGCAATCTAGTTCTTTCCGTTTTTTTCTTTTATTTCAAATTCGCCCAGTATTTTTTGTTTTTATTTCGATTTAGTCTGTATTTTTAGCAATTTCATTATTTAGTTAATTATTTTAATGTTATTGTTATTATTATTATTATTATTATTATTATTATTATTATTATCATTATTATTATTACTATTAACTATTATTAGTTTTTTTTCTATTTATTCGTTACTACTTTGTTAATACGTTAATTGGTTTTGTATTATTTTTAGCTTTATTTTTATTCTATATATATATATATATATATATATATATATATATATATGCATTATGCACTTATATATTTTTATATAACTTATTTTATATACATACAAACGTATATATATACACATATTTTTATATTCTATAATTTTTATACACATATATTTGCACATCTATATATCTATACGCATTTTTTTATAAATATACGTATATAAGAACATACTTTGGTACACCTCTTATAATATATATATATATGTATACGCATATGTGTGTGCATTTGTTTTTACAGTTATATATATAATAATTTTAAAATATATACATATGTATGTATCTTTTACATTGACATCATCTTATTAATTTTTGTTGTTTATTTCTTTATTTGTATTCATATTATTTAAAATGAATGCTTTAATTTTATTGTTTGTATGTCTGCCATGGTATGCTATTTTAGTTTGTCTCTTTATTTATTTTATTTTTTTATATATAGCCTTTGCTTGTATTATTTACTTGCATTACCATCATTATTGTTACATTACATCTTTTTACTTGGATTTATCAAAAAAAAAAAGAAAGAAACGAAAACGAAAATTTTAAAATAAAAGCAATACTCGGTATTTGGGATCTTCGAGAGAATTGAACCCTAACGTTTGGGTTCCAATTTTCTTCGTTGAATCTAAATAACCGAGAATGCTCTTTAAAACAAAAACATAAATAAAAGTTCATTATCGAGAATTCAATATGTCTGTCCTAATGCATTGGATATGACACGTTGTTTCTCGAGACGATGATTTTTTTTTAAATAAATGCAATATTCAATGTTTAACATTTTGATAAATTGTGTCCAAACGCATTGGGTTGTAATTTTTTTATATGACTTAAACAATTGAATACCTTTTTAAATTTTATTGTGCAAGTTCTTAGACAAACTCATTTCTGAAGAGGTAAAATATCGTGTCCTAACGCATTGGGTGTGATGTTTTCTCTTTCTGAAATGAGAGTCTTAACGAGTAACTTGATCATTTATATAAGTTTTTTAAAAATAAAGGATCATATTTTAAATCTCTTCAAAATTTTCAATTTTTAACATTAAGACTTTAACTAATCAATTAGGTACCAATTTTGGGCGTTATGAGGGTGCTAATCCTTCCTCGTATGTAACCGAATTCCGAACCTGTTTTTTCTGAATTTCGTGGACCAAAATCGTTGTTTTAATAAAATCAAACCGTTTATTAAAAACAACCACTTTTACTAGGTGACTTGATCACACCTCATCAAAAAAGGATTGGTGGCGACTCCCACATTCGATTTCATTGTTCAAAACTCAAGTCAACCCCGTTTTGTCAAAAAAATGGTGTCAACTACAATAAGATAATTAGTATACGTTAAATGTAAGAGAAGAAATAATCAAATAAATATAGAAGGTTAGAGCAAATAGATAAAATTTTTATTTATTTGTTATTTTAATGCTGTTAAAGTAATTAGTATTTGTTAAACTGTTATTTAATTGTACATATTTAAATAATAAATATTTTTATATGTAATATGAAAATATAAAATAATATTATATAAATAATTGTGTTATGAAAATTAAATTAAATTAAAATTTCGTCAATATAATTATATGAAATCACAATATTGGAATCTTGATTCATGAATGAATAAAAGATTGGCCTAACAAACAGATGTGGGTGGGAATAAAAAATCTGGCAAAGACTTCCAACTTAGATCTGATGAGGTGGCCTTCTAATGCTGTTTACTATCTCAAATGGATGAATCTATAGTTTAAATTGTGTTTAAATAGAAATTCCGATTGAAGAAGAAAAGCTGTGTCTTTAATCTTAAAAAAGCAAAATGTAATGTGCTGCCCAGAATCCTTGATGCGTGAAGATAACAACAAATTTTCGAATAAAAACAAACAAACAAAAAGAAAAGGGTATAAGCGCCACAAAAACAGAAAGCAAAGTTTAACATTCAAAAAATCCCGACCCCACCGCTTCAAGAAATCCGTTAGGCGCATAAAAGTCTTGGCCTTCTCTCTTTACACTAAACTGTAACTCAGAATATCTTCGCCCTTTCTCTGCCCCAAAAATAAAACCCCCAAAATCTCCAAATCCTTTCAGAGAAATTCGAACTTTACGCTTTTTTGCAGGGCAAGGATCATCCAAAAGATTGAAGATGGTAATTTAGTGAAGTAGGCAAAAACAGTGAAAGAAAGGTCAGGGTTAGTGGAAGAAGTAGAGTAGAACCGGAGAAGCAGAAGGCATTGACTGAAACGATGTCGGCTTTGGCGGAAAAGGCAGATTCGCCATTGAAGAAGAAGCCACCGAGCTGGTCGGACATTTGGCTCAAAAACACCAAGCCGTTGAAGCATGTGGTGTTCACTATGCCCCTTCAGTCTTTATCTCCGAAAGACCCCAAATCCCAAACCTTAATCCCAACTTTCGCCAACATTGATCGAACCCTTCTCTTGTCCGACGAGCTCCTCCTACAAATCCTTCCAAAGCTGCCGCATTTGCAACGGAACCCTAACTCCCTCGTCTGCAAGCGGTGGCTCAATCTCCAAGGCCGCCTTATACGGTCCTTAAAGATCCTGGATTGGGATTTTCTTGAATCTGGGCGGTTATTCACGAGGTTTCCCAACTTGACCCACGTGGATTTGCTCAACGGCTGTTTGTTATCGCCGCGAGATTCTGGGATTCTGTTGACTCATCGGCTGGTTTCTATGCAAATGGGTTCTGGATTTTGTTCTAATCGCAAGTTTCTGGAAGAAGATCTATTGCCTGTCGAAGTTGTTGACAAAGGGCTGCAAGCACTTGCCAATGGCTGTCCAAATCTTCGAAGGCTTGTGGTGATTAACGCCAGTGAGTTGGGACTGCTAACGGTGGCCGAAGAATGTTTGACTTTGCAAGAATTGGAGTTACACAAGTGCAACGACAACGTTTTACGTGGGATTGCGGCGTGTGAGAATTTGCAAATCGTGAAACTCGTTGCCAACGTTGATGGACTCTATAGTTCGTCGGTTACCGACATTGGTTTAACCATCCTAGCTCAAGGGTGTAAAAGGTTGGTTAGGCTTGAGCTTAGTGGATGCGAAGGGAGTTTTGATGGGATTAAAGCGATTGGGCAATGCTGTTTGATGCTTGAAGAATTGACTATTTGTGATCATAAAATGGATGATGGATGGTTGGCTGGGTTGTCTTACTGTGAGAACTTGAAGACTTTGAAGTTACTGTCTTGTAAGAGGATTGATCGGAGTCCGGGCCGCGATGAGTATTTGGGGTTTTGTCCTGCTCTCGAACGGTTGCATTTGCAGAAATGTCAGTTGCGGAGCAAGAAGAGTGTGAGAGCACTGTTTAGAGTATGCGAAGCTGTGAGAGAGATTGTTATTCAGGACTGCTGGGGATTGGATAATGATATGTTCAGGTTTGCAAGTGTTTGCAGGTAATGCATTGGATTGTTTTCGCATTGTTCTTTATGATTTCCCTTGCTTATTTGTTTTGTCTCATCTCGTAGTTTCATATAAGTTGTGTTAGAGTTGTTCAGGGAATCATTTAGTTTCTATATTTCACTTCTGCAGTTCCTTAGTGCCTGTTAACATGGCCTGAAATAAAGGGGAAAAAAGGGTTGCTTTCTGTCGCAATGATGAGTCTCTGTCTGGCCATTGATTTTGAAATGCTGAGCAATGTAATGAAGTTCAAATCATGGTGAACAATTGTTGATTGTTCTAGTAATAAGTTATCCGTAACACACCGGTATGCAGATAGATGAGATATGACTGGTTATGCTGGACTGGATCAATGCAATTATGATATATGTCCTGTTTTTACTTTTTACACCCAATTTGCAGGCTAACTAGTTATTGAAATGTATGATAAGTCTGTCATAATTCTTGTTGGGTTGCAATATGATGAGCATCAATTAATTTACAATCACTTGCATGGATCGTGAAGTTGACATGTCTGAAATGATGGCATGCTGAAAGTTTTACAGTAATTAGTTTCTTTTGTGACAGGAGAGTGAAGCTGCTATCTTTAGAAGGATGCTCGTTGTTGACAACTGAAGGTCTGGAAGCGGTGATTCTTTCATGGCAGGACCTTGAAAATCTTATAGTGGTATCATGCAAGAACATAAATGAAAGCGGCATATCTCCTGCACTTGCAACTTTGTTCTCCATTCTGAAAGAGTTGAGGTGGAGGCCGGATGTGAAATCACTGCTTGCATCGAGTCTTGTAGGAACCGGCATGGGAAAGAAAGGTGGTAGATTTTTCAAGAGGACATAAGGTGCAGAATTTCACTGCTGATGTTACTCTACTTCTAACTTTGTAAGATAAAGAGTTTCTGTAAGACCAATAAGGTGGGGTATTAACTAGGTTGGCCAACAAAACAGAGGGTGCTCATGTGACTCTCAAATGTGGATGTACTCTTTTATTACGGAAAACACTTCATTATCTGCATTCTGGAATTTTAATGTCTGTACCCTGTAAACAGCATTATATTTATTCTTTTCCTTTTAATCTTTCCTTTATTTCGTACCTTTTCCCTCGTCCTTTAGTTTGGGTTTACCAATTATTATGACCTCCCACGGTCAATATTGATTTGATCTGGTGGCCAAAAAAAAACTTTATTTTAAAGAAAATGAGATTTGATACGGGTTGGGTTTGAGGGAAATTTGTCTGTCTCGATATATTTATAAAATATTAAATTTTTGCTTTTACATTAAAATTTTAAGTCTAAATTAAAAAAAGTATTTGCTTTAAAATAAAATGAAACAAATAAAAATGTAATTTTACTTCAAAATAAAAAAATAAAACAATTAAATTAAATTCTGGACGAGTCGAAGTCAAAATTGGCTTTCCCATTATTAAACTTCAGGTTTAGGTTTGGACGAATTTTGTTTTAAGAATCGAGGTTAGGTCTGAGTGGATGGGTCAAGCTTCATACCGGGGTCGGGGTAGACAAAAATAGGCCCTACTCTATTCAGTTGCCATCCCTATGTGAACTCTAAATTTTGGTTTAATCATCTTGAATTAATTTGATTATTATATCCTAAAAAGTTAACAACTTGAATCTTTCAACTCAAATTAGAACGGGTTTGATCCAGTGGCGAATCTAGAGGGGTGACTGGCATGGGCCAGCATGGGCTCCGGCCCCCTAAAATATAAAATTGTTATTTAAGTCTTTAATTTTTTTTTAAAAATTTAAACTAGTAAAGGTAAAATTGTATTTTGACTCCCTTAAAATTATAAAAATTTGATTTAATCCTTTAAAAATTATAAATATATAGACTATAAAAAATTAAAATTTCATTCGCCCCTAAAAGATTATTCTGGCTTCGCCCCTGATTTGATCCCAAATTAATTTGAATAAGTTTGAAGTTATTTAAATTTATATTAATTTGATCACAACAACTTAAATTTTAAGTCAAAACAATTAAGGCTTAAAATAATTTATATTTAATATTCACTTGAATCTAAAATTACTGAACCGCAAAAATAAAAACCAAATTGACAAGTCTAATTGGGACTCCCCACAATTCTGCATGTGAAAATGAAATAGTCGTATATTAATATAACAAATAGTCTGGGAAATGATTTTAAATTTATCACAACATGTTACGCTTTAGTTTGTTAACTAAGGGTCTGTTTGATTGACGGAATTGATTTTCCGGAAAATTATTTCCAACTTTTCTAGCGTTTGATTAGCGGAAAACATTTTCCATTTGGAAAATAAACTCTAAAACAACGGAAAATGGGTTACATTTTAGGGAAAATGTCTTACCCTTTCAATTTCCGTAAGACATTTTCCGTGCTCTCCTCTCTATCGCCTCCTTCATTCCTTCCTTCATTTCCGGTAGAAAATTGCTTCTGTTTATCGATTTTCCAAGAACTTGATTTTTAATTATTTAATACTTGTTTTTTAACACAATTACAAATAATTTATTTGATATTAGTTTTTTCAATTTATAACGATTAATATTGTAGCTTAATAATTGAGTATTATTATAAATAAATCATTGCAATATATGTAAAAATAATTTAAAATATAAAATTTATTAATATATATTAATATATGTAAAAACAACTTTTCCGAAAAATATTTTTAAAAATCACCAAAGAAAATATTTTACACAGATTCAATCAAACACCAGAAAATATTTTCCAATAAATCATTTTACAGAAGAGTAAAACATTTTCCAGAAATCATTTTACGGAAAATATTTTACTGGCAATCAAACAGACCCTAAGTCTAAGCCTCCTCACCAATAAATGGTAAGTTTAAAAATTAAGAAAAGGGTAAATTGTAAAAGTAGTCACTTTTGTTTGCCTTAGATTACATTTTAGTCATTTATGTTTGAAATGTTACGTTTTAGTCACTTACGTTATTGTTTTGTTACGAAGTGGTCACTTTACTGTTAAGCTCCTCTATCTCCCTAACGACGGTCCTACGTGGCAGTCTAAATGGGTTTTAAATGCCAACTTGGATGTCCTATGTGGCAGTCCAAATTAAATTTATTTAATTAAAAATCTATTTTCATTCCAGTAACTGGACATCCAAGTTGGCATTTAAAACCCATTTGGACTGCCACGTGGGACTGGCGTTAAGGAGGTAACGGAGCTTAACTATAAAGTGACCACTTCATAACAAAATGATAACGTGATTAAAACGTAACATTTCAAATATAAGTTATTAAAATGTAATCTGAGGTAAACAAAAAGGACCATTTATGTAGTTTACCCTTAAAAAAACTACAGAATATAATCAACATTATTTTTTAATATTTATATAATATTATTTTATATTTAAACAAATTATATGTTTAACAGGAAAATTTAAAACCAATATGGTATTTAAAATTCTATATCTAATATAAAACCAGCTCTAGAAAGAGTCATAAGAAGAAATAGGGTTATAATAGTCTTTTTCCTTTTATATTTTTATTTACTTTTGTATTATTAATAATTAAATCTTTTGAAGTTAAATCTATCATTTCCGATTCCTAATTTTAATAAATAGGGATTGATTGAAACCATTCAAATTACCCACATTGGCTCAAAATGAAAGTGAGATGTGTTTATCATCTAACATCAAGCAGGTGATAAATGGTTTGTTTTGTAGCTTTTCAGAAAATTTTTCCTATCACAAAAAGAAAAGAAAAATATTCTAAACTTAGTTAAAAGTAAATGAATTAAGTTAAAATTTAAATAAATAAAAAAACGCAAATTTAAATAAAGTCTCTAGTTGGTTTCCATAAATAAATGATAAAACCTTTAAAACAAAGACAATCTAATTAGTTTTTATATATTACGAAACTCTAGCTTTGAAAGGTGAAGAAGGAAAGGACACAATGGTAAAAACAAAGATAGTTGATGATGACCAATTAGAGAAGCTGCTGCAATTTATTGGAAGTCAAGGCCACATTCTATGAATTGAATCTGACTGCAAAAATGATGTGAATAAGATTATTGCAAATTGATTGCTGCAAAAGTATTGTGGAGTGAGGCATTGCATAACATAGAAAGAGAGGAAGCACCTATGCAGATATAAATTAGCAAACCTAACTCTTTTCACTATTCTCCATTCATTTTTTAAACTATGTGAAGAAAGTTGATCAACAAAACTTACTTGTATACAAATTAATCTTGTAATGGTCCTTGCTTAATTAATTTATAACATATGAATTTAATTATTTTTATTGCTAATTTTGAATAAAAAGGCAAGAGACTGTAACATATGTATCACTAATTGAAGGGCAATTATTGATAATTTAAAAGACTAATAGAATGTAAAGATTTTCTTTTCTATTTTAAAAATATAAAATAAGAGAAATATAATGTAAAATTTTCAATCAATATTATTTTGACTTGTAACCTAAGTTTATCATAATAATTTGTAATAGAAAGTAAAATAAAATAAAATAATTACCTGAAAAGAAGTAATGTTTTTATATTAATAAAAAGTAAGGATTTTGAATATTAACTTTATTATCTGTTCTTTTTATACCATATAAAAACTATTTATAACCCTCCCCAATCCTTAAATAGCAATACTATTACTGAATTATCATTTACATGTATAATACTCATTGAATCACGAAGGAAGATGCTCTAAAGAAGATTCGGCAAGTCTAAAAGAAGAAGTAAAGTAATTGATAGAAAAAGTTAACAGAAAATTAAAATGGATATTAAAAACTAGTATTTTCTTAAAGAAAAGTCATAATAAGTTAAAATAGTTTAATTAGCATAATACTTTATAATATTCACAAAAATCAATATAAATATCATAGTTTTAATTTGATACATCACTTTAAATTTTTTGTCAAAATTATATCCTTTAATTTTTTAAAGACTTTAAACAAACAAATACAACCTAAATTAAAAAGAAAAGAAAACAATCAAAAGCACAAATAATTAAATAATAATAATTAGCTTTAGTTTAAAAAAAAACAACTTGTCCTCAACTTTTAGGACTTAAATTACCTTCTTCTAATTTTTAATATCTAAATTTACTCTAAAAGAGTTGATTTGATATAAGATATAGATTACAGCAAGAATAGGTGTCCTCTCATATCCTGTAATCAAATAATAACATAAGCGTTAATTGTTGGTATTGGCTTTTTAAAAGAATTTAATTATAGTAACTATATTGGTGATAGAGGAATAAATGTGCTACTAGCACTTATTATTTGTGATAAATATAATTATTGGTACCATAAAGTAGTTGATTTTTGTTAATTAACGGTTTTTTGGAGTTTTGGACAGCTTTTTATTTTAATTCAAACAGAAAATTAATAAAGAAAAACGAAGCGAAGCACCAGAGATGCTGATTGCTGAGATGACAAAGACGCGGTGGATGCCCGTGAGGTAGACAGTAGCAGAATTTTAACGCAAGGGAAGGACGTTCGAAGCTTGGAACCTTTGAAATCCAAAAGGAAAATAAAAAAAGAAAAATGGGAGAGTATGAGAAGATGAACAACAATAACAACAAGGGGAAGGGAATTGCAGTGAAAATAAGAGTTGATAACAATCAAAGCGACACAGGTAAAGGCGACGACAGGATTACGAGATCTATCGCCACCGCCAAATTCAGTCCCCGCAACGCTTCATCCAAATATGACTTCGTCAAGGTTCTCTTTCGCCTCTCTTCTCCATAATCCGTTTAGACATATCTTTTTTTTTTATTAAAAAATAACAATTTTAATATGTTTTTTCGTTTATTGGCGTTGTAGGTGAAGGTCTGGTTGGGTGATAATGCCGATCATTATTATGTTTTATCCAGGTTTTTGCTTAGCAGAATGTTAACCGTCACGAAGGTATCTATTCCATTTTTTGTTTTCCTTTTATAATTGCTTAATTGAATTGCTTAATTTTTCTTAGGATATGCTAACTTGAATTGCTTAATTTTTCTCTTTATTTTTTAATTGATTATGATATTATCTTCCTTCTTTTATTCAGATTCCGAATCATGTTGCAGTTAAAATCTCTCTTGAGCTCAAGAAGCTGCTTATAGACAACAGCCTTTTGGATATGTATGATTCCCATCTATTTGTATTTTGGTTTTAATTTCATGATTAATATCTAGTAAACTTTTTTATTCATGTTCCGTTCATTGAATTCTTCTGCAGCTCGCAGTCCGATTTAGAGGCTAATCTTTTTAAGGTATTCTTCATAAATTTGTGAATTTTTCGTATGGATGAAACTTAGAGGGTATTCAGACTTTTTAGGAGATTGAATGTACTTTTTTGGAACTTTCTAATCAAAAGAAGAAATACTTTGCGCAGCTGATGGAGTGGCGAGGTTATGGACAGGAGTACATAAGCCGGTACAAGATGATGACCAGGTCAGTTAGCTTTTCAAGTTTTCAATATGATGTTAAACAATTTTATGGCGATGATTCTGGAATCAGTTTTTTATCTCGAACTTCTTTATCACATGTATAGCGTCATCCAAGCTAATTCCCCTCTTCCAAGTGAGATAATTGTGGTTGCTTGTTTCTTATAACAGATTTTTCTCCTTTGTGAGTAAATATCTTAATTTTATTATGCTAGGGAATTTACTGGTTTTAGGTCTGGGTTCAATGTATGCCTTCACCCTAATATAATGATCATAAAGACGCAATTAATATTGGAATAGCTTCAATTTTGATCATGCATGCAATATTTTCATTGATTCAGAACTTGCTATTGACTTGGAGGGAAAAACTTATTAAGAGCTTCTGAGTGTCTCAACACTTCACTATTAATTGCTCTTTCTTGTTTCTGACTTTCAGATTTCACCATCAGAGAGTTCCTTTGGTAATTCTTGTTTGTGGAACTGCTTGTGTTGGGAAGTCTACTATAGCTACACAACTTGCACAGAGGCTAAACTTGCCAAATGTCTTACAGGTTTAGCATTCTGTTTATATCTTCTCCTGAAAGTTTTGAGGTTTTCTTTTATCATATTTTCTTTCATTGACTCTGTTTCTGATGCAGACAGATATGGTTTATGAATTGCTACGCACGGCAACCGAGTATGTCTAAAATCTATTTCTTCTTATATTTTACAGTAGATTATTTCACAGTAGATATTTTTTGATCATACCCAATCAGTCCTTCAGACTAAATAAAAGGGTGGCTGATGGCCGTCAGTAAGGCATTTTCTGGTTTCAACCAGTAATTGGTTGCTCTAGTCATAACTCATATGTTATCAGTTGGATTGCTTTATGCATGATAGTAAGGTGTTGAGCTTTGGCTAAAAAATGGGGCATTATGGTTTTCAAGATAGAAAAGTGTCACCTTAGGTTACAAGATTTATCTCCCTAAACACTTGGTACTCTGGATAAAGGTAGAAGAAAACTTTTAATTGTATACTTTATTGGATTTAAAATTTGGAGTCAAATAACAATTTCCATATCCGCTTTGACTTGTGTGAGCTCTGAAGACTGGAGACTTTGATTCTTTTTTTCTTCTGAATTGTCTTCTTGAATCTCTTTCCCCAATCTTCAGTTTTCTTTCCCCATACTGTATACGAAATGGCTTTGAAGAGCTCCCTTTAATTTTACCTCTAAATTAGTTTAATTTAAATAGAGATAAAAGATTATGGCTCATATTCTTTAAAATTCTATTGATCTAGTTTAGATTTGTCTTGAAATCATTTTAATCTAATTTAGAGATAAATTGAATGACTCAGATGAATTTTGATTGGTCGAACTATGAGTCTTTGAAGTTTGACTGGCCACTTCACATGTTTCATCTTGATTTCCAAATGACTCGATAAATCTTCAATAAATTTATTTAGAAACTCATAACAAAATTTAATTGGCCAAAATAAAATTGGAAGAAAATTTTGGAAGGACATCTACCCAATTGTATTTGGTAGAACATTCTCTCCTACTACACTAACCATGTCTACTAGGAAGCAGATTGTCTTACTTTTAACAGATTGACCGGTGTTCAATATATGTGTGTGTACTGTATATCATATTAATGCTTGCTTCTCTTATTTGTTGCAGTGCACCGTTAGCATCTACTCCTGTATGGGCGCGGGATTTTAGCTCCTCTGAGGAGTTAATTATTGAATTTTGTCGTGAATGCAGGATAGTTCGCAAAGGTAGTTTCTAAAATTTCCATTTTGCTATTATGAGAAGTTTTTTCCTTGCTTTATTAATGCAATGCAAAACCAGGATATTGCCTAGATATACATAAAATAAATTCTTTCTTTCTGGATTTGTTATTATATTCTAAAGGTATGTTCATCATTGGTGTTGTATTATTTTGTTTGGTTAGGGTTGAACGGGGATCTAAAAAAGGCAATGAAAGATGGAAAGCCAGTAATAATCGAGGTATGGCTTGACACTAGATTGCTGGTTACTATCTTCTTGCGACTCCCTCCTCCCTTCCACCCTTGAGCCCTTCCTTCTTACTCTCTTTTTTATCTTTGCGGTAAATGTTGATACCATCCACTCTTATGGGCACAAGGATTAACATCGTGATATGTGCATGCCTATATGGTGAATTTTTTTTGAGTGTTTGCGGTTTATATTAATTCTCTCTTTTCCTGTATTTATTAACATATTGTGGTTCTATGTCGGAAGTAGATTTTCTGGTGTTGTCTGTTTTTGAATCATTGGTCAAGAAAGGTGTGGACGTGAATTTCCATGAATAGCAAGTTATGGGCTTCTTTTCCATGAACATGTTCAGTACTTGTTGCTTCTGTTGTATTTTCAGCTATTCTGTATCAAATCTGAGCTTCAACCCTTATATGTCTGCTTACTTTTGGGATTATTGTTGTCCGCGGATTGATGGATGTAACAGTTAAAATAAGATGATCAGCCACAATGGGTTTCTAGTGGAGTATGGCTGTATGTCTTTGAACACACATGCATGCCACACACTTGATATGTTCATGGGGATGAAGTTTGAGGTCGGATCTGCCACCATGTTGTACCCTTGAGATTGCTGTTATTTCTGGAATATGCAGACTGCCTTTAGATCTGTTCATTTTTTAACTGCAAATCTTGAGGAAGGTTATAATCTGCTTAAGCATTATATGATTTCCCCCCGCCCTCTGGTCATTGCATGAGATCGGGAAGCATTGGTATGTTCTTGTGCAGTTTAACGTGTGTCACTTTGAGTTAGTGGGTTCCTTGTTTCTGATGACAATTACAGGGAATACATCTGGACCCAAGCATCTATTTAATGAATGACGAGCTTAAAGCTCCAACCTCTGTAGATGGACCATCCCAGCAGTCCGTGGCATCGGATGATAATTCTTCAGTTCAAAAGGAAAATAATTTTATTACTACATCTCAAAGTAACACAGAAAATGGTAAAAACCATCCTGTGCGTTTATCTGAAGGCGTGTCAGCCGACAATGTGAACAAAGTGTCGGAATCTGTAAAGTCCATGTCTCTAGAAACTGCTTCTGACAATAAAGGTGGATTTCTGCTCTAAATTCTTTTTATTTGGTATAGCATCTCACTCCATTTTAAGCATTGTGTATGTGTCGGTTTTAGAGGCTATGTGAAGGTGCAATACGACAGTTTATTTATTAACAGTGTTTATGTGCATGCAGGTGAAACTGTTAAGGTACCAGAAGTAAATGGAAGTACTGCTAGAAAAGAAAAATCTGGCCCTAAACCAATAATAATACCCATAGTTCTGAAGATGTCTGAATTTGATCACAAGGTATGGGTGCTTTCTCATTCTACTTTTATGCATCCAGCTTTAACTAGTAAAGCACATGAAGCTTGTAGGTGAGTTAAATTAGTTTTAGTAAATAAAGCTGTCTCAAATTGCTAAAATTTGAGCAAATGGAGGAGACACCTATTCATATTCACATTTAGCAAAGATCCAATGTTGGTGATGGTTCTGCCTGACTGCTTCCCATTCTAATCTTTCTTTTCTGGTAGAGCCTGTACTGTTAGAAACTTTATTATTACAGAAAGTCCTTGTTAAGTATTTTGAATTCTCAAGAGTGAAGATGGTTTATTTAGCGAATTGTGGAGATTAATAAGAATTTTCATTTGGTGGATAGGCTATTCTAAATGTGAATTTATAAACAGATGGGCCTGCTTCTGTTATATTAGGCCATTAGACAAATCTAAGATACTGCCACATCTTTTGTTTTCAAAAAGGTGTAATCAGGTTAGTGTAGAGTTATTCCTGATAGTATGAAGGTGGCTTTGTTTAACTGGGACTCTATTTCGCCTGCTCCCTCATAATATCTCTTTTCTCTATCTTGTATGATTTTCTAAATTCGGACCAATGTCTATATGCAGGCATTACTTGAGGAGAGGATCACTACTCAGGCATTAGCTGGTAAATGTCTAGTTCAGGTATTAATAACAATTTTTTTCCTTGTTCCATTACAAACTGCATTGCTTCTTTTAAGGTCAATTAGATTTAGCTATGTCTTGGCTGCAAGGTAATATCATTTGACAAAAGGCTTAGTCGGGGCACTGCATTTTATCATTAAGAATATTTAAATAGTTTTGTTGATTTGAAGTGTTCTTTCTCAATCTTGAATGTTAATAGTTGTTCTGTAACCAAGGACTACTGTTAAGTACTGGGTTGTACAGCTTGATTCTATGAACATAGAGTAACCATTGACTTCATTGGTGTGTGGAAAATGGATCTCGGAAATTTTGTTGCTAATATTCAAATTCATGTGCTTTTGTTACAAATCATTGTGATTGATAGTTCAGCTCATCAAAGGGAGACTGAAACCTTTCAGCTCATTAAAAGGAGACTAAAACCACAAGACTCATTAGAGAGAGAGTTAGATCTCTCTAGGGTTTTTGGTAGAAATTCTGCTTGATTTTATTATTCCATGCCCCTTTAAGTAAGGACCAGTCTTATTACAAAAATAGTAAGCCTATTCTAGAAAGGAAATAAATCAATTGAAACAAAAGCATAACAAAACCAAAGGAAAGAAATAAAATTGCAACCTAAGCCTTAATTAAATAACCAAAATTAATGGTTACTAACATATATTCGGCCCATATGCTTGAATTTTCTGTTAATAGTATAATCGTCGAGTAGATTTGTTAAAGCTTTACTTTTAGCTTGCCTAGAATACTGTGACATCTCAAGTATTTGATTCTCCAAGGACATGGAAAACCTTAAAAAAGTATTTGACATATCCATTTTCGTCACAATTGTATGACATAGGTTTTTTGATACCTTTGTCAAGTGGGACTGTCTAACGAGGCAGTCTAAGCATGAGATGATGCCTTCCAACCATGTCCATGTCTGCAGAACTTTTGCTTCAATCTTTGTGGTCAAAAGTGGGTGTGCTGACATCTTGAATTTTCTTTTGCTCACCCTCAGTTCCTATTTCTCTGCGGTGATGTTTGTCATTGTTTATTCCTTTGATCAACTACTTAGTTGATTGACTTTTCTGTTTCAATTTCATATGTTATTTTATCTTTTTCAGGATACAGATAACTTAATAACGAACTTGAAGACTATTCAAAACTATCTTTGCTCTTTCAAGTCACAGGTATGCCATTTCATTTCGTTTATTGGTTGTTAGGATGAAATGTTTGTTCTTATTGTCTTGTGTGTTCAATGATTTTTTTTTTCTATCAAAACTTAATATGTAGCAAGTCTAGTGCAATACAATGTCATATGGAGGTATCTTAGATTTGATAATAAAACCAGCTTTAGTTGGAAAGGGTTACAACTATGGGGTATTTACTGTTGTTAGTACCATCTGGTTGTATGCTTATTCTTCAAATTTCTTGGGTTGCCCCACCATTTTAGGTATTTAAAATTTTTAGTAAGGTATTTAGTGTGGAGTAATGAGTCGCCTTGTTAGAGGAAGCAAACCAACAGAGATTACAGAGATTTTCTACACCCTACTTGTTTTAATTTCAGAGGTGTAGTCTGACTCATCTCTCTAATTTTCTTGGGTCCAAGTTGTTTGAACTTTCTGTTTTTTCTATTCATACATCTTTGTCCTTTGGAACAGGGTTTAACAGTTGTCAATTTATCTGCGACTACATTTTCACAGACATTAGATTGGCTACATGGATATATTCTTCAGGTATTGTTATTACTAGTTTTTAATGGAATGTGATTTTTTGTATTTAATTTTTAATTAGTTTTCAAATGATATACTTTTAATTATTGTAATTAATTTTTAATTCGTTATTTGAATTGTTAAATATAATTAAAATATATTAACTTATTTAACAAATCAAATATAATAAAAGAAAATTTTAAATATCATATTAAAATAATGATATTTTGTAGATCAAATGATTTTTTAATAATATTAGAACATAATTAAAATATTTGTATTATTTTCAACATACAATATAATTTTTACTTTTTATGTAATCATTATTAAAATAATAACTAATAAGCGTTATTGAAATATATTAATTATTTTAATAATTCAAATACAATACTAATAAAAATTCCTATTATTAAAGCATTTGTACAAACAAAAAAATTGTAAAACAAACTCTTCAACTTTCATTTTATTTTCTTAATTATCAATAAATTGATTATAATAATTTATAAATAATATGTAGAAGAAAATGTATCAAGTAAAAAATATTTATTTTAAGATGATTGTAATTGTAAAACTTTCTTACCTTAAGTTTTACTTAAATTATAATTATGTTAACTAAAATTTTTAAGTAATAATTATAAATTAAATTATAATTATTTTTAGGGTTAGTATTTGGTACAATATTTTTTTATTCTAAATGGTTTAAAAAGTTATCATGTCTTTTTTTAATATTTTACTATAGGATATTTGCCAAAACTCTCTAACTCTGTTTGGAGAGTCTAAAACTCCACTAGCATTGTACCAAATATTATTTTTATTTTTAAATGTATAATTATTACCAATTTTATTTTACATCTACTTTTTAATTAATTTTTACATTAAATACTAATTACTTTTAAATATCAAAATTGTAATATGATAAAAAATAAAATGTAATTTTGTTCAAAAAATTTCTAAACTCGTGATTTTATATATATTAGAGGTTATAAATTATTATTATCCAACTAATAGTAAAAGCCAGAATTGATCTGCCATCTAGCAGCTTCTTGAACCTGGAAAACATTGATGATTTTCCAAGTTGCACTCAAACACATTACTGGATCATTGGTACTTTATTGTCATTGATGATTTTGTAGTTGGAAGCAGTGTTTTTATGTGTTTGTGCAAGCAAGCAAGCGCGTGCATTCATATTAATTTTGTCATGGTCTATACGCAAATATGAATGATGAATCCTTGTTGAGTAGTTTTATTATATGATCATAAGCTGAAGCTTGTTTTCGGTTTTTCCCTTTTGTTAATGATGTTTCCAGAGCTGGGATGAAGGAATGAAATATTATGGATCCTGAAAGCAACTCCATGGATTAAGCAAACTGCTTAACATTTTCAGCTCCATTGTTAAAAGTTATGCTAAGGCCAAATTATTGCAAATACTTGGGACTGAAATTTCCTGGAAAATGGAGTGATGGAAAACATTGTCGCCCCCACAACAAATTCGTTGCAGGCAAACCAAATTCTCAATCTCTTGTTCAATCAAAGCCTTTATCGCACTTATGCTTTATGTTTTCTTTTTTCTTTGAGGATTAACAAAACTCAAAACTGAGCTAGTCGGGTTCAGAACATTGTCATCTTAAATCTACTAAAGAACTTGTATAGTGTACTTGAATCATCTTTTTTATTTCTTACAGATTTTGGACCATCGGCTAAACACCTATAATGGATGACGGAATAAATAATTAGCGTGACAATTTGACCATTACATACTCCATAAGAATATCTTAAATCGATAATCTATACTTATTTATTAAAATAAGGTCCAAAAGATCTTCCTCATACTGACACATGACACACACCCATTATGTTTTTATTTTCTTTTACATTTTATAAAAGTGGTTAACTTTTAGTTTTGGTTTTCTTTTAATATTCTTAAATTCGAGATTTAATTCTTATACATATAAAAGTGGTTAGTTTCCAATTTTGGTCCTAATATGCTTAAATTTGAGATTTAATATTTATACTTTAATTTCTAACATAGTTTGTTCTTTATATTTTTATAATGTTATTAATTAGTTTAATGTTTTTATAATTTAATTAACTAATTCAAATAGTTAAAATCGTTAACTTTTCAATTAAAATGTTACATGGTTATATATAATTTGAAAGTAGATTTATAAATCTAAAAAGTAGAATGATTAATTTCTTGAAATTAAAATAGGAGGACTATATTCCAAATGTATGATGTGTAGAGACTTAGAGTCATGATTGTTTGAATCAGTTAGGATATCGGTCCAAAGAGAGGCATCAAATCAGTTGTTCTGCAAACCAATACGGGCTGCTTGAACCAAGCTAAAAAAAATTGATTGGAATTGTTTTTATTTTTTAAACATTTATTTATTTTTAAATAATTTAATCAATCGTATCATACAAATCAGTGGACTAACCAATTTGACCACCGGTTCGATTCTGAAAATCTTGCTTAAAATATATTTTAATTGTCAAAATTTTACTTTAAAATTTGATATAAATAAATAATCCAACGTGAAGCATTCGACCATACTAATAAAATATTATTAACGGCTAATTTAGGGATTAATCATAATACCATTTTATTTTTAGATGATGTAACATTCCATTCACAATGTGACTTCTATATCCATTTAATTATGTTATGTTCTAGTAAATTTTACCCTTAAAAATAAAACATCTTTAAAAAACTATACATGTTTGAATTTGATCTCTTTGTATATAAACAATTACGTAGTGTTTGGTTGGTTATACTTTTTTATATAAATAATTGCGTTGATTCTCTTTTATATAAACAAAATAAATAATTAAAACAGTCCAGCGGTGTATTTGAATTGTTATTCGACGTAATAAGGAATAAAAAATTATTCCCTCAATGCCCTCATTTATTCACGCTTTCCCCACATAACTAATCCATAACCCACCCACCTCATTCAATTTCAATGAACCAAGAAATCTCTTTCTCAAAAAGTAAAGCTGCAATGGTGTTTTTTGTTTCAATCTAGCACTTCGTCCTAGGTTTAGATATCTCATATTCTCTTTCTCTCTATTTAGATTACACATATTTAATATTCATCCAAATGTTCGGACAACATCTAGAAATTAATTGGACTTAAAAGTTTTATTTGTACAAATTTATGTTAGTTTTGCATTGTATTAGATTTGTGTATTATATTATGTTGAACAAAATTGATTGTAGTTGTAGTAATTATGAATAGTATTTTCAATATAAAACCGTATTGCTTTATCAAATAGTTATGAATAGGTTTTTCTATTAAATGATATTCACAATTTTATTTAAAAGCATGTCAGGTTTTTCACAATCGACAACAATTTCTTTTCAAAATTCTAGAAAAACCAAAACGAAATAGATTCCAAAAGAAAATGTTGCATTAATTTCATGTATGTTAGGAGTTTTAATGCAAATATGAGATTCAAGGTTAGCTACTTGGGTGAATTAGAAAGAACGATAGCAAAACTTTTACCTCGTACAAAGTTAAAGGCTAAAACTAATCTTGAATAAATGATTAGGGCAATCATTTATGATATGTTAAGAGGAAAAGACAATAGTAGCTTTGGTTGGGGTGAACATTGATAGAAGTTTGTTGCCGAAGATGCAATGTGAGATTCATATATAGGTGTAAGATTTATTTAGTATTTCTCTCCATTTTTTGACTTACTTATATCTTTATAGTATATATTGTTAACGAAATCTTTATTTTAATAAAGTCATAAAGAAGTCAAGCAATTCAAGACCCAAAATTTTCCTCATCATTAAAAACTTACTGTCATATATGCAAAAGATCAAGCCATAAGGAAAGATGTTCAAATTGATGTTAATATAGCTAAAGAATTACAAGTTCAAGATGTTGTTAATGAAAGGATTCGTGGAGAAAGAAACAATGGCAATTGATGTGAAATAGATCTTTCCCTAGATGAGATGAATGTCTCTGCTACATAGTTACAACCGTTTAATCCAAACATAGTTGATTCTACATTTTCAAAGAAGAAGAGAAAGAGTTCTGGGGTAAGTGAATCAATTTCTTCTAATTCACTTATTGATATTGTCACGTTGCTCAGGGATAATATTAGACAAGTTAACCTTGAATTAAGTAAGAGTATTAGCCCTAAAATGTTCATTCAATAAAAGATCCAAATATTATATGCAGCTTTAGGTGAAATAGGAGGTTTAATAGAGAATGAACGAGATGTTGGGTTAAGTAAATTATTGATCATTCAATGCAAATGCTCATTGTTCTTGACTCTACCACCTCCTATGCGATTAACATGAGTGAGAAGATTTATTTCTATCCATTAAAGATTATGCTTGTGGTGGTGGATTAATATAGTTTTTTGTATATGTATTCGTAGGATGAGATTAAGACATAATAGTATGTCATAAAGGGTAGTCACTTTTTGTATGTGTAAATTATAAATCAAAGATTAAAATGGTGGCAGGGACGAAAACCTTTTTTTTAGGGGCTGAAATTAAATTGTAATTTTTACGGTAACAAAAATACAATTTTACCATTTTAATATCTTGTATATTTATAATTTTTAAGGATTAAATCAATTTTTATCATTTTTAGAGGGCAAAGTATAATTTTTCCTTTACTAATTTAAAATTTTAAAAATTTAAAAGGTTTAAATAGAAAAATTTTCATTTTAGGGAGGTCGGGGGCCCTAGATGAAATATAACTTTTTGTATATGTAATTGTAGGATGAGACAACGACATGAAAGTTCACTATTTAGTGTTGTCCTTTTTTATATGTGATAATTATAAACCGTTGATTACGGAATAGAAGCATGTCGTATTAAATTATAACTTTTATATTTGCAACTATAACTTTATCCGAAAATTGTATTTCCTTGTATCCTAGTTCAAGTCTTTATTTTACCATGTTATATGTGTTATTACGTGGATTTTAGTGTTATGTGAATTAACGTCTTGTTCCCATATATATCTAACAATTTAGAAATTTAATCTGTATGAATATGTTCTCATAATGTTAATTCATTTCACCTCTGCATTTTATTCTGATGTTTCATTCATTTTATGCACCATCCTCATTGTTAAACTTTATCAACTTCACCATGGTCGTGATGATTTATATAATAGAAAAGGAATGTCAAATTAATTGGATTTCCATTATGACAAAGCAAATATCATATTTTTCTTTTGCTATTTTGTATCAAAATTCATATTACAGGCAAATTTTAACTTAAATTTCATAGCATTCTCATGAATCCAATGTGAAATTATTAAGTTTGATAATCTATTAAAGGATTTTTCATTGTTGTTACATTTTGGGGTTTTACCAATAAAAATTTATTAGGGAAATATTGATTATTTCAATATTTTATCATTTTGAATATTTTATGTTTCATAGAAAAAAAAGTTAGTAAAGGGTATATTCGCCATTCAAGTATTTTAACATTTTAGGATATTTTATTTTTTTAGAAAATTACTAAAGAGTATATTGATGATTTCATTCTTTTAACATTTTTGGATATTTTATATTTTACGAATAATTATTAAAAGGTATATAAGTTATTTGTGGTTTTTTTCTTTTACTATTATAGTATCTATTTTTTAAGTCAGGCATAAGAATATTATTATAACACTCATTTCATTCCACCCAATTAAACTATTGTTATATGTGTTATTACAATGAACCAAACATTAACAATGATAAATGAAGAGCTCGAATTAGAGGACTCTACAAATCATTACTGTTATTCTTTCTTTCTTTCTTTTTTTTAAAATTCCCTCCAAAATTGAATCATGTCTAAACAATTTTACTATTAAAATTAAGCAGTAACTCAGTTTGAGCTTAGCCAGATAGAGAAATATTTTGTTACCCAAGTAAAAAAAAGTTGATAAAAAGTAATTCATTGATAGATTATAGTCTAATTAAGGCTGTTTTTGAAAAGGCATTTGGTAATTAAATTTGAGTGTAATTGTTTGTAATTATACAGGTGTGACGTGTTTGAGTAACCATATTAACTAATGGGTCTCACTGAATTGGGTGTTGAGAATTAGAGTAATTACCTATGTAATTACACTCCTACTCATATAATTTTCACATAAATCCAATTAATTTTTATACAAGTTATAAAATTTACATTAGAAATATAGACGCGTATGAATATGGATAATAAACATGCATGCATGTACTTGTTAGAAATTATATTATATAAATTATAAAATTTAGATTATAACTACATGTATTTTATAAAGTTGTAACAAAAATTTATATTATAAATAAAAAATTATATTAAAATATTTAGATGATACTTTATTTTAATTTATTCTTTTGTTCAAAAATCATAAAAGTTAATGTTACAAGAAATTTTAGTGCCTTAATACGTTGGCCGATTCTTACCCTAAAATATATATGCTTGGCCGACTCTACTAGTGAGTATCAAGACTCATAAATATATTACCTAAAAATAAATACCTATATTTTATAAAGTCAGGATTATATTATAAATTTTTTAATTATTTTTATTAGTAATCGTATTATTGATTACTTTATAAGATTAACATATTATATATGACAATTTGATTTTAATATTTGTTACTTGTTTAGAAAATTTTTAATTATATTGATAATTTTTATAGTAATTAATATTTTTAAAATTATGTAAATTAATATTTTATAATAATTAATATTTTAAATTATGTAAATAAACATTTTTATAGCATTTAATTTTTTTATTTAAATTATGTAATTATAATTTTGTACTACTAAACATTATTCATATAATTTTAATATAATTACACTTTGTCAGTCAAATATATCTCAAAAATTACAAGTTATTATGATTACTATTTTAATAATTACACTTTTTTTAATCACACTGACTGTCTAAAAAACCCACGAATGAAATTGTGCATAAAATTATATAACATTTACTGACATAAATACACTTGATTGATTAAAAATTTAAATAAAAACAAATTGAATTAATATTAATGAAACTAATTTAGACAAAAATATTACCAAATTTATAATTCTAAACAAAGTATACCATTTTTTTTTTTGAAGGGTTAGACCTCTATACCTTAGCACTTTGATATAGTTAAAAGATTTGGGATTCCCGATCCGATGAGAAAATAAATGTTCACTTTTTTCTTTCTACACTGTATGGTATTACAAGTTGTTCTAACTTTTACATACAAAATTTGTGGAACAAGCAAGCTCCTCTCTGTATCCTCAGTTTCATTATGAGCATGCAGCAATGGCATAAACATTTCTGAACTTTACGAACAATAACATGCCAATTAAATTAGTGACGCATACATAGAAAATCAAGAAAACAAATAAACATATAAACAAAAAGAGCTCAAAAGTACCACTTTGGTCTTATTTCTTCTTCCTTTTCTGTTAACTCACGATATTGGTACCATTCTGCTCCAGCCTTACCGACGGGTATTGAAGGCCTAACGAAAATCTCAACTGGCTTGGGTACATGGACCGCAATATGCAATTCTTTGGTTCCTTCTGCAAAATTACTTTCAGATATTCCAAGTGACTCGCGTCTCGGTTCAATGGTGATCCACCCCAGTCCTGAAATAGCCACATCACTAGCAGGTCTGTCCAAGCAACAAATTTTGACATATTTCAAATTAAGCAAGTAACTAATTATACAAACAGGAATAGGTTTTATTCGGTACAAATTAACCAAAACAAGGATTCTGAAAGAGCTGAAAATCCATAATTCCTAGTACACAACAAAAAACTCAAATTTTCTAACAGCAGCTGAGTTCAATATTGTCTAAAGCAATATAACCATGAAATATAAACTCGAATTGCACCTTTCAGCATCCTCAAAGTTTATTTGCAATTGCTGCACTGTCTCCAGTCCTCTCCATTCACCTGCTCGATCTTTTCCAGTTGGTGGTGTCAACAGTACTCCAAGTTCTTTCTGCAGCAATTAGGTAAATTATCTACTAATAACAATAACAGGTGCCTCATAATAAGTTGTTGAGAAGAAATTTTATTAGCTAGATGTCTCAGATGCTTAGTCATTCAAATTTAAGATGGCCATATTCACTCCATAGCCTACGAGAGAGTTAGCAACTTGAATTAGTGTTCAAGATACTTAATACGGTTATCTCAGAAAATGTGTATATATATATTGATTACTGCTAACTACATATTGCGTAATTGTAGCAGATTTAGTCTAAGTGGAAGTATATCATGGGAAAGCAGTAAGCAGAACTCATAATTGTCACGTAGTCTTGATTACCTTGTAAAATTCATCTGCTTCATGGGTAGGCACAGCATGAATGGGTAACTTCTTTGGCCCATAAAATGTCAAACATGTCTCTGGGAAAACCTAAAAGCATCAAGAATGTAACAGATTCAGAAGACACTGCACATCAATGACAACTGGTCTCATAACTGACTATACATGAAACAAAATTATTAGGACCTTCAAGACATCAATTCTGACAAGGCCACCCCAAAATATTGAGAACCCATTTAAGCCATTGGAATTGAATTTCCCTGCCATCCCATTTTTGGAGGAGACCTGGCAACCCTTGGGGAACATCGTAAGAATAAAGAATATAAAGAATTTAACAGGGTGTCAAGGATCTTTCAAACATAACGTACAGGGAATGATTGACCTCTGAGCCGACTTTGAGGAGCAAGGATAGGTAAATCTTCTGAGTGGACTACTGCAGCTTGCCTATGGTGAAGATGAACCCCTGGTGTATCATATAATTTCTGCAGGACGACAATAACATGAATGATTGGTCAATATTATAAAACTTAATAGACAAGGACTGCTAAAACTAATTTTATCTGGTTTAGAACTAATTAGGAGACTATCTAAAAGCCCCAAAAGATCCTTGAAGAAAATGAAAACACGGTGCCAAGGGGGTAGGATGAAGTTCAGGCAATGAACTGCTAATGCATACCCCTCCTCCAAGGAAAGCATCAATCTGGATTGGACCTAAAGTAGTTCCGGGAACAGCTGATTGTATTGGTTTGTACTTTTGTGCTGCTGCAGCTGCTGGATCCCTTTGTGCCATCATTTCTGATGTTTCATGGGCCAGACCGTAAGATGTTCAGTACTCCATTATTGTATAAAATTAGATAAAGCATTTAAATTATCACATAAGAATGAGCAAAAGTGGGACATGAATTCATATAGACAACCCGGGATAAAATTAAATGAACTTACTTAGTAAGGCACTTATGAATGCAGATTTTCCCACATTTGCTGATCCCTGTAAGAATGATCAAATGAAAATATATAACAACTTATATGAATACAATTTAAATTTATACCAAATCAAAGCTGTTCAACACTGCGACTAAAACAGATAAAGTACCTTCGGCCAGACACATGAAATGTGGAAAGCAAAACAAAGATATTTATTCATGTTACACCTGGACATACGAATACTAGCAGCAGAGTACACGTATGACAGCCAAATGCAGTTAGGAACCCATTTTGCAATTATGATCATGCAATAAAGAAACTGGCAATGAGAATAAAAGGTTGGAAGAGATGATGTAAAGGAAAAAAGGATTTCAAAAAGGTAACTTTAGCAGGAAAAAAATGTAATTGCAACTCCACTCTGTAAATCTACAATAAGCTTCCACTTCAAGACTTACTAACCAGAATGTACACATCCCGTCCCTGCATCAGAAGAGTCAAGGTAAAGAAGTTAAGAGAAGGAATATGAAGGAAACCAGATCATAAAGGGCTAAAGTCATTTCTATAGTAACAAGTTACATAAAATGGAACATTAATTGCATAGAAGAAAACTTCAGGGATTAGTGCAGTGGTAACCACTTCATAAACCAAATGTAGATTAGAAATATTCTGGACTTCATCACAGGTATAAGGTGACATTTATTTCATATTTGGTTCAGGAGATACCAATTTGAACATGTTTCACAAGCATTTAATATGAAGCACAACATATCTCAAATCTTATTGATGAACATATATGTAAGGACCAATACAAACCTTCTTCTCCTTTTGGATTTCTGATGCAACTCCAGCAATCCCTACTAAAGACTTTGAGCTAGTAAGATGCACACTCAAGACACTGAAAAGCAGAGCACATTGAATCAGAAACATGCTAAGCTTTCAAGTGAAACTATAAGAAACAAATATTCAAAGGAGTTAAATCTTCATAAAAAGTTAAATGAGATAGATCCAACATCAATTCTTTGAATAATTTCCAGTGAAACCACTTCTTACTTAAGCTTCTTCTTTGTAATGGCCTCCACAACCCAATCACCCACACAATTAAAATCAGTCCCTTTTGGAAGAAGATCAACCTGAGAGAAAAGCAAACACTTATAGTCAGCATTGTTGCAAAGCATATATCATAAAATTATTGATTGGATAATAGCCAAAAGTGCAGATTAATACCTTAGTCACAACTAGTATTATAGGATTTGCACCAGCAAGATCACGCACACGAGATAAAAAGCTGCCATTGAAGTCCACAATATCAACCTAAAAGTAATTGGTCAAAAGTAGTCAGGAAAACATCCTGATCATTTTGTGTAACATTGAATTTATCAATAAGTTTGAAACATAGTTAAATCCTTGTGAAGGGAAGTCATCATTGGAGCAAATGGAAAATATTCAATCACTTACTAGAAGATAGCCTATAATAATAAGTTTATTTACTTGGCATTCATTATTATCATAAGCATTTTATTCAGCTACTCTTTGGTTACAAAAAAATGGGTGGATAAGGAACGCAGTTTTTAACTAACAATAAAATGGTAAGTTCCATGCAATTATCATATCACCAAAATTCACAAGTAAATGATAAAAGTTCTCGAAAGATTCCATTAATTTGGTCTGGAAGTTGAAACTATATAAACTCACCAATTTAACAATCAAAGCCTTCTCATGTCGCAAGTGAGAGAGCTTTTCCCGAAGCTCATCAGCTGAAACAAACTGCTTCCCCCCAGAATAACCTCCATTCCCACCAACAGCAGTGATCATATGCCCATGAGATAAAAGCCTACATCTCCCACAAAGAATCGTTCTTAGCTGGTGGTGTTTCTTCTTCTGCAGTCATAAACCAGTACTAAATCAGCTACCCAATTTGACCTGAAACTTTAACTTATTCAAACAAAAAAAAAGGGGGGGGGGGGGGACGGGGGAGGAGGGGGGAATTCAATCAATTTCCGAACAACTACTTTTACAATTTTGCTAATAGAAAAATATCATATTAAAATGTAACGGGCATTTAAACTAAAACCAAGTGCATTCGACCAATCCAGAAAAAAAAAACTAATTTTTAAAATGTCAAAGTTGAAGTTCAATACCAATTCATAGGTGTCCATATCCACATAACCCGGAGCATCCACCTCCGAAGTCTGCAATGGAGCTCCGCAACCATAACAACAGGCGGTTGCCGTATTAACCTTCAAAACCTTCTTCGCCTTCTTCTTAGTCTTCTTTATCTCCTTTATAAGAAGCTTGGCAGCCTCGTCAGCCTGTTGCCTTTCGAGAAACCGGTCTCCCCGGGTCGGAGAAGCTGCACCAGTTCCTTCGGGTTCGGAAGAAAGCAATTTCGTATCGGAGAGTGGCAACTGAGATGGGGAGTGGGAGTGAGTGGATTTGCAGGAAAGGGGAGTGGATTTTCTGTAAATATTAAGGGATACGGGGTTGAAGATAGAGAGAGTGTAGTGCTTCGGAAGAGAGAGAGGAGAGAGAAATGTGGAAGGGGTTTTGAGCGCCATTAGCGTCCGTTTTGTCTCGTTGAGGTTTTACACTTTCACAGTGGGATGGAGGGGTTTTAGTTAGGGTGGGAAGATGTAACACACTAAACTCGAAGGAGGATGATGATGATATTGATGGAAGAGGGGAATGGGTGTTAATATTTAGGTTAAATTCTGTTATTAGTGCCTATTCTTTTGCTAAATTTATAGATTTAGTCCCTATATTTTAATTTGATCAATTCTAGTCATGTACTTTTTTACTTGATCAATTTTAATCTAGTACGTTTTGAATTTTAAAATTTTATTTTGATTCGGACAATAATAGTTAAATATGTTTGGTCAAATTCAATTACTAAGCAAATGATAGTTGTTAATCCATTAACTGGATTTTTAATAAGTAATATATGAAAATAACAAATTAACATGACATTACACATATGCTAATATATTTGGCGTGTGGCTTATGGTTTGGTAATGATTGAAAATTCAATTTTGAAAAAGTACAAATTAAAGTAAAAAATAAATCTATAACTTTCACTAAGTATAGGGACTAATATCAGAATTTCACCTAATATTTATAAAATTATAAGATTCAATAATAGTTGGATTGTGGAATCTAGGAGAGGTGAAGGCGAAGCCCTCTTTTCATTTCCTTTTACCAGAGTGGATTCCCATAATTCACTCTGTCCAACAAATGAATTCTGGGTAAGCAAAAGATGAAATATTGGGATTTTGAGATTGGGTGAGTGATGAAGTCTTTTAAGTAGAACATAAATTTGAATGTCCTTTAAATCACATTCATCTTGCAAGAGGTTTCAATCTATGAAGTTGAGCTCTCACCTACCTAATACAATACTCACCAAAAATGCATAAAAACATCAAACACACGTAAATAGATGATATCTCACTACTTCTAGAGCTTGTTAATTATAATTTGATGTTTTGGAGGTAGCAACATTGAGCTAGAAATCTGCCAGTACCATAAATAAAATCAGCAAAATGCTGCCAGTGCCACCCCACTCCACTAAGCAGTTTTTAAGGTTTTTCTTTTCTACGAACTAAGGCCCTCCATTATAGAGCTAATCATGATAGAGCCGGTACAAAATATTAGTACTTCTAAGTTTGGGTTCAAAAAATAGGTTTAAATTTTTTGTTTAAACTTGGTCCAGATAAGAAAATGCTCACTTGAGCTCGGTTTGGTCTACCAGTATTTAATTTTTTTAGATTATTTTTTATATAAAAAATTTAAAAAAAAATATAATACATTAAATACATTCAAAACATTAAAATAAATGTTTCTCAACAAAATTGGAAATACATATAAAAAAATTATTATACTTAAATATCACTAATATAAGTGCAACTTAATAAGCAAATGCTCTAAAGCAGTAGCAAATTTAACAATAAAACAAGAATTATACGATATCCAAACAATAACAACAAAATAATAGCAATATAATAGTGAAATGATAGCAAAATAACAATATAACAGTAAAAAACAAAAAACATAACAACAGCAAACAACAAAACCTTTTTTTTGTCAAATTCGGGCGGGGCAAGCCAAAAAGACTTGCTCGAGACTTAGCCTTTTTTTCTAAAATCCTCACTTTTCGAACGAGTCTTCAGATTTGAATGAGTGACCCAACTCATAATCAAGTCTACTATGTAACACCCCTATACCCAGTTCGACCCAAGGAACCTGATATAGGAATATTACATTTGGTGCCAAAGTGATTTTTGATGCTCACAACCTCAATTATAACTCTTCAAAATCACTGTACCTAATTTGCGCACGGAAAACAAAACCGTACGCTGAGTAAAAATCAGTGGTATTTCTATAATCCGAATAATTAAAGACAATATATTACAAATGTATAATTGAAATATAAACATATATTAATATTTAAATATTATAACAACTATATCATATTTCATTCGTTTCACAAATATATCAGTTCTCATACTAGCTATATAAATAGCTTTTCACAATTTATTTAACATTTCATTATACAATTGTATTATCCATTCTATATTCATTTCATGAGAATATAACTCATATATTTCATATATTTGCAACATATTTCACATTCTATTTTCAAATCACTATTTCACTTCCATTTCTCATACCATGTCATTTCGATATCAATTATAAAACTTTATTATTCATTTACCCCTATTAACACGACTCGGACTCGAACGGATACACGAATCCAACCAAAACACACCAGTTTGGCACCTAGTGCCTCATCGGATAATTCAAAGTAATAATTTGACACTCAGTGTCTCATCAGCTAAATGAAGTAAATTGACACCCAGTGCCTCATCGAATTAATCCGAAGTAGTAAATTAACACCAGTGTCTCATCGACTTGAAGTCGAAGAAATCCCTGAACTTTTCCAATCCTATGGCATGCCATCTATATCCGACTCAGCCCGATACAGTTAATAGAGTTTAATTTCACATTTCAGATATAATCAATATCCAATACTGATTTTTCATATAATCACATAATAACACATATATTCATTTCAATTCAAAAATCAATCCATTCAATGTATATATATCTACTAATTCAATTCATTCAATCAATTATCAAACCAGAAATCTGAGCTATTCCATGTCAACTTTATCTTTCCCCTTTTTAGTTGAGGATTCCGATACGACGTTAGCTACGGAATTAAAACAATTAAAAATCATCAATACAACACAATTCAATTTCATATCGAATATTTCAAATTTTACTCAAATATTGCCTAAATTTCAATTTAGTCCCTAAATCGAGACTAATTTTATTTCTTCACAATTAATCTTATATTTTCATACAAATTCTACTTTAATCTAAAATTAACTCCCTATTTTCACTTAAATTCCTAAATTTTGATTTTTTCACAACTTAGTCCCTATTACTCAAAATTTACAATTTATTCTACAATTTAATTCTTTTTCATTTCTAACTTAAAATATATCAATTTAATCCCTAATACTAAAATTATTCAACAAAGACATCACTTAAAAGTCAATAATCTTTAAAATTTTGACATGAGTAGAATAATATTTAATACCGAAATTTCAAAATATAAAAATTATAAGAAAAGAAATTAAATTAACTAACCGATTGAGTTTTTAACTTTGAAACCTTAACTTCTCATTCCTTTCTTTCCCTTTTCTTATTTTTCTTTTCTCCTGTTTCGTTTCTGTCCTGTTTCTTTCTATTTCTTTTGTTTCTTTTATTTATTATATTTACTTATTATAATATATAATATAATATATATACTTAATAATTAAGATATAATATTATCATATTATAATATATATATTAAATTTAAGTTTTATAAATATCTATCTTATGCCGCCTCAATTATAACCATTGACATAATTGCTTCTTTAGTCTCTTTAATTTTTTTAATCTATAATTCAACTTTCACCCTTTATGCAATTTAATCCTTTTACCTAATTACTCTTTATTCAAGCAAATTCACCTAACCAAAACTTAATTAACTACACAACTAGCTTCGTAAATATTTTTTAAAAATATTTACAAATCTAATTTAAGGTAACAGAGTCTCAGAAATGCACTTTCCGACACCAGTGACTATCGAGTCGTTACATACTAATTATATTATGAAATAGGAAGGGGAACTTAATTATCTATAATATATAAATAGGAGAAAAATCTCCGAATCAAACCCATTCCCTTGTCTTCATTTACTTAACCTTTACCTTAACTAAGGTGAAAAGGGGGCAAAACCCTTATTTTGTTATTTTAGTTAGGTTTAATTCTGACGAGAATAATATTCTATGACAATCAATTCATTTATTTTAAATCAACCCATTTCCTATCTATTATTTGATTGACTAATCATTTATATTGTAACGTGAAGCGTCAAATGTTTTGGTAATTACTCATTGGTGAATGTATTAAAATAATTATAAATCAAAATTCTAAATTTTATTCATCCTTCGCTAAAATAATGTCTTGGAGTGGAGCGATAATAGGAATTTTTGTTTTGTTTGGATTGAAATTTTAATTTAGGTAAAGTAGAAGGAATATGGGGTTTTTTTTAGTTCAAATTGTAACTACTCAAATAAAACAATATAATCATTTACTTTCCAGTTAAACAATTATAACAAAGTGAACTCACAAAATAAGTCGATTTAGCTAGTTTTCAATTTATTCAACCAAGGTAATCAAGTTCGACGGTTTTGAGTTTTCAAACTGGTTTTGTTCTTAATAAATTTAATTACTGTTACCTTATAATAGTGTAAATTACAACTTTGGAAATTCTGGGTTCAAATTTGGTGATTTTATTTATGCATTTTCAAAATTTCAAAATTTAATTCTAATAAAAATATTAGTTAAATTTTATTATTTTAAAAAATTATGCTAAATATATTATCACATGTGTAAAATTATATTTACTTATTATTTACACATTATTCTCATTTTATTTTAATTAATGTATTTAACTGCTAAAGTTAACATTAAAATTTTAAAATTTGAAAAAGATATAAAGATATTAAAAAATAACTAAATATAAAATAAACGCATTCTACTTATATAAAATTAAATTTAATGAATTTAACCATTATGTAAATGCTAATTTTTAAAATTAAAAAAAAGAGTATAAAAATTAAAAATACAAAATTTACCCATAGTAGAAAATTGAATCTAAATAAAACTTGGTAAAGATTTTGCACGGTCATTTGCTCAAAGCGGTAACACTTGTTCAAGCCAGGGTTCACATAAAACAAAAATAATAAGGTTCTACTGCGCCTCTCCCTGTGCAAAACCCTAAATCTCTTTCCTTTCCATTTGCTTTAAAAGGAAAAGGATTCTATTTACGAGAACATCCTCAAATACTTTAACCTTTTCTCACAATTTCGATTCCAAGTCATGGATGCACAGCGAGCTCTGCTTGATGAACTCATGGGAACGGGTATTTGGAAATATCATATTTGTTTGGTTGATATTTGTTTAATTTCTTGTGTTTAATACGAGATCTTTTTTTTTTTTGACTTTTTTCTAACGGATTTTTCTTGTTGAAATTTTATAGCTCGTAATTTAACGGAGGAAGAGAAAAAGGGATACAGGGAACTTCGATGGGATGATAAAGAGGTTTGTGCATTTTATATGGTTCGCTTTTGTCCTCACGACCTCTTCGTCAACACTCGGAGTGATCTCGGTGCGTTTTCAATTTTAAATTTTATGACTATGTGTACATGTTAGGTTTGGGAAAATTGATTACATAATAAGAGAATTTTTTTACTAAATTTGATTATTCTATATCTCATAGTTGCTGAGGTGGCTAAGTTTTTTGGTTATAAATCTTAAATTTCTTTAGCTGCGTCATGCTTAGTAGTAACTACGGAGTTGCGTTTAGAGAATGTGAAAGTTTAATGACTGTTTTATGTTTTGTGGTGTTCTGTTTTGGTGCATCAGGACTATGCCCTAGAGTTCATGATCCAAAATTGAAAGAAAGGTGGGATTCAATAAGCATTCTTTTTTTTTTTGGATATCTATGCTGTGAGATTTTCTTTTTGTACAAATGCATCGCAAATAGCTGTTTAAATGCCTGCGCTTAGTCTGTTGGGCTTTTTAACCTGGCATAGCCTGAGTGGTTAATAGTAAAGTTCTAATAAAATTTTCCCAGAATATTATTGATCTTGTATTTGCCTCATTAAGTTAGCTGCTTCATATGTCCATGTAGGATGGAACTTAAATTACTCGCGGTATGCTAAGGTGTTGCTGGTTTTTCTTTTTGAGGTAACTGATCTAAACATTTTGATCAGATTTTTGCAAGGGGTACGGAGAGATAATTGAACTCTCTTCAACATAGGATGTTATTGGCAAAAAAAGAAAAAAAAAAACATAGGATGTTTTATGTCAGATCCTTCCTAAACCTTCTTACAAAGAAATGCTTTAGGACCTCAATTTTATTTTACTAGGGGAAATGGGGAAAAATATATATTCTATGTAATTTGGTGTGGTATTAGTCATGAAAATTCAAATTGCGTAAACTGATATGAAGGTAATTGACTTGTTCCATGCCATCGATGTGTATCTCTTGACCCCCTGCTAATTATTGTTCCATGTCATTGATGCTTAGCCCTCAAAACCTTGCTATTAGATTTCCCTCCTCCTAGTATCCTCAGTTCAAGTTATTGCCATCATGATCAGCACCATCAGAGATAAATCGGGGCTTTTTCTTTACCAAGTAATAGGGGCTTGATTACTTGCAATAAAATTGCTCGTCTACTTTTATATGTTTTTGGATCCTAGTGACTTTCTGGATTTTTTAACATTACTTCTCTGCTGGTTTTATTAATGGTATCATTCCTGGATCATGTAAATGGGTGAGTGATGCACACAGAAGTGTAACTTGGTCTGACCTTTTCCCTTTTGACCTGTCTAAGATCATGATCCCTTTTGAAACATTTTTTGGGTATACTTTGCCTTCTGAGATCACTTGTCCTTACCTCATCTGACATGTCAAATGATGAGATGGTATTGTTGCAAGAATGAAGTCCAATTTAACACAAATACATTAATTAAAGCGACCATAAGGTTTTGATGTTCCCATGGGGGTTAATCTGCGGGGGGAACATGAAATCCCCATGTAATATATGGTAATATCAGCTGAGAAAAAATTATGGTAATTCATTTTCAATATGTATATTTTGGATGCAGTACAGTTTTTAAAACTAGTAACACCTGCCTCACACTTATAGCTAACTTTCCTTGTATATAAGAAGCACGGGGAAAAATTGTGATCTAAAGAGCACCATGGTTTAAGTTATATTATTGGTGCTACTTTAGTATCTGGTGTGGCTGGCCATTTGTTTGTCCCATTTGCTAAATTGCTGCTTGATATTTTCCCTATAAATTGCATTCTGGCTTTTGCTTTGTTTACAAAAATAGCTTGTCTATTAGCTGTTTTGCTGCCTGACTTTGGAGGTTGAGTTGTCTGGACCAGTTTTGCCTTTCCTGATCAACATGCATTTTTCTTCTGGTATTTGTATTTTAAGTTGGTTTTTGAAATTTGTGACTTTAGTTTTGAGAAGTCCTCCAGACACGATGCTTATGTGCCCAAATTTGAAGCTGAACTGGCTAAGTTCTGTGAGAAATTGGTGGGTTCCATTGCTCTATCTTTTTAACTTAACAGCCCTCTTGATTTCCTGCGACAACAGTTGTAATTTTTATATATTTCATAACATGCCTATCACCTCCAGGTGATGGACCTTGACAGAAGAGTTAGGCGAGGACGAGAACGCCTTGCTCAAGAGGTGGAGCCAGCACCACCTGCTCCACTATCTGCAGAAAAGTCTGAACAGTTATCTGTCTTGGAGGAAAAAATAAAAAATCTGCTGGAGCAAGTGGAGAGTCTTGGCGAAGCTGGAAAGGTGGATGAAGCTGAGGCACTTATGAGAAAGGTGTTGTTAAGGTTTTCCATTAGCTTTTAGTAATTGATCCAAAAGTCATGAGATATTGTTCAGTAAATGTTGCCACATCCTAGACAGACAGATTATGTTTCTGTTTGACTGCCTCTTTAATATGATTATTTAATTCATTTTGCACCTGATTTATAAATTTACCATGATAGACAGTTCACGTTTTGAAGCTTGACCTGTGATATTTGTTTAGGTGGAGGCACTTAATGCTGAGAAGACAGTGTTGACTCAGCAACCTCAGAATGATAAAGTATTGATGCTTGCGCAGGAGAAGAAAATGGCTCTGTGTGAGGTTTGTGGATCTTTTCTAGTTGCTAATGATGCTGCTGAGAGAACTCAGTCCCATGTTACAGGAAAGCAACATATTGGTTATGGAATGGTTCGGGATTTCATCTCTGAGTTCAAGGTAAATGTTTCTGTGTAGAATGATTTGTGGGCCTCAGTTTGTTTAACCTTTTGCTGTGAGTGAAAAGTCTGAATGACCTTTCAGGAAGCAAAGGAGAAAGCAAGGGAAGAGGAAAAATTAGCTAGAGAAAAAGAAGCTGAAGAACGGAGAAAGCAGAAGGAGAAGGAATATGAGAGTAGGAGGAGCAGAAGTGATTCAGGGGATAGAGACAAATATCGCGACCGAGACAAGGATTCTGACAGATACCGGGATCGTGATTTGGATCGTGAAAGGTCTCAAGAGTGGAGCGGGAGAGGTAGTAGGGATGGAGAGAGGGAATGGAGGTACAAGAATGGTAGAGATGGAGGCAGGGGGAGGCACCATAATCGCAGCAGGTCCCGTTCCCCTGGTAGACATAGTCACAGGAGGTCCTCGAGAAGTCCAGTTCGCCGATATTAGTGCCATTCTGTACAATAGGTGTTTTGGCTTTGAAAGCCAATGAGGTAGACCTCTTATTTTATTTCTAGTTTATAAACGTGTGCTTTTGGAGTAGTGCTAAATTTTGTCATCATGGATGAAACTTTTTTCTTGGTAACTCACAGCTTTGTTGGGACTATACCAACTCCCTTTCATCAAAATTACTAGAGAGGAAAAGGGTTGAGGTAGGTATAACAATATTATTGTTAACTCCTTTTTATCTTGTTTGGACTAAATTTATAACATGCATCCGTGGGCTTTGTTTTGAGTCTCTTCTTTATCCCCTCTTCCTTCATATGCTTATATCTATAGTCAAGCTGCTGAGAGATGATGATCTTCCAAATTTGAGGTAACAGATTAAATTTCGGTTACAGCACCACAATGCTTTAGTTGTCTTCCTTACTCTGTTATTGCCTTTGTGGATGCTTTTGTATCAATTATTTGTTTGAAACGGCTTGCTGTTGTGGAATAATACAGGGAAAATCTGGGATGGTTTGAACGTAGAAGTAACCTTTGATGCGTTTCTTATGTTTTTTAAAACCCTTGCAATAGATTTATGTAAAGAGTACTCTCCTTTAGTCCTGTGAATGGCTAGGCTCAGCTATTGGATTGCTGGTTGCATTTGTTCTTTCTGATGGATTTGTATGATTACGAATTTACAATGGGTTTCCATAACATTGTTCTTTGTAGCTTGAACCCTGATTTTGAAAGTTGGAATAAAGTTAATGAGTTGGTCCATGAACAAGCCATATAGCATTGCTTCATTTATCATTCAAAAACTGAAAAACGAGAGAATTTTGCTGCGTCCGATATCTGTCTTGATCCAAGTATAAATTTTACGGCCTCAAGTAGGCTACCCTAAATGATCAACGTTGCTATGACCAAATGATTTGGAAGTAAATTTCGAGAGCGTTTAACTGGATGAAGGTGATAGATGATGACTCAAATATAGCTATTATGTTGCGCATTTACCTTGGGCAAGAACTGTTAAATGTAGCAAAAAATAATATTCAACTATAACAGTTCCTTCCATAGCACATTTGTTTAAATCAGGAAACGGGTATACACTTTTCTCATTGATGAAAATTAAAAAAAAAAAAGAATTTAGGCAATAGCAGCTTATAAGGTTCGTTTATGGAGTTTGTTTTGAAATTACAAAATTGTGAGTAAAATTTACTAATCCAAATTCAGACGTCGAATTTTGCACACAAGGTTAGCAGTAGGAAGATCAAGTTGGTTCCCATTATCGGACTTCAACAGGTCTTTTAACTGATCTCTAGGAGTCCCAAGACAGGTTTGAAAGGTTGCTAGGACCGGAGGAATTGGCATTGAAAGAGCAGAAAGCACATTACTCAAGTACTCGATATCAACCGACAGCTGCTGTGCTCCGCCATCTGTTATATACTGGATTCCACGTAGCTGCTCCATGTATAAGGCGGTGGCGCCTTCAGCAACCTTCCAAACACAAGACCAATGTATAATAAATGTTACTTGCACGGTAGAAAACAAAATGATCATTCTAAAAGAAAACATTAAATATCCTTTCATCTTTATGTTTATAGTTAAAAGGGAATCGAATGCTACCTTAAACATCCATTCTGTTGCAAAGAACTGAGCTTCATCATTGTTGGCGTCACTATTAGAAATACCCTCAGCAAGTGGCTCCAATTGTTGAGGCAAAGTAAGAAGATATTCGCCAACACTTGTCACGTAGGGTTGAGGGTATGCACTGAAGGTTGGTAGACGAAAAGCACTTTGTTCCTCGGCTGCAGACCAGATTGGCATACGAGATACCTCGCTGAGACGTTGTCGTACTTTGGATATGAGGACGTCGTACACTAGTTCATTCACTGCTTCAGCAAATGCAGCGACCCTTTGGGATGCAAGAGGAAGTGCATGGAATCGGGGATCTTTAGACTGCACCATCAACAAGTTATTATTCTCATTATTCAGCAGTCAAGCATGCAGTGTCATATGGATGACTAGCACCAGAACAAACACATGAAATGATTTAGACGTTCGTAATTTATACAAAAGTGGCTTGCATCTTGCTTTTGTAAGGAAACGTAGATTTTATTTTTAAATACCTGATCTAAAAGGTTAAACAGTTTCCGGGCCTTCTCAGGAACATCAACAAGCCGCACAGCTGCGACATCTAAGGCAGCTCTTCCACCTAATGGTGGCTCCCCATTTCCATCGTCATTTGCAAAATGTAGCTGGTTATTATCCAAACTTGAACCAAATACCGAAAGTGACAAAGTTGTGCTCAATCTAGCCAGAGTAGCTCTCAAGGATGCTTCAAAGACCGAAGACCTGCTTGTTAGACAGTCTGCAACAGTGAGTATCTGCAAGGCTCCTTGAACAATTGACCACTCCTCTTCATTAGAGATCAAATCAGTTTTTCTTGAATTTTGAGCCCCTTCCTTCCTGTCCAAGCCAATGTCCTTGTTGTCCACTCCACAGACAGCTCTAAGTGATTTGAGGGTGTCTTGGAGGGTAGAAATGTACTGTAACATTGTGTCATCAAGTGCAAGAATCAACTCATCTGCCTCTGAACCACCAGTAAAGTTGATGCACCTCTCTACAGCTGCTTCAAGAAGTAAGATAACTTGAGGAATAGATTCTTCCATCCTTCGAACAGTCTCACTAAGTTCAATACCCTGGGCTCCCACACCACGAGTGACAGCTCCCCTGAGATCCACCCCAGCGATCTCAGAGGAGAGGATAGCACGCTCCATGTGTCCATACCTATAGCACATCCAAGTTACTCGTTAAAAAAGCCAGAGAGCACCAAAATATGCTCTGTAATAGGAAAGAGAGAAAATCGCATTAATCAGAACTAACAGACATAAGAAAAAGGTTCCCACATCTTCCTCCCGCTTAGAAGGGGAAAAAAAGTCTAAACCCAAATGTAACTCAAGTCTTTGACAGTGACAGGTTCACCAAGGACCAGAAAAATCCATAGACTTTGTGCCTCTAGATGTTGAAATAGGGCAAAAACAAGAGGCATTTCATTTTATTATCTTTGTAATGGCTTACCTCTGTTTAAATGATTCATATGGATGGTACACTGCCTTGAGCGTGTCCATTAAAACTCCCGTATCAGATTCTGAAAATAAGTGCTGGATATTTCTTGCAAAGATTACCGACATATTATGTAAATCAATCAGGGCTTCTAGATGCTTAGTCTGAATCTTACTACCCTTTTGCATATCTCCAGATAAAATATCTAATATACCTGATGCCATTAACAAGGAGTGTGAAAGAAAAAATAATCAGTTCTCCTTCAGCTGAAATCAGATACATCGATCAACCAATACAGTAATAACTCAAGGAATATCATGAAAGTTAACTATTACCCTTAGCAAATGCTTTTGTTTCAGGAACAACCTCTCCAGTAGCAAGGTTGATGCGGGAGACAAAGCTGGAACCCACAGCTGCCATAGTCTCCACGAGAAGCTTTGGGACAAGAGTTTTATAATCCTCAGGAAAAGCAAACATACACCTGGAAGAAGAGTTCAGTAAATGGTCATATCCATAACATTTTATTCTTTGGAAGAGAAGAAAGTTTTCCATTAACATCCAGTAATATTTGCCAATTTCCAATTAAGAATGATAAATTTAGTTGATGTTTGGTTATTTCATAAACCCTTCTACCATTAATGAATGCAGAACAAGCAACTTCAAAAATAAAAACACGATCTGATTAGATATATGTAGAAAATGCAAGTAACATAAACTCCAAAGCAATGAACGCCTTTTGCAGCAAATTTCTAAAGCAATTCAGATTTCCTAGAAAATAAAATAAGAAAGCATGTGAAAACATCTTTGAGAATTAAAATGTGGAGCATTGAAATGTCAATAATAAATACCACTTCCATTCTTGTTCAAGGTAGAGTAGCAACTCATCGTAGAAAGTTGGTAACCAGCTTGAGAAAGACACAGCCAGAGAACTCGACTGTTCATTATTACTTGATAACCTTTCAACTTCACTCTTTTCATTAGCAAGCTTACTAACTCTCTTCTTAGAGTCAAAATCATCCCACAGCTGCTTTATGGGCTTGAGGTGAACTTTGGTATATTGCAGCTCCAGAGACTTGAATCTCCCAATTCGGATAAGTATTCCTCGCAAATCTTGAGCAACATCAACCTGTATAGTGTAAAAATTATAAATGTATAGAGGAGCCTATTAGTTAAAAAAAGGATGATAGACTTGCAAGTAAAAGAAAGCAACGCATGTCATGTACAGAACATACTAACCTTGCGATTGGATAATGCATCCGTGAGACGAGGCTGGACCATTGTGTCTAACCTGTCCTCTAAGACCTCAAGTTGCTTCCTGATATTTGCAAACTCAGCCACCTAAAGAGCAAATTTAAGGGAAAAAAATTTAAATCATAAAGATAAAACTTAATGGATGGAAAATCAGATAACATCATAGAAAAGTGGTAAAAATACAGTTACCTCCCCAACAGCAGATAAGCAATGCCTCATGTTAGCCAAGGTTTCTGCAGCCCGTGGAAGATCCCCAGAGGCAAACACATCCTCCACTGTTGCACTCAGTTGTGTTAATCCAGCGGCATCCTGTTTTTGCAGATAAAACCAAACAAATACTTAGCTGCAGTGCTTCATATGCAATAATCAATGATACTAACATGAACTTCAATGTCCAACATGTGAAAAGTCGGGATGAAATAATCAATGATACTCACCTGCAGCGTTTCATACGCAGCTTCCATTCGCTGCTTGACAGTGTCAACTTTAGCTAAAGCAGCTATAGACTCAGCCGATGATCCCTCCGCCTGCAAATAAAAGGCACTAAGCTTATCTTCAGATCCATGAATTAATTATTAAACCTACATCAAATCCTATTCCAAGGCATTAGAACAGGACGAAATATAAGCTTGAGATTAACTTTTGGCTTAAACCTGTATATTTTAGAGGAATTAAATCTCAAATCAGCTCAAAACCTAACAAATACTATGATTTTCACCTCCGATGTACAAGGAACACTTCAAGTACCTGGAAAAATATTCGAGCAACATTGAAATGATATAAGATCTGAAAGGAAAAAAGCAGACCTTTTTGAGCTTGTCGAGGATGCCGGCAACAGAATTACGAAGAGAAACGGCATCATCCTGAAGACGGAGAACGTCACGGGTGGCGCGAGGGACACGTAGGAGGGCAGCAGAACTTTGCTCCTCGAGGGAAGCGGCGATCTCTTCGGAGACCATTTGGAGCTTCATTTCGAGATCCACCATGTGCTTGTCGAGGGAGTCCTGAGGGTGCCGAGACTTGCACGCCGAGTTTATCCATTTCTTCGGATCGAATTTCTCGTCTGAAAATGGCCCTAGATCTAGCATCATTGTTTCTTTTCTACTGACTTCTAAAGGCTAACGGGTCATATAGCACAGAGAGGGCGGTTCATTTTGTTTTCCGGAGGGAGTATTCGTTGCGGTCTGCTGGTGCTGACAGACTGACGGTATGGGAGATGAGTTGAGTTGGAGTTGCCTTTGGGCCTCTGCGGTGACGTTTAGATGGTTCTCTTCAAAATTATCAGTTTCTTTTTATTTGACAAGAAAAATAACAAAGTTTTGCACCAAAGATCGTTGGGCCAAAACAATCCACATCAGATCAAAACCCAAACCTAAACTCAAGCCTTTAGCCTATGTCTCTCTGGGAATCTACAGACATATCCATGTCCACGTGAGAGTATAGTAGAAAAGTGAAAGGTTAATAGAAGAGAATATCAAATAAATTTATAATTTTTTTGTTTTTCATCTCTTTTACTAAAAAAAAAAAGAGTAAATTAGTCGTTAGATCAAATAGTAAATTGGTCATTTTGTTAAAATTTTCATCCATTTTACTTTTAAAATTGATTCTTGTAAACCATGAGGTATATGTGGCATATCATATGTTAATGTTTAATTATCTTTATTAGTCATTCCAGTTTTAACAGTAGAAATAAATAAAATTTTTAACAAAAATAATCAGTTTGCTCATTGATCTAATGTGCAGAGACTAATTTATCAATTTTTTTAGTAGAGGGGCAAAATGTCATCTGACACCTAATACAAAGGTCTCAATGCTATTTTTACCAATTTTTAACTCCATAAACGAGATTAAGAAATCTTCTTCTCATTCACTCCACATATCTTCTTTCTTTTTTCAGTTTGAAGATCTATTTTGTGGTATATTTGTTATATTCACAAGTTGTGATGGATAGATGACGATGCATGTTGTTTGCTAAAATTCCATCGGCCACCAATAGTTTTTCTTAGAAAATGTGTGGCTCTTTGTCAACTTTTTAATCTGTTTATGTTTTGAGAATATTTCAAAATAATAAATGATTTTACGAGACGATTTGGTTCCGTGTTGTCTTAAGTTTTATATTTTTCTATTGTTTAATAAGTCTTTAGTTTTAGAAGTTTTTGTTTGTTCTTGTAACACAGTTTCTAGTCTTGCTTATGCATGTAATCTTAATTTTACAAGTGATTTTTGATCCGTGATTTTTTTTTCTAAACTCTATCAAAAATAAATAATTTTTTCAATTCTACATCTTTCATATCAAATACACCAATAATAAAATAAAATATTCTACCTATCTACTCTCTTTCAATTTTACATTGTTTTATTTTTCTTCTTTTTAGTCTACCCAAGCAGACTCGTGAAAGCTTCAACCCCCATGATAAAGTCGAAGATCGACCTCCATACCTCTTCGTCTCTCAACAAAACCACCACTCTTATTCTTATACAGACTTCAACAAAACAAATTATATTATAAAATAAATAAATATATACCAATAAATTCACTGATATGTCTTTTGTTTGTTTCGACAAAGGTCTGTGGTAGCAATTTTCCGTCACCTTTGCTTTGACCCTGTTAATTACAAATTTTCTGTTAGCTATATTTTAAATTAGGGTAAATTGTTAAAATAGTCATTTTTATTTATTTTAAGTTATATTTTAGTCACTTATATTTAAAATGTTACGTTTTAGTCATTACGTTATCGTTTTGTTATGAAATAGACACTCTGCCATTAAGCTGTACGTTACATTTCAAATAGCAATTCAACGTGACTGTTAAAATTTATTTTAAATGCCAACGTAAATATCCAATTGAGATCGAAATTTTAATTGTTTTTTTATGAAAATAGAATACAACATTTTACCTAGTTGATTTTTTTTATTACCATAAAAAAGAGAAGAGCATAACGACAAAAAAGAATGAGAAAAATCTAAATCATTCTCATTTCTTTTTACTCTCACAACAATCGAAAATAAATACATTCATAATCCCTAAAGCAACAATTTATCCCTATATATACCCTTAACCCAACTTTTAAATCCTAGATACCCAATTCAATACAAGAAACACAACTATTACAACAATCCAAATCATTCTCTCCTTTCTCTTCTCCTTCTCCAAGTTTCTCACTTTCCTTAATAGTCCAACAAGCACCACCTCTGCATGAGATATTATAGGTGAATCAAATCAGTAGAAAAAACGCAACGTCTTCTCCTATTCTCATAATTTAGACACTTGAAAAATTTTCTACCTGAATTTTCATTCGATCATGAAATTCTCAATATAATTGGGCAACAACAATAGCAAGCAGTTAGAAATGTTGGTGTATCCATTTCTTATTCTTCTTTGTCGTTCTGCTCTTCTATTCTCTTCTTTGATGGTAACAAAAAAATCAACTGGGCAAAATTTTGTATTTTATTTTTATAAAAAAAGTCAACTTTTCTTGACATCCCAGTTAATATTTAAAATACATGTTAACTATCATGCTGGATTACCGTTTGGAAGGTAATAAATATTAACGGTAAATTGACCATTTCGTAACAAAACGACAATATATGTGACTAAAACGTAACATTTCAAACATAATTGATTAAAATGTAGTCTGAGACAAATAAAAGTAGTTATTTTAATAAATTGCCCTTTAAATTATTAGATAGTTGATAATTTTTTTTCATATTTACGTTATTTCACATAAATGAACATGATTTACATTTTTAAGTTTTTTTCCCCTAAAATCAAGTGTCCAATAAATCACCAACAAAAGTTGCAAATATATACCTCCCTTTCCTGTCTGCGCCTAAAAACCAGGAGAGTTCCCGACTTTTCTAGAGGAAATGCAAATTGCAAAATTCAATGCCAAATAGGCCTAAGCCCAAAAAAATATATGTGCGTAGTGCGTTTCTTGGGATACAAGCATATCTCCAGCCACTACATGTGACATGTACCCTTCTAGAAATTTCTCTCTAGCAGCTTCCTCCTTTCGTTATATAAAACCCACCATTTCACCCATCTGTAGCAGGCGGAAATTCCAAAAGCAGTGTTGGCTCGTAAGCTTTCTTCGTGCTCTCCAAGCAAGTTTGAGAAATTTTATTTTTTAGCAATCAACAGTGATGGCTTCATCTCTAGCTCTCAAGAGGCTCCTCTCATGCAACATCCTCCCTAGCTCCTTGCGGGTGGTCCGCCCAATGGCCATCGCTCCATCCTCCTCCAGGCTCTTTAACACCAATGCCATGCGTGAGTTCGACGACGATGGTGATGAGCGTGACCTCAGTGATGAACGCCAGCGTTCACTTTCTCGCCGCGGTGACGGTTTCTTCGCAGGTAGTTGCTCATCGTTCTGTGTTCCATTTTGAGTTCTTTCTTCTTCTCCTTCTTTTTTTTCCCTTCTGGGTATCGAAAATTGATGCTGATTTCGGCCTTTTTCATGTGCAGAGGTGTTCGATCCTTTTGCTCCAACAAGGAGCCTGAGCCAAGTCCTGAACATGATGGATCAGTTCATGGAGAGCCCATTTCTCTCCGCTTCCCGTGGCATGGGGGGTGGTCTCCGCCGAAGCTGGGACGCTAAGGAAACGGAGGATGCCTTGAACCTTAGGATTGATATGCCAGGGCTTGGGAAAGAGGATGTCAAAGTGTCTGTGGAACAGAACACTCTGGTGATCAAAGGCGAGGCCAAAGAATCCGAAGAGGAGGAAAATGGCGGGAGGTACACCAGCAGGATCCATTTGCCTGAAAAAGTTTACAAGACTGACCAGATTAAGGCTGAGATGAAAAACGGTGTGCTCAAAGTGGTTGTTCCAAAGATGAAGGAGGAGGAGAGGAATGATGTGATTCAGGTTCAAATTGACTGAGTTAACTGGTTGCATACGGATGAGGCTAAGTGGGTTTTCTTTGGTTTGGGGCTTTGGGTCTTGTACGTATTTAGTTTTGATAAGGGCTTCGAGTATAATACGAGAAAATATTAATGTAGAACTTTCATTTTGTGTTTAACAGAAAACCTTGTTAATTTTGGATCTAGATTTTTGCTCTGCTTGCACATGGAAAAAGACTTGAAATTAGTGACCAGATGATGAACAAGTTCTAATTTGTTTAATGCTCGTCGACCATTGAACGTTCCCCCTGTATGACGCTTCATTCAAAGTTGCGGAGGTGGCAATGCTTTTCCCCAATTCGCTTTTTTATCTATCTTCTTCTGCGACGGTACCCTTTAAGCTTCGAACGTGTGAAAGTGACTGTGAGCTGTTATTCTTAGTACCGTAAATCCGATTCCAATGTTATAGCAGGCTTCCTCAAATTGTTTAACAACGTTAAAACGTTTCCTTTAAGTGCCTGAACTTTGACGGAGAAAATTGTCACACAAGACGAGAGCTTAAAAAAAATAGAAAGATAAGATTAGAATTAAGATGAAACTGAAACTTTTATTGATAAAATCTACAACCAGTACAAGCAAATGTAGACATTGCATTGCTACCTGTCTTTACAAAGTGAGCTAGAATGTATGAACAGAAACTTGAACACCTAGCTAATTCACAATTCCAGCTGTTTCTCTTTGATCGTGGTTCACCATCGCAGCTTCATATTCATCTGCCAACTGCTTAGCTCCTAAAATTTCAGCTTCCAGCTCTGCCTCGCTTTCGTGTTTAGTTCTAGATTCATCACAGAACATTACGAAAATGGCCATGCCACCGTAATTCTTTAGCATATCTACTTTTTCTCTCAAGAGGGAAAAGAAATCGAGGAAAAAACAAACGAAAATGCAAAATAGGAAAAACTGGGTTTCATGATTTTTGGGATTGCTTCTCCTTTCTGTTCCATCGGTTTAGGGTGGGATCAAGAGCAGGTATTTGGATTCGATTCGAGTCGACCACCCATAAATCTGGGTCGGAAGTCTCCCACATCAGATTTGAATACTATTCACCAATCACCATATAATTTTATGATACGTCACTCATTCATTCATTCTTAAGCCAGCTCATAGCTCTAGCCTCTGATGGCAGAGCTAACATGAGTAAGATTCTATTATTAAAAAAAAAGCAAGTGTTTGCTACAATATATAAAACTAAAGTTAACTAGTCATTGGTTATTGCCGACATACCAATTCCCATGCATCGCAAATACATCTGATTCTCATAATTGATACAATAGTAATCTTCTCTTTTACATTGTCTGTCAATGTCAAAAAGTGTCACATATTGTATTTGCAATCATAGTAAAGAAATCATCAATCCGCCTTGATGAATGTTCATATCGTCTCTTATTTTTTTTCTGCCATACAGTGTAAATACTAAATCCTTGCATTCCAGGCTAATCTTTGCAGTCCTTTTTCTCAAGCAGTTGTATTCGATTGAAGAAGCTTCTTCACCAGGACCTTTCTTACTTCGTGGCCGCTTTTCCAAGTCTGACTGAACCCGATTTCAGGTTCCTAGGTATGGAAGTCTCCGATGACGAAATAAGGAGGAAAATTTTTTATATGGCCCCAGTCAAGGCACTGGGTTGCGATGACTTGCATTTTCTGTTCTTCCAAAATCAATGGCACACGGCTGATCCTTCAATCTGTGAAGCTCGAGTTTAACTTTGTGATTAATAAAGAATCTCTTCGGTTACGGGCCATGAGATAAAAGTATAATTTTTTTTATGAATGCCATATTAATTTAGAGAGATCTCAGTGCATTCGAGATAATCTTGGATTGGCTATTGGGGACGCTAAAAGTGTGAAATTTTGGAAAGATGTATCGGTTACTGCCTTACTGGGGCTATTGGAACAACATTGTGTTGATCCTGCGAGTATAGATGTTAACGTTCGCATATCCTCCATGGTGGATGATGAGGGAGAATGGCAGTGTCCAGATCTAAATCGGCTCAATGATGCCGAAGTTAGCAAGTATTCCTCCACCTTCTGTACAAGCTGGTCTGGATAATATTATTTGGCGCTGGTCTGATGATGGAGTCTTCACGGTAAAGGGAGCCTACTCTTTGCTCATGATTCATGAAGGATAGATAGGATGAAAGAGAAGCTATTTGGCGGGTGGCTTGGAATTATAAAGGTCCATGGAGAATAAGACATTTTTATGGCTTATTCTGAAAGGACAATTGTTGACAAATAGCGAGAGATGCAGGCATGGATTGACCGTAGACGCATCGTGCCAATTTAGTGGTTTAAATGATGAGCACCTTATTCATGTGCCACGAGATTGCTCACTAGCCCGAAAAGTCCGGTTACAGATTATTCCCACATGTTGCGCAACTTGCTTCTTCTCTTTACCCTTAACTACATGGATTATTGACAACATTAAAAATGAGATGAAGATAGAACCTAAAGAAGTGGACTGGGACACTGTCTTTAGTATCCTATTGTGGTGAGTTTGGAATCAAATAAACCAAGTTGTTTTTAGTAGGGGTAATTCTTGCTAGATCACCAAATCAAGCTGGTGTTGGGCTAAGAGTACCAAGGAGGCAACAAAAAAGTTGAATCCGGTTCAGAGGCATAGGGATCAACATTTGGCAATTACTGGAATTTAGATGGACCAAATTAAATATTGATGATGCAAGGAAGAGTGCGAGTGGTTACGCTTCAGCAGGATGTTTAGCTAGAGACGAACAGGGCAATTGGTTGTTTGGATATTGCAGGAGCTTTGGTAGTTGCGGTATTCTTCCGGCTGAATTATGAGCCATTTGCGATGGTCTCTCTCTACTTTGGAATGAAGGTGTCCGACGGGTTATGGTCGAATGTGATAGCATAGCGGCTCTGCGTGTTATCAATGACAGAGTGATTCAGATTTCGAATGTGGCACTTGGTTGTAGAACTAAGGAGATTACCAATCGACGATGGGAGGTGGGGCTAATGCAACGGCTAAAATTTGGCCCAGTCTAATAAATGGTATGGATCTGAATTCTGAAGTTATATGTCTTTGATGAAACACCAAGGAGTAAGGGCTACTGCAGTGATTTTCTGGTTTTACCTCCCTTTCTAACCCCCCCCAAAAAAAAACCCCTCCTTCACGAAAAAAGAAAATAGTAGAGGGACCTCTACTATACTTTTAACCCCAATTCTACCGCATGCTGGGGTAATAACGGTTGGTTTGCTTTTCTGGATCATGAAAGGAAAGTAAATTTGTGTATGAGCTGTCATATGCCCGATGGGCTATAGCCGAAAGGCAATCATGCTTCAGAAAAGCCCAACCTCAATCTGAATTTCTCTGTTCTAATTCCATAGTTGTGCCCAAAAATGTTTACTTGCAAAAACAAAGTTTAATAATGGGAAGGACGAGATCCGAAGGGAAATGGATAATGTCAGATTAATAAAATATTGAAACGTCTGGTTGCAAACAAAGTCATGTGATGGATGAGAAAGACACTGCGTCAATTATAAAACAAACTAAAACAAATTCTATTTTCACGAAATAAGTCCAAACATTTCAAACCAAAATTATTACGAAAAAAATTAAAAATTATAATTAAAAAAATCAAATGAACAAACCGATCTCATCCTATTAATGATTCGTTGTTAAAAGTTTGAAGAAAAATACATTGAGATATAGAAGAGATCTGATCAAACTTGATAATTGATGGGAGAGAGGAGTGAAATGTGTATGAAAAGTTAGAATATCCGGCCATTTTCTCTTTATTTTTACTATGTGCCCAACAAAATATTATATGCCAAATTATAATTATTTAACTTTTAATGTAGTTAGTGTCACAAATCAATCGAACATTAATTTTGTTAAAAATTATAAAAATTTATTATACTTTTATAGAACAATAAATATTAATATGAACATTATTGCTTTTTTATATTTTTATATAAAATCTATAAAATACTATTGTGTTGAAATTTAAATTTAAAATATAGTAACTTTTAAAATTTTAACTTAATCGTCGAAAGTTGTATTTTAATTTTATATAATTTTTTTATAAATATAATTTTTACATAATTTATTTTAAGTGTGTTATAATTTAATATGAATTAAAATATTTGAAAAAAGAATGAAAAAGAAATTGAAGAGATTTGTGTTGGATCACGTCTTTTCCCTCCCGACTGTGGTCGAAATATCCAGAGGGTGGCCCGTCCAAATGAATCAATTAATACAAAATCCCTTTTATAATTAGACAGATAGACAGAGAGAGACACGGACAGAACAGGCCCTTGAACACGAAATTTCTGCGTGGTTTCCTCAAGTTTCCATTTCAGTAAAAAAGAACGAAAACAGGGTTTCCTGATTGGGATAATTAGTCCAAACAAAAAGGTCCCCATAGAAGGTATGAATGAATGTTGGATTGTTGTAACTACTGCCTCTTCACCATCATATCCAATTATGATGCCCTCTTCAGTTGTCCACGTTTGCTTGCACCTCCATCGTCTCTACCTTGTTCTTTGTTTTTTTGAGTATTATAGTCTCTCACTCAAATTCCTGACCTAAATAATCCATAGATTTGGATCTAACATTATCCACATAAATAATATATTTTTAGGATGAGATTTTACATAAAATTTTGATTAGGTGTGAGCAAAATTTAATTTGAAATTTTTTTTAAAAAAAAGTTTGAATTTCAAGTTAATCAAATTGAGTTATTCGAGTAAACTCGAATCGAATAAGTAATTCAAATTCGAGTCGAGTTGAATTTTACAATTCAAATAACAGATTAGTGTAATTACCCTTTTGTTCATTGTCAATTTTGAAAATGAGCAAATTGGTCTTTCAATAAAATTTTACAAAATTCAAAATAATTTTAAAATTTTAAAATATTTATAAAATTCCAAATTTTATCTTTTTAAAAATTATAAAATTTAAAGAAAAAGGTAAAATATATAAAGAAAGTTAAAATTTTTTAAAAAATTCTAAAATAATAATATTGAGACCTAAATAACTTAATTAATAATTCAAGTTTATAATACTAAAGTATCTTATTATTTTATTATTTTACTTTGAAAAAGTTTTAAAATATATATAGTTTCAATTTATATGCTATAACATGAAATTAGTTGCATTGTAACAAGATTTTAATTTGAAATGTTTAAGTTTTTAATTTAACTCGAACAATTTCACTTGATTGGACTCGACTCGAATCTCATTTCACTCAAGTTGATTCAAAAAATTTCAAATCGAATTAAAATGATAAAGTATGACTTACTAACTCAATTAACTCGAAAATTTTTCACCGAATTCCATACACGTATAAACCAAGAAAGAAAACCAAAGTTGCTTCCCATCACGTCATATTTTTCATTTATTTATTTTTAAAATATAGGACATGAGTCATTTTTAATTCCATTATAAAATTAAAAATATATATATATAGTCCCAATAATTATTCCACACATATATCACATTAGTATTACCGATTTTTGTTGTTTTTCACCTGTATTTATACAATTGTCTTGTAATACGTGTGTTTATGCTTTTTTGTTGCTATAACTGTATAATAAATTTCATTACTACGTTGGTATTTCTTGCTTTTATTGTTAAAACCGACAGAACAAGAGCGTCGGATCGAGTGTGTTTTCTACAAACATCACACGCATTGGCGTAATCGTATTACTCTATTTAATTTTAGTCTTCTTATTTTACTAGTCAGAGAAAAGTTGAACTTCATATAAAAACAAAAAATTTTGGTGCAACGACATATGCAAAATGTTTTTCTAATTGGAGGCATAGTTGATGAAGACGAGGTCACAGATTTAAACAAAAAGGATTATGGAAGCAAGCTTGCTTTAAATATTTATTATCATTCCGTAGCCTAATTAAGGTCCCTTTGTATCCACTAAAGGGTCAATTTAAAAAGGATTTCTTTTAGATGACTTTTTTCAATTTCATCGGTGAAGTTAGAAATTTTTTAATGAGAATAAAATTGACCATTTTAATAGTTTATATCTTTATAAATTTAAAAATTAAATAAATTCTTTTATTATTTTAAAGAGTTAAAATATAATATTACTTTTATTAATATAAAATTTTAAAAAGCATATATGAAAGTCATTTACATCAACTTTAGGGTGCAATAGCCTCCGGTGAAAAGGAGTAATCCTCTTTTACCCATAAACTTTCTTGTTAAAATTTAATTATTAATTTTATTACATTAATTTTAATATTAATATATTTTTAAATATTATTTAAAATGAATATATTTTATTAATCAATAAGAATATAATTTTAATTTAATGTCTTAAATAAATTTTTAATAATTTATAATTTTAATATAATTGTTATTAATCAATAAAAATAAAATTTTAATGCCAGTGAAATGTTAATAATTTATAATAATTATTTAATGTAAAATTATTTAGTATAATATAATTTTATTTATTTTAATTGTTACTATAATTATACACATTTTAATCTAATGTCTTTAATGGACATTTTTTACTTTTATTACACTGGCACCACTACAATTGAATCTAAACACATATCTCACCATCGTTGATTTTACCGTAACTAATTTTACAATCACCGATATTTTCAATTTTAACAAAACTAATCTCACCATCCATTCAAACTAAACCTAAGTTATTCTACCCATTTTAGGGCATAGTAGAGTAGACAATTTGGAAACATCCATTACTCCCCGATTGCTTAGTAGTAAAATTAGGAAAAATAAAAAAATTTACCCAGTACCTGAGCATCCATAACTTGTTGTTTTTCAATATTTTATCCCTTAAGGACATCAAATATAAATTTTTATTATTGCTTTCAAAAAATAAATTTTGATCAATAAAAGTTGGGTACAATAATAAGGTATAATGTATTCTTAAGGAGAGAGACATAAATTGAACTTTGGAGACCACATTGTTAGGATGAATAGTACGAACCTAAAACATAAATAAATGAACATGAAAAGTACCAAAGAAATAAAATAAAATTATATTATTAATTTTAATTTAAAAATTAAAATATTTATGGATTATATAATTAAAAGATATTGCCAATAGCAAAGTTATTACCAAATAAAAATATTTAAAAAATTAACATATTGGAAAATAATAAAAGAGATAAGCGAATGTTTTTGGAATTTAATCAGTGACCGAACTGAACAAAACCAGTAATTTTTTATGAGATCGATCAATCAATTTTAGCTATTAAAGTAAATAAATGAATAAAAATATTAAAAATTGTAACAAAACTAATTAATCGATTTTACATCTTTCAATTCAAATGACCGGTCCAGTCGGATTTATATAACAGTAAATCAATCCCAAAAGTCAAAGTATCTCAAACCCTAAGGTTCCAAACGTGATATAACTGTCGTTCCACGTCATCAACATCAAACGTCAACAGGAGAGGGTAAGGAATAGATATTGGTTATTGGTTATTGTCTTGAGTGCCTGTTTAGAATAAGAAATTCCTTATTCTTCTTTGGATATGCAAATATCCCCCTAGTTTTCTATAATTAAACTGGGCTAGTGGATTCACCCAAATAACCCTCTAGTTTTCTAGAAATTACACATTGAGCTCGGCGGTCCATTTTTGGACAGGTCTGACCGACATTACCTCTCTACCATGTATCCTCAATAATAAACCTGATTTGTTCTTTGGGTTGGGTGGATTTATTTATAGATAATATTATCCTAGTTTGGTATATCCTCAAGTCAAACATCACATGCGTAGGTATAATTGTATTGTTCTATTTATTTTTAGCATTTATCAGTTAAAGACAAGTTGCATTTCATCATAATTCATAAGTTAGGTTCCATGAGATTTAAAAACAAACAAACAAAAAATCTTGGTCTACGTGTGAGGCAAGGACATGCAAAATGTTTTATTCGATGCATTGTTACTTAATGATGACGTTGTGTGAGGTTTATACAATCAAGAACTTTGGAAGCAAAGTTAGTTTTATTTCTTATGATTTTGAATTATATTCATGTTAGCTTGTGCTGTAGTTTTTGGAGCAGAGCAGATATTTGAGAACTCTCGGTGCCGCTTGAATATTGCTTAGAGCAAAATCAGAAAGAAAAAGAGAACACAATCAAAAATTTCAATTGAAGTAAAATTAGGTCTTTGCGCAAATATTTTTAGAAAAAGAGTTGCCATGTATTGTTTATTTGCTTAGCCCCGACTGATTGGTAATTGTTCCTCGTCAGCTGGAACATATTTTGAAACACCCTCATCATAGGTCACATCTCCATTCATGACAAAGGATTATGAATCTGATGATGATCCACCATGAAATCCCAGCTAACTGCTGGGGGGCAACCATATAACAGCTGAGCAGTTCAATGATGAACGAGTGGGGAGTAAATGAAACCCAACTTCTAGTATATATAACGTTAGGTAAAACCCTAGCCTCCCTCCACTCCACCATCTCTGGGCCTATAAATTTCACTAAGAGGATAGGACCCCTTCGAAAGGCTGAAGTCATAACAGTGGTGTTTCTGTAGCATCCCCAACAGGGGAGCAATCGTCGGGCCTCCTTTGTGGTGGTACACTTGAAGGCACCCCCCCAGGAATACCTCCCTTTCCTTCCTTGGAGGCTTTCTCAGCCTCTTCTCCACTGCTTACAAAGTTTCGGCCTCCATCCGGAAGTTGTTTTTGGTCATGATTAACGAGAAAATAAAGAAAACAAGAGGAAAGAACTTAGAAAAGGTGAAACCTTACCCTGAAAAACCATGGGCGCGAAGTAAAAAAAAAAAACGAAGATGAAGAAATATCGAGGATGAAAATGAGAAGAAATGAGAGAAAAGAACCCAAAAAAATGGTTGAACACTTCAAGAATTGAACACTAGGGGAAATTTCGGACTAGAAAAAAATAGTAAACTACTAAAATAGTCACTTTTGTTTCCCTCAGGTTACATTTTAAGGTGGGTTTTGGATGGGCGATTGGATTTTGAAAAATCACTCAAGCATAAAATATCGTACTAATTATTTAATAAAAAGAATGTTAGAACAAAATCACACATTACTATGCTTGACAATAACGGACAGATAATACACCTGTCACCTAGTTAACCACATAAGCAGCCTACCATTCATATTGTCGGTGACATAACACTACATGACAAGAGAATCTCCCCTATATATATTCCAACACATGAAACATCAGGGATCTCGTTCTTTCCCAAAGTATTCCACCAGATAACTTAGTATTCTCTAGTCCCTTCTCCTCCTCTCTTCCTTTCTTAGTATTTTCTAGTCCCTTCTTCTCCTCTCTTCCTTTCTTAGTTCTTTCCTCTAACTTTCCCCTTATTATAAGTGAGGCGGCCTCCAAATAACCACCACCTCTCTTTTTAATCACTTTTTTTGTTGATTCCTTATATAAAAAAAATTATTATTATTATTTTTATCTAGTTTTAACAAGAAAAATTAATCATTCAAAGGTTAAATAAAAGCTGGATTTTTCATATAGTTTTAGGTTAAAAAAAAATCATTCTGCCTATAAATTTATTACTTATCAGAGTAAGAATAATTGTTGTTTTTTCTTGCATTTTATTTTTTTCACTTTGGCTTGTAATAATTCAGTACATTAAAATCAGTTAAAAAGATCTTTGCTCTCAACAAGGAAGATGACAAATCTAATGGATCAGATTAAAATTGTTGTCATCGCTGTGACCTAAATTAATGAAAAATGACTTGCTATATATGCAATAATTACATGATTTTGACAAAGGTCAGAGTTGATCCCCAACAGACGAGCAGCTGCCACGACCTTAACATAAATCTTTGTCCGTTGCCACATGAAAATGATATTACTACGCAACATCAATATAGATCTGAACTAACTTAAAATTGTAGGACTGACGAAAAAAAACTCGAAAATGGTTTTGAATACTGATGTTCATATTATTTTTTATTTTAAGTTAAAAGGTTTAATATAGTATTTGGTGCTAAAATTCGATATTTTGTTTTAATGTGATATTTATGTTATTATTATTTTATTTAATCTAGTATTTGTATTTAATAAATATTATATATTTTGGTATCTAAAGATAATGTTATTGACTTTTTAATGTTTAATTCGGTTTTAGGATTGATTTGATTAAAAATAGTTGCTAATATTATTAGGTTTGAATTTTCATGATTTTAATAGAATAAATTTAGTGTTAATTATGAATTTGTTTAATTTTACGTTTAATTTGTCGATACAATATGGTGAATGCAATTTAATTCGAGTTTTAAGATTAATTTGATGAAATTTAATTATTAATATTATTAACTAGTTATAATTTTTTATCAAATCAACTCTAAAACTTGAGTTACACACTAAAAATTACTACTGTTTTCTTTAAATATCAAAACTTATAATTTCTATCAAATATAAATATTACATTTGACAAAAAAAAAAACACACAAAAAGTGACAAACTTAACTATCAAATTATGCATTAAGCTATGTTAAAATTAGTGTTACTCAATTCCATGTTATTTAGGGTGCCGTGATTAAGGATAAAAGTAAAAATATTTGTGAAAAAGATTTTAACCCCACAAAATAATATCAAAATAAAACAAAATAATTCAAATTAAGAAATAATATAAAAAATCAAATCAAATCAAATTATTACTAAAGGATGTAAAATATTTAAAAATTTCAACTCAATCAACTTACCTCAGATGGAAAGATAAAGCCGCCACCCAGCTGTGTATAAATCCACAGGCGAAGAAGTTTCCATGCAGTTTCGTTTCCCTCATCAATTATTTTCGTAATCTGGTTGGGTCCGCTCCTAATCAGTCTCAATACAGCGGGTTTGCCCATTTACACACGTATTTAAGATTTTACACATTATTTTATACAAAAAAGAACACATTATATTTGCAAGATTTAATAATTAATTGTAAATTTAGAACCAAATGAGCTGAAACCTGAAAGTCAAAGTATCTCAAATTCCAGGTGTCCTAAGATCTTCGTATAACAGTCGTGCCACGTCATTGGCGTTAATTGTCAACAGGTGATGGGAAAGGAATGATACTGGATACGCGGATATGCTCTCACTGCCTATTCAGAATATCTTTTTATTCTTCTTTGGATATGCGAATATGCTTTTGCTACTCCTAATTCGTACTTTCTATATATAATTAAACTTAGTAAGTGGATTCATGCAATTATTCTCCATTATTTCTTTCCAGAAATTACCCTTACCCCACGTTGAGCTCGGCGGTCCATTTTTTGGACACTCTGACCGAAATCACCTTGGATCCTCCATAATTAGCCTGAAAAAAAGTCGGTAGGTGAGTTATGTTGGATTCTTTGGTGTAGATTTATAAAAGTTGCAAGCTTCTTTAAATGGTTAACTAATATGAAAAGGAAGGGTATATGGATGCGGTGGGTGTATCCTCAAGTCAACCATTGTAATGCATTAAAACCAAATTTAATGTGTTATTTGCACGTTGAACGAAAATCATTTATCTATTCCAGCTATTTAAGTGAAATATTTTAGTCGAATAGAATATTATTGTAAATTTATTCTATATGATATAAATTAAAGAATATATGAAATTAGTGGAATAATTCCTAACTCGGTTTGTAGCGAATTTAGTTGTTAATGCAGGAGGACATGGATTCCAAAGTATTAAAATATGTTTATCCTACTTTCTAATGATTAAGAGAAGGATTATGAGTAATTTAAAACTTGTATCAATAAAATACTATATTTCGTAATTAGAAAATAGATTGGATTGGATTATAAAATGGGAGTCCAAATTGATCCATAATTTAAATGTCTTTTTTACAGGTTCCAACTCTAATAATTTTATGAACTCTTTTACATATTGAACAAGATTTTAAATTTTTTATATTCTTGAGGTTCATGATTATCTTTCCCACCTCCAAAATTTGAATCTAATTTTTTTAAAATTTTAACAAATAATCCACCTTTAAACAAATTTATTATTGGACCGCATACTTTTTCTAAAACACAGGAAATTTCTTAATTTGCTTACGTTGGTTAGATGGTGACAAATTTTGGACTAAAGGACGACCCTTCCCTAAGCTTTGCTCGTCAGTGAGACGCTATAACTTGGACGTGCGTGCTTTTTCCAGAACCCGGAAATTTTCGACTACAGGACGTTTCTTCCCTATCCTACGAATAAAACAATGGCTGCTACTTGTAGTTCGTGTCATTGTGCATGATTTTGCGTAGCCAATCGTTCAACTTCTTCATACATGCAGCGTTATATATATTACAATATACCCTCAACGTATAACAATAAGCTCTTTACAGCAGTATTTTATTATAATACTTATAGAATCAATTTTTATATTTTTTAACTTTTTATAACAGCTATAAAATATGTTTTTAATTAAATTAATTTTCCATAATAGTTATTTTTTCTTCAAATTTTAATAAAATTAGTTTTTATTACTAAGTGAAATAAAATTAATAAATTTTAATTATTTTTAACAAATATATTTAAATTTTACATAAAAGTCAAGTAACCATACTTTATTAAATGAAATTACATTTATAAAGTTTATCAATGATATAATCTAAATCTCACTAACTAATATATAAATCTTAAATATTGTTATAAGTATATATATATATATATATATATATATATATATATATATATATATATATATATATAACAACTATCACTCTATAACGCCCAAAATTTTAGTAAAAGACTGTTATAGAAAATGTTGATAGTATTAACTTTTATATATGTGTAACAATATAAATCTTGACCCACGTTGACTTCTAATGACTAATCATATATCAATCAACATGATTAAAATTTAATTTGATTTTTAAAATTTTATTTGAATTTATATGTACTTGGAAATTATATATATTTTAATTGTCTAAAAAATCTATAATTTTAATTTTTAATTAAAGTTACATATCAGGGAAAAAAAGATGTTAGACTTTACCATCCTATACTAGTTATTGATATGTCTGACGTAGAATGTAAGACTGTTAGAATAATAGCTGATCTAGGGATTGACTTCTATTATTATTCTGTTAAGTCTGTTGTTAGTTGATATTGGTTGTTGATAACTGTTAGTAGTTACTATTAGTTGTTATTAGCAGTTATTGACTACATGCTTTTCTATATAAGCATGCACAACCCTACTCAAGAAGAGAGAACTTTGATGTATCTCTTTTGAAGTAATACAAGAATTATACATGTTATCATCTATTTGTCAAACTTAACATGGTATCAGATGTCCATTCTTTCCTGGGGTAATCGTCCATGACTTCTCCTTCCAGCCCGTCTGCTGTCCAATCAGTTGCGCCAGCAATGCCGTCTGCTCTACCAGATGAAGTTGTTGATAGTCGGTTTTCTCTACCAAGAAGATCAATGTGCTTCTTAATGATAATAATTACCTGTGTGGAGTCAACAAGTTCTTCTAGCAATAAAAACATATAAGCTTCATAAATTCATTGACTCGCGTTTTGTTCCTCCTTCTTGATTCCTTATTGATGATGCTGGTGTCTCGCAAGAAAACCCGAGTTTGCTTGCTTTGAATAGTAAGATAGTGCTCTTGCATCATGGTTACTGTCATCGGTGAGTCCTTTTGTTCTTCATCATCTTATTGGTCTAGATACAAGTCTTCAAATTTGGAACGCACTTGTTAGTTTGTTTGGCAACAAAACTACTTCTCAGCTAATGTTTTATAGAAAGGCATTACATTCTTAGCATAAGGCTGATCTTTCCATGAAAGATTTTTGATGAAAATCAAGGGCTACTGTGACAGCCTTGCTAGTTGTGGGGAGGTTATCAGTGAACGTGAACATGTTACAGCTATTCTTAATGGCTTATCGTCCGAGTATGAGTCGGTGCTTACAATCATTACTGCGAGTCCAGTACCTTATAGTGTACAGGGAGTTACTACTTACTTGATGCTGAAGCTCGTTAACAATTCACTGTGCTTGATGCTCCCAGTTCTACGAACATGGTCACCCACCAGCCTACTGTTTTTGAAGGCAACAGTTCTTCTCCACCAACTTATCGACCCTCTTTAGGTGCTCGTGGTCGTGGCGTGGTCGCTCTTCAGGCTCTCATTTTCAGTGTCAATTATGCGGAAGGCTGGTCACCTTATTGATCGATGCTATTATTGATTTGATACCATATATAAGAGTATAGGCTATAGGCCTCCTCCTTCTCCTCAGGCTAATGTTTTCATGGTTGGCAATTACTTTTCTCTCAATCCCTGGATGTCATCTTCTCTGCCTATGATGCCTTCTTACTCACAACAGAATTGGTATGCTCCCCCAGCATATCCTCAGGTCTGGACTACTCCATTTGCTGTTAATCCTCTGCAGCATGCCAATGCACCTGTCCTAGGACCACCACCATCTTATCCTCAGGCTCTTATTGCTACACTTAAAATTGCGGGTGATAACTCGTGGTATCCAGATTCAGCGCATCACACCACCTCACCAATTCTCCTACTTCACTGAGTGACAGTGCTCCATACAATGGCTCATGTAAGGTGTATATGAGCAATGGTAATGCTCTCTCTATCAGGTCAACTAGTCAGTCTTCTCTTTTTACACGGTCACGACCTTTATTCATTAAGTCTTTACTGTTTGTACCTAGGATAACCAAAAACTTATTATCGGTATCCAAGTTCACAAAGGATAACCAGGTAATGTTTGAGTTTTTTCCTACACAGTGTCGGGTTCGCGATCTACAAACCAATGAGGTTCTACTCCGGGGTTCAGTACGTGATGGGCTATACAAGCTTGACTTACCTAGCTCGTCCCAAACAACTGTATCTCCTACTTCAGCTCAATGTTGTGCTATTGCTAATCTTCTCCCTCTCAGTCTATGGCATGCTAGACTAGGACACCCTTTATACTGCTACACTTACAAAGGCATTACACCATTGTAATATTAACTTTGGTTTATCTGTAGATTCTCTTCATTATGTTGCCTGTCACTTAGGCAAAGAATGCAAGCTGTTATTTTCTAAGTCTATATCTGCATATACTAAGCCATTGCAACTGGTAGTTGTAGATGTTTGGGGCCTTACTCTGATTTTCTCTAACAATTTTCGTTACTATGTTGCTTTCACTAATGCATGTACCAGATATACGTGGCTCTATTTTTTAAAAAAAATCTAAATGCTTTATATTTTTTAGTCTTTCATAAACAAGCAGAAAGGATCCTCAGTTACAGGCTACTTACTCTACAAACCGATGAGGGATGAAGAGTTCTAGGCGTTAAGGGGTTACTGTCTCAACAAGGTATTCAGTAGAGGATTACATGTCCGTATAGTTCGAACAAAATGGGTTAGTTGAAAGGAAACACATGCATATCGTGGAAGCTAGTTTATCCATGCTAGCTCATGCAGCTATGCCCTTGTCCTACTAGAACGATGCCTTCAGCAGTGCTGTATATTTGATAAACAGGTTGCCTTCTTCTCTTATAGGCAATATGTCACCATATGAGAAACTATTTTTGGTCCAACCAAACTATTTTTTTCTCCGAGTCTTTGGATGTTTATGTTTCCCGAACCTTAGGCTACATAACACTTACAGACTTCAGTTTCGCTCCACACCTTGCACGTTTCTAGGTTACTCACCCCTACATAAAGGTTATCGGTGTTAGGATGGTAATGGAAAAATATACGTTTCATGTCATGTTACATTTCATGAGTCATCATTTCCTTTCAAATCTGTCAAACTCAAACCTAATCCTACAACCATTTTTCCTTCACAGTCAAGTTCTAAGTTACTTGTCATGCTTCCTAGTCGTCCACCTATCACTACATCAGTACATAATGAGATCCCTAGGCTCTCAACAAACTCTACTCATACTACTCATTTGGCATCTAGTCCAACTCAGTCTTTGCTAAATTCCACTCCCTTCTGGATACCTAATAATATCTTAACTACTCTGTCACCTCAACCTACTACTCATCAACCTACTGTCCCTCAACTTGCTACCCAACTCAACTCTCATTCTATGATCACACGTAGCAAAGCCGGAGTATTTAAACTTAAGGCATACCTAACTAAGGTAGATTGTTTGTCAAATGATACACATGTTGACATTTATGAAGCAATGCAGAATGAGTGTTGGTAAGCAGCGGTGCACAATAAGCTACAGGCTCTTCTTCAAAATAATAAATGGAGTCTCTGCCCTCTTCCTATTAACTGACGAACTGTGGGATGCAAATGGTTATTTAAGGTGAAGAAAAAGGCCGATGGGATAGTGGAGAGATATAAAGCCCGATTAGTGGCCAAAGGTTTTTCTCAACATGCTGGAATTGACTTTAGCAACACATTTAGCCTAGTGGTTCGTGCAGCAACCATCCGCGTTGTGCTTGCTATTGCTGTCATGAAAGGGTGGTTCTTGCGACAGGTTGATGTCAATAATGCCTTCCTCAATGGTGATCTAACAGAAGAAATTTACATGGAGTAGCCGCCTGGTTTTGAAGTGTCAGGTGCCAACGGCCAGCAGCTAGTTTGTAAGCTGAACAAAGCGCTTTATAGCCTGCGCTAAACGCCTCGAGCGCGGTTCCATACTCTCAAGTAGTATTTGGTTACTCAGCTCGATTTTAATACTTTAAAGGCTGATATCTCGTTATTTATCCGTACATCATCTGGGAATGTGGTACTACTTATAGTGAATGTGGATGATATTGTAATAACAGGCAATTCAAACGATGAGGTGGACAGTGTGATTCACCAGCTTCACAAGAAATTTGCGCTTAAGGTGTAATATCCTGAAAATTACTATTGTAATACCCCAAAAATTACTACAGTAAGAAAATAGGTATCATTGATATAGTAAAATAAGGAAATAAAGTGACAAAAAGGGAAATTTTGAGTTATGGAAACATTGGAAAGTATATTATGATACATTAATTCAAGAAAGACTTAAATCGCAAAAGTGAGAAAAGTTTTGTTGATTAAGAGTAAATACTCAAAATTTAAGAGGGTAAAGTGTAAATATGAAAAAGTTGAAGGACCAATGGTGTAAATATTTTAAGGGTGGAATAGTCTAGAAACTAAGGAAAATGGATGAATTAGGACCAAATTGAAAAGGTAAAGAATTTTGAGGGATTAAATCGTAATTTTACCTAATTAAGTGATGACTCAAGGATGAAATTTTTAAAGATTATAAAGGGCAAAATGGTCAATTAGAATAGAGAGAAATCTAGAAGGCAATGATGATGTTAGAGATATTTTAGATTAATTAAATAAATAAATATTAGTTTATTAATATTTTAATTTGATTTTTAAATATTATTTTATTATTTTATTATTATTTTATTTAGTATATATATAAGAAAAGGAAGATGAAGAATCACCATCCCACCATTTTTTTCCCATGCACCAACGTGAGAAGAAGAGAGAAAGAAAGAAAGTTTTGCTTTCTTTACAATTTGGTCCTACCACCAAAAATTCACCATATTCACCAAGAAATCAAAAGAATTACCATATCCATCAAGAGAGAAAGATAACAAGGAGACTATGAGGAGCTAGAATATCAAGTTAGATTCAAGAAAGAGAAGCTGGAGGAGAGAGAAAATCAAGTTAAAGGTTGAAACTAATAGGACAATATAAGAACATCAAGATTTCAATATATTTTTAAGTTTGATATTATTGAAAAAGCATAGAAATGATGTTATAGTAGAGTTTTCTTATATAAAGTCTTATGTTCTTGATATATTAGTGAAGGGAAATAAGTGAAAGGGATGAGAAATATTATAGAGAAAGGGAATAAGGGTGTTATAAACTTAGTAATCAACATCTTGCACTAAAACAGTTTTGGACAGCAGCAGTAGGTTAATTTTTGAAAAATCACCATAAATTGTGGATATCAAATTAGAGGATGAAAAAAATATGAAATTAGATCTTATTGAGTCTAGTTTCTCATAGAAGAAACAGTGTAAGTAATGGAATTGTAAATCATGAGATATAATAAATTTTGTGAGACAATGTCAGAATGAATTTGGGTTCCCCTGTTCTGACTTTGGAAAATCATCAAATATTTGAGAAACATAATTAGGGGCTTAAATTTATATTTTCAATAGAAACAAATGGTAACATCATCCGAATCCCGTGCGAGGAGATAATTAATTTTTAGTGAAGAAGGGTCGAAACTGTTAGACAGCAGAACAGGGATGACTTTAAAGAATAAACTGCACTTATTGGCTAAACCATAAATTCTGAAAATTTTATGGTAAGAATATATGTGAGTCTAGTTTCATAGAAATTTATCGGATCTTAATTCTGAGTTTCGTAGCTCAAGATATAAATAATTTAGTGACTATGACTCAAGTGGACAGCTTTGAATGAACATATAAATAAATAGTGAAATTATAGATAATGTTATATATAAGCATGTTGTAAGGCCCAATATTTGCCCGACCCATAAACCAAATAATAATACAGTCCAATTACAAAAACAGGTCCAGTTTATTACAACGGAGCCCAAATCAAACCTAAACCTGGTCCCAAGCCCAAACCCGATAGGCCCAAAAATTAAAAAAAAAACCCTAGCCCAAAACTACAACTTTCAGCAAAATCCCCTGGTGCCGCAAGCTCCCATGCGTGGCCTCCTCACGTGCGCCTCCGATGCCTCACATGAGCCTTGCCACGTCCTAGCTGGCCCTCGTACGCCCGTATACCTGCAAAAGACACACGAAAAAACGCAGCAAAGAAGTAGAAAAGGCAAAAAACGACAGCAAAAAATAGAAAAAATAAGAAAAAAGTGGGATTCGGGGGAGGAGATTTTTATTTTTTTGATTTTTTGTAATTCGGGCAATATAAAGCCAGTAAAAAATGTTGTAAACGGGAACGCACGCATACTGTAGCAGAAAAAAACAAAAATCAATAGAGAATAAAAGGTTTTTTTTCTTTTTTGATTGTTTTCTTTTCCGATGGCTCTTTTTTCCTATTTCTGTTTTGCTATTAACCATGTATAGGCATACATATAGAGGAGTAAAAGAAAGGAGGGGGAAGTTAGAAATTGTACCTGGGGTTGGAGCGTCGTCGAGTCCCTCATCCGTTCGAATCGAAGTTGAATGGATGGAAGGAGGGGCTTTCGTTTTTTTTGATGCGGCGGAGAGAGTAGAGCATTTGGGTTCTCTGTTTTTCTTTTTTTTTTCGTTTTAAAAAAAATGTAATGGAGGCTAACAGATAGGGTTTTATTTTTAACCCTTATGTGATGAGAAACGACGCCGTATTGTCTGATTCAGTGGCTTTTAAACGGCACCGTTTTAGGTTGCGACCCGATAACTCGACCCATATTGCGGCTAGACCCGCGTGTTTTGAAAGGGGAGGGTTATTTGCACTCCAGGTCCTCCTTTTTTAAAGTTAGTTTATGCTGCTTCTTTTAAATTTGGCCTATCATTTTATTTTTGTTTCATTTTGGCCCAGGTTGTACGCAGCGTTTAGGAGGGCTGGGAATATTTCCGAATTGGCCCTCCATGTTATTCGCGCACTGTATATTGGACCCTATTTTGTTTATTTATGTTTTTTCTGTTTAATTTTGTTTTAGTTGTAATTTAATTCCCCTTGTGTAATTTGTTTCTTTTAAATTCGTTTAATAGCTCCATTATTATTATTATTATTATTATTCCTATATATATATTCATTCACATGCACTATTTTTATATTATATTATATATATATATATATATATATATATATATATATATGCAAATTTTTTGTGTCTTGTATCCGCCTACCTATATACACATTTTACGTATGCTTTTTTTCTTTATTTTTTCCCTAACTTCAATATATATATATACTTTTATATTTTAGTTTCAAAATCTTTTTTTTTACTTTTGTACATATGTATACGTATGTTACTTTCTTCTTTTCTTCATAAATTTTTACAAACATATATGCATTTTTATTTTGTTTTGTTGATATATTCCATTCCTTCCCTTTTTACATGTATACTTGTAGATGTGTGTTAAATATGTGCATACACATATTTACAAATTTACTTGTATCTTGTGCTTATATTTTGTAAATACCTATACATATATAATTTAAATTAAAGTATTTGTTTCATGTTATACATTAATTTTTCTAGCATATCTTTCAAAAAGTATATGTTTTGGTTTCGTCTAAACATTAAAATCATCGTATTTTATAAATTTTCGAAATATTTGGCATTTATGATTCTCGAGGAAGATCGTGTCCTAACTTACTGGATTGCGATTATTTTTCGATGGATTTAGAAAGCCAAGTATTCATTTTGTAATGAATTCATAAATTTCAAATAAAAAACTCATTCTCGGGAATTCGACACGTTGTGTCCTAACGCATTGGATATGACATGTTATTTTCTCGAGACGTGGACTTTAAAAATAAAGGCAATGTTTGATATTTAGGAATTTTGTAAAATCGAACCCTAACTTATTGGGTTTTGATTTTCTCATTTGACCCAAATAACCGGATATCCTTCTCAAAATGCATAGGTTTTAAAAATCAAAGAATAAGCTTAATTTTGAGGATTTGAAATGTTGCACTCTAACTTACTGAGTGTAACAATTTATTTCTTTAAAATAAATGAGCTTTATCTTCCAATTCATTTTATTCAAAATAAAATGATCGTATTTTAAAATATTTTCAAAATTTCGACACTAAGACATTAAACAATCGATTCGGTACCAATTTTGGGCGTTACGAGGGTGCTAACCCTTCCTCGTGCGTAACCGACTCCCGAGCCTGTTTTCTCAAATCTCGCCGACCTAAAATTTATTTTTGATGGTGAACCGATCACACCTCAATAAATGATCGGTGGCGACTCCCATTTCTATTTTCAAAATCGATACCCATTTTTCAAATTTCAAAAAAATGGTTTCGACACATGTTATATACATTAAGGATGTGGAATGGAGAGGAGGAGGAAAATATATAATTATTCAACTAGCATGAGTTTTCATTAAAAATGACTAATTTGCATGTTTTAGGTTCAGGGACTAAATTGAATAAAAGTAAAATTTTAAGGGTAAATTTGTAAAAATGTCAAAAAGTGACCAAATTGCATGAAATGAATTGTTTTATTATTTAAATTAATAAATTGAGTGAAATATTAATTTAGATCAAGTTGGGTGAAAATTCAAGGAAAATAGAATATTACCAAAATGTCCCTAAATTTTGGTATTTACGCAATTTAGCTTTGGTAAGTTCGTATGAACTATATTCGTATAATTTTAATTAAAGTGAATGTTATTTGGTGATGAATATTATATAAATATGTGTTTTATTATTGGTAATATGTATAATTATTAAATGCATTGAAATGATTATCGAAAGCTCGATTGGATTGGAAGCTTATCGAAGATATATCACACTATCCATTGGTTCTATCAATAATTTTGGATGATTTGATTCTAGTTATAATGGCATGAATAAGTTAAATTGGCCAACGTTAGCTCATTAATGTTTTGATTTTGATTGGTTATAAATATGAATGCTTGATGAAATGAAATGTTTGTAAGTTAATTTATAAACTCTGGTAATGCTCTATAACCCTATTCTGGCGATGGATATGGGTTAGGGGTGTTACATAAGGACATGAGGCAGCTGAATTTCTTCCTAGGCATTGAAGTGCAGCGCACGTCGCTAGGGGTGTTTCTTAGTTAGAAAAAATGCATCTTGGAGGTTCTTGCTAAGACTGACATGACAGGAGCTGCAGGTACTCCTACACTTATGGTAAATACTCTAAAATTGACTACTTCAGATGGCAGCTCTCTTTTCAATGATGTTCATTTATATCACAATATAATGGGAATGCTTCAGTATCTGTGTATCACACGTCCAAAATTATCATTTTGTGTCAACAAGTTGAGTCAATATATGAACCTTTCGAGTGAGATTCATTGGAGAGCAGTGAAACGAGTGCTAAGGTATCTTATTGGGACTGGTGATCATGGTTTATATTTCTCCAAAGGGCGAGTTGAGGTTGTTGGTTACTCGGATGCTGACTGGGCCTCTTCTGTTGAAGATTGACGTTCCACCACAGGGTATGTTGTGTACCTGGGACCAAACCTTGTTGCGTGGTGTTCCAAGAAACAAAATGTTGTGTCCAGGTCATCATCTGAAGCAGAGTATCGAAGCCTCGCCAACTGCGTATCGGAGCTTTTGTAGGTTAAACAACTGATAGATGAGATTGGTTTGTCAAATTGTCCGCCACTTGTGACCTGGTGCGATAATACTTTTACGGTATCTATAGTTGCAAATCCCACACATCATGCACCAATAAAGCATGTAGAGATAGATCACCACTTTGTTCGGGAAAAGGTTCTCGATGGAACCTTGCAGGTGAACTTTGTCCCGTCATCAGAACAAATCGCTGATGTCCTTACCAAGCCTATTACACCTAAGCAATTTGAATCATTTTGGCAAGCTCTTCGAGTTCTCACACAAAATGATGCTCTCAAATGTTCAGACAACAAAGAAATCGGGAGAATGTTAGAATAATAGCTTATCTAGGGACTAGCTTATGTTATTATCATGTTAAGTTTGTTGTTAGTTGATATTGGTTGTTGATAACTGTTAGTAGTTACTGTTAGTTGTTATTAGCAGTTATTGGCTACATGCTTTTCCATATAAGCATGCACAGTCTCTACTCAAGAAGAGAGAACTTTGATTTATCTCTTTTGAAGTAATACAAGAATTATTCAGGTTATCGTCTATTTGTCAAACTTAACAAATGCAATCTATGATCAAGAGAGCATGCAAAGATTAATATAAAATTATTTGGGTTAGGGTTTAGGGTATACCATGCTTATTTCTAACTATATATAATTATTTTCAAGAAAAATATGTTATAAATGAACAAAAATTTGACTTCCACTTTTTCTTTTTCTTTTTTCTCTTTTTAAATTCACTTTCACGTGTAAGTTTACTGCAAGAAACAGCGTTATGCATGTAAACCAAACACGTGTTTTTCTCAAAGTGCAATTCAGTAAATTTACCTGAAATTAGAGCTATACATGAATTAGAAATCCAAAACCTGATTGGGGACTTAAATAGGGGCATGATCGGAAATTTGTATCTTTAAATTATTATTTACGTCCACTTTAAGAATCCAACTCCGGCCGCTAGGAATTTGAAACCGTGAAGCGTTTTTCGTTCATTTAACAAGTGAAGAACTAGAGGAGAGCTCGAAACCAAAAATAACAAGACAGAGAGAGAAGGGTGTCATACATGAGAATGGAGATTATGTTTTGAGAAAATTAAGAAAGGTATCAAAGTTAGTGTGCTCAGCTAAATTAAGAGGTAAATTGATCTCGTTCTTCACGCATTCTTTTTTATTGTGTCTGTAAAGTTTTAATGCTTCTAAATAGTTTTTGACTTTATTCCTACTTTTTTCCTTTAAGTCCTTCGGTTTGATTCTTTGCCTGCTAACGTTGATTTTCATTAAGGGAATCTCTCCCCTGGAAGCCAATTTTTTCTCCTTTTCCTACCAAATGTATTCTGCTTGCCCCTGTTTTTTTGGTGATCTCTGTATTTTCATGTAGAATCTGTATTCGGTATTTTTTTTTTTTAAGTCTGAACTTTAGATCGTGTTTTATTTATTTTTTTCATTTTGTAAGATTCTATTAATTTTGTTTAATGTTGAATGATCTACTTGAAATTTGGCTACAATCTATCCAAAGCTTCAGTTAATTTCTTTGTTAAATTTGAGACTGTTCAATGTTTTGAAAGGTATAAAATTGGGGTCTTTCCTTTGGAGAAGACAAGGTATATCTATCCTCCTTTAAGTTGTTTCCAAACAACTGGTTTCTCTTTGTACCTCTGAAATTGTATTGAACTTTTGACTACAATTTTACGGAATTTTTTTAGCACAGTATCTCAATCATACAGGCGCTTTTTTTCTCTGGCTCGTTCACTTTACAAGAAATAGGTGCTTCCTCGTTGTGTGGTTTAGGATGAATTAAATTAAATTTTATTGTTTGATTATAAATTACAATTACCTTATATAATCTAGAATTGTATTTGGTTTGTTTGCTGTTTTATTTCTATAAATTCTTTGTTAGATTAAGAATTCGTTTGGAATTGTATATCGAATTAAATTCTCACATTGCTCACTGATTTCGTAATTCTCTAGCTTTCTGTATTATCAGGGTTTGCAGCTCTGCTTTCTCACATGGCTTCGCTAAGTGAATTGCCAGCTTTGAGAAATTATAGCAAGCCTTTTGGAATTCGTTTCCTAGAATACATTAAGAAAGGAAAGCTTTCCTATAAAACTCATCAAGCAATTGTGTTGATCGTAACATTTTTGGCTTACACTTGCTACCATGCGACAAGGAAAACAACAAGCATTGTGAAGAGTGCTCTCGATCCTCAATCACCTGATGTAGGCTTGAGGTTCCCATGGAGGATGACATACCTCAGTTCACCTGCTGAAAAAAAAAGATTTTCTTGGGTTTTAGGAGACGGTTGGGCACCATTTAATGGATCCGATGGTTCGGCCTTGCTCGGTGAACTAGACGTGGCTTTCCTCTCGGTATATGCTTTAGGAATGTACTTTTCCGGTCACTTAGGTGACAGGATGAATTTAAGGGTCTTTTTGACAGTAGGAATGGTTGGAACTGGCTTGTTTACTTCACTATTTGGTGTTGGGTACTGGGCTAAAATCCACAGTTTTTACTATTTCCTTATAGTACAAATGATTGCTGGTTTATTTCAATCAACGGGATGGCCCTCAGTTGTTGCAGTGGTGGGTAACTGGTTTGGGAAGAAAAAGAGAGGTTTGATTATGGGCATATGGAATGCTCACACATCTGTTGGGAACATTGCTGGTTCATTGATTGCTTCAGCACTGTTGAGTTATGGATGGGGTTGGTCCTTTGTTGTGCCTGGTCTGCTCATTGCTTTCGTGGGCTTGTTGGTTTTCCTTTTTCTGCCTGTCAGCCCCGAATCGGTCGGAGCTGATAAAGAAGAAGATGAAGTGGGTTCTCCTAGGAAGATCGGAGAGGGAGTAACAGAGCCTCTATTAGGCTCAGATGCTGAGATCAAGGAAACAGCCGTGGGGTTCATTGAAGCTTGGAAAATCCCTGGGGTTGCTCCTTTTGCTTTTTGCCTCTTCTTTGCCAAATTGGTCGCTTACACATTTCTCTATTGGCTCCCATACTACATTAGCCATACAGGTATTCTAATATATCTTTTTGACTTACAATTCTGACATTTTTTGTAACTATGTTCGTTTCTAAATCTCTTGTATATTCATCGATCTTGCAGCGATCGAGGGAAAATATTTATCGAGTGAGACAGCAGGAAACTTGTCAACATTCTTTGATATTGGAGGGGTTCTCGGAGGAATCTTAGCCGGACACATTTCGGATCGCCTAGATGCCAGAGCCATAACAGCAGCAACTTTCATGTACTGCGCGATCCCTGCTCTCTATTTCTATCGTACTTACGGGCACATTTCCTTGGTAATGAACATAGCCCTCATGTTCATTTGCGGCATGTTTGTAAATGGTCCCTATGCTCTCATAACAACCGCTGTGTCGGCCGACCTGGGAACGCACAGTTCGTTAAGGGGGAACTCAAAGGCATTGGCAACCGTGACAGCAATCATAGATGGAACAGGTTCAGTTGGTGCTGCAATTGGACCACTTCTAACTGGCTACATTTCTGCCAAGAGCTGGAGTGCGGTTTTCATGATGCTCATGGGAGCAGCTCTAGTTGCAGGGCTGTTGTTGACAAGGTTATTGGTGGCTGAGGTGGTTGCAAGGATTTCTGAATCAAGGTCCCAAGCAGGAGGATCCCAACCAACATCTCAAGATGAAGAACTGGGTGTATGATTTTATTTGTAGAAGCTCCAACTGTATAAAGCGTGTGTGATTTTTCATAATCAGTCTTTGCTCATGGATAGAACATGAAGGGGGAAGATCCTTTGATTATGGCCTTGGGGAAGCCAAGGTTTTTGTGGCAATTCTCCGTGATTAACATGGGCGATAAAAGAAAGGGCAGGGAGAGAGGAAGCTCCGTGCCCAATTTGTATATGTACATTTTGAACGCTGTGCCTTGTTTTAAGCAGTCATCATCATTGCTTATTCACAGCTTCTATTTCTATCTGAACGAGGAAGAGGCACTTACGGTTAAAAATAGTAAAAATAACTAAATAAGGGTAAATTACACCATTAGTCGCTAAATTATAAGTAAGTTTTCATTTAGTCACTTAATTAAAGAAAGTTATAATTTGATCACTGAACTATTTAAATAGATGTTAAGTTGTTGTTTTTTTTTTAAATTCTGCCAATGAGCTTGAAGTGACAATTCGACAACCGATACAGTGGAGTAGTACCCATCGACGAATAGAAAAACAAACTTTAGATCTAAGTCGATCTAATGATTATTGTTGGAGATCGAAGAAAAGAGATGTTTGAATTGTGATTAGCAAATTCGTGAAGCCCAAAGTTATTGCATAAAAAATTAATTATAGAATGGAATAGGAAAGTGAGTTTCCACTTGGTGCTCGCAGTGTGAACAAAGAAAACCATATTACATCGAGTTTAGCAACTCAATTATTTAAATAAAAACTTTGAATAGTTCAACAGTCAAATTGCAACTTTCTTTAGTTAAATTATCAAGACAAAAACTTATCAATAATTTAATGACTAATGGTATAATTTACCCTAAGAAATAATATCCACTGATAATGTAATTTAACTATAAATATCGATAAACGTGGATGAAATATTAAAACATATTTTATATATTTAAAAAAACACACAAATTCAAAGAAGTTATTAAAACAACAACTACAAATCAACCACGTAAACTAAACATAAAAATATAAAATAATAATAATAATAATAATAAATATGCACTAAGAAAGTCATCATTATGATTGATTTTGATTTTAATATTAGCCTAGTGATTTAGGTGGAAAATAGATGGAACGTACCTTTAGGTTTCCAATTGCTGGATTTGAATAATCTAATACTAAATTATGTATGGACCACTGACTTGGTAGTAAATTTGGGTTCCAATAATTAATAAGATATATAAAACCATCTGTACACCACAAAAGCAGAATAAGCACTCAAGTAATTTACTACTCATCTTTCCAAATCCTCTATTAATTGTTTTATTAATCTTAATCTCTGACCACATTTAGTGATTATAGAATATTAGAAAAACCTTACTTCACGTCTTATCTTATATAACTGTGGTTGAATTTTTTATTAAAAATCAATTAATTGAAATGATTAAATTGATTATTTGAAAATTATAATGTATCATATTGTACTAACCTTTTATAAAAATATTTTGTATCAAAATAAAAAGATGAAAATATCTTCATATTAATATTTATTATTTTATAAATTTAATAAATTAATTTTATTTATTTCTCAATTGAGTTGGTGTCTAATTGATTTACAGTACTAATTCAATTAAAATTTTAAATAATATTATGATTAAAAATGTATTAAACAGAAAAAAATATCAGAGAATATTAGAAAAATTAAAAAATGAAATCATATCATATACTAAAACAAATAAATTATTTAAAATTAAAATTATTAGCTTCAACATCAATATTAATATAGAGAGAGAATTTTTTGCATTGCACTCCCGTAGTCCTATGTGCATCTCTGTCTAAGATCATAACCTAAGAAAGGAATTTTTCAAATGAAATTTTTATTCTAAAACGTTTAATACCATAGCTTAGAAGAGAATTTGGTTAAAAATAGTATGCATTCTAAATTATGATAAAATATTATTTATAATTTATATTGATTACATGGGTCGGGTCGCCATGCAAGGTATCTAGATCAACTTTTTAAATTTAGGCTCGACTTGAAAAAAGGTTTACTTTTCTCCCAAACCCGACCCAATTTAAGAAAGGTAAATCTGGGTTGACTCGGCCCTTCAATATTTTATTTTTAATATTAGTTTTTATTTAAAATTAATTTTTTTTAAAATAAATATAATACAATAAATGTACTAAAAATATTAAAATAAATATTTTCTAACACATTAAAAATATTTATATTAAAAATTACTGCCATAAATATAATAAATATCTTATTTATATTAACAATATAAATAAATATAATAACATTTTATTGTATTAAATATAATTTTATATTTTATATTTCGGATTGGGTTATTTAGTTGGGTAAGTTTTATTTTACAGTTTAGGTAACGAGTTTAATTGTTATTGGGTTAGTGATTTAATATAAATATATATAATTAGTATTCAACATATATAATTAATACAATATTTTTATAACATAATATATTTGAGTTGAGCTAAACTTTGGGTAAGACATATAGAAAATAAGTCTTAAATTTATCCAAGTCCATTTTTCGATCCTCGTATTTTTGTTCGAATCCTCCCATTTTGGACAGGTGACTCGGTCCATGAACATGTCTAATTGTCATATAATTAAAATGTTAAGACTTATGTAATTTATATATTAAATTGAATTTTGCGTTGAAGATAATGAAAAGAAAATATGTATGGTTTTTAGATTGAAAAAAGGAAAATCAGAATTTATTCCAAACCTGCAACTTAAAATTATTGAAGCACAAAAAGTAAAATTAAAGAAAGCATTTGATACTGCCATTGCCTTTGCCTTATTTGTTACAAAAGATCGGAAGAAACACTAAAAATTGTAATGGTCAACACTAATGGAAATGTGAGAATAGACATTAGGAAGTCAAAGTTGTACATGCCACCTACATTCTAATGTTCTTAAGCTCTGCCAATATCAGATTCTTCTTCTTTTATAACCATTCCCACTGCATAACATAAAAACTAGTTGTTTAGCTCCACTCACTAGTACAAAAGTGTTTTTTTTTCCTACATATATTAACTATTAACTTAAAGCAACTGTTGGGGTTTTTTCTGTAAGAGTTATTTGTACCAAATGAATATATTTTCTATAAATTTTATCAATGAATTATATGTGAAAGTATTAAAAAAATTTGTACGTGAAAGTTTTAATAAATTTATATAAAATGACGGGCCATTTGGTTTCCAATATTTTGGTTTGATATTTTGATAATATTTTGTCCTTGGATAGCCACATAGGTTAATGATGGAATTTTCATAAAAAATTAAGAAAGCAATGCCAACCGGCCCACTCCAAAACCTGCCTGCCTGCCATTTGCCCATAAACATCGGCTTTAAGAAGAGATATTCACCTTTTTTTCGTGGATTCATATTTTTCATGGCCCATCTGTGGTGTGGTTTCAAATGAAATTGAAAATGAAAGATTATTACGGACGCTAAACGTTAAAGCTAAGTTGACGAGTACAGATAGAGGGCAGTTTTTTATTACTTTTGACAAGTGTTTTTGAGAAGTGTTTTTGAAAAATATAAGTGTTTCGCATTGCTGTCAAAAAATACTTTTGGAAAATAAAATGTCTATTTTAGACATGAGATTATAAATTAATAAATATGTATTTAAATAATGTTCAAATTAGTTAATATTATGATATTTTAGCAAAAATATAAAAAAATAATTTATTATAACTTATTGTTAATATTTTAATATATAATATTAATTTTAAATATTTCTAAGTAATTAATATTAATTATTTATAAAATTTAATTAGAATATATAAACTATATTTAAATATAAAAATTAAATATTTGTATTATTTTATTTTAAAATGTATTTGAATATATAACTCATATTATATACTAACATAACATAGAAAACATAAACCTAACAATTAAAATATTACATATATTTGGATTAAAGTTTTAAAAGGGATAACACTAAAATTTGTCAATAGCATTTACAATTTAAAGTGAATTCATTAAACTAGATGCTATATTTGATAAGCATATGAAAATGATTTGGTTATATTCAATAAATGATTTGGTTAATACAATACTTATATTTGAGGAGTTAAACAATCCATCAATATTATCTAAATCATACAATAACATTTAAGGAGTTCAACAATCCATCAATATTAAAATGGGAGTTGGCTTTTCTTTCTTTAGTAAGACCAATTTTTAACACAAGCACTGAAAACATTGAGTTTTGCAAGAACAATCAAAAGGTCAATGCATAATCTGTACCAAGAAATATCAAGTGTTCTGGAACATGATGAACAATACACATATAAAAGCAAATTCATTCCCAGATATCAGCAAAAACTGAATCATCAAGACAGAGGGGAAAGACAATTTTCTATATCTTCATCTACAAAATGTACCACGATAAAATCGGATTTCAAGGTCAAGCTTCTTGTTTTCTAGATCAGTTCCCAAAAGAAGTGTACAAATCGGAAAAAATTCTTCAAAGAATGACACCTACGAGTCAACTATACTAAAATAGCATTACATATATGTATAAAAAAAACACTATACCAAAATAGCCAAAAAAAATTTTACTCGACAGACTTTGTGTAGCTTCCTGGGATATTTACTAGCTTTGCATGATGAGTGTTTTGATCAACCTCCACTTTGTCGTATATCACAGCAGCTCCAAAGCTCCTAGCAAGGTTGATACCAGTCCCAGTGACTGGTATTGTGGCAAGGTGAACCATGAACACTGCAAATCCTATGGGGAGTGGTGCCAACACCTGGTTTGTTTTACACATGCCAAAATTTAATCACTCCCAGTTTTATTATTAATAATCGGATTTAAACCATAACTTGATATATACACATATAAAAAGAGATATTGAAGAGATGATGAGTGGATTAAAGAGTACATACAGGAACACGGGAATCCCTAGCATTCCTCTTGGGATCAGTGGTGGAGAAAATAGTGTAGACAAGAACAAAGGTACCAATGATCTCAGCACCTAAACCAGTGCCCTTGTTGAACCCACTTTGGAGATCATTAGCACCACCTCCATACTCGTTGTAGTAAGTCTTTTGGAAAGCTTTGACCAATCTACACCCGCATATGGCACCCAAGCACCCGTTGTAGTAAGTCTTTACTTCCCATAAAGAACTGGGAGAGGACGCCTCAGATGAGGGGGTGGAATTCGACCTTTACTTCCCATTTTTAGTGGCTACTGTATGACCCGTGCAAAGAAATACAACTCATAGGAACACTGCTGCTCTCCACTTTGATTGACTTCATTAAGAAACTTGAAAACTACTCATTCATCATGTGACATGAATAACAATCTGAAATCCAAACGAAATCCAATTTCATACCGATTTCATCAACTGAAATGCTGTAATTACTGTGCCTATTAAACAAAGCAGTTTTAACAGAATCCATGAGTTGGGGTTCGGAACCCAGAAGCAAATTCAATAGAGAGAGGGTGAACAATCGAAGAATGTAAAATTTTTGTAAAATTTTTGCTAAACCCTAAACAATCAGAAAACAACTAAAAACAAAGCAGAATGAATAATTAAAGAGAAGAAGAAAAGAAACTCACCGGCGGAAGAGGAACAAAGAACCAGAGGAAAAGAAAATAAAGGCAAAGAACTTGATATTTCAGGCAAAGAAAAATGGCAATTAACAGCCAAAAGCACTTTTGTCTGAAGAAAAAGAGAAAATTTTAACTTATTCATATGGAGAAAAGGACTTCTCCGATGGCGAATTTTTTTCTGAAATGGAAGTCGTTCTTCGCTCCTTTTAAGAGAAAAAGGACTTTTTATTAAAAAGTCCTTCTAAAACGCAAAGGAGACCGAGCCCATAGTGTTCGATACTGTTCGCATAATTAAAAATCTTAAAAACTTTTCTCTTTTTCTCTAAGTCGTTTAGTTCTTATTTTTTGTTTTGTCTAGCGGTGGTGCTAGTTTTTAGGTTAGTTATCGCCCGTCTTTTTCTTCATTCCACTAACTATTTTTTTCTTTTTTCTTTTCATTCACTCAATGTCTCTTCTCTATTTTGTGAGTATCTTTATTTTCTTCATAAATCGTGATAGTCGTTCGCTAAAACTTCATCGGCCACCAATAATTTTTATAAAAAAGTGGGTGGCTTTTTTGTCAGCTTCTTAATCTTTTTTTGTTTTGAGAATATTTCAGAATAATAGATGATTTCACAAGTCGATTTAAACCCATGTTGTCTTAAGTTTTATATTTTGTTTGTTTGTTTTTCGATTGTTTTATAAGTCTTCAATTTTAAAATTTTTTGTCTTCTTTTGTAGCACATTTTTTAGTCTTATTTATGCATATAATTTTCCTTTTACAAGTGATTTTAAAAATGATTTTGTTCTCGTCCTCTCTAGTTTAACAAATGCTTAATTCTTTAGTCGATTTTTACCCGTCGATTTGAACCATCCGGAACTAATTTTCTTATTGTAAAAATATCGTGCTTAAGTTGTAACAAAGCCAATTGCACTGTGTCATAATATCATATTGATGCTGGGGCTAAAACCTTTGTTGTGTTGATAAAATTTATCTTTCACCATCTACAATAAATGTTATTATTATTTTCCTTAAATTATATAATTTAATTCGTTAAATGAATTAATAAATTTTCCTTACAGATATTAATATTTCATCACCGAAAATATACCGATTTAAACTATTTTAACAACAAACGAAACCGAATCAATTATCATAACCGACTTAATTGAAGATTATCGGGTAAATCAACTAAAGTCGAATTGAACTGAATTTAATCACCCCAAATTCATCAGTAACAACAAATTAGGAAAAGTATGATGAGAATCTAATTTGAGATTAGGCAGAAGGAAGATTCAAGTAGCTATGAAATTGCTCAACATACACACAACTTGAATGTCAAGATACTGTACGCATAGACTAGAAGCATTATTGCCTACCAGTTTCTCTGTCTAACGTAATAATAGCAGGAAGAAAGGTCTCAGAAACAATGCCTAGTACCATGAAAGTTTCAGATTACATAATGCTCCTCCAACTAAAAAAGACAAAATAATTCTTATATAATAGATTAAAAGGTAAATTTCTTTTTCTTATTAAACATTTCTTCCATTTTTATTAAAAATTAGTGTCATATCTAGATATTTTGTAAATCACGCCATTAACATTAAAAATAGATAAAATTAAAAAAAAACAGTTTACCTTTTTATTTAACATAAAGAAATTATTTTATCTATTTTTTAATAAAAGAGTCAAAATTCAACCCCTACTGCACGAGCCTCCAACGGAGAAGCTATAGTTCACCAGTAACATCAAATAAAGTTAAAATCTCCTTCAAATTCAATTAAAGCAGCGGAAGGAACAAAATATATACAGCCATTGAAAGAGTCAAAAAAACAAACTCATCACCCGTTATTAAATTTAATACTACTTAGAACTGAAGAAATTTCATATGAAAACTAGAGATAGCTCCATCATTCAACAACATGTTCAACTAAAGCCTGCCATTGTTTTGAAGTCAAGTTAATGGTAAACTACTAAACTGTCATTTTCTCAATATCTGAAAACAACAAACGCTGAGTAGATTAGCGCCATCATATTTATTCCTCAACAACGAACAATCCAATTTCAACATAGTGCCCCCCAAAAATACAATTAAATAAAATTTCAATTGCAAGTTATAATTAACAACAAAATTTATCTTGGTTTCTGTTTTCAAATCCTAATATCGCCAGAAAAAAATATTGGGTAAGCTATTTTGTTGGCACCCAAAGATCAAGGTTCCCCTCCCCCAATTTGTAAAATGTACACAAAAAAAAAAAAAACCTCAATATCGTATTTAATCCAAAAAGATAACTTCCTTTTTTTTTTTCCATAATTAAAGAAGAGAAAACAACATTGGACCTGTTGAGTCTATTGATTCTTGGCAACAGCATGGTATTTAGGATCTAGTCGTCGTCCTTGTTCTTGGGCTTGCGGTACTTCTCTTCAACATGCTTGGCTACGAAGAAGGCGGAGTCAACCAGCTTTTTTATGTTGGGGACGTTGTAGTTTTGGGCAACGTAAATCCCGCAAGCTGTGCCTGCGATGAACGAAAAGCTGCTTCTTATTATGCCCATGATTTAACGTAATAGCTCGAAAAATTGGATGGAGTTTTAGGATCAGAAATCGGAGAATTGGGTTCCAATTTGGGGATCGGGGTTTTTTTAGGGATTTAGGGTTTTGTGAAAGATTCAAATGGCTTATGCGAGATCGGAATTTTGACGGAAAATAAGTTTGCACTCAGAGGGCCTAATTGTCATTTCATAAACGGCCACACTTTAAGCTTTTTCGAGCAAAACAATCCGAAGAAACTAAAAGGTTAAAAGGCATATTAGGTCCCTCCCAATTTCTATATAGACTAAATTAGTCCTTCAGGTAAAATTGGAGCAATTTAATCCTATTAATTTCAAATGTGATTAATTAAGGTCAATGAAGTTCAATTAATCACAATTTTAAATGATTTTTTCAATTATTCGTAATTTTGGCTAGTATAATAATAAATTTAACCCTTAATATTTACATATTCTATCAATTTAGTCATAATTCTAAAAATTCAATAGATTTAACTTCAACAATTATATATTCTATCAATTTATTAATTATTGATTCTTAAACACCATTTGAAAATTAAAAAAAAACGTATACCATTTTGTAAAAATTCAAAAATAAAAAATAAAACAGTAGCTTGAGAAACATAAGCACATGAGTTTACAAAATGTAGAGATCCAACATGAATCATAATGAATCTACTATTTTGCAATCAATGAAATAAATATGATTCAAGAGTACATTAGAAGCAGCAAATTTAATCTTTTTATTTCAAACTTTACATCAACTTATATCCAAGTATACAACTTATAATATTTTAAATATCTTCCAAATACATAAAATTTAGAAAAATAATAAAACATATTTACATTAGCGAATCCGAATAAACATAACGAGATGTTTTCTAAAGTTTAAATGTTACGCATTAATCTTTAGTGTTAGTTTTCTAAAGTTTCATATTTTAATTTTGAGAATTTTGTAAATATATATTTCAACCTTAAGTGTTTATATATATTATTTTATTTTTAATTTTTTATACATTTTCTATATTTAGATAAATTTTCATGATCAAGACTAAATTAATAAAATGTATAAATATTGCAGCCTATTTTTTAAAGCAAAACTAAAATGATAAAATGAATAAATCTTAAAGACTAAATTTATTAACATGTCAGTTAAAATTGAAATTTAGAAAAGTTAGTTACAAAATATTTGAAGAAATACAAGAAATATCAAAAGAAAATGTAAAACCCTAAAAAAAAATATCTAAGCTAAAACAAGAAAAAAAATAGCTATCAGCCTCATCTTTTCTAAATTGCTACACATTTACCTTCCATGAATCATAATTTCTTTTTAGAGAGTGGGGACTTATAAAGTTAAGGTCACCAACCTACCTAAAAATTTATTAGGTTACACTTTATAACGGCTTCAGATATTAAAAAGTGTTGCAACATTGAAAAAAAAAATTATTACGATATTCTATTAACTAGTCATGTTCTCATATTGATTACTTATCGTAACTTAAATACAATATAACGTTATGAAGCAATAGAAAACATTCAAAGACCATGTGGTTTTGGAGCGAGGGACTAAACCCATGCTAATTTCGATTAAGATTAATTGCAATACTTATTGGGAGATGACTTCAAATTTGTCAGGCATTGTAGCAATTGCAAGAGATTATTATAGGTGTCTGGTGGATGAAATCAATGAACTGATAAGCGCAAGTGCCAAAAGTCTTGGCTTTAAGGCTTGATTATATGCTTGTTAAAAAATAGCGATGGCAAATCGGTGATCCTCATATTGGGAAACAAAGACCTGCATCCTCTATTTGTCTGAGATATATAAAAATTGGCGAGGTTGGATTGAATTTTAGTTCGATTGGTATTGATATTGTTGACAGTATAAGAAGACGTAAGTTTGAGTGCATTAAAACGTATTATCTTCCCATTTAAGGGTTGGATAGTGACTATGAATAATTTTAGACATTATATAAAAAAGAACAGATATAATAAGAACTTATAATGAAATTAATATTAAAAAAAAAAAAGACTAGTGAGGTTGAGTCGAGTGAGAAATGAGATGTTTTTGTTGAATGAGTAGTATTGTTGTTTTCGTTATGTTTGCTAGGACCGTAATGGGTTTGCCAACTGCATTGCTAAAGGTGCCCAAATTGGGATTTGCCCTTCCAATTAGTGTTGTAACTTGTAACCACCCCATGCCCTTCTGTGAAAAGATCCATCTTATTATAATATCCTTCAAAATAAAAATAACAATGGTTTGGTTAAAATTAAAATACGATAAAATATGTTTCAAAGTTTTTACAGTTTTTTAAAATTAAAATTTAATCTTTATATTTTATTTTCAAAATTTATTTTATATATTATTTAGATTTTAAAATTTAAACTCAATTATTAATGCCACCTTAAATTCTTTTTATCAAATTAGTGGTGTGATATTTTGAAATTAAAAAAATTTATTCGATAATTATGTAACCAAAAAATTGTAATGAGCATGAATTTTAAAATTAAAATTTTATTTTAAAATTAAAAGGTAAAATGACTAAATTCTTTAAAATTGAAGTTGATAGACTAAATTTTAAATGTACAAAAAATATAGAGATTTAGAGCACATTTTAACTTTAAAAATATCAATATTTGATGAGTTAAGTAAATAAAACAGACATTTTTATTTTAAATAAACTAAAAAATAGTCTTTGGTTAAATTTACATTTTAATCATTGATATTTAACTCTTGTTACGATTTAATCATTGATATTTAACTCTTGTTACGATTTGATCATTAACGTTTTGTAAGTGAGATGTTATTTGACATTAGAGGTGTTACAAAAAGTATGATGTGGCATAAAATAACATCGTTAAATACAACGTGACTTCCATGTCCCGTCCTCATAATCTGAACACTTCTTTTAAAATTTTTTAACCTTTTTCACTTTTTTATATAATCTGAACACTTCTTTTAAAATTTTTTAACCTTTTTCACTTTTTTATATTACTTTATTTCATTTTTATTTATTTTTCATTTTCTTCTTATTTAGTCCTTTCTCCACAAAGCTCCCAAACACCAACCATCTCTACCGACCGCATCATTACCACCCCAAGCCATCTCACCACGGTTCACCTCTCTCACCATCACCTTTTCCTTAGCTCTCTCTCGAACCCTCAACAACCATCATCAAGCTAAGCTACTCTCAACTGTTAGAACCATTTCACCACTTACAATCAGCCCTTCCTTAAAAAAACTACACTTAGACCCTAAAATCTAAGCTTTCTCACCACCACCTTCATTTTAGCTCCTCATCACCCCAAATAAACCATCACCAAGCCCCACTTCAACTATTCTCACCACCACTGTAAATCTTTTTATAGAACCAATCCCCATTACCAACCCCAAAACAAATTACTTGTATAACCTGTAAAATTAATAAATGCAATCAAATTAAAAAAGAAAGTAAAGGATAAACCCCTTTGTTCAAACAACGACCTGCAAATCAATGAAAGGATAAAAAAAGAAGCAAAATAAAGTAAAAAAGAAAGAAAGAAAGAGGAGACTTATCTTAAATCTACCATGCATGACGCTCCGGGCATTTATCTTCCAATCCGGATGGTGGAAGGAACGAGCCGAACAAAAGGAGCAACTTACCATAAAAACAATCCAATCTAACGGTTGACGACGACATAGTGGCAGGAAGTTAAGCCGCTATGTTTATTTTATATCTAGGAAAATCCATGATGATTTTGATGAAATGGAAGACATATTCAAAAAGAGCATGAGAAAACGAGTTTAGAGTGTGAAGTTTGGGCTCCACTGACCACCGTGATGACGGCCGACTCGGTGACCCAACGTTGGAGTTGATGGATTCTGGGTTTGGGGTTTGGCTTTTACAGAGAGTAGAAAGCATTTAAGTTACAGAGAAATGAGGAAAGAAGAGAAAAATGAAAAAGGGGTAAAAGGGGGAGAGAAAAAAATTAATAAAGTGGTAGAGCCCGTTATATTAATATTAATATATATTATTTTTAAGGGTTAAATGGAGATAACATGGAAATTATGTTAGCATTTAACAGTATAATTTGTGTCATGTTAGATTTTTGTAGTAATTTTAATGTGGATTAATGTTTTAGTAATTAAAATGTTATAAATCAATTATGTTAATAATTAATTATTAATAAAATTAGATATTAATGACTAAAACATAAATTTAATCAAACATAAATGGTTATTTTTGTAGTTAACCCTTTTATTTTTTTAAAATTTAGTATTTTAGGATATAGCTTTCGCTTCCCCGCAAAATCAAACAGACCCCGCCTGCCTGGATACCCTTTTTTCTATCTACTATAAATATTATTTTATCAATTTTTTTCTTCTAATTTCTCTATTAAAAAAAAAGGGGGAAAAAAAAGGAGAAGAGCATGCAATTGCCGGTGAATATTTGTAGACACCTCCACCGACTCGTGACAACTTCCTTTTCATCTCCTCAGATGAGATCGAATCAGGTTTTTGATTCTTTCGATCTTTTTTTCTCTTTTCTCTATTACTTACTTAAAAAGTTATTCCAGAATTATTAAATTTAGCATGACGAATCCATGAATTCATCTGCCCCCCTTTTTTTTTTCTATATCTCCAATTCCCTAAATGTTTTTTTTTGTAACATTTCCGTTCAATTTCCTGATTTTATTTGTTCTTCAATGTTTTGAAATTTTCGTCTTAGGGTTTAACTTCTATTGTTCTTTGTAGTTGTTGAGTGTTTTCAAATTCTGCTTGAATTCCTTCTATAATTAAATCGTTCAATATGATTATGCTTATTGTGGATTCCATTGGTGTTTTACATTTTATCGGTAGCTGTTTTTTTAATCAATCCCTGTCTGTTATATCTCAAAGAAACCGATTGATTAGATCTGAAAAAGGACGCGATTATTTAGAAGCTGAAAGATGACATCAATAAATTTATTAACCGCTAATACTTCTTCTTCTTCTTCTTCTTCTAAATGCTGCCATGCTGGTATTTTTAATGCTGTTTATTTTTGGGCTTGATTTTCAGGTTCTTATGATTGCGAAATAACTGCAGTTGTTCAATTTTTATCATTGACCGTGCCAGTTTTGAAGCCTGAGCTACTTTTATTATCCGAAAATTGTTATTATTACCTGTGATTAGTGATGATCATTTAGCTCTAATGAAAATTTGGAAGTTCGTTTTTGGTGGAAAATTTGTATTTGTTACCGATGGCTGTGAGCTACTTGGCAATCTCAGCAGCGTCCACAGCTTTAAGCTTCATAGGTCTTCAAGTTTGGGCAGAATTTTCACTTGATAAACTTCAGAATGATGGGTTAATTAGCGAGAATTTCATTCATACGGAAAATGTTGACCGTGCACTTGAGCTTCTTTTAGGTTCTTATGCCTCCTTGGCTCTGCTGGCAAATTTTGTGCTCAATGTATTTATTCTACTCATCCTTTCTCTGAAGGTCAGTTTTCTCTTTTTCCACGAGCCTTAAGGTATTTGAAAATTTGACTTTACAATGAGATAAATTCCATGCTATGGTTAAAAAGGCAGGTTAAATGAAGTTTGCATATATATAAAATTATATATATTAATGACTATTGACTGTTGATGTACATTTGTTCTATTTTATTTTTACAGAACCTTGTCCCATTATTGTGGTTTCTTTTTTGCTGTGCAGACTGTATTTTTTGGCGACTTATACCCCTTAGAAACTCGAAAGTTAGTAGAACGTCTTATCAACTATGTTATCTACAAGGTAAATGTTTTAAATGATTTAAACAGTTTGTTTGCTTGTAGAAACCTTTCACTTCTTCCTGGAATATATCCAGGAAGTAACTACACCATCCCCAAGTTTTCTTTTGAGTACGGGTTTTGCATTTGTAGAGAACAAGGGGTACTACTGTATTGGTAGCACTGAATTAAGTACTTGAGCTAAATATATTGCTTAGCAAAAAATAAAAACAAAAACAGCTAAATATCTTGTGTCAGTTGGCATACGTTGCCTCTTACGGTGAAAACAAGTCAGGTTTGAAATTGCTATGCATTTCTGATCATTTTAATCTTAAGTTATCTTGACATGTTTCCAAGGTTATTTTCTTGTTGAGGTTCATGTTCTTTTTTTTTCCCTTCACAAATGCTGATATTAGTTGATGATTTTTGAAACAGGGGACCTTTCTACCATTAGTAATTCCACCAACAGTATTCCAAGCAGGTCTCTGGTCAATTTGGTTGATTGTTATATGTTGTCTAAAGGTATATTATGTAATTTGTGATGGAGGTATTGTTTTTAGCCCACATTGGAAGAAATTGAATTGCATTTTGTGCATCCTAACATTTTGTTGAGCAAATGACACAGATGTTTCAAGCTTTGGCCAGGGATAGATTTGAGCGTTTGAATGCGTCTCCTTCTGCTACACCATGGGCATACTTTCGAGTCTTTTCTGTGTTTCTGTTTGCCCTCACTTTCAATATATTCTGGTATTGCTCTATTTCTTACCTTTTTTTTGAATTAGGGAAAATTTCGACAAAAACCCTTTCTTTTGAATTTGCAAGCAGTGTACTACAAAACAATTTTCTCTTAGCAGCTTACCTAGCCTCTACCAGTGAATATATGATTTATGGATTTTATTACTTTCTGGATATCCTTTCAAATGTAGTGACTGATGGAAGTAGTGTACCTCTTTTTTGAAATCCTGCTTTAGCAATTCCTCATTTCAAGCAGGCAATTCAACTTTTAACATCTTAATTATTTAAGTTACTTTGTGGCTGTATTTCAGGATATGGCTGAGCCTTATGTTATACAAACAAGTGAATTCATCCATGTTTTTGCTGTTGTTTTTTGAACCTCTGAGTATCGCTTTTGAGACTGTGCAGGTATCCTTCTTGAATGCTTCTTTTTCTGATAAATGTTCAATCGGGAAGTTCTGTAACACTATTATTCTGTGAAAGTTATTGGATCATGGTTTGATGAGGTAGTCTGTTCTATCTACTATTCTATGTAGGCTATACTGGTTCATGGGTTTCAGCTGCTTGAAATATTGCTCCATTCAGTGGGGAACAGTGCAGATTGCCAAAGAGCAAAACTCTTTGATTTATCGGCTGCTGGTATTTACTTTTTCATTTGATGCATGAATGTGATTATTTAGTTTTTAGATAGGTTGGCTGGGTGTTTTCAGTGGTTCTCTAATTGAGAAGGTCATGCCTTGTAAAGTCTTGTTTTAAGCTGCAAATCAAAGGGATTTTATCATCTCATCATCATTATCTTCATCCTCATCCTCATTTAAACTATTTTAGCCTGTCTGAGAGGAAGATCGTATGAATAAATTGAAAAGGCATCTTTCTTTCTTATGTGTCTGAGTCTGATCCAATATCCAAGTCTTTCAGATAGGAATGTTCGTATCTTTTGGTTCTTTGTAATTGCTAAAATTTCTAAGCTTGAAGATTATTTCACTGTTTCACGAGTTTCTTTCCTCAGTAACTCATAAGTTCTTTGCATTCCTTTACTCCGCAACTTTTTCTTCTTTTAGAATGGTTGTTTCTTATTTGGTCATATGGCTGAAAAGACAAGGTTCTATCTTGTTGTTTTTTTCTAGTTGTTCTCTGCTCTATCTGCCTCCACTTCTTTTCTTTTAACAATTGCACATGACTGCAGGTTCATTTTGGGAATGGAAGGGCATTCTTATTCGCAATTTAGGTTTCTTCCTTGACATGGCAACACTGTTAATGGCACTTGGGCATTATGTTCTTATTTGGTGGCTCCATGGCATGGCATTCCATCTTGTGGATGCAGTTCTTTTCTTGAATATACGTGTAAATATTTCTGTTTCTTTAGGTTATTCTGCAGCTTATTACATCTATAATTTGGCATCTCAATGCACGTTACTTTTATTCACCAATTCAATAAATTTTTCATCAGGCTTTGCTAAGTGCAATTGTGAAACGTGTAAAGGGATTTATTAAATTGAGAATGGCATTTGGGGCTCTTCATGGAGCACTACCTGATGCAACATCCGAAGAGATACGAGCATATGATGATGAATGTGCAATATGTCGGGTATGCTTTGGTTTTTATTGTGCCTTTTTCAGTTTTTACTTATTTTTGAAGGTCTAACTAACCTCACAAAGCTCAGGAACCTATGGCCAAAGCTAAAAAGCTTCACTGTAATCACCTTTTTCATCTTGCATGCTTGAGATCCTGGTATGGCTATATGATATTATGAAACTTGGTTTGTGTATTTGCTAGTGTGTGTGGCAGAACCTAATGCTGGATTTAATGTACCATGGCAGGTTGGACCAAGGCTTAAATGAAGTTTACTCATGTCCCACTTGTAGAAAGCCACTTTTCCTTGGAAGAAGTGAAAATGAGGCAAATTCTCGCACTGCAGAAGCTTTAAGTGATGAGCAGTTGGCCCGTCAGATAAATTCTGGACTAAATCGGCCAAATATGCCTGGTCATGCCCTACCTGCCGGAGTATTCCCAAATCAAATGCAGAATGCAGTAGAAGGCAGCCCTTGGAGGTTTGATTCCTTCGAATTATACTTCCTAGCTTGGCTTGGAATAAAAGCCGATTATACCTTTTCATTTGAACAATCATTTAATTGAGAAGCTAGTAATATAACATGAAACATTTACACTTAATGTCTTGATTATAACCTTGACGTTTAGTAGTTCACCCTTTGTTAGTGAGAATACGAAAGGTGGTGTCCTAGCTTGTGGGAAATAGCTGTGTGCTGTACCTTCTATTTGAACAATCACTTAATTAAGTCCATATTGAGATTGGAAACATTTACTCTCATTGATTATCAACAGAATTCCTGTTTTATGTTGGGTAATAAATAATGGTTCATGGTCAGCTAGGTTTGACGGAATGATATGGAGGGTTCCTGAAAGAGAAAGGTTCCTCCAGTTTGTGGAAAGGACTAAATGGGATCGTGTGCATTATTTCTTCCGTTGGTGTAGACAAGAGAAAAGAGTTTATAAGTTTCAGATGCCTTCATAATTTATTCTGATTTTATCGCAAACCAATAAGTCATTCAGCTATTTATAATTGTAAATTGTTGTACTAATTATTGTTGTTCAGTGTGCTCATTATCATATATACATATCATTTGCTCTTTGCAGGAGTGGAGGACTGGATTCTGAATGGTTGCATTCTTGGCCAAACCAGAATGTTGATGGAGCCGGTCCTTCTACTGATACCAGATCAGTTGGACTTGGGAGAGTTCATATGATGATGAGGCACCTTGCATCTGTTGGAGAAACTTATGCCCAAACTGCTCTAGAAGATACTGCTTGGAGCCTTTGGCCCATGAACCCATCTCAGGCTGCTGCATCTGCTTCATCTGTTCCTCCAAATGTTGGAGGAAGGTTTCCCACAAATACCGGTAGTTTACATATTAGGACTGCTTCACGCACTGCAAATGAGGGTGTAGCAAATATACTTGCCATGGCTGAGACTGTACGGGAGGTTTTGCCGCATGTCCCGGATGAGGTGATTTTTCAGGTATTGTTAGGATTTACTACAGTATATCAAGCTTTTCAATACACAGCTTTAAATTGTTTTTATTTTGCTGGTTCATTTCCCTTCCTTTTGAGAAAAAGAAAAACAAATTTCTTTGATTTTTCCCTCCCTATTAAGTCATATACAACGAATGGAATTTGCAGGACTTGCAGAGAACAAATTCTGTTACAGTTACTGTGAATAATCTTCTCCAAATGTGAGGATGCATGGAATTTTGTTGGACACATTGGGGTCGAGTTCAGTAGGCAAAGGTGTTGAATTAAAACAGATGATTGTTTCCTCTTATAACGTTTTATGTCTTGCTACAAATTTATTGAAGAAGGATGGTTCTTTCTGTATATACATAAAAAGGCAAGTTTTGCCGAGAATCAGATGGTATTATGGCAAAAGAGAAGGGTGAAAAGATATATATAATAGGTAATGTTGTTTTGGTGTGAAAAATAAAGCTGCTAAGTGCTAAGTTAAATATTGGTGGTCACTGCTTGCCATTTCTAGCCAGAGAAGGAGAGACGGGTGATAGGAGTGTGTAGATCTATTCCCTGCTGGTAATGGTACATCTGCCCCCACTCAAACTGAAATCCTTATCCTTCCCCTTCCCCTTGTAGTATTATTATGTAACTATTCACATTTTTTTCCCTTCATTCACTGAAATTTAATTGGATTTCATTTCAATTTCTCTTTTCTCGACTGTATAAATTACATATTTTCAATTTTAACTTTTAAGTAGCTGCTATTCTTTTGTCTTGCACTTCTAAATAAAATTCGACTAGTTTTCTCTGAACACATGAATTTAAAAGTCAAGTATGATCAAATTAGTAATTAGATTAATTATTATATAAAGTATGATCAAATTAGTAATTGGGTTTTAAACCAGAATAAATTAACACATAGTAGTGAAAAAAACTGTATTGAGAATGTACCCACGGTATTTACACATGAGATATCAAAATCTTTGTGCTAAAAGTTCTCATCACCGGCATTACAGTAATCTTGTCCCGCGTAGATAAGGAGACATTTTACTCATATTATTTAGAGAATGTTTTTGTCTTTTCGTATTTTATATAAAAATTAATTTAAAACACATGTTAAAATTGGAACATCATCAATTTTAGCAATTCTGAGCAAACTCTTGTTTGTTTTTAATTTTTAAAATTTTTATAAATATATTTGTTATAAATTTTTTCCACCCATGCCATGGTTGGTATACTTGAATACGGTTTTTCTCGTTTTTGTTTCGTTTGGTACCGTTAACAGCCACCAAAGTCTTTTTAACTTCTCGTCCATGTAAACGACGCATCCCATGAACACCAAAAATATAATTAACCCCAAACCCTTTCGCTTGATCCTTCATTTCCTCGGTGTTCATTGCAACAAACATAACCATACAGCCGCAAACATGACGAAGAGATGCACAATTTTGCAGAAGAAACTGAAAGAACTTGAATCCCAACTGAAGCAAGTGAATTCTCTTCCACTCGATACTCCCCATCACCACCGCTTCTCCCAAGACATCCAACAACGCTTCCTGTTTTTGAACAATCTTTTGTCTGCCGAAATCTCTTGTCGCCCAAAAAGGCCTTTCCACTTGCAACCTATCGCCAAAAGGTTGCATGAACTGGAAGCCGCTTTTCGGGATTGGGACAGCTTCCGATCTCCACCATCCGACCATGTTGAAAAGGGTCCGCCCTGTTCTTGCACAGGGTCGTGCTTCAATGATGAGGGCGAGGCGGCTTCTGAGTTGATCAGTTTGTCTGATTTGGAACAAGCAGCCGAGGCTTCTACAGAGTTGAGTTTGGCGGCTGGGTTGGAATGCGATGGTTTTAATGACCAGATTAAGGTGGTGGAACATGTGCCTGTGCATGAGGCTGTGGAGAACCATAAGAGCACTGCCACTGCCACTACTAGTGTTGTTGAGATGAGTTTGGCAGAAAATAGAAAAGAAGAGACAAAAGGGGTTTGGTTGGGGAAGTGTTTGGCGACAATGGCAAGCGGGGTACTGATGGGTATGGCTTTGATGGGTTTTCTTATGGTGAGATTTTTGGGCTGCTTTCACTGTTTTGACAGTACTGATTATACTTTCTGTCCTAGTCCTACTTAGATTTTTATATTGCGGTCTGTAAACCTAACTTGGGAGGGTGATTTACATATGACTTGATGATGATGTCGGAGTATAATTTGTCATTCCTTAGAACAACCATTATTTCTAGCACAGAGTTATAACTGATATTATAATATTAAGATACTACGAAGGTAACACAGGCTTTATCTTAAATTCTCTTTTGTTGACAATCTATTTGTGTACAACTTTCAATTGAAATTAATTATCCACTAAATTGAATACTCAAGAATTAATTAAATTAAAATAATTTTTTTGGAAAATTTCTTAAGCCTTTTAACATTATCATTTAACTAAATCATCATCAGGAATGCTGCTACATTTATTAATTGTGATTTTAATTATCTAACATTGGATTGATTATTAAATGTATATACTTTATATAGGAAAAGTAATCTTATAATTCTGAAATCATATACAAAAATAATGATAGATAAAGGGTTTTTTAATCAAAATATTACAAAAAAATAATAAAAACACCAAAATAATATACAAAAAAGATTATTTACCAAAATAATACAAAAAAAAGACGGCTGAATGGAGGGCACATACAGTGCAAAGACTTTCTTTGTTCAGATTTCAACCTTTGTTCGTATTTTTTCCCCGAATTTTATTACTTTTAAAAAATATACTAATTTTTAATTTATTATTTTATATTATTTTAGTACATTATGTTTGAAATGTATTCATTTAGTGTGTTTTTTTATTGAAAGTAATAAAATTCGGGGAAAAATACAAACAAAGGGCCGAAATAAGGGTTTTTTAAATTTATTTAAAAACACACTAAATGAATACATTTCAAACATAATGTACTAAAATAATGTAAAATAATAAAATTAGAAATTATTATATTTTTTAAAAGTAATAAAATCTGAGAAAAAAATACAAACAAATGGCTGAAATACGAACATGTTGGTGCCGCCTCTCATGTTGTTAATATGAGGATAAATGCTCAATTTTGTTTTTATTTTAGTTTTTCAAATATGCTTAGAGTCCTAGAGATACGTGCTATTGTATTACTCTATTATATGTAGCCTTCATTTTTCACCAATAATTTAAAATAATTACAAATTTCTTTTATCATTAATATTCATTTTACAATTTATATTCAAAATTCATAATTATCTCTTTTAATCATATTATCTTCAATATTTCAGTGTTGTTTCTCGGAAATGCAATTTACTTCAACTAATGCCACTGAATATTTACTATTACTTCAGCTAAAGGCTTGAACAGAAGTTAAGTCATAATCAACACGTACTGACATTTCTTTAAAAAAAGTTTTGTTTCGTCACATCAATTTTGAGTTGTTTCTGATAAAAGAATAGGATAAATCACTTAGTTGGTCACCGATTTTTTAAATGTTTTTATTTTGATCACCCAAATAATTACAGCTACCACATTCTTCTTCTTCCTTTGCTCCCTAGTTCCAGCTACCACATCCTTTATTGTGTTTTTTAAATAAATTTAAAAAAACCCTTATTTCGGCCATTTGTTCGTATTTTTCCCTGGATTTTATTATTTTTAAAAAATATAATATTTTCTATTTTTATTATTTTACATTATTTTAGTACATTATGTTTGAAATGTATTCATTTAGTGTGTTTTTTAAATAAATTTTTAAAAAAAACCCTTATTTCGACCCTTTGTTCGTATTTTTCCCGGATTTTATTACTTTCAATAAAACACACTAAATGAATACATTTTAGGCATAATGTACTAAAATAATATAAAATAATAAATTAGAAAATAGTATATTTTTTAAAAGTAATAAAATCCGGGGAAAAAAATACGAACAAAGGGCTGAAATATGAACAAAGAAGTGCCATCTCACCACAGCACCATTGGTGCCGCTGTGATGTGCCCTCCATTCATTGTCTTTTTTTGTATTATTTTGGTAAATAATATTTTTGTATATTATTTTGGTTTTTTTTTTTTGTAATATTTTGGTAAAAACCCATAGATAAATAAGATTCCAAAGTTTGTACAGTAATGCTGCTACAGTTATTAGTTGTTATTTAATTATCTAACATGGTTTGATTAATGATTATTAAATGTATGTATTATAAATAGTTGTAAATATTATTTGTGAATTGAGATTATTGAATATCTTAAATTGTTGAATAGAAGTAATGAATATGAGTCGAGAAAGTAATTAAATGGATTGTTCGATATATATATTTGAGTCGATGAACGTAGGATAGGATATAATTGGCATGTCAATAGCTTATATCGCGCACTGTATAGGAGTGATTGGTGGTGAAATGATGATTTCTGATTTATTATTGTCTATTGAATATATCAAACTCTAGCATTTGTTACAGACTATCATGTTATATTACAGTGATTCAGGTGTGTTATCTGGGGCGAATGTAAAGCTTTTGGGTTTGGCACTCAGTGCCTAGGTGTGTTTCGGAGGGATGTTAGCCTATGGGCTTGGCACTTGATGTCCAGGTGTGTCCTCGGTTGATTAGCTAATTTGAGTGTTCTGTTGTGTTCTAGATGGTTAACCGTGTATCCGGATCTGTTATATTGTTCATCGGGTATACTTTCAATGGTTATATGATTTGTAATTAGTACTTTAAGTGGTTATATGATTTTCTAATTAGTTAATATGAATTGATAATGTATGATCTAGTTCAATTGAGTTGATTATCTATAATGAGTATTGATAGTAGGACTCACATGTTAAATGATTGTGATTAACAGCATTTTAGTTTAACTAATAGTGTGTGATTTCCTGACATATATTGATGACCCCCCACTCAACTTTCTCTTATTTGGTAAGGGTGAACAAATTGGATATCCCCAAAAGTCCTCATTTCTTGTCCTCCATCCAACTCCATCTTTATCCTAATCTCATCCCTCGAATCATCCCTCAGCCATCTACTAGCAACCGGCGTCGCTTTTCATGGTGGAGCTCTTAGAGAATATCCCAACCAAACACCACCTCCTGTGATCCCTCCGTCAATCTAACTGGACAAAAACCTTCTCTCTAACCCAACCTACCACATAAAAAACAAAACAAAGTGATCTTCTCATATTGAAACATTGCGTACGTTGATCTATTCCGCTAAAAAAACAACACGCTTCTTCCTCTTCAACGAAATCTGAGCATCCAGTCTAACCTTAATAAACATAAACTTCTTCACACCTTTCATCACTAACGCATCATCATATTTCATGAATTAGCTAATGATGGTCCAGTAGCATACGAGCTCGATCTGCCCTCCACGGCTCGTATCCATGTATTTCACGTTTCTATGCTCAAGAAATGCCTCGGATACCCTGACCAGCAAGTCACTCCTTTGGACTTGGTCGACTCCACCAGCTTTATTAATTTGCACCTTGTTGCAGTCTTAGATCATAGGCAAGTGCAACGAGGGTCTGCCACCATGAACTAGTGTTTAATCCAATGGAATGGCCTAACCATTGACGATGCTACTTGGGAAGATAAAGAGAAGTTGCACCAGCTTTATCTTGCTTTCAACCTTGAGGATAAGGTTTATCTCGATGAGGTGGGTAGCTGCTGAGGGCTCTGCTTGGGAATACGCAACCCAAAGGACCCAAGAGGTGAGAAGAAGCTCTCGCATGAGGCACTTGCCTAAGCAATATAATGACTTTATAATAGTATGACACGTGGGCAAATGATGGGCGAACAGAGAATATTGGTGCACACACTCGGAGGAAGATTTTCTACAAAATGATTGCCTTGGCAGGGAATGGGGGATTATTGTTTTTCTGTTATGAAAATCGTTGTTCTTTCTCTCATCTCAACCTCTTCTCTCTGAGCTTCTTCATATTTTTCCTTTTTCTTTTAAAAGAACTTGTACGTTCCATTCATTAAATACCGAATCTACTCTATTTTTACCTTCAGAACTGTCATTTGAGAATTTATAATTCCCCTGCTATAATCCTCCTCAACCACATCTTCATTTCCTAGAGCTTGTACCGGTTCTTCCTCTTCGTCGACTATATTGAGATTTGTCATTTCTTCTTCCATCATTCCACACAGCAAAACCTCCACGCCCCCACTAAACTCTAGAAAAACCTTAACTAGTAGAAACACCACATAAACGTGCTATCAAGCAGACAGAGAGAACAACCAGACGTGCTACAAGACAGAGAGAATAGTGTATAAAACAGTAGTGTCTGTGGGCTGTCCAAAGTCCGAAAAATGGACAATTAAGGTAATATTTGGGCCAATTAAGTGGAAATAAAGCCCAAACTAATCGAAACATTATTTACTTACCAATACGCCCACTCAAAGAGCCCTTGCATTGCATGGCTGAATTTTTCATAAAAGTCATGCCCACTTCCGCCGTCTCAATGAAACAAACCTTTATTCCTTCGTTATTCAATGAAATCATAATTAATTTCTTTTTCAGTAAAAAAGAAAAATCTTAGAAGATAAACTAATTGGTTCAATCAATATTTGAGATGGCAGTCTCAGTGGAGCTCATTTCAGATTTCGCTTTACAAATGGTCCTACCTAACTCCCAGATTCCTAATAAAATGAATCCAGTTCCATTCATCTCCCACTATTATAATTAATGTTTCAGGGACGACCAGACTTGTAACAGGACTTATTTACGTTGACCAAACACTTTAATCTCCTGACTTTTCTATAACACACATGTTCTACAATGGTTCTGTGTCTCTCGACATGTTTACACAACAATATTTCGAGGACCCGAACCTTCCCCGAAAGGCCCTCCGCATTGCAATTTTTCCAACCCAAAGACTTTTCATCAAATGTACCAGGGAATTATGGGTGCTGTTTTTTTTAATTGAAACCAACCTCACACCGCGTGTTGTGTAACCTATTTTCCATCAACTTCTTTGTTTAGGGTTGGAAGATTCAGTTCAGATTCTTCCTTACTAAATAAAACCCTAGTTTGTTCGTCAAAATAAGACGCTTCACTTTCAAGCATGGGGAATTATTTTTTATTTTTTAGTTAAGTTTTCGTTAAAATTCAACCAATTTAATCATTAAATAATTATTAGAATAAGGTGGCGCAGTCGTGGGATTTTAAAGGAGTTGATTGGTTAAACATTATAGCATGTACCAACCAGCTGATTTGATTGTTCTTCCAGCAATTTATTAATGCCGATTGGTTAGCGTGAAAGGCCAATTATGTTTATTTTTTGCAGAATTGATGATGTTGATGGTGACGGTGACGGTGACGGTAAATAAATATGACCGCAACTGCAAGAAATTGACTGATAATAATAATAAATTTGAAAGGTATTCGATGGGATTTTAATTTATAGTCTCTTGAATTCTAGGGTTTTTTTTTTTTTACTAAAATAATTTGAATTCTGAATTATTTATCGAGGTGAAAGAGATTTTCAGTCTTGTATTATTTAAGTCAATAATTTATTTTTAATAATATTCAGGTAAAAAGCTTGAATTATGAAAATGTTTAGTTTTTATTAAAATTTAAAACAATAATTACGTAAAAAAAAAAAGGATGTCCTTGTGTGAGTCTCCCACTGCCCTTGATCTTACTTCCTTTTTTAACTTTTACAGTTTAACTTCTTTTTAATTAGAGTTATAAAATAGGAAAAGTCTACAATTTGCAGTAAAAAAACAAGTGAGCTTTGCTAGAAACTAAAATAAAAATGCTTATAATAATAGTGCAGTAAGTAAAAAGGGGCTTTGGGTTCACATGTTGACCATACACATCTGCGTTGAAATCGAAGATTCCATTTCTTAATGATGCAAATTGCAAATATTAATACTGCTTCAGAACCAATCAATTCTCTGTTTAGATTTTACTTTCCCTTTTTGAACTGTCGGCATCTTTGACTGCTCTGGGTAAAGTCATTAATACCTAAATTCCCGGCTCCCACTGCTACCTTCCTTTCTTAGCCTCCCCGACCAACAATTATTCAATTAAATTTTTTTATACAAAGTTTAAAATTATTTTTTTTTAATTTTTAATTAGAAAAATAAAAAAATTTTAATGCCTCTGTACCCATCAATTAAGTTAAAATTCAATTAATTTGTAAATTACAAAATAAAATAAATCCATAAATTTAATACGTCTAAGTTTCTATTTTTGGGAAATTTTATCACTTTTTTGAATTTTTAAACAATATTTTAATTTTTTTAATTTTTTCCAAAACCTTGGAGGTTTAATTAACTTATTGACATTTATATAATTTCCAAAATCAATCTTTTTTTGTTAACAATAAATAATTATTTGTAGTTTTAATGGATGCTGTATTGAATAAAAGACATTTAGGCCATGCTCCCGTAATCGGGAGGCGAATAAATGTTACACGGTCGTTGATGCTTCCATTATGTAGAATGACAACACAATAATCGGGTATTACACTACCGGACTTCGCTAGACCACCTCTACCACAATAAATATGAATTATAGTAAAGCAAAATCAAAATTTATCTATATTTAAGATATAAACTTATTTTTTTTACAACTGAATCTCATATGATAATGAAAAACTTAATTATTATTTGTTGAGACAAATGTGGAACCTTAATTGTTATAACTTGAAAATTTAACATTTTATATATTACTGTTTTAATCCTTTTCCTATATTTATAAACTTCAATTCTCAATATAGTATAGTTAAAGAAAAAATTGATAAATGTGATTTGAAATAATATAAAATATTTAGGGAATATTGTTGCAACTGTAGGAGTTGACTCGTTTGTTGCTGCGGTGGGAGGAATGGCCAGGAACAATGGGGGATGTTGGTTCTAGGGGTGAAGTTGAGTTATGGGGGGCTTTTGAGGGAGTTAAACTAGCATGGGAGAAGGGAATTAAGAAAATTGTCTTGGAGATAGGCTGTATAGAGGCAATTAACCTATTGAGTGGTCAGACTCGAGATCAAAACTTGTTAGGGGGAAGAGTGAGGGATTTATTGAAGTAGATGGAAGAGTTTCGTGTGATACATATATCAATATAGAAGAACAATATAGCGGATGGTATGGCCAAACTTGCTATGAGAATGAATGTTAAACGAAAAATCTTTGATGAATCTTGTTGGACGGTGCATGACATTGTCGTGGTGGTAACTGAGACTTCCAATCAAATGATAAGATAAAAAGAACAAATTTATGTTTATAACAAAAAAAATAAAAATATTTAATTCCATTCAAATAAATTAAATATGTAACCAGCCCAATAATATAATAAATAATATTACATTATAATATTAACCAGCCAAAAAAAATGCACCGAATCAAGTTGATTGGTGCAACGTATCCTGATGGATTTCATCATTCACCGGTCTTATTCCAAAAACCATGCGTGTAATTTCTTAATTATTTCCCAAAAGCTTCTCCCACGTAATTGCTGCGTGGATTACCGTTCTGGGTCGAAGATGGTAATATGAGTGGGCCCACCGTCAAATTGCAACGTGGGACCACATGTTTGGCCCAAATTAAAGCCACGACCGACGCCCTACCCCAGCAGTGATTGAAAGTGACGGCACGCTGACAACATGTCCAGCACATCCGTGCCCAGGGCCCGCTCTCCAACGCGGCCACGTCAGACACAAGTCGATCACAGGTGTCCACACGCGTATTGGCTGCAAAGTCTTCCACCACGTGTCCCCCCGGCGTTCCGTCAAGAATCAAAGATCCCCTGTGGGCCCCCTCTTTATCCTTTTCTTTCGCCCCAAAACTCAAAACCACCTCCATTGTTACTTACCAAACTCGCATTATATAATACCAAATACATCAACAAAACCAGCTTCTAAACTAAAACCTCGACTATAATTACGCGCTTCTCACCCCTTATTTTCCCATCTACTCGCTCCTCTCATTTTACATTTCCAAACAACAAAAGTGGGGAAACACAAACCAGTTACAAGGTATTTTCTCGTCTGCTTTTCCATTTTTGGTTCCTAATTCTGCCAACTCATCGCTCAGAGTTTTGCTTTTAATTGCACTCCCTCGAACTCCGAACCTAACCGAAGCTCTATAAATACCCAAACGGCCATAACGCATCTCTTTTTCTTTCTTCATTTCTTTTAAATTCTTTTGATCTCTTATCTGAGTTAAACATCGATTCGGTATTATACGATTTTTTTTTAGTTTGATTCTCCTTCTCTGCGATTCCTTCTCCTGTTCAGGTGATTATAATCTGACATTTTCTTTGTTTCGTTTTGGCCGTCGAGAAGATAGACTAAGGCAGTGGTTTACTTCATTACGGCGTCGCAAATTTATTCTTTTGTTTGTACATTATAATATCATCACGGCTTTTCTTTCGTTCTTGAACAAGTAAAATGGTGCATTTGTAGATTAGTTTTCTTTCTTTCTTTCTTTCCAAGTTTTCTCTTTTCGCTCCTTTTGCCCTCAAAGCTTCCTGCATTTCTCGAGCGGCCTTTCTGAACGCGTTTTCTTTTTCGTTGTCGAGTTTTTAAAATTAGGTGTGGTTTTGACTTTTTTTTCTTTTTTTTTGCCTCTCAGAAAGCTGTTTTGATTTTGTTAAAAATTACCGTACCGTTGACTGACTTTTTGTTCGCTGCTCAGTTTCCGCTTCTTAATCTGACGAGTTTTAAAATCTCTGCTTTCCAGAGTATTTCTTCAATGCCGTTGTCTAATGGTAACCAAAGGAAAAAGATTGTTTCCAATTTAAAGATTTTATGTGCATTCCTTACATTTTCAAATTAAATTCTTTTTCTCTGTTTTTCGAATTGACTTGGTTTGTGCTCTGTTTTCTTCAAGATTTTTTTTTTTGGTCAAAAGAATCAATTCCTTAATTTTCTGATTGGTTCGTTGTTTTTTCTTTGAATTGCTCGTTACATGATTGACCGTTCAGTTTGTTTTTTCCTAACCGCAAAGCGGAAGCTGTCAATGTCTATTCCAATTTGTCTATCTCTTCTACCTGTGTTTGCTTGCAATGATGTTATAATATATTCATTTTGTTTTCGCCTCAAAGATATTTTTCAACAGTTGAATTTTCAAAGAAGAAAAAAGAAAAGACAATAAAAATCTGTTTAACGTAGCGCAGTCGATTAATTAGCCGGTAAGATGCTTAACCGTACTGATTAAACAATGACAGCAAGTTACTGATCTTGGAAAAAAATAAACTATAAGTCTTGCATACTTTTAGTGGTAATTTTGATGCTGATGGATGGAATGTATGATAGCAACACGAGTATGGTGAAACCTGAAGTTTCTGTTTTGGGTTTTCCAATAATGATTTTAATTCAATTGATGGATCTTTTATGTGCTTGGGGGTCCATTGTGTGTTTTCCCCATTTTCACTGTAGGCCCGTAATGTGTGGTTGCCTTTAACTTGGTTCCCTCTCCCTGAGTGGGGGCAAGGCGTCATTTTTATCAAGCAACTACCATTTACTTATATTTTGCTGTACCAGATATCATTTTTTTCACGTGGGCCAGCTTTATTTATGAATGAATGCTGCTCTTCACTTCTTTGGGTTTCATGTAATTTCAGGCTTTGCTACCTTTTGCATGCTTATGGGGATGATGTAGGTGATTGTGATTGTGATTGTTTTTGTCTTGTTTTTTTCCCCTTACAGTTACTGTTTGAGTTATTTTGGGTGGTGCTATTATTTGTTTACTTTTTCTGTTCATGATGTCAATTATCTAATGTATGTGAAATCTGTAATTCTGCATAGTAATGAAGTCATCAATTAGCCTTTTTTCCTAAATATTGAGAATGTTTATGGGCTTTTAGTTTATCTTGCTTTTGCTTTCAAAAAATATTCCCTGTATGTTTTGTTTAGCGCTCAAGTTTGCTTCTATTTGTTTTTAGGTTCTGCAATTTTGATTTTTTTTATATCCCAGGAAAGGTTGTTGAGCTATGGAATATAAATCATTGTGATACTGAACAAGAAAAACTATTCATTGGCAACAATGATATTTTAGAGGAATTTCATGTAAAATTGCAGTCTAGTTGCTTAAAAGGAGGATAAGGACACAAGTTATTGTCAAGTGCAAACCTTTTGCCCTTGCAAATTAACTGTCTGGTAAGAAAAGGACTGAACTTTAAAAGGAATCTGAGGCTGTGAAGGGCCATAGAAAGTAGAATTTACTATATTTTTCAGTAATGTCTCGATGCGTTTTTTAGGAAATTTTCATGCTTATAAAGTCCCTTTCCTTGCAAGTTGTGTGGTTGCTTGCCAGTTCTGACTGATAAGATGTTTGTCTTCTACCCAATCTGAGCTGTCCATTTTCATCTGTATGTCATCTTTGTGCATTTTCATCTTTCAACTGAATTGCACTACATATATTCGACACCGATATATCTTTTGTTTTCCTGCACCTCTTCTGCCCCCAACCTTTTGGTTTTCTGAAGTTAATTGTTTATATTTGTTTCGTGAGGCATGTTTTGTATCATTGTCCTCCAATAATGAATTTGTCAAATTTGTTTACTGTTTCTTCTTGGCCTTTATTCATTGTTCATTTTCAGTTTTGAAGGATGTTATTCTGGATCTGTACATTAATCATAGTTCTTAAATCAATTCCCTGCAGATAGTGTTCGCTTACATAAGCTTTAAGCAGAGTAACCAAAGGATACGAACAGGTTCAGTTCCTATATCTGGTTCTTTTGAAAAACAGTGATGGTCTTTAGCTTCATTTGTCTCTTTTGACACATGAAATCCGTTTTCAGGTCCCTTATGCTTGATGAACTGCTTGCTTAAGAGCATTGACAAGAAAACTTTAAAGAGGTGGTTCTTCAATGATAAAAGGGTTGGCTGAGTAGAATATCTGAGGTTGAATATTAAGGTTTGCTTCTTTGCACTTGAGTGGAAAGTTTGCTGAGGAGTCTGTTAGCTTTGACTTTATAAGTAGTGTTACAAAGCTGGATCAAATGGACCTGAAATCCAATCACACTGCTCCTGTTCTGGCTGATCCTGCACCGATAAGCAAGTCAAGATTAGTAGCTTCCAGTCTGTTTCCATACTCATCCCCAGCACCAGTGTTTTCTCCAAATCTACTTCTAACTGTTCCCAGGAAGAAAACTGGAATTCTCGATGATGTTCGTGCCAGCAGCTGGCTGGATGCTATGAAATCCTCATCCCCTCGTCAAACAAGCACGAGGGATTACAACCATGAGATTGTATCAACTGATACAGATGTTGCGTATCGCACATGGATGGTATTGTTTCTCTTTTACTTCTACCCGAGTTTAATTTTGATACAAGTGGATGAGTTATTGATCTGCTCTATGTACTTTACTCTCTGATTTTACAGGTTAAGTATCCCTCTGCACTATCATCTTTTGAGCAAATTACAAATTTTGCCAAAGGCAAGAGAATAGCATTGTTTTTGGATTATGATGGGACTCTTTCACCAATTGTGGACAACCCAGATTTTGCCTTTATGTCTATTGATGTAAGAATAAATGGTTTGCCTGACAAAACCATATGTAAAATCTTTTAGTCAAAATTCCTCTCTCTTTTTGGTTGCTCATGATAGACTAACCAAAGCCATTTATTCAGATGCGAGCTGCTGTAGCAAAAGTGGCAAAATACTTCCCAACAGCAATAATTAGTGGAAGAAGCCGTGACAAGGTGATTTAAAGATCAAGTTTTTTAATAATTTTTTGATCAAAAAGCATTTTAGTAATTCTGACATCTTCCTTGGCACTGTTTTTCATGCGTACTTATCCAACCGCCACCTTCAATATATTTAGTTTAATTTATGTGTTTGATTGCCTCTTTGTTGGGTTTTAGTTTTGACCATATCTTGTTCTATGCCTTTGTATATTCAGGTATATGGTTTTGTAGGACTAACAGATCTCTATTACGCGGGAAGTCATGGAATGGACATCATGGGTCCTGTTAGGGAATCGTCCGATGATCCTCCTAACTGCATTAGATCTACTGATAAGCAGGTTTGGGGCTTGAAATCTCGTATCTTTTTATTCCCTGTGACTCTACATTCTCTCTTAAATTATATCTTAATCTTGTTTCTCTTTAATGCACAGGGCAAAGGAGTAAAGTTATTCCAGCCTGCTAGTGAATTCCTACCTATGATTGACGAGGTATGTATGGCTCCCGGGTGCCATACTTTGAGCCCTTCAGCTTTTCCTCTTTGTTCTAACGTGGAGTTTCATTCATCACAGGTTTTTAACTCACTTGTTAACAGCACCAAAGAAATTAAAGGAGCAAAAGTTGAAAACAATAAGTTCTGTGTCTCTGTCCATTACCGTAATGTAGACGAGAAGGTAGATACTTTCCTTGGTATAAGAAATATTTATCTTTTGGAAGTGATGCTCAGTGGCATGTCCATTTTCCTTGCGTACTTTATTAACTTCTGCGCACATTCTTATATTTGTTTCCAGAATTGGAAAACAGTTGCACAATGTGTTCATGATGTCATCAGAAACTACCCTCGTCTGCGATTGTCTCATGGGCGGAAGGTGATCTTTAAAGACAATATGATTCTCCTATTTTTGACTCATTTTCTGCTTGTGGCTTGTGCTAGATATGGATGTTGTGATTTCTGGTTGTGTTATTTTATAATATTATTCATTTATGTTTTTTAAAATTTATGCAATTAGGTTTTAGAGGTACGGCCTGTGATCAACTGGGATAAGGGGAAAGCTCTCACATTTCTACTTGAATCACTTGGTAAGTATGTTTTCTAGACTGTCTTCTTATTATTTATTATTTTCACTGTCATGGCATATGTTGTTTTTCATGCATAATAATGAATTAATTGTGAGCAAAATCAAATGCTTTAGGGCTTAGTAATCATGATGATGTGCTTCCCATTTATGTTGGAGATGACCGGACAGACGAAGATGCATTTAAGGTAAGATATAAATCACAACACCATTGACACTCTTGAGAGTTGTGTATGCGTTCAAAAATAATTAACAGAAACAAGTTCATTGGTTTAAAAACAGGTTCTGAGAGAGGGAAATCTGGGATATGGCATTTTAGTATCATCCGCTCCAAAGGAGAGCAATGCATTTTTCTCCCTTAGGGACCCTCAAGAGGTATAAAAACAAATCTGTTTGTTCTCATACTGGAATTGTTGGTGTTTGAAATTAATTATGCCTCTGCCTGTGAATGATGCAGGTGATGGAGTTTCTTAAATCACTGGTGAATTGGAAGAAGACAAGTGTTCTCTGAATACAACAAATAACATAGAGAAGAAAAATACACTGATAAAAGCATAGAATAAAGATAAAATTTTACTATATCTAGTTAACACTGGGAGGCTTTGGAGTGGACGTGGTGGCGTTTCTCCAGGCCTGGTGGCCTACCATTGCTGCTCATTGCTTCTTGTCTTAACTGTATATTCCTGCTTCAGTTATCTTTCTCACTGGTAACCGGTGATGAATGCTTCCATTTAATATTCATGTTTCCCATTCTTGGCATTCAGTTTCGGAAAGCAGCCCTCTTCCATTGGACAACACTAAATATTTTTTTCATTCTTTTAAGCATGGATATTCTTTTATATGTATTTTTACAGACTCCTGATGGAATGTTATTTTTCATGCATTCTTCTCTCTCATTTTGCATATTTCTTTTAATTGAAATACGCTCAACTGATTTTAAGATAGAAATTAGTCATTTGATGTATCAAAAGTTGAGTGAACCAACTTGGGGAATTTTTTTCTGCTCATTATTATTATTCACAGCATAACATGAAAATTTAATTAATCTTGTGATGTAGAGCAGTTAGTCGCTGAAATGAAGCTTAGTGACAGTAAATCACCATTTAAAAAAGCTGCTTCAATACAATGATCACAAAACAGGGGATTGAACTAGCTACTAGTGTAACAATAAGTAACATATGGTAGCTGGTTTTCTTTCATTTTACTTTTTGTCAGTCTATAGTTAGTAGTTACCATGTGGAGTATTATTTGAAGTAGCATAGCATTTAAATCGAATTAAGGAAGCAGCTCCTTTAATTTAGTTTTGTTGGTTGTCAATGCTAATAAAAAGGAGACAGGGTTTGAATAATGCAATGCAATTCAAGACCCAATGATACTAACAAACATTCAAGGAGTACACTCAAATCCCAACAACCATTCCATCCTGATGGATGTGGAAAAACAAATTTAATTAAGGAGCCTCTCAAACTTAGAGCTCTAGCCACAGCACATGATGCATTTTTCAACAGATCAGAACAAGTACAAGGACAATTAATCCTAGATTATCTCAACAGCATGCCACATGACCCATGTTCCATTTCGTATACATATGTCTGCCATTTAATTTAAAGGTAAAGATTTGTGATGCCAATGCCAATGCCTTATACACCTCACAAATCAGTTTCCATAAACTAGCTGTTTTCAGGCCAGGAGGACCAACATGCTCAAGACTTGGCATTCCCTAATGCTGTGTGTCCATTGGTCATTGCACGTAAATTGGCTGTCTTCATGCTTCCAAATTATTATTATTAATGAAGAAAAATAATTTACTCTCTGAAATCTTGCAACGCAAGCAACAACCCAAAAGCTAGAGAAGACAAGTAATACGATGATAATTTATAACTATATGTATAGTAGTATAGTATGCTGCTGTAAATGGCAATATATATTAATATAAAATCCTAACCCCCAAAAAGCAAGTAAATGAGTTTGACTACCAGGTGCAGCTGCATGCATGCATTGCATGGGATGCCCTTACCTTTTCAACTGTCCCTCTTTGTTTCACTGTATAGCATTCACCAGATCTGATCTAATGGGACCACCTCTCTCTCCCCAGCTAAATTGGACAACCACCAATCCAAGCTCAAGACATATAAATCTCTTCTCTTTCTCTCTATGTTGTTCTCTCTTTAATTTTACCTACCATTACCCTTTTCTACTTAATCTCTCATTGCTTACTTATATTGTAAGTGTGACCAAGTAAACCAAGTACAGAAGCTCAATGCCCAAGATGGAGGCCAGCAGCAGCACCTCCCATGACCCGGCATTGTTCCATGCTCCCTTGCTACACCACCCTCGGAGAAGGAGCAGCAGACCCTTAAAGGGTTTCGCAGTGATAATTGGGTCCGTCGTTTTCCTACTCTCACTGGTCATATTAATCGTTAACCAAAGCCCGGAGCCATTAGCAAGTAACCCCAGTAGTGTAACGGAGGCAGGGTCGTATTCAATGGCGGCGCAGCCAAGAGGGATAGCTGAAGGTGTTTCAGCCAAGTCAAACCCATCACTTTTTGACAAAGTTGGGTTTAATTGGACAAACGCTATGTTTTACTGGCAAAGAACTGCCTACCACTTTCAGCCTCAAAAGAATTGGATGAATGGTAGGTTACCTAATTACAATTTAAGTTGCTTCTTTTGATTTTCGTCACTAAACCTTTCATTTTAGTTTACTATTTTTAAACTTAAATATGATTTCCTTTTAATAATCGAATTTAATTTGTTGTCTTTTTCTTATTATGCTTGCACGTTGGTTCGGCAACTTACGTATCTTGCTTCAGATCCTGACGGTGAGTTCTCATCATCTAAATTCTTGTTGTTAGTCAACCATTTCATCAATCAATGCGTAAAACACAAAAATATCGAATCAGAAAATTGTGACCAACCCAATCTGCCAGTTCTTCCAAATTTGAGCATTTCAACCTTGATTTGCAATTAAAGTTGGCTTCTACATTGAATTGAATCACATCTTACCCTTTTTCTTCTACTAGATCCACTTATAAAATTATTTTTCAATACTCATTTAATTAAATTTAAAAAATTTACATAATTTGTTTCATATAAAAATTCAATTCTTTAATATATAAAAAATATATATTCTACATCAATAAGATACTAATATCGAATCCACCATTTGTGGTATAATAAATGCAATTATATTACAAAATTTTAATAAAATATTAATAGCATAAAATTAATTAATTTAAAAAATATATGATTTTTTAACAGGATTAAATAGGAAAAATATCTTATTAAAAAAATAAATATTAAAAGGAAAAAGACATGATAACCCTTAGTTTACAATCAATGGTTACTTGACCGTATGGTTTGCTTACCTGTCGTTCTAACGTTTAAGTCCTAACTAACTAGTTTTGCAAAACCTTGCTTCTGTGCATACACCATGTAATAGCATGTGATTTTTTTAGTAATTATATTAAACTCTAATAGTTTAATTAAAGTAGCACGTGACATAATGGAACAAAAATACGATGGTCGCAGGTCCGTTATATCACAAGGGATGGTACCATCTTTTCTATCAATACAACCCCGATTCAGCCATATGGGGCAACATCACTTGGGGCCACGCTGTATCAAAGGACCTCATTCACTGGTTCTATCTTCCACTCGCCATGGTCCCTGATCAATGGTACGATATCAACGGTTGTTGGACGGGGTCGGCCACTCTCCTGCCAGATGGCCGAATCGTAATGCTTTACACCGGCAGCACCAATGACTCCGTGCAAGTCCAAAACCTTGCATATCCCGCCAACCTATCTGATCCCCTCCTCCTTCAGTGGTTAAAATACCCGGGTAACCCGGTTGTTGTTCCCCCAACCGGGATCGAAGACGAAGAGTTCCGAGACCCGACAACAGCTTGGCTTGGACCCGATGGTTCCTGGCGGATTGCTGTTGGTACAAGGTTTAATACCACCATAGGAACAGCCCTTGTTTTTCAAACGACAAACTTTTCTGACTATGAATTATTGGATGGGGTCTTACATGCTGTTCCGGGTACGGGTATGTGGGAATGTGTAGATTTTTACCCCGTTGCAATAAACGGGTCGGTCGGACTGGACACGACGGCACTTGGGCCTGGAATTAAGCATGTCCTGAAGGCTAGTTTGGATGATACGAAAGTTGATCATTATGCAATAGGGACCTACGACATGATAACGGATAAATGGACACCTGATAACCCGGAAGAAGATGTAGGCATCGGGTTGAAAGTGGATTATGGGAGATACTATGCCTCCAAGACATTTTTTGATCAGAGTAAACAAAGGAGGATTCTTTATGGTTGGGTTAATGAAACTGATTCTGAAGCTGATGACCTCGAAAAAGGATGGGCTTCCATTCAGGTAAATTACATACATACATACATACATTACCACTACGAGTACTACAACATACATAACATACTTTTCTACACGATCGTATTTTGTTTTCGTAATTTACAGACAATTCCCAGGAGTGTGTTGTATGACAACAAGACCGGAACCCATTTACTACAGTGGCCTGTGGAAGAAGTGGAGAGCTTGAGACTGAATGCTACAGTGTTTAAGGATGTTGTAGTTGAAGCAGGATCAGTTGTGCCCCTCGACATAGGCACCGCTACTCAGGTTTTGTAACTTTACCACCTCTAATAACGACTCACCCCACCAGCACTAATTTATACTGACAACATAAAATTATTAAATGCAGTTGGATATATTAGCAGAGTTTGAAATAGAGACGTTGGTATTGAACAGCACGGAGGATGAAGTCAGTGATTGCGGTGATGGGGCGGTTGATAGGAGCACTTACGGGCCATTTGGGGTCCTGGTTATTGCTGATGATTCACTTTCTGAGCTCACTCCTATATATTTCCGTCCACTTAATACATCCGATGGGAGTCTTGAAACTTACTTTTGCGCTGACGAAACAAGGTTTGCTTTGTTCTACATATGTATCTAATTGCGAGTTTCAGTTAACAAGTGAAAGAACAATATATAAATGGTTTGATGCAGGTCTTCTAAAGCTCCCGATGTCACGAAACGAGTGTATGGAGGCAAAATTCCAGTCCTTGACGATGAAAACTACAATATGAGGGTATTGGTAAGTCATAAATAATGTTGTCTGCTTGAAGATATGATTTTGGTGAAATTACAAAAAATGTATGCTACTAGTAGTCTTAATTAGTTAATTCGATAAAAGATTATTGTAAATTAAAAAGTTGAATGAAAACAGGTGGATCATTCAGTAGTGGAAAGTTTTGGAGAAGGAGGGAGGACGGTGATAACATCAAGAGTGTATCCAACGGAAGCCATATATGGAGCAGCACGGCTGTTCTTGTTCAACAATGCAAGTGGAGTGAATGTGAAGGCCACACTCAAAATATGGGAGATGAATTCTGCCTTTATTCGTCCTTTCCCATTTGAAGAAACATTATTTCAGGAAATGGTTGCTTCCACATGATTATCATTTGGGAAGGGTGGATGCCCCCAGTCTACAAAACATATTAGTATTATGTTTTCAGTGCATAATTTTTTTTATTTGTTGGGCATATCCATTCATTTTGTTTTGTCGCCTGGTATTTGGTTGAGAATAAATCGATAAAATTTTGAGATTCTTATATTTTTCGTCTTTACCTTACCTAATAATATAGGAGATTACCTAATAATATACGAAAAAAGGGATTTTATGATATTATGATTTCACATCATCTTTTATATCTTTTAATAGGAGAATGATAAATTAGATTTTTCTCTTGATTTTAAATTTTTTCCTTCTAAAAAGTTCAAATCTAACTAAAATCGCATTAACTTAAGATTAATATCCAATTAACCCAAGAAAACAATAAAAGATCGTCACTACTTATAACTACATGATAAGAATTACGGACATCAAATCCTAAAAAAAAAAAGTATCATAGAGGCCTTATATTAATCTGTACACATTAGATTAAAAGTAAATTAGTTTTATTAAAATTCCATCCATTTCTACTATTAAAATTTAGTCATTGTATGTCAAAGATAAAGTACACATAGCACATTAGGTGTCACTGTTTAGTTATTCGTTAGCTATTCTAATTTTTAACAGAGAAATAGATAAAATTTTAACAAAATGACCAATTTGCTCATTAAACTAATGTACAAAACTAATTTATTCATTTTTTTAATACAAGAACAAAATGCAATTTGACTCTTAATACAAAAGCTTTCATGGTATTTTTACCAATCAACATTAGTTCATCTATCTTTAATTAAGCAACAACGAGTAGACATATTTCTTTATGAGCATTCATGCATTCACAACCAACAAGGCTTTCATTATTAAGCAATTGATAGTTTTGAATATTAACAGTACACAATTTATACCAATCAACCCTTAAAGTTATTCTGTAACAGTTAAAGCCAGATACTCTACTACTTGCATGTTACCTATGTTAGGAACCTTCCACACCATTATTGTACAAATCAAATGTTTTTTTTAGAGGATGTACAAATCAAATGTTGATATATAATGGTAGCCAAAAAAATCTCTGTAACCACATCCACAAGCCCCACACTGATTTGCTTTTAAGGCCCTCCGGCACAAAAGCTTTACCAATCAAATTTCTTGAGGTGAGCTTTCCACCTTTAACTATTTACCACTAGCAGACAAGTCTATACTATAATCCTCTATCCAACATCAATTTTCTAACTCTTTCCGCATCCTCCACCCTCCCTGCATTGCTATATATCTTCATCAATAACTCAAAATTATGTTGGTTATCCGGCTCCAGCTCGAAAAGTTTTTGACCTGCAATCTCTCCTATTTGTATGTTTCCATGAACCGAACAGGCATACAGCATTGCTCCCCACACGGTTGGCCCTGCCTCAAACTCCATTCTCTCCACTATCATGTTGAAAGCCTCATCTATCAGCCCTGCTCTCCCGTAAAGATTTATCATGCAAGCGTAGTGCTCCATTCTTGGATCAATCCCGTACTTCTTTCTCATCAACCAAAACAGCCGCTCTCCGTCCTTAACCAAACCTAAATGAGCACAAGCCGATAGTATTGCTACAAACGTGATGCTATCAGGTGAAGTACAGCTCCTCACCATCTGTTCGAAGTACAGCAGAGCGTCTGGGTTTTTACTATGACCAGAGATTATTGAATTCCATGACACAATATCCCGCTCGGGCATTCGTTGAAACAACCAACTTGCTCCATCTAACTTGCCAAGATTAGAATACACAACGATCATAGCATTAACGACAGATGTATTCCACTCAATTCCTCGCCGGAGAACCCATCCGTGTATCTGTGCCGCAGTCTTCAATGAACAAAAACTAGACAGAATAGTGGATATAGTAACAGAGTCAGGCTCAAATCCCTCTTGAATCATCCCACGGAATACCTGCAATGCCCCAGCCAATAACCCCTGACGAATATAACCCGTCAACATGGAATTCCAAGAAATGTTATCCTTACAAGCAATGCTATCAAAAACCCGCCTAGCCTTAACTATGTCTCCACATTTTGCGTACATATCAATAAGAGCATTAAGCACAAACAAGTCATTTCCAAAACCCTTACGCACCACATCGCGGTGAACAGCCTGCCCAACATGAATCGACCCAATTCCCGCGCAAGCCTTCAATGCGCGAGGAAATGTGAATCGATCAGGTTCAACACCCTCTTCCTCCATTTGAAAGTAAAGGGCTAAGGCATCTTCATATTGTCCCAGTTCTGCGTATCCTGAGATAAGAGAATTCCAGGGAAAAGCGTACTCGTTTCGTTTAGACATTTGATCAAACACTTGATGGGCACTTTCCATGCGTCCAGCCGTAGCATACAGCCTTAACAGTTTTGAAGAGATGCCCGTGTTTTTACGTAATAAGTTCTGGGGAACAAGACGATGAATTGCGATGCCGTGGTCGATGGATTTTAGTTGGTAACATGTTTCTAACAGAGAAGAGAATATCTCTGAATCTATTATTATGCCTTTTTTGACAGAGGCTTCGAGGTCTTTAACGATAGAGTCTACGGCTTGGAGTTTAGTTTGGGGGAAGGGTTTGTTGTTGATAAAGAGTGGGGTTGGCGAGGATCTTGGGAATGGGAGGGCAGGGGCAGTGTTTTTATTATGCTCAAACTGTCTTCGCTTTTGCTTCTGGTTCTTCTTGCCTTTAGAAGAGCAGTGAAAATGGAGAGTCAATGGTATAGCGTGTGGCTGCGCTTGTAAAAGAGCAACCATTTTCAGAGAACGAAGACCGTTATTAGCAACACCCAAAGTCCCGATAAGAATTTTTACGCATGCAGTGGTTTTTAAAGTCTTTATTTACAATTTGGACCCTGAATTATACATTTTCTTTATATTGGTACTTAATAAACTTTGTTTTGTCCACTTTCACAATTGAACCATCATTTTCATCCCAATTTACCCAAAAAAAACAAAGTTGGCAATAAAAACATGACTTACGTCCACGTTAATAACTTTTAGAGTAAAATAGGAGGAAAATTATAATTCAGGTACTAAAGTGAAAAACGAAAAGTTTACATTCCAACGTGAAAAAACAACTACATTTCAAGAGCCTCTTGAAATCATGAATAAAGCCATTTTTAAATCATAGAACAACTTTGAAAACCTAATTGAGATAGACTACCGCAAGAGGGGGTTTGATTTATTCTGCACTTGAAAGCTTCAATAAGTATTGAAGCTCATATATTTATTTGCATGTTATTTAAGTAAACTGAGCTTTAAGGTAGCAATCGTTCAAACTATCATGTATATATGAAAGTAATGAAAAGCATCTGTTTTCAAGACATTATTTTAGTACATCATGGGCACCCTTCCTTTTTTTACCTCAACCAGATTTACATCCTTCTTTTCTTTTCATTTCCTCATCTTGCTAGAAACTTTTGAAGGTCCTGTGACCCTCAGCTGGCCTTGACTTTGCCCTAAAAACAAGGTAAAAAGGATACTCCTGTTTTTGTGATGCTCTTGTTTCACAAGAATCTTACCCAACAGTCTGCTGCAACAAAAAATAAAATCAAATAAGAAATCAACAAATCATTTCAAAACCCAAACCTATGTACTGCATATTGGTATAGACATTACAATTGCTGGAGGACAATAATGTTGTTCTTGCGACTATTCTCCCTCTGGCTCATATCTATCACTACCACCAGGGCAGAAATGTTCCAGTTCCACCGGGTATTTAAAGGGATGGCCTTTTCTATTGTTACAAGTAATTATATATTCAATAAAGTTCACAAGAAGCATAATCTTGTTCTAGATAAGAAACATAACAAAAATGCCAAAAAGGTTCAATAAAAACAATGCAGTAGTCATGTTTTCTGATTCAAAATGTAACAAAAAAAAAAAAACAGCAAAGCTGGATAGAAAGGATCATTGCACTCACAGAACATACCTCAAACGCAGCAAAGATTGGACGAACTTGTTCAAATATTTCATCTTCTGTTCCTATTGCCTTGATCTGCAAGTATTTGCTTCATTTACTATAACCAATATGCTATGTAAGCTGCCACAAATTAGAAAGGGAAAAACATAAAGCCCCAAAGGAGACAATTTTATATATATACCGTATAGAGCTTTCCTTTCTCAGAGTAGTAGTTAATAACTGGAAGACTCAATGCCTGAAAAACTGTAAGACGTTTTTTGATTGTTTCTAAGTTGTCATCAACTCGACCCTGCAATAAGAAAACATCATACTTCAAAAAACAGGTTTAATGTGATTCAAATTAAGCCAAAAAGTTATCAACATGTACCTCATTACGATTCAGCACACGTTTCACCATTTCTTCTTCTGGGCAATCAAAGAAAAGTACAACATTTGGCTCTACACCAATCTGAGATTGCCATTCAGAAAGCTCTATTAATGATAAAAAGGTCTTTTCTTCAAATATTCACACATATCTCATCACTTTTTCAGAGAATTTTTTCAACCCAACAAGCAAACAACTTTAGGAAACACATAATTAACAGCTTTGGAAGGCAAATAGTCAAATTTATTTACAGTTCTCACACACACACAAAAAAAAACCCATTAGGGGAAAAAGGAAGGGAAAAAAAGAGCTCACAATTCGTTCAAATGATACTCGGTTCTCCTCAGTACGTGGGAAGCCATCAATGAGAAATTTGTGATTGTAACTTAATTCCATCTCCTTTTGTATCAGTTTGACTGTCACCTGTGACGGGACAATTTTTCCTTCTTTAATTGTGTTAAGAATCATGGCACTGGAATCAAAGATATATCATTAGAGGATAAGGATTACTTAGTCACTTGGCAATATGATTTGTAAACAATGATGAGAAATCATTACCCATCTGCACTCTTAGAAGCTATTTCCCTTCTCAACAAATCTCCTGCACTCAAATGTGCGAATCCAAATGTCTCAACTATCTTTATACACTGAGTCCCTTTTCCACTACCAGGGCCACCTGAAAATTGAAAGGCAGGTGGAAAACTCTGAATAAATGTAAGCTCCAGATGAAAAATTTACTAAACAAACGATGTCTTTTTGAACACTTCAAAAAAGCAGTATCGCACATACTGTATCAAAGCCTGGTGTCACAAATGGTTTCCATGTGAAAGTAGGGTGCAAAAATCTGTCCAAACATTTATACAGGATATAGTTTTTGACATCACCGTTCCCTTTAATGCAATAAAAGATAAATGTTGATCTATCAAAAGATTTACAGCAGTGGTATATCAATAAATAACCTCAAGTATCATTTGCATACTAACCATACAATAAATGGCAAGTGACATCTAATATAATTAACCAAATAATACAATTATATTGTGAACTATGTAACCCATGATGTTTTGCTGCACTCAGAAAGCCAAAAGATTCAAGTTGGGTCAGAAGCAACCATTCCTTTGGTTAGGCAAAGAATCAAGTATGCTGGATGTGCAATTTGCATCTCTAATTTTGTTTTCTTCTTGAAAATAGAATTTAAAATATAAATATATCAAAACAAGAGAAATGAACTTAAGGAGAAAATAAGGTTTAAAATTGTGCAAAACTTCCCAAGCTCAAAGAATTCCAAAGCCAACACAAAGCATAGCAAATAAGTGTGATTTTGCATGATACCATATAAAGTAAGAACGGAGCATTACTCATTCATGCTAGCAATACGCAAGATTTACCTAGGACAAAAGTTATGAATGGAGTTTTCTCTTTGGGGGCTATTACACCTTTTGCCTGCATGCAGATAATGATGAACAAAAAAAAAAAAAACTCATTTTAAGAATATATCACGGAATATTTACTGGTGCTGTAAGCAAGTAAGCATCAGAAAATTAACAAAACCAACAAAAGTAAAAAGAATTAAAATGTAAATGAATTTGAAACAGACAAAACTTATCTGACAAACAATCACAGTAGCACAAGGATTAACATGAAATAAGTGAATAAGTCGAAATCCTGGGGCTATAGGATCAATATACTAAATCCTAAATTATTCATATCAAACCAAAGGTGGTCAAATTGATACATGACTGATAACAGGATACATTTCAAATGCTTTGGCACCATCTCCATCTAACATATTTATGTTGAATTGATCTGTCCAAACTCAAACAAGGTGTCTCAAAGTAAGTTGCAAAATTAACTAGAATCTACATTTTCCCTCCTAGGCAATACCCACATAAGAAAAGGAAAGTAAAAATAACAGCACACTCTTAAAAGTCAACCCATAAACGAGGGCCTTTTTTTGGGCGAAGAATCAGTCAGTTTTGAAGATTCAATCTGTCCAAGTCTAACACAAGTCCAAATGCAACAAGAAATGTTCTTCATTTTGACAATTGGATTACAATACCTGTTGGGCGATCCCTGTTGTTAATGATTCCCAAGTGTTGAGCCTAGACGCTGTCTATAAAACAGAAACAAGAAAACGAGTGCTAAAAGTGATGAATAACAGAAAAAGTAAACTAAAAAGAAGAGAAGAACAGAAGAGAGATAAATGAAGACACTTTTTTTTTTATTAATTTGCATTGATTTTCAATTGAGAAGAGGTAGAAGAGAATCGGAACCTGGGCAAGAAAGGAGGATGAGACGGAGGAAGAAAGCGAAGCCACGCGCCTCCACATCTCTGTCAGACTTGGTCTTCGTCTTTAGTTGCTATTTCTCTCTTATTCGTTGTTTATTCAGGTATAATAAAAGTTTTGAGGAATGAAGATGAGATGGGGTTTGGGGGGTTGTTACTGCTATGGAGACATTATGTCGAACAAATAACGTGCACCATGTGAGATGTGTCGTGCGGAGGAACGCTAAGCGGCGAGGCAGCAATTGTAGTAATGAGAGAGTGTATAGTGCAGTGTGTTGTCTTGTTATGGGGGCCTGGCGAACGAATCAAATTCCCCTTGTTTGTTTGAAAATTGATTGATGCCTCACTCCCTCCCTCGTTTCTTTTTCGAGGAAGAATGATTTGAGATTTCGGGATTCGTCTTCTAACTAACAACTTGACTCATTCTTAGATCATAATATGAATATAATTATGAATAGAAATTACGCAAATAAGATGCTATTTTATTCCTACAACGTCTAAAATTTGATCACGAAACGGAACTAACTACTTTATCAAAACTGGAATTACCCACCAAACCCAATAATCAACGCAAGCAACACAAGAATCGAGTGTTTTATATGTTACGATATTTGATTTGTAAATTAATGTAGGTAAATGCGTCTAAACAAGCATTTCAATTTTTAACAAAAAATTGATAAAAAAAAACAATAATTTACTAGAAAATTGTTGGAAATTTTATAATTTTTGGAAATTTTGAAATATATTATCGATTGGTAAAGGTAGAGAGTTGAATCATAAAATTACGGTTTTATATTTTACTCCATGAGACTTTTACAACTGTATATCATATGCTCAAAATAGTTGAGTGATGAATGAGAAATTAATACTTAAAGTAAGTTACTTGTGAATATTTGTTGAGGAGAAGAGAAGTTTAGATCCTACATTGTTTAAATATAAGTGTAAGATTTGTCTATATATGAAAACCCACTTGAAAAGTGATTTAATGATTAAATTTGAAATCTTGCCTTGCACCCAAGATGGGGGTGCAAATCTAAATCCATCGGGGTTGGGGGCACTTATACGACATGAAATGTTGGGCTCAGCCTAGACCTGTCCATGGGCCGGGCGGCTCGGCCCGGCCCGACAGCCCGCCCGAAATATGGGAGAGTTCGGGTAAAAATATAGGCCCGAAATATGGGCTTGGGCAAAAATTGAGGCCTGTTTAAAAATGGGTCTGCCTCGGGCTCAACTTTTTGGCCCAGTGCCGGCCCGAATATAATAAATATATATTTTATTTTTATTTTTTAATTTTAAAATACTTTAAAAATATTTTAATTTTAATTTTTTTATTTTTAAAATATTTTTTTTGTGTTTATTAAAAATCGGGCCGGGCCGGGCCGGTCGAGCTCGGGCTTATTATTTTTTCCCAGTGGCTGCTGGGCAAAATTCAGCCCATATTTCGGGCGGGCCGCTCGGCCTAAGAGTCAGCCAAAAATTTTCCTGCTGGCCTACCATGGACGACTCTAGCTCATTTCAACACAAAATTTATTTTTTTCTCTACAAATATACATAATTTATTTTAAAAGTACATATATCTTGATTTTATTTTTTCTTTTTTTTTTTAATGAGTAAAGGAGGGGAGACCCTAAGCACTCAAGCCCTAATCCACAGATGGAATTCTGATGGGGCGAATTCTGGGAACACGCGAGGCGTCATCATCGAAGACCTGCTTTAATAACTCTGGGCATTCCTCCAATGTTTGGAGGCCTCTGATATTGACATCAGCCATACGAGCTGGACCATCCGCAAGCATGTTTTCCTCTCTAGTTCCATGAGAAAAAGTAACACGCCAATCACGATTGATAAGCTCCATAATATTCTGGAATAGACGGTTGGCCTGACGAAACTTAGATCTTCCAGTAATGCTACGGATGATGTCAGAATTATCACTCACAACCTCCAATCTACGGAAACCTTGGTTCCAAGCAAGGACCAAACCATCATATAAGGCCCAAAGCTCCGACATGAAAACAGAGCTAATACCCACATAATGATGAAAACCGATAATCCATGCACCATTCTCACTACGGATAACACCTCCAGCTTTCCCAAGCCTTGTTGCCGAATCCCAAGCACCGTCAACGTTGAGTTTCCTCCAATCCCTTGCAGGGGGTTGCCATCGGAAAACTCTCTGCTCAGTCCTTGTCATCTGGTGACGCCGGATAGGCCCTCCTACATCTGCATGTCTTGCCCAAGACAAACTAGATTCATATATGCCCCAAGATTCCTGCGTAACATCATTAAAAACAAAATCATTTCTTTGTTTCCAAGCAAACCAACACACTATACTAAAAATGGTGTTCCAATTAAAAGTTTCATTGTTGAATTTGCTATTCTTATTGATATTAGCTAAGAACCAATTAACAAAGTCATAAGCAAAGAAGACTTCCTGATTATCCGGCGGTATAAGCCGTTTCCACACCAAAATAATCGCCTTACAATCACGGAGGATGTGGAGTATACTCTCCTGAGGAGCATGACATATCTAGCACAATTCATCCTTTGTCAAAGTCCTCCGTTTCCTCTCCACGTTAGTTAAGAGTTTTTCCTTACATACCAGCCAAAGAAAACTCCTAACACGCTGCGGGCACTTTAGAGTCCAAATCTGCTGCCAAACCGGATCCTTATCGTCCCAAGTAGATTCCATCCTCCTAGCGTAAGCCTCAGAGATAGTCAGGACCCCATCTTTCGCCCCTTTCCAAGCTATGGAATCCGCACCTGCAAAAGGATTAGGCGGGCAGACATTTGAAATATAAAGGAGGCCAAATGAGAGAGATACATATCAAGCCTACGCCAGTCCCACTCATAATTTTGGTTAATGGCATCCACAACTTTCCACACATGAGGAATCATGACTTCGGGTTTTTTATGTTGCACAAGGGGGCCCAGCTCAGGGATCCAGTTAGCATACCAAAAACTCGTCTCCTTCCCATCACCAATGGTAGGATAGATGTCAGGGCGAAGATCATCCCAAATTTTGGCGAGGGATCGCCAGAAGAAAGAAGCGCTACCCTTAATCACACTATCCGGAATTATATCACCAACATGATACTTCTCTCTAAGGATTCTAACCCACAAATCATTTCTATTAGCTAGAACGCAAAACCCTAGCTTCGAGAGGAACGATTTGTTATAATCCTTCAGACGACGGAACCCCAGACCCCCATTGCTTAAAGGCTGACAAACAGACTTCTATTTAACCAGAGAAGTCTTAGCATCTCCATCTTTCGTTCCCCAAATGAATCGCCGAATAAGTTTCTCAATTTCCTTTATGATGCTGACAGGAAGCATAGCAGTTTGCATAATGTAGTTTGGGATAGCTGCAACCACCGACTTGGCCAGAGTAATGCGCCCCGCAAGGGAGAGAGAATTAGCATTCCACCCTGAAAGTTTACTTCTGACCCTATCAATTAAAAATTGGAAAGTCGCATTCGTGACTCTCTCATGGAACAAAGGCATTCCCAAATAAAGACCAAGATCATCCACTTTAGAGAAACCCAGCCTGTTACTAATAGCAGAAGCCACCTTCGATCTCGTATTAGGAGAAAAGTAAATATGCGTCTTAGAAGCATTAACCTTATGACCTGAGGCTATACAAAAGCGATCAAGGATATCCGCAATCACCTCCGCTTGACCAACCTTCGCCTGGCAGAAAAGGATAAGATCATCAGTAAAGAAAAGATGAGATAACGGAGTGCCATTCTTAGTAAGCACAATAGGTTCCCAGCTTCCACCCGCAACGGCTTGCAAAATACTGTGACCAAGTCTTTCCATTCCTAACACATATCTTGATTTTATTTGATTCCAATGAATTTGATTTGATTTTATTCAAATTATTTTAAATGCTCATTAAATGCAAATTTTGTATCTTTATTCATGGAATTTTTCAAAATTCCACCATATTGAATGTCTATAAAAGCTTAAAGAATTCTTCAGAATTTTTTACACACACAACAAATTTATTTTACTCTTGAAAATTCTTCTCTTTTTTCTCTCCATATTTTCCAACGTTTCAGTGATACAATAAAGTAAGGTCTGTTTGTTGATCACTGCAGAAGTGTTATTGCTTCGATTATCTTGTTGTTGTATCCTAAGAGACAGTCGACCAACGTTTCTCCAAGTATCATAAGAGCAGTCAAATTTGTCTTAAGGAAACTATGTAAAACATGTCTTAATATCTAGTAAAACTCAATTATTTATTTAATTAATTTTTCATATTTGATATTTTAAATATAAATATTTATTTATTTATATTTATATTTGTTCGCTAACGTGTTTTGTCCAACAATCTTAAGATGATTTTATTATTTTACAATTCTCTAATTTTAGACAAACTAGACACCAAGACGAAAAGAAAAAAAATTGTTGTATTTTATTTGAGAATAAAAATTAAAATTGAATAAAATTTGTTTCGTGATTTATTCTCGTGCGTTTAATATATTTTATTCTATTTTGATTTTGTTTCCAATTCGTAATTAAAATTAAATAATTCTATTTCGAATTTATTCATGACGCTTAATGATTTTATTCCATTTTGATTTTGTTTTCGAATGAGAATTAAAAATTAAATAAAATTTATTTTGGAATTTATTCCGCCATTTAATGATTTTATTTGATTTTGATTTTGTTTCTCATTTGAAAAAGTAAAATTCTTGTTTAAAACAAAATCAAAATGGAATAAAATCGGTTAAACAATGAAAATAAATTCAAACAGATTTTATTCAATTTTAATTTTTATTCTCAAATAAAATACAACAATTTTTTCTTTTCGCTTGGTCTCTCATTCGTCTCGGATTAGAGAATTGTAAAATAATAAAATATGTCTTAAAATTGTTGGACAAAACACGTTAATGAACAAATATTTATATTTATATTTAAAATATTATATATGAAAAGTAAATAAATAAATAAGATTATAAAAACTAGAAATCAAATAAAATAATGGAGTTGAATTAGAGAACTCATTCCATCCAAATTGTAAGTGAAAATATTGCTACAAAATATTTTTTCCTGAGCTTGTCAATGCATCATTCTAGTTTAGAACAATCCAAAGAGTGCAACATACAAATTGTTCAGTTCAAGTAAAAACATTGTAATTTGAAAATTATATTTCTTAATTGTTTTGCATACGAAAGGGAAATAATTATTCTCAAAAAATTCTAGAGACAACCTTCGGTGGTGAATGTAGGGATATGCATTCAGTTGGTATGGTTTTTATATCGAAAATCGAATAAGTAGAATTATAATTTGGTTTGTAAGTTTTTTATGTTGTTTGAGTTGGACAAAAATATTTTCTAATTGAGGTACGTATTTTATTTCCTTTAAATTTCTTTTCACATAATTGGCTTCTTTCTTCCACTTTAATTGTAGTCCTTTTAGATTCCTTCTGTTTCTTTAGAATTTTATCGTATCACTTTTAAATTTTTTTAGGAAAAAGTCATAGAATAGATGACTTGAACTGAGCATTTGAAACAATGATTTCAAATAATAATAAAATTTTTTATTGCTCAAGCCAAAATTTTTAACTTTTGGAAAATATTTTTCAATGAATTTACATTTTATCTCCTCATTAAATATTTTATTTTATAACTTTATGTTTAAAATAGATATTTTATATTCTCATAAGCACTTTTGACAATAACAATAAATACTATAAAAAACACCTTTTCATGGCATTTTTAACCTTAATGTGTTTAGCTTTTAAGTTTTTTATATTGATAAAATGAATATCACAAAAAATTATCATTTCAAATTGGGTTTTAAATTTACTTGGATATTGAGTTATAAAGTTTTAATGGGTTTCGCTTTTAAGAATATTAAATTTTAATGTATATTTAAGTTTAAGATTTAAATTTGGATTTAAGTATATAAATAAGTTATGGTCTTATGGGTTTAATAGCTAAAATTTTAATCGATTTATTAGATTTAAAATATCAAAACTGAAAATCAATCGAATAAACTAATTAAACTGAACTTTAAAATCAGTTAAATAAAAATTTGAAAAATTTGAATTTTCATTTCAGTTCACTTTAATTTTTAAATTTAAAAAAATTGTACACCCTAAATGAATGTAGCTAATGCCTATTTTTTGTATGAATCACCTTCTTTAATATATGAAAATTTTTGTTTTTGTTTTATTTTGGTGAAAACAAAACGAAGTTATTACATAAGTCTAATCAAATCTAAAGGAGTTTCTTCAATTAACTGAACAGTGTCATTCTTGTCAAAAGTCATCTTAATAATATAATCTGCTTCTAAGTTGTATTTGCTTCTTTCATTCTTTCTTTTGGCATGAGTAGACATGAAAATTAAGGTTTCTAAAAGAAGAAACGTTGATCTCATTACTCAAGCTAGACCTGCCCATGGGTCGAGCCACCGGGTCCGACTCTAAGGCCTGCTCGAAAATTGAGAGAATTTGAATAAAAATATATGCCGGAAAATGGGTTTGAGCAAAAAAAAAAAGACCCGTTTAGAAAACGGGTCAAACATTGGGTAAGACATTTTTGGTCCAAGCTCGGCCTAGCCCAAATTCACAAAAGGATAAAAAAATGTTTTTTTTTTGTTTTAGTGTTATTTTCTTGTTGTTTTTTTCCCTATTTTACTACTATTTTACTATTATATTACTATTATTTTATTGTTATTTTTTTTAAAATTGCAACTGAGATATAATAAAAGAGCCAAATAGGCTTAGTAGTCCAGTTAAGCAGACCTAAAACAAAACTAAGAAAAAATAGAACAGGCCTCCAACGTATTGGCCCATAATTCAAAAAAACAAACTAAAAAAAGAAATAACCCTAATAAAATAAGAAAATACAAATAAATAAAATAATGCTTCTAGAAATCTTAGTTGATCAGAAACAGCTGGCCTCTATTATCTTTTCATTTCCCATCACCAATCCAGCCATTAATAGTAGCAGATTTCCCCAAATCTTTTGTCGTTTGCTACTCCTTCCACCAGTCACCTCTTTGCTCTTAATCTTAATATCTTGGATTTATCCTCTCCGCTGCTTATCGGACGGTATTCAGAATCGCCCCAGCCAGGTAATGTTCTTCTCCCTTCTTTAAAGCTTCTATTGCAACCAAATGGGCAAAAATATTATCAGTTCTCGGAATATAACAAAAACAGATACTATTAAAATTGATTTTAATCTCTTGAATATCTTTGATGACCAATATGTCTTGTTCTGAACTTTGACACTTTTTGATAATCGTTTTCGAATCTCCCATTATTTGTAAATCTTTAAGCCCCATAGATCTTCCTAACTCTAAGGCTTGTAACCCTGCATGTGCTTCTGCCGCGAATGGAGTTGCAATGTTGGTATGTATATTGTATAACATTTGTTTTATTGTTAAATTTGTTATTGTTTTAGAGGCATTTACTTGTTAAGTTATATCTAGTTTACTGTTATTTAAGTATACATATTTTTTAAAATTTATTTTCAATTTGTTGAAAAATATTTATTTTAATGTTTTTAGTATTTTTTATATAATATATATTTAAAAATTAAATAAAAATATAAAAAAATACCTACGAGCTGGGTTTAGATTTTAGTATTTTTATTCAGGCCGGGCTTTGACAAAATTTTAAGCCCATTTTTTAGCCAGACCTAAACCTAACAAACATACCTAAATTTTTTATTGAGCCCGGCCCGAATCCAAACTCTCAATAACCACCTCTAACTCAAGCCAGGCCTTACAAAATCATTGCAATAGTGAGCTGGTTTTATTTATAAAAATCATTTTGAATCAAATTCATAATTAAAAAATAAATACAGAATTTGTTAAGGACTACATATAATTAAGAATCATTTTTCTCTCATATATATTTTTTGAAAAAGACAAAATTATCACTTCATCATAGATGTAGCCAGACAATCTTTACATAAATAATGATGTAATCTGCACTAACCAATTTTGAATCCGTTCGTTCCTCGTCAAAACACTATCCATACCCTTGTTTAAAGAAAAGTGTTGAGCAGGGAGGTTGGCAAAAATGGAAGTCTATTAAAATTTTTAAAATTTTAAATTAGTTACACTTTAATTCATTTAAAAATGATAAAAATTAATTTAATTCTTTAAAATTATAAATATATAAAGCATTAAAATAATAAAAATCTTAAAAATTATAATTTAATTTTCATCCACTAAAAAGATGTTAGGGAAAAATATGCTCTCACATCGGTTAATTAAGGATATTAAATATATATTAAAAGAATTCTCTTTCATTCCCATTATTACGTGCATGTGTCACGGACTTAGAGTTTTCCCACGGATCCGTGTGGCCTTAGGCAGTTTCTTTGCTTAAAAACGCCTAAGTCAGCCTAACTTGCAGTGATAAAGGATTCAACAGTAAAAACGCCTAAGTCAGCTTAACTCGCAACGATAAAGGATTCAACATAATTCCCTTAAGGTTTCCACGAAGAACAGCAGAAGAACGAAGTAAGAACGAGCCTTGAAAGATGAACAAAAGCAAGAACACTTGAGAGAAAAGTTTGAGTGAATACTCTAAAAATTCTTATTAACAACTGAATGAATTACAATGAGTAAAGAGGTCTCTATTTATAGTTGAGCCTCCCTAAAATCAACGGTGTAAATCACAGTACATCAATGGCTACAATTAAAAGCTGTATACAATTAGAACTCTAAGCTTACATAATCAGCTATATAAAATTAGAATTATAAGATTCCATAATTATATCTTCTAGATCACTTCACATTTTTACCGGGCTCTTAAGATGGGCTTTTAATCTCTCTAGGCACCGGGCCAGTTTGGTTGGGCCAAATGACCTCCCTCGAATACGATGGATCGCACAAGTTTTTCATGGTTGCGTGCTCCCATGCGTAACCCATGGCATTCTCCCCCACTTGTTCTAGCGACACCCTCGTCGCATCCTCCTTATGGAACTGGTCAATCTTCCCTTGGAACTGCCACAATGCCTCGGCAGGTTCCCAACTTGCTTCGCTATCAGGAAGTCCTTTCCATCGAACTAAGTATTCATGCCGTGGTCAGTGGTACTTTTGTCTAATTACCCGATCTGCATTAATGTTCTCGACTTCACGATCATACGACACCTTTACCCCCATCGGTGCTCGTTCGGACTTGCAGCGATTCAGATCCTCTTGATCCTCATGAAATGGCTTAAGCATGCTTACATGGAAGACTGGGTGGACTTTAAGTTTTGCTGGCAACTCAAGCTTGTAGGCCACCTTACCTACTCTCTTCACAACTTTGAACGACCCTTCATACCTTCGCACAAGACCCTTGTGCAAACCAGTATATTGTAAAATTAAATGTAGTTTAGCAAGGACTGAGTCACCCATTTCAAATTGTACATCCCTTCGGTTCTGATCGGCCCACTTCTTGCTACGCTTACTTGCCTTGTGTAAACAAGCTCTAGCCAAGTCATTCTTCTCTTGCCAATCTTTTGCGAATCGATAGGCTGCTGGATTTGGTCCTGTATAATGGGTCACAACAGCGTTGGGTGTGAGTGGCTGTTAACCCGTCACTATTTCAAATGGACTTTGATTCGTCGCCCCACTTCTCTGTAAGTTGTATAAAAATTGGGCCACATCCAATAACTTTGGCCAATCTCTTTGTGTGGCACTCACATAGTGTCGAAGGTACGTCTCCAACAATACATTTACTCGTTCAGTTTGCCCATCAGTTTGTGGATGCATGCTCGTGGAGAAATTCAAATCTGAGCCCATTGACTTGACCAACTCCGTCCAGAACTAGCCCGTAAATCGCCCATCTCGATCACTGATAATAGACAGTGGCACTCCCCAATATTTCACCACATGTTTAAAGACCAACAGAGCTGCTTCCCCAGCAGGGCACTCCTTGGTAGCCGGAATAAATGTTGCATATTTTAAAAACCTGTCCACCACAACAAGAATACTCGCAAACCCGTCAGACTTAGGCAAACCAATAATAAAATCCATGGATAAACTCTCTCATGGCCTTTCCGGAACTGGCAAGGGTTGAAGCAAACCGGCTGGAGTCTTTAACTCAACATTGTCTTGTTGGCACACTAGACAAGTTTTCACATAGGTTTCTACATCAGCGCTCATGTGAGGCCAGTAATAACGATCCTCCAAAAGTGCCAGCGTGCGATGCATCCCTGGATGGCCTGCCCATTCGAGTCATGACATTCCTTCATGACTTCCTTGCGGAGTTTCCCATAATGGGGCACATAGAGGCGGTGCCCATGAGTATATAACAGCTCCCCATCAAGCCAAAATCTTCTCGTTTTTCCTTCTTTGGCAAGCTCAATCAAATTTTTGGCCGTGAGATCACGGGACAATCCCTCTCGAATGCGTTCCAACAAAGAACCCTCAGGTTGACTAATTGCTGCAAATTCCATCTTTCGACTGAGTGCATCAGCCGCAATGTTAGCACTTCCTGGTTTATACTCCACTGTAAAATGAAACTCCGCTAGTAAAACCTGCCAATGAGCTTGCTTGGGAGACAACTTTTTTTGGGTTAGAAAGTAACTATTGGAGACATTATCGGTAAGGGCCACGAACCTGGAACCCAATAAATAGTGTCTCTATATACGCAAGCAGTGTACTACCGCAGTCATCTCTTTCTCTTGGACCGTATATCTACGCTCCGTCTCATTAAGCTTTCGACTCTCGAAAGTAATTGGGTGTCCATCTTGTATCAGTACTCCCCCAATAGCATAATCTGATGCATCCGTGCGTACCTCATACGGCTTCGCAAAATCTGGCAAGGCAAGTACTGGTTCCCTCGTCATTTCTTGCTTCAATTGATTGAAGGCTTTCTCACATTCTGGATTCCAATCCCATACCTTCCCCTTTTTCAACATGTCTGTCAAGGGAGTGGTAATTCTGGAGTAGCCTTCGACAAAGCGTCGATAGTAATTTGCCAACCCAAGGAAGGATCTCAACTCTGTTACCTTGGTTGGAGGCTCCCACTCTGAAATGGCTCGAACCTTGCTCTTATCTATTTGGATCTTACCACCTCTTACAATGTGGCCTAGGAATGACACCTCTTGTTGGGCAAATGAGCATTTCTCCTCCTTGATGAACAGCTTATTTTCCCTCAAAGTTTGGAACACCTCCCTCAAGTGTCCTATGTACTCTTCAAGAGACTTGTTATACACTACAATATCGTCAAGGTAAACAACCACAAAACGATCAAGAAAGGGTTGAAGTACCTGATTCATTAGGGTGAAGAATGTAGCTGGGGCATTCATGAGTCCGAAAGGTATCACAAGGAACTCATATGAACCGTACCGTGTCACACAAGCTGTCTTTGGTTCGTCCCCCTCGGCTATCCGAACTTGGTGATACCCCGATCTCAAATCTAACTTGGTAAACCATCTTACACTACCAAGCTGATCAAACAAATCTGTAATAAGAGGAATAGGGTACCTATTTTTCATAGTGATCTTGTTTAGAGCTCGATAATCGATGCACATTCTCAAGAACCCATCATGTTTCTTTTGGAACAACACTGGCGCACCATATGGGGATTTAGATGGTCTAATGAATCTCGCATCCAAAAGGTCCTTCAATTGTTTCCGTAACTCTTCTAATTTTGGCGGAAACATACAATAGGGGGCTCTTGCTGGCGGCACCACATTGGACATTAACTCGATTTTGTGGTCCACCTCCCTCTTGGGTGGCAAACTTTTAGGCAACTGTGCAGGCATTACATCTCGGAATGATTGTAACAATTGACCCACTTCTTTCGGGGTTTCACTAACAGACTCAGTGGTCACTTCGATCTTCAAGGTGGCTAAATATGAAACTTCATTTCTACGTACACCTTTAGCAAACTGAATTGCTGACAGTGTTTTTCCCTCAAAGCTTCTTTTTCTTATCACTTTCACCATGCATTGATGTTTTGCGTCTGAAATCATCATATAATTGCTCGAAGGGGCAATAAGAGCATTAACCTGATCAAGGAAACTTAGTCCCACCATAAAATCATAATCATCAAGTGGTATTACCTTAATGGATACCTTCCCGGACCATTTGCCGAGTTGAAGATCCACTCCCTTTGCAACCCTCTTAATTGGAACACTTTCTGAGTTCACTGTTTTGATCCAACCCACTTTATTTTCTATCTTTAGGCCTAGTTTACAAGCAGCCTCCTCGGATATGAACAAATCAGAAGCGTCTATGTCAACGAGCGCATTCAATTTTCTGTCAGCCACAACGATGTCTACAAACATCAAACCAGGGCTCATTCTATCTTCGACACCCCCTAGTATCGAACCAAGATTGTTATCCTCCACATCGGACTCCCCATTTACTTCCATGGCAATGAGAGCGGCCTTCTTTGGGCAGTCCTTGATCATATGAGGACCATCACAGTGAAAGCAACTTATAGGCCCACTTTCTCTTGTCCCAAGGTTTCTTACCATTCCCGTTCCTAGTGGGCCTTTCTTTATCTCCCCCACTATTACCCTTTTGATTAAATCTGGGCTTAGAAGAATTGGGATTATCTTTCTTCCCACCAAATTCAGCAAGCGATTCTGCTACTGACATAGCCTTGGTGAGTTCTTGAACTCTTCGGCGCTGTAACTCTTGCTTCGCCCACGGTTTTAATCCATCCATGAAGGAAAAGAATGCCTCTTTCTCCCCCATATCTGAGATTTGGAGCATAAGCTCGCTAAACTCCTACACATACTCCCTCACAGTACCTTGTTACGCAAGCCGACGCAACTTTGCCCGAGCCTCATCCTCGGCATACTCTGGGTAAAATTGTACTTTGAACTCACATCGAAACTCTTCCTATGTTTCGATTTCGGTCCCACCACGTCTCACATCAGTGGACCTACGACGCCACCACAACAAAGCAACGTCAGATAAATACATTGCAGTAGTAGTTACCTTAGTGACATCCTCCGTGATGCCTTTGGCACAGAAGTATTGCTCGATTCCCCACAAAAAGTTGTCCACATCTCTTGCGGACCTTATTCCCTTAAACTCCTTGGGCTTGAGAACACTAATATTGGGCTTGGGAACACCAATATTGGGCTTGGGTGCGACAGCTGCTAACCCACCATTGCCCAAAACAACCTTGTAGATTGTGAGTTCACCCTTGAGCTCCGCAATCTCTCCCTTCAAGGCCGCCACCATAGCCTCAATGGCATCATCTCTACCAGTCAACTGTTCCACATTATCTGTCACATACACTTTGAGCTGCTCCTGCATGGACTGCAATCCATCATGGAGCCTATCGTCGACATAATCAATCCTCTCCTTGATATCCCCCGCGAAATTTTCGAGAGTGACGACACGATCCTCTAAAGCTGACAATATGTCCCTCGAGCGACTAACTTTCCTTGCCCTCCCACAAGTCTCCATTCCCTCACATATCTGAGATTTGGAGCATAAGCTCGCTAAACTCCTGCACATACTCCCTCACAGTACCTTGTTACGCAAGCCGACGTAACTTTGCCCGAGCCTCATCCTCGGCATACTCTGAGTAAAACTGTGCTTTGAACTCACATCGAAACTCCTCCTATGTTTCGATTTCGGTCCCACCACGTCTCACATCAGTAGACCTACGATGCCACCACAACAAAGCAACATCAGATAAATACATTGCAGCAGTAGTTACCTTAGTGACATCCTCTGTGATGCCTTTGGCACAGAAGTATTGCTCGATTCCCCATAAAAAGTTGTCCACATCTCTTGCGGACCTTGTTCCCTTGAACTCCTTAGGCTTGGGAACATCAATATTGGGCTTGGGTGCGACAACTGCTAACCCACCATTGCCCAAAACAACCTTGTAGATTATGAGTTCACCCTTGAGCTCCGCAATCTCTCCCTTCAAGGCCGCCACCATAGCCTCAATGGTATCATCTCTACTAGTCAACTGTTCCACATTATCTGTCACATACACTTTGAGCTGCTCCTGCATGGACTGCAATCCATCATGGAACCTATCGTCGACATCATCAATCCTCTCCTTGATATCCCCCGCGAAATTTTCGAGAGTGACGACACGATCCTCTAAAGCTGACAATATGTCCCTCGAGCGACTAGCTTTCCTTGCCCTCACACAGGTCTCCATTCCCTCAACTTCTTTCGACATCTTTCAACGATAGCTATGAACCTTAGCTCGGATACCAACTGTCACGGACTTAGAGTTTTCCCACGGATCCGTGCGGCCTTAGGCAGTTTCTTTGCTTAAAAACGCCTAAGTCAGCCTAACTTGCAGTGATAAAGGATTCAACAGTAAAAACGCCTAAGTCAGCTTAACTCGCAACGATAAAGGATTCAACATAATTCCCTTAAGGTTTCCATGAAGAACAGCTGAAGAACGAAGTAAGAACGAGCCTTGAAAAATGAACAAAAGCAAGAACACTTGAGAGAAAAGTTTGAGTGAATACTCTCAAAATTCTTATTAACAACTGAATGAATTACAATGAGCAAAGAGGTCTCTATTTATAGTTGAGCCTCCCTAAAATCAACGGTGTAAATCACAGTACATTAATGGCTACAATTAAAAGCTGTATACAATTAGAACTCTAAGCTTACATAATCAGCTATATACAATTAGAATTATAAGATTCCATAATTATATCTTCTAGATCACTTCCCTTTTTACCGGGCTCTTGAGATGGGCTTTTAATCTCTCTAGGCACCGGGCCAGTTTGGTTGGGCCAAATGACCTCCCTTGAATACAATGGATCACACAAGTTTGTCATGGTTGCGTGCTCCCATGCGCAACCCATGACACATGCATTGATTCGTTAGGTTGTCTATGACCATTTTTTTTGTTTAAAGGAAGCAAGGTATATAATTATTATTTTTATTAATTATTCCATATAACATAAATAAGTAGAATTCTTTAGAAGTTGAGATATCTATAATGTAATATAAATATTGGTGGTACCATATGAACTTCAAATGAGAAAGAGGAAAGTAGGATCAAATTCTTTCATTATTACACCAATAAACCTTATTATTTACGAGCATGGACAAACAATGGTTATCTATAGAAAATACAAACATCATTATGATTTTACAATTGCAGAAATCCCAGAGATATAAAATAAATAGTAAGATAAGAAATAATAATGCAGTCCTCCTCCTGAATTAAACTAAAACATGGTAAACCAACCTAATGAATGTTATATTAGGACAAAACATTGAGTTTTAGGTGTGCAATAAAGATAGGATAATTATTTGGTTCATTCAGCTTTTTATTGCATAACCTAAGAAAAAGCTTATGCACACTGAATTAATGAAATATAATGCAAGTTTTATTACATTAACCACTTTCCACACATTTCTTACATTCTTTATGCTAATAAAACATGGTAAATTGGACAAAGAATATAATAAAAGAAAGGCAGGATGGGTAGGTAGAGGAGGCTAAACTGTGAACTCATTAAAGAGAGGGATAAAAACAGATAATCAATTATTTAATACATGTGGGTCGGACCAGGAGTGCTTGATTCCCCTTTGCATGGATGAATGATATTGATCACCAATATTCCATGTTCAAACAAATATTGCAACCTTCTTCACTGAACAAACAGTTGGCTCTCGTTCTTATAAACGAAACAGAAACTTAACCTGAAATCCTGCATGGATGCAACCCGCAAGAATGATGATGAGAACTGAAAAACACCCATTTGATTATAGGGAGTTTACATGCTAGAAAGTATGATTAAGATGATGATGAAGAAACCAGAGAAAAGTATAAATAGGGATAGGTAAAGGGGGGGGGGGGGAGGTAAAGCTTTTGAGGTGAGTGGGCGAGGCCTGAAATATGATTTGCCGTGCAACAGCACCACTGCTGTGCTGTAGAGTTGAGGAAGCTTAGTGTAGACGTATGTAGAAAGGCTAATCTTAGATTCCCGCATGCACACGCATGTGCACGTTACTCTTTTACTCATGACTCAAATTGTGGGGGGCATTCTTTTGTTTTGATATTCCCACTATATCCACAAATTAAGAAAAAGAAAACACAGACAGTGAAAAGTAATATTGGCTTCTTAATTTTCATGTTTTGCTGAATAAATCCACTTAAGTTTACAAATTGTGTTGCCGATGACCTTAAAGATACATGCACTCTGTTTAATGCCAATGGTATTTATATGTGATTCACATGATTATAACTAAGCATACCATAATTCATATATATATTTTTGTTGATTATATATAACTAATCATTTCAAGGGGTCTTTTTAAGAGAAAAAGAAAATTGTATACAGGTTAGTTGGCAGTGGGCACGCCGGGGACAAAGGGGAGGTGGACGTTACAATCTTGGCGTGGAAGAGAGTGGGTCCAATTGTAACTGACAGGACAGGACAGAACAGAACAGTACAGGAGATGGCGTTAAGAATAAGCATTTTATTTATTGTTTTCTAAGGATTGCCTCTCCTCAGCTCCCCTATTTTTGTCTTAATTTGCATGTATGCATGAATGTCAATGTTATCCCAATCCAACCAAGTTTAGAGTTGTAGCACAACCTCACCCGTACTATTTTAATATATATATATACAACCAATAAAATAAAATAAAAAATCATAAATGAACGTGCCCGTCTGTAGCCAAATTCTGATATAAAAATTACTAAATGCAAAGGGTATCCAAAATTTATGGGGTGCCATTTAGGCCAGTGCGTACTACAAAGCATACACACTAATGATGATGGAAATAAATATTATAAATAAATAACAAGGTTTCTTCCCAATTTATTTTCCTGCAATCGAGAATCTCAATCAGAAGAGGTAGAAAATTTGTTAGCTTTTCAACCATGGAAATGAAGCTTCGAGGAAAGCTGAGGAAAACTTGAATAATTGAAATTGGCAGCAAAAGTGAAGGTGAGAGTAAAATCATCGCTCCTCGTCCAGAATAGGGTCCGTAGGACCAGCAGTTCCAAGGTACCCTGATACAGTCTCACCAACCACTGAAACAGAGCGCTTCAACCAAGTTGTACTGCGTGTCAACCACCCATTCTCTTCCTCTTCATTTACTTCTATCATGCTCTTTCTTTCTTCCTCCGCAAGCTTGTCGGCCCACCTCTTTGCCATGAAAAGCTTCACTGCATCAACCCCTTGCTCTACTACTTCCAGAGGAGGAATGACAAGAGGATTTTGTTCCAAATTCAGTTTCTTCAGGTTGTCAAGCCTGCCAAATGTATCAGGAAGAGCCTGGATTTGGTTGTTACTGAGATCAAGCTCTTTAAGGTTGGTTAATTCACCAAGCGTCTCAGGAAGTTCTGTTAGATCAGAGAAATTGCTGCACACATTGAGGACCTCGAGATTTGTCAATCTCCCGATTTCATTCGGAAGTCCACGAAGTTCATTGAAGTGGGCATCCAGAAAACGCAATGACCTCATCTTACAAATAGAATTTGGTAGGGATCGGAGCTTGTTCAAATAAATTGAAAGCCTTTCTAGATTTCCTAATTCATTCCCAAGATTAGTTGGCAAGTATGCCAGGGAGTTAAAGCTCAAATCCAACTCCACCAAAGACCTGAATTGATGAAAATCATATTTTAGGACGAATAATGACCAAAAACAATTTTTTTTTTATAATAATAAAACTAAAATTACCTGCAGTAACAAATGGAATCAGGTAAGGCATTCAGTTTATTTCCCGAGACATCCAAGATTTTCAAGTTCTGAAGCAATCCAATAGAGTCTGGAAGAGATTCCAGAAGATTCGAGGAAACATTTAGCTCCTCGAGTTTTTCTAATCCAGCAAGTGAGTCAGGAATAACCTGTATCAACATGCAGGTATAGTCAGATGAAAGACAAAATCTTAAAAGGCTCAAGATCCAGATTTAATAAGCCTATACAAGCACCAGTAAATTGCTAACTTATCACTTTTAATTACAGAAACAAGAAAACAGAGACAATCTTACACATCATTGAAGTTAATTTTTATCTGACAAACATGTCTGAATTAAGTTTTCTTTCTTTTTTTGGTAACGAAACAAGCATACAAATTCCACTATGGGGGAACGGGAAGAGAGCTTACACCTCTGTCACCAAAAATCACTATCTACCCAACGATTTTCGAGTTGGTACATACATTCCCTACCGGGGAACACGAGTGATCTAATTCAGCAAAACTAACGATCCCATTAGCTTATAGTTTATTACATAATTATTGAGTAAAACAAACAATTCAAAAACTTCGGAATTTATTTACTTACAATTACATGTTTATATAAGCACAAAAACTATATATATAAGATCCAAAAAAATGTTTCATCTTACAATTAATTGTATTTCATTCCTGCTAAATAAACCGGAGAAGGCTACCCCTGTCGAATTACGTTTTATAAAAGTAGCACATTGTGTTTTAGTTTTCATTTCTCATACCCAACCGATCAGTGTTCTAGGTAACAAAGGTTTACAAAAAGGGTTAGAACCTGGAACATGAAGCCAACAGACTTAGAACCCAGTCTGAGTCGAGTTCAAAGTTTCATCTCTAATGTCTACAGACTAATTGTCAAAACAAAAAAGTGTAGGATTGTTTCCTAAGAATACTGGATTCACAAGTCCAGATGATTTTTTACAAGGGACATGAACTAAAGTGTATATATCATGAGAAATAGAAGGCGATATAACACTTATGCCAGGATGCAACCTATTCACAGCATCAACAACAACATATGAACAATATATTAGGGAAACTGCAAAATAGAAACTACATAGTTCTTACACCATTGTAGTTCACTGATCACTAAATAACCCCATCAGCATTGTAAGCACTACCAATTCATAGTACCAGGAGCTGACATGTTATGGCCATTCCTTAAAAACAATGTTATCAACTTTGTTTCCTTCTAAGTGAAAACAAATATCTAAAAATGACTGATTGTGATGCTGATTATGTTACTTTTGGGTTCACTCTTCAATTCATCCACAGCCTTATCCAATCACTTTCTAAATTCAAATAACTATGATTGCAACAGCAAGATTAAGAGAAAACATACCTCAAACTGATTACCGGAAAGATTAAGGGAAAGCAAGCCGCTAATCTTCCCAAAGGCTTCGGGCAAATACCTGAGCTTCCTTCCACACAAATCAACCCTTTCCAATCCTTTGCCTTGCGCTTCCTCCAGTATCCCAACAACCTCCGGATTGGTCTCCTCAACTGGCTCCGAATCGTCCGCCACTTCTCCCGCCTTCTCATAAATCTTAACCAACCTCTCCTCGGCTTGCTTCACGAGCTTCCCGTACGCCTCGTGCATTTCGTCCAATTGCAGTATCGACTTGCACATAGATTTTTCCTGCTCAGCTTGTTGTCGAATCTGTTGCTCTTTGTCGGCCAAGTTGGCACGCCATTCGGCTTGATCCACACCCTCGGGTCGAGGAGAGAGGACGAGTTCTTCCAGGGATTTGGAGAGGTTGGAATCGATCTCGGCGAGCTTGTGGTGAGCCATGTCGACGGACTCGTGGTCGGGTCGGGGGCCGAGGGTTTGGAGGACAGAGCGGGTTTGGGCGACGTCGTAGATGGCATGGGTCATGGAAGCGAGGACTTTGGGATGGGAAAGGTGGGGCATCTGGTCGACTATTGGTGGCGGAGCAGTGGAGGAAGAGGCGGCGTCGATAGGCGGTGGTTGTTCGAGGTCGAAGGGGGTATCAGAGGAGGGTGAGGACTGGAGCCTGGATGAGATGGAAGGAAGGCGGGACAAAACATAGGAGAGGAGCGGGTAGCTTTTCAGGTTTGGATCCATTTTCAGGGCCGGAGGATTTCCAATGCTGATTCTGGTTTTCCAAAGCTTTTTACAAGCTTTACGGTAGAGATTGGAGGAGATTCCCAAGGTTTCACTTTTCAGCTGGTTGTTTTGTGGCTTTCGGTTAGTATTATTATAAATGTTAAAATGTGATCAGGTCCCTCCACTTTTTGTACATTTAAAATTTAGTCCATTTCCTTTTATTTTAAAGAATTTAAACTTTCTGGTTTTCTTTTCATGTTTAAAATTGTAAATGCAATTATTAAAAAATTAGAATTATTCTATTAAATTCAAATACATTATAACATTTTTAGTTGTTATATAAATGCTAAGTAAAGATTTTTTTAATTTCAAATGTCAATAGAATAATTTCAACAATATTAACAATTTGACCTAACTTTTAAAATTTTCAAAAATAAGTAAATAAATTCCTAAAAAATAAATTTAAAATATAAAAATTTAAAATTTAAAGCATATTTTAACATATTTTCAATATATTAATTACATATGATTAAATAAAATGGGTTTGCCTCTTATTATTGGTTTAATCACAATATAATCATTATTTAATTTTAGTAATAACAATTAGTTTATTAAAATAATTATACTCTATAAAATGATTGTTTAAAATATAAATATTTTACTATCAATTATTGTTTAAAATGCTTTTCCATCCAATTTAATTTATTAAAATAAATGAATGAAAACAATAATACCTTCTCCTTACCTTTTTAAGCAAATGCCTTTCCTTCGTTTATTTTATTGTAAAAGTAAATGTTTTTTTGTGAAAGTAAATGTCTATCTTTTATTAAGATAGTTAATATTGCACCGGTAATTATATTTTACTGGAAATTTATTGATATTTCTGAAAAATCTTAATATTTTTATATAAAATATTTACAAATATCAAATGAATTATATTACATAAATTTTCAATATAAAACATTGATGCACAGATGAATGCTTAATGTTCCACTTTTTTTCACTCAAATATTTAATTTTAACTAAATTAAGTTGGGAAATATTTAGGTTTTTGAGGTAGATGATATGACCAAATTGAACTAAACTAAAGAATCAAAAGATCCAATACTTAAACCAAAATTTTTAATAATTTATTGGATAAGAATGGATAACCTAATCAATTTCCTTTCGGGATGCTGAGATGTGCTGTTATAAAAAAGAATTTGACTACTTGAGGGAGATGAACAAACTGAGAATAGAAGATAAAAGCAAAAATACTTCGTTGCAAACAATCACCAATCTCCCTGCTTGTTTCTGTTTCTATAATTAATACCCTTCTTCAAATTACAAACATCTTTTTCCTCTTCATAGTTAAACAAACAATAACTACTCACCATGTTCATCACAATTCTTGTAAACCCTAAAAGAGAAGAAAAAAACAGAGTGAAACACTCTTCCCTTTTCTCTTTCTTCCTCCTATCAAAACTTTCTTTTAGCCAGAAATGGTACAGAAGATCGTTTGTGGCAGTTGTTGCCTCCTCGAGTTTCATTCACTTTCAACATTAATCTATCCTGCACGCTATTTTGTTGATTATTTGATCGATTGATGCCACCGAGTCTTACAACTCAGAAGGTTACCTTCTGCCTTTCACCACCCTCATGTTCAACCTGTGATAAACAAATACAATACAAATGGCATATCTTAGTACACCCATATTCTGGAAAGAAGATGTTCAACATCACCAGTGATGGTAAATACTCAAAATTGAATGTAATTTTTTCGTAGAAGGGGGGAACTCCATAAAACGGTACACCAAATTAAGTCTTATTTCCGGAACAGGTGGCAGAGAAAAGATGTAATAAGATGCTATATACATGTAAAAGAAGCATCTCAAGCTACAGAATTAGATAGTAATTTGACAACTAAAACCATGAATGATTACCAAGCCATGAACCAAAATACTTGGCACTGGTGGTATATGGCTAATTCCAAGCACACCAGAAACCAGTACAATGTTTCTTTCCAGATGTGACAATTGACCTAATATTAATTAGACAACAAAGTTTGTCATTTGAATCTTCTGCCCAACGCTTGTAAGAAATTTTGCAAGCCATATAATGTATAGTCACCATCTTTTAAAAAGAAAAAAGGGTAAATTTTCACTTAATTGAGGTATTAATGCTGAGGACCATCACATGAATAAAACATTGTCTAAAAATCAAGGATATCCACATGTGAAAATGACAAAAAATACCTACATGATAGCAGAAAACAAAGTTGGATAATGATTAGGATTCTTACCTCAACATGGATTCTTGGTCGCTTTTTCAACTTTTTACCAAATTCATCTTTCTCAGACTTTTCATGTGCAGACTTGGACTTTCTTCTGACTCTCTGTTCTTCAACTGCATTTACTTCATCATCATCATCATCATCATCAACTTCCTCATCTGTACAGAAATTTCAACCTTAGCAGAACTAAATAAGCAGAATTTCTTATCAGGCACATGGCATGCAGTTTGCGTGATAAGAAAGTATCTTTCTCAAACAAACTGCAATATGTTCACAAAAAAGTAACTTCATACCATTTTGAAAGTCAATTAGATAGGAAGAAGAACAAACATGGTGTAGTATACATGCATTTGTAACATTAAGCATGCACATTGAATGCAATATTGCATCATGCAAAAGTACCGAGAACACAGAAAAGAGTCATACCATTACCGATATGATAATCCTTCATACCCAAATCTTCTATATCATCTTCCTCTTCAAGCTCAAAGTTATCCTCAACATATTCAACTTCAGATTCCTGCTTATTCGCAGAAAATAAGCAGTGAGAAAAAAGAAAAAGCCTCAGACTATATACAACAATATGTAGTATAAAACAAACCTCTTCATTTTCATCCTCGGCCTGCAGATCATCTGTGTCAAGAGTTTGGAGGAATTTATTGAAGGGGAGGTTGTATATGCCATCATAAATTCCATTTTCAAGCCTTGCAAGCAACTCTTTCTCAATTGCCTGTAGAGGTATTAGTTAAAACCGATTTAAAGATACTATAACAAAGGGTAAGCAATTAAGCAGATAATAACCTTATCCAGAACTGCAGCTTTTTCAGCCTTTTCCTCCCTTCTAGCCTCTCTTTTCTTCTCCTTTCTGGGTGTAGTCATTATCTTCTCCCTATGGGAAAAAAGAAAGTAAACAGCTGAGGATGGCAAAAAGAAAATCCAGCATACAAAAAAAAATGTCAATTAAAAATAAGTTTAGGAATCAAGAACAAAATTGCCACTATTGACTATATCATGGATCAGAGCTGAACTTAATAATTGTACTTCAATTTTATTAAATTTAGCCACTATACTTCTAATTTTGTTGATTTTTTAATCCAGAAAAAAAAGACAGAATTTATGAAAAATTGCCATTTACATTACTATTGTCCAAAAACCAACGAAATTAGAAGTATAGTGGAAAAATTGGCCTTAATCCCTTGAAATTTTCAAGAATGGTACAAAAATTGCAGGCTTACATCCTCACTGACTTCAACTAAAATGCTCACAGTTAAGCCCAATGCAAAGTACAGCAAACATATAAACAAGACATGATGAATGAAAATGAAATTTAAGACAGAAGCTTTTAGCAAGCATCATTGTTCTAGGAAATAAAGTTCTTTTCTATGACTTTCATCTACTAAATTCAACACAAACATCAAAACCATATAAATAAATAAAGTGAAATCAGAAGGGAACCTTGTTTTCAAGGCAAGTTTCCTCATGCGGATACGCATTTGGGTCATTTTTGTGAGACGCTGCTTTATTTTGTGCACAAGGAGCTTAGGCCAATACATCTTAACGAAAAGAGAGAGAAGGCAGGTTAAGCAATAGAAAGCCGTGAGCCAAAGTTAAAAGAAAAGAATTAGGCATTAGTGAAAGTGTAAAACATGAGAAGAGATGGAATACCAGATGCTTGTCAATAAGTTCAAGTGCTTTCTCATAATTTCTGGGCAATTTTACTCTTTCCCATAAATCATTGGGTTTATGAGCTCTTTCTATAGTCTTCATATATAAGTAAAAGACCCCTGCATAAGAGCATGACAGTAAATCCACTAAAGTTAACCACATAACAAACACTTGAATATAAATATACAGCAATCAGACTACCCAGTTAGGCAGTTAACTCTCATTCTCTAGCAACCGATCATAAAGCCAAATTACAAAAAAAAAAAAAAAGATGCTTAAATTTTGATTATCATAACTAATGAAACAGATATTTTAATGAATTTAACACATTTGTATGGTAACCGATGTAACTGAGACTAACACAGCAAAAAACATTACCATTAATTACTGTCTAATCCAGTAACACCCTCTTCTCCTTTCTCTATTTTTCTAAGCAAGATAAGTGGCAGATAAAATTAATAAAGAATGAAGAGTAAATTGAGTTACCATCGTGGTCACGGATAGTGGCGTAGCGACTGTTAGCGAGAGGGCAGGAACTACGATTGCAGATCCCAGTGACGTTATAAGGGTTTCTACAGAAAATACCGGTAGTGATTCTGCGAAAAGCAAAAAAAAATCCATTAAAAAAGACGATCCCCAGAGCTTTAAGAAAAAAGGAAAATGGCGGCTTTGAAAGGGAGAATTATACTTGGACATGAAACTGCAGTGCTTGTGCCTGATGACTTGCCATATCACCTCGTCGTGCTGCATCTCTTTTCTTTAACTAAGCAGAAAAGAAGACCACAAAGACTTTGATATTTGGTTTTCAAAATACAGAACAAGAAATTTGGAAGGGTAAGGAAAAGAGATCCGTAATTTGGGGTTTAGGGTTTTTGAAGTTTTATTTAGGTTAGCTTTGCTGCGGCTGGGCTGGTAGGAGGCGACACTTCTTCTTTTCGGGGTGAAATTTGGACTTGGTTTCCCTATAATTTTTTTTTTCTTCAGAAAAGAATTGGCCCAAACTAAAGTCAAATTTTCGATTAGATTTGTATCCTTAATTGGGCCTTATGAGAGATGGGTTAAGTAACTATTTATAGTAATTTCTAAATTAAAGGGAAATAATATAAAACATTTTTTAATTAAAAACTAACTTTTTGTACCTTTCTATCTTTGTGGGTTGAGCTGGGTTCGGGCAAGTCTAAGTAAAAAAATTAGGTCCATTTTCTAGACTTGGACTCGGGCCAAAAAATGGATTTAAAATTTTGTTCAAACTCAGTCCAGATAAAAATGCTAAACCTCGAGCCTGACTCACCCCACCCATATTAAAATTTTTTATACTATTTTTATATAAAAATAAATTTTAAAAACATAATACATCAAATGCACTAAAAATATTAAAATAAATATTTCCTAACAAATGGATATACTTAAATAACAATAAGATAAGTGCAACTTAATAATCAAATACCTCTAAAATAATAGCAAAATTAATAATAAAACAAAAGTTATATAATATCCAAACAATAACAATAAAATAGTAGTAATATATAGTGAAATGATAGCATAATTATGAAAAGCAATGACAAAACAATAAAAAAACAATAACAATTTTTTTTTTTTGTAAATTTAGATTAAGCCGAGTCTAAACTAAAAAAAGTTTACCCAAGGCCTGGCCTATTTAGAAAACGGGTATTACTTTTTGGTCCAAACCTATTTTTCGGGTCTATAATTTTGCTCAAACTCTCTTACTTTTCAAGTAAACTTTTAGATCAGACCAAATAATTCGACTCATGAACAAATCTAATTTCACGTATGCCTTTAAAGTAATTCGAAATTATACCAACCCCTTGATCAACCTCTTAAATTATTTAACAACAAAATTTTGGAAGAACAATTATGAAATATTGACCCCTAAATTGATTAATATTTTGAACACCAAAATCCGAAATTCTCGGAGAACTTCAGAAAAACAATAACGAAATATTTCCCTGTGGTTAGAGAACTAAAACAAATATTATAAAGGGTGGAACATAAACTCTTAATTATAGAAGAGCTAAAACCGTTATTATAAAATAATTAGAGATTATATGCAAAACACTCGGAATCATTGAAAAGTTGCAAAATAAATAAATAAATAATTTCTCTCAAATAATATTTCTCAAAATTCAATATGACAAGAGTAAAAATAAAGATAATTTCAAAATAAATTTTAAAACAAAGATAATTTCAAGATAAATTTTAAAGAATACTATTTAGATTTTTAATTTATCAACCTACTTTTAAAAATTTAAACTTGATCTATCTTTTGTTTTGCTTGTCAGTTTTTAAGTTGGTTATTGTCCGTCTTTTTTCTTCTCATTCATTATACATGTATTCTCTTTTTTCAGTTTGGAGATTTATTTTGTGTGCATCTTTGTTGTCTTCATAGGTTGTGATAGACAAATGACGATCCCTGCCGTTCGCTAAAACTCTACTGACCACTAGTTGTTTTTTTCTTAAAAAGTGGGTAACTCTTCATCAATTTCTTAATCTGTTTCTGTTTTGAACGTATATTAAAATAATAAATAATTTTATGTATCGATTTAAACTCGTATTGTCTTAAGATTTATGTTTTTTTTGGTTTATTTTTTCATTGAGTGAATTAATGAATATATTAAACTTGCTCTTATATAAAAAAATATTTGATCTAAACTTATAATCAAAGTTTAAAATTCATATCATATATATTTTAATTTTGATTCACCTAAGTATTATCAAATTTATATTCGGTGAAGTGTACCTTGAAAGAAAGAAAAGAATTGTTTCATTACAAGTAATAAGGAAACTTTATCAAACGTATATCACAACTATGTATGTAATATCTATCTTGTTGAATTCCAAGTTCCAAACAGAATTTCTCTTTCGAGAAATTCAAATCTCTCTTTCACTCGATGAATAAATTTATCAGTTATGTTTCGCGTTATTCTGAGCTGAAAATTGATGCTTTTAACTTTAAGCCACTTGATTCCGATGTATGCATCACACTTGCATGCATTACGAGCGAGACTCGACTTCTCAATATGATACCTAAGTTGCACCTGCATGCACACATACATGCAATTACTACCTTTGGAAAAAAAAAATCGTAGATAATGAAAAAAAGCTTAGCCAGAAAGCATACACGGAAGTGATCACTAAATGGAACATCGTGCAGCAGCATCACCTCATTCACAATCCACCCCACATCACCGTTTGCTATCCGATATTTTTGTTGTGTGCTGGTGACTTCCCCTCCAAAGATTGAAACATGGCGATTGAACTTGTAACGGACTCGTCTTTCATAAACACCACTCTTACACTTTACCTGTTCCCAACTGGTCGCTGCATAATTCAGACAACCAGATTTCTCCATAATTTTGTGCTCCATTTCTCCTCCGTCAAACGTTTCCATCACTGATGTTATCTGCAACAATACCAAATGCAGTTGCTCGTGTCAACTTCATTTGAGTTCCTAGATGCATAAAAGATTAGGGTGAAGAAAGCAAGAATTTACACAGATGGGAAGTTCAGCAGTGTAAATCTTTGACATCTTTGTATTTTCTACATCCACAACGGATCCGGTGATCTCTTCGGTTACGATGGGTATTTCCTCTTGTTCATGCTGCACCAATTCCGCAATCTCTTCTTTTTGATCAGTTGTTGAAGTTCTTGTTCTCCACAACGCCATTATCGTCCTATCGTTAATCACGTAGGGACGGTCTTTAAGAAGAGAGAATACCATAATGGGAATCAGAAGATAGGAGGCTATTATGTTACATTAATATATACCTGCTGGTCTCATTGAATGACGCAAAAGATTGAAAATAAAATCTTAGTCTTCCTTCTTCATCTTGGGACTTTGCGCCGTGCCTTGCATCAAGACCTCGTCCCTTTCGAAGAACTATGACTAGAGTAGGGCTAACCACTGAAGCCAGTGATGGAGGAAGCACTTGGATGTCTTCTATATCTTCCCAAAGGAAGAAAAACTTGGTCTTGTGTCCAAACAAATTGGCATAAAACCCCACAATTCTGGCTGATAGAAAGAGGCGCCCCTGCATCCACAATTTTATTTCCTGTCCTGTTTCAAGCTATGTGTTGCTTCTAAGCGACAAAAGGAATTGGAGTCTGTCATGCAAGTGCAGTGATAACATGTAAAGACATGGAAATTGTAATTAGCACCTGCACAGGCAGTTTTCTCCTGAGGTAACATGTGAAGTCACTTATAAGAAATTCTTCAGGTGGCAATCCAAACAGTTTTTGAAACGTTGAGTTCTTGTGAGGTGAACGAAGATTCAACTGCAAAATACCAACTATAACGCGTTTATTTTCTGTGAAAATATCAAAAGTTTTTCTCTCGAGGCTTACCTTTTTGCCTACTTCCTTTTCCATCTTTGTTAAATATTCCTTAATAGTTTCAACTCCTTTGTTATTGTCCAAAAATACTCTCAAGTGCAACTTTGACTGAGAAGTCTGAGCAGGCTTTCCTTCAAGGGAGATCCACAAATTACTTAGTTCCGCGGATGTATGTTTCAGAAAATTGATCTCAGTATGCCCGAGTGAGGCAGCCTGGTCGAAAGGCCCATCGAAATCGAAAACTTCGACATCCAACACCGATGGAGGTTCTTCCATGGCGTCAAACTCAAGTATTTCTGCATAGCATCAGCATTAAAACAGGTTAGCAGATATCTTGAGAATAATTTAAAAGAAAATGCCCTTTCAAGAAATTACCATTCCATTGAGGATCATGAGTTTGAAGCTTGACAGAACTTGTTCTTGTCTTGCCATTGCAGGTAAAAACCACGTAAGGGTCTAAATCATTTGTTGAATCCAGGGATGCCAAGTTAGCACCCTCGATCAAAGCTACGGTGAGAACCCATCCATCACCTTGAGCTTTGACTCCATGATCGCTTCCTGTTTAAAGTATCGGGTTATACATGTAAGTTTAAGTACGGATAAAGTAAGGTAATAGTCACCTCTTTGCAATCTAGCCTGGATGAAGTGAGAAACCATGTTGTAAACACGCTGCAAAAGTAAAACTAAGATTCCGCTTGTGATAAGCTCTCCAAAACTATCAGGCAAATCAAGTCCATCAATTTCCAGGCCTTGGACTTGGGAAGAATCACAGAGTAGAACATGCACCATGAAAAACAAAACCATGAAAATGGTTAAAACGACAGTGAAATTCCAGAAGTACCCAATTGCCAATTCCCAATCGGACTGGTGTTCTGATTGCAAAGCTGACAGCATATGATCCTTGTCTGATAATTCCATGAGATCCAGTGTCTTCAAATTCTGAGCTAGTAAGTTAGAAAACTGGTCAAAACTCTCCTTCAATCCCTGCTTAACTCCCCCTTCGATCATGCTCCTCATCATCGTGCTCTGATGGAAATTAACTCTCCATGATACTATGAGATGACAAGATTCTTCTCCTGTTTGTAGCTCCGGTCCAGGCATTATCTTGTAAAGTAATTCGATATTAAATGTACTTCCATAAGGAACTTCAGGAGTACTTACGGATACCAGGATGGCAAATTCCTGACCATTGGCTTTGATATAGGTTTGCTCTTCTGTTGCTTTAACAGCCTTTACTAACTTCGTCGCGGACTTCGTGTAAGTAATAACTCGTGTTAAGCACAAAACTTCCCCGGATTTCCACGTCCAAGGCCCCTCCTGAACATCTGTTGCTCCCTGTAGTTGTGCCAGATCTTTCCTAAACTGTGAATCAGGTGCGAACAGAAGCTTATTTAGATCATTTGGGGATAATGCGTACATCTGATCGAGAACGATTCCTCCCTCAAGGTTTTCGGGAACATCGTGCTCGTTGTGCTCTAACTGCATCGATTCAACTGCTTCTTCAAAGCTGCAGTCACAGGAGTGTCCCTCCTCATGATCAGATCCAGTAGAGGATAAGTCCGATGGGGAATCATCGGTTCTCGAGTTTTCTTTGTTCTTATTGAAAACCTTTTCAAGCTGCCCTGCAATAGTCTTCACTATCCCTTTGGTGATTTTTAGACATGGAGCTTTGGCATTAAATATGTCTTGAGATAGTTTGCAGGTGCTTTCAAATTGGTTGCAGTCCTCGTGGTAAATGTCAGATTGTGAATAAAGAAGATGGTTGGTTGAATTATCATGCCCTTTTCCATGCAAAGAAAGGGTTAGAAGAATTTTTCCTGCATTTATTGAGAAAAATATACTGTAAATTCATTATTGAAAAAACGAATCCTTTCTGCCTAAGTAGAATGCGAAGCATAAAGAAGCAGTCATAATTACATACTTCCATTGACAGATTCAACAAAGCAAAAAGGTATATACGGAAATCCATCCTAGTTTCAGCTAGGAGACTAAACCAATATATATTTTTATAAGTTCACTGTGTCCTGGAATGGATTAATTCAAATTTATTGGCAAGTCATAACACATAAGAGATCATTATAGCATATGCACACACACACACACACACACACACACACATGTATATATAAATGAATAGTGGCACAAATATAGAAGAAGATAAAAAGAGACAAAGTAACAGGCAAAGAGCAGTAACCACCAGACTCGTGATTAATAAACTTCCCAGTATTGGGCTTGTGAAGAGAAAACCAAGTGGGAGGCAAGGTTTGATTCTGTTGATCAGAGACCAAGTACAGGGGAACAGCAACTCGTCCAACCAAGTCCTTGGAAGCATTGAAGAAAGCAGAATCGTGTTGGTGAAAGAGGGAAACAAGAAGTTGATCACCGACATCGTGCACTCTAAAAACGAATTCCTCGTTCCAGACGGGGTTCGAAGTATTGGAGGAAGTCTTAGTCTTGGATTTGAACCTGCCAAGTTGTAGTTTGACGTAAGTGTCGTGAATAGCCAAGTCCTTGGCTTGCAACACGTAAACGTAAAGCCTCATGGACAGTAGTAAAGAAAAAGATTAAAATTTAAGCCAGGGGTTACGAATTTGAAGGCTGGTGTGTATTTATAATTTAAACTTCAAAGCGGTGGGGACTGGGAAGAGATAAAAAGCGAAGGTGTGAAGCCAACCATGAAATAGTCCTCAGCCTGAGAAACGTGGATACACCAGGAAAAGGACACGCAATTAGTCTGGTGTTTTTTATGCTAAAAAGTATACCGTAAGCAATAGATTAGAATGCTGTAGAGAGAGACTAATAAGCTCATAAAATTTTATTAAAAATTCGATAATCTTTTCAGTTCTGGAAAAAATAATTATCTCAATTCAACTTATTGAACTAACAGAGGTATTCGTGGTGCTGGGTGGTATCCTCCCTATGATGATTCGCTGAAACTAAACACCGACGGAGTAGTTTCAACAAATAATTCAGGGAGCACTGCCTGTGGGACGAGCAAGGGAGTTGGATAATGGAGTATGCTAGAAGGTTAGGAATTTCCATGGTGATGGCGGTTGAATTATATGTAGGATTCTCGACGAGCTGAAAATGGCTTGGCAAATGTATGAGGTGAAGGTCACTGTTAAATAATTAAATTATTTAAAAAATTTTATTTAAGTTATTAAACTATTTAAAATTTTTTATTTAAGTCATTAAACTTTTAAGTTTTTTTAAAAAAATTTTGACTAGCAAATTTTAAACAATGGTTCGACGATTGGTACTTATTAACAAGTAGAAGAAAGTTCTTTGGATTTTTTTATAGATTCATGGTGTTTAAAGTTATTTCATAAAAAATAACGGAATTATAGAAGAGAAAAGAAAAAAGAAATTTCGATTAGTGCAAATGGTACAAACAGAGAGACTATAACGGCTCAATGACTTAAATAGAATTTTCTAAATAATTCAATAATAATTTTATAATTTTTAAAATTAAGTAATCAAAATGTAAATTAGTGATATTTGGTACCGTTTAACCAAAGAAAAATAAAATTGATGGATCGGTGAGCTTTCAACCCAAATTCGAACAAATTCTGCTCTGCTTTGGACAAATTAGCAGGCTAAATGAGCCGAAAGGCATACTAGAAGGCCCAAAAGACAAGCAAATTTAAACCGCCACGCCAGTGGCACAAGTTCATAATTTGAAAATTAATTAAATTTAAAAATTAAAAGAAGAGAAGATGCTACAGTTCCCGGCGTTCATGACGCAGTTCCCGTCGACGATGAGGACTATTCCGTCGTCACTTTTGCTTCCTTCTCAATGGCCCCAACCCCACAACGAAGAGCTCCTCCTCGCCATGGAAGAATCTAATCTCGAAGACAAGGTACTTTCAAATTTCCCAATCCCCTCTCTTCTAGGGATTTTCCCCTCTCACATAAATCATACAATTAGTATAATAAAAAGTAACTGTGCACTAATCACTTTCTCGGAAATAGGCAAACGATTTTTTTATTGCTGAAGAATTTATGAAAAATAATCACTTAATTTAAATTACGCATATTTTAATGAATGCCCATCCTTCATACTGTGTTTATAAGAGATTTGTAATGCTAAATTAGAGGAGTGTCCCCCCCCCCCCCCTTGAAAGATCAAATATGAAGTATTTGAAACATGGAGGTCCTCTTTGCTATTTGAATTGGAGCACTGATAGAGCTATGCCTGTCTTTCTGGTGATTTAGTGGATGTGCTATGTGATGGATTTTGTAGAGACAAGCTACTCCATAAAATTCTTAGCCTCTATTTGAACAAGAATTTAATAGCAACATTCTTTTCTTGTTTACCTAAGTTGATGATAGAATTTCATGTAGTAATGCTGTGCTATTGATATGATCAGTGTTTAAGTTTTTAAAGGAAATAGGATGCTATTGTAATTCATTAGAACAAGTTACAGTAAGGACATTACAGTAAGGACAATAACTCCACTTGCTCAAAAGGAGCACTAATAATGTTAAAAAAAATGCCTTGTTTTCTAAAAGGTTCTATGCTTCGGGGTTTGAAACTTGACGCTGAATGCATGTCACCGAACCAGGATTTAACAGATAACTTGTGTCAAAGACCATGCTTTCATATACTCTTGGTTTTCCTAGTCCTTCCCTTTATAGTTGCTAGGTTGCTAGGATAATGGTTTTTTGCTGAGAAGTGCAAGTACTAAGAAGTGCACTGGACCTTGGATATGCCGGAGCTTAACTTGAAAATGGTTTAGCTGGTGATTACATGTTTTGCAGTTCCCTACACGGTTGAGTGCAATCAACTGGAGAAAACTTTTTTCCTCTCACCCTGTCATTGTGTTGTTTCTTTCTTAATTCTAATGTTAGATTACAAGTAGTTTATGACATCACTAACGCTCATCTCCTTACCATATAACTCAACTTGAGCATGTAATCAGATTGTCAGAAGTTTGTAGAAGCTGATGTTTATCTAGGTGGGTTTCATATGTTTGCCGGTGATGGTTTTGTTAACGCTTGTATAATTAATTTGTGCAGTTGAACGAAATCAGGGATACTAACAGAAATTTGGTTGTGATTGGGAAGACAACTGCTGATAATGATAAAGAAGACGATAATGATGCGGATGATGATGATGCTGACAATGCAGAAGAATCTGAGGGTGAGGAGTTTGAGCAAGAAACTGGTTGAAAACTATACTCTCTCCGGTTGTCTTGCTTACCTCTTATTTAAAAATCCCAGTCGTTAGTCTCTGTAAAAGGTCTAGTAAAGACTTGAGAATTAAGATAACCATTAATGCTATGTTATGTTCCCACAAAGCCAGTTTCAGGCATGTAGTTCTTGCAAGCTTCAATCAGAGTATTCGATTTAGATTTTCAATTTACACATATTTTGAACCCTTTTTTAGTCATGGAAAACGATTTTAATCTCTATTATAATTTGATTATTCCGAATCCTTGTACTTAAATGTGTATTTTCAAACTTCAATTTTTTGAGGTTAATTCTTTTAATATGTGATGGTCTAATTTAAGAATGAGAACAAGGTATAAATTTTTTTAGGTATATCAAAAAACCAAATTTAATGAAAAAAGTTGACTTTTATGATTAAAAATATAGAGACTGAAGGAATAAGAAATATTGACCAATGAAAGAAATGAAGTGTTCATTTTGACATTGTAGAACACAAAATCAAACCGTACCATAATATCGTTTTAAGGCTACTTTGAGACGCAAAACGGTTTAGAGTAGGAAGTGATTTTGGGTGAGAAATAAGACAGATCCAGCAAAGCAAAGACCGAGCCTGCAATAATGGTGATATGTTGAGGCGGCTAATGCTAATCTAACCAAATCAACAATTAACAGACTGCACACCTTTTTCTTCTATTTTATTTTACAAATAGTCATCGTCAGCTTATAGACTTTGGTTTTTCAGAATCACCCAACCATCACGGGACACCCATGAAGCTGCTCCAATGTCCCCACTCCCAGCCTCTCCGTCGTCCACTGCTCCTCCTTCTCCTCCTCCTCATCATCATATTAGTCTCCCCCACTTCTGCTCTCGACTTCCTCTTCAATTCCTTCACTACCGCCGTCAACGCCACCAATCTCACCCTCATTAACGACGCCCGAATCGACACCTCCACCATCCGCCTCACCAACGACTCCAACCCCCTCTCTTATGGCCGCGCCTTTTACCCCACCACCCTTCGCATGATCCCAACTTCTAATTCCTCAACCCTCTCTTCCTTCTCAACGGCCTTCGTTTTCTCAGTCCTACCGCAAATCTCCACCAGCCCCGGTTTTGGCCTCTGCTTCGTCCTTTCCAACTCCACTTCCCCTCCAGGCGCTCTCGCCAGCCAATACTTTGGCATCTTCACCAACGCCACCTCTCCTACCGTGGCTCCCCTTCTAGCAGTTGAGTTCGACACCGGTCGAAACCCGGAATTCAATGACCCTGACGACAATCATATCGGGATCGATTTAAACAGTATTATATCTGCTCAAACAGCTACAGCTCAGTATTTTAATTCTTCCAATGGAAGTTTCGTTCCCCTTAACATGCGAACTGGCCAAAATGTTCATGCTTGGATTGATTTCGATGGTTCAAATTTCGAGATCAACGTCACGGTTGCTCCCGTCGGCGTTTCCAAACCCTCTAGGCCAACGCTTAATTATAAAGATCCGGTTATTGCTAACTATGTCGCTAGTGAAATGTTTGTTGGGTTCTCAGCGTCCAAGACTCAGTGGGTTGAGGCACAGAGGATTTTAGCTTGGAGCTTCAGCGATACGGGTGTTCTTAGAGAGATTAACACAACTGGTTTGCCTGAGTTTTTCATAGAATCATCATCATCTTCTTTGTCATCTGGGGCTATTGCTGGAATCGTAATCGGCTGTGTTGCTTTTGTAATTATCTGCGGATCTGGGTGCTATTTTGTTTGGAGGAAAAAGTTCAGGGAAGAAAGTGAAGAAGAGATTGAAGATTGGGAACTCGAGTATTGGCCTCATAGATTTTCTTACGATGAGCTTAAACAAGCCACCAATGGATTTTCCAACGAAAATCTTCTAGGCGCTGGTGGGTTTGGTCGTGTTTTTAAGGCGACGCTTCCAAATACGACGGAGGTCGCGGTTAAGAGCGTGAACCATGATTCCAAGCAAGGATTAAGAGAGTTCATGGCTGAGATCGAAAGTATGGGAAGGCTCCAACATAAGAATCTTGTTCAAATGCGAGGTTGGTGTCGAAAAGGAAATGAACTCATGCTTGTTTATGATTACATGCCTAACGGAAGCCTTAACCGGTGGATTTTCGACGAACCGGAGAAACTCCTCGGTTGGAAACAGCGGCTTTTGGTTTTGGCCGACGTGGCCGAGGGTTTGAATTACCTGCACCATGGCTGGGACCAAGTTGTTGTTCATAGAGATATCAAATCAAGCAACATTTTGTTGGATTCTGAAATGAGAGGAAGGCTTGGAGATTTTGGATTGGCTAAATTGTACGAACACGGACAAGTTCCCAATACAACGAGGGTGGTGGGAACTTTGGGTTACTTGGCACCTGAATTGGCCACGGTCGCGGTTCCTACGGCGTCTAGCGATGTTTACAGCTTTGGGGTAGTGGTTTTGGAAGTGGTGTGTGGGCGACGACCGCTGGAGATGGCATTGGAGAAGGAAGAAGAGCAAGTGTTGATTGATTGGGTGAGATGGCTGTATGGAGAAGGGAGGCTGAGAGAGGCGGCGGACGCGAGGGTTCGAGAGGAATACGAGGGTGAGGAAGTGGAGATGATGTTGAAGCTTGGGTTGGCTTGTTGTCACCCTGATCCTTCGAGGAGACCCATGATGAAGGAGGTGGTGGCGGTTTTGGTTGGGGAGGAAGTGGGTGCTGCTCCGGCTGATTTGTTGAATGAATTAGCTCGTGGTGGTGGTAGTGGCAGCGGCAGTGGCCGAGAAGATCTTTGAGAGGAAGCGCCACCAGTATGAATACGGTTTTGGGCTTTTCTTTTCTATCAACTCGAATTAATTTTTGGGAATAATAATGAGAGCGGGTGGAGCATTGTTGACTTTTTTATAATTATTGTAAATGATTTTTATTTGTAGGGTTCTTGTACACGCGGCAATTTGATTAAAGTTTTGTCATTAATGATATTTTATTGAAGTATTATTTTTATAATCTATTGAAGCAATAATTTATGTCTGGGTCATTATCTTTTATTAATCAAGAGTTTGGAAGGTTGGGAGTTTTATAATTTTTTTTTGGTAAAAAATAAAAGATCAATTATCAAATGCATCAAAGCAGCACTTTCTTTAGTAATAACTCTAAATTTTTTTTGTGAAGACTTGCTTTTCTTATTAGACTAAGTTTAGCTACTTTATTCGCAACCAAATTTTGTTCTCTTGGTATATGTTTGATGCTTCGTTGCCCTTCAACTCTCATTATTCTCATCTAAACACAGTAGTACCTGAATTTTTTAATTCAAAATCAGTTAAGGCCTGACTATGTACCCTTTGTCCAGTAAAATAAAGAGCCCATCAAGGATACCCCATACTTCAACCTCGAAAGGAGAACAATTACCCAATAAGCAATTGAAACCCAAGATCCAATTGCCAAACTGGTCTCATAATTTAGTTGTATAAATTCATGTTTTACTAATGAGCAAGTCACTTAAAATTAGATTAAACTAAATTATTAAGTTAATTCATCTATCATTACATCTACATTATATATAAAATTAAGGCATATCACATGAATCATTCTACTTTCTCATTTCATATTCGAATCCATTATAACCATATCATCCTTCAAGGCTCATAACAACTAAATCACGTGGTCTTTCACATGCTATTATCAATACTATAATGTTTATATACTAATTCAAAATCATCATTCAATATTCATTATCATTTATCAATATACATATTTTATAATCATTGTTAACCGGACACAAACTCAGAACGGAGACATGGATCATTCAACCATCACACTAATATAATTAGCATTCAATGCATCATCGGTATGTCTGAAGTATATTGTGCTCTACACCTTATTAATATAAATTGAAGTAAATATATAAATGTGCGGAGCACTCCATTAATATGTCCAAAGTATAATGTTCACTTCACACCTCGTCGGTATAAACCAAAGTAAACCTCGTACACTAATTTTATAGTATGTCAACTATACTCAACTTAACCCGAAATTATTAATAAGGTATTCACTATTACATAGCATATCATATTTCTCATGTCACAATTGTATAACAATTTCATGTAATATTCAAATCATTTACATATTAATACTCATCATCTCATATCTTTATCATGCTTTCGTATCTAATCTATCTAACACGTACATCCTATACTCACATTCTTGCTACAATTCATCATATGTAGATCGTCATATATATATATATATATATATATATATATATACTTTTATTACATTTCATAATTTAATCATAGTATAAATTTACTCGTACACAAGCATATAAACATTATCTTAATTAATTTAACACTTATGTATTGAAAACAAATCATGAAAGCACAATCTGAAATAGGTTACTCGTCTACGGCCTTCATCTTTTCTTTATCTTGAGACAGCTAGATGTCGTCTTTCGTTTCATACGATAAATTCAATAATAGAAATAATATTAGTTTCACACAAACACATAAAAGCACAACAATTTAACATAATTTGTATTTTATTTATTTCAATTCCTATATCCGAAATGCTCATATCTTTTAATATTTAGCATCAAATCAAAATATAATTTGATATTTATTCACTAGGGACCTGAACTTTTAATCTATGACATAATTTTTAATATATTTCAATTGATTCAATTTAATATCTAAAATTATAAAACTTATTTGAATTCTAACCAAATCCATCAAATTTCACTGCCTTCTAATTTAATTCTATCATAATATAAACATATCATTCACAGCTTATATTATTCACAATCTGATTACTGACAAATTTAATTTCATCAAATATGGCAATTTGTATTTAATTTAATAATTTAAATTTCAATATATGGGTAAGACATGCTAGATTGAGATGATCATAATTTCACAAAAATCTAATGAAAAGCAACATTCTTACCTTATCAATCTTGGACCGAAAATGCCTAAAGAGACTTTGAATTTTTCTTTTTCTTTCCATAGCTAAGGCGGCGCAACTTGGGAGAAAGATGATGAATTGATTCACACATACATGCACTTAGATTAGTAATTTGATTAACTTAATTAATAATAATTAACTTACTATCATAAGACCATTATATATTATAATAATCCCTTACATTTTTTAAATTAAAATTTAATAGAGTTTGTATTTTTACAATTTAGTCCTATTATAATTAACGAAAATTTTTTATTAATAACTTGATATTCAACTTTCAAACCATATTTTTTTACACCGGCTAAAATTGGATCCTTTCAGAACAATTCAAAAGTTTTCATTTAAGTTACTAGGCTGTTAAAATTGATGTTATATGGCTTTTTTATTCGCACTACTTGTACCAATCAAAAACTCTCATCCCTTTTATTTTACAATTTAATTTTTTTATTAAATAACTTTAGATGTCAGAAATCTACTAATTGAAAAAGGTTTTTTTCTCTAATTTTCGACATTGATGTCATATCAATTTGTATTTAAGGTAATTTTGAAAATAATTAATTAAGTCAAATCATTTAGAACTCGCTAGTAAAACTTAACAGCTCAATAATTTAAAAAAATATTTTTAAACAATTTAATAATTTAAATAATATTTTTAAATAATTAAGTCACTAAATTGTACTAATAATGCGAAGTCAATACGCAATTGAAAGGGTCTTTTTCTTTTCATTTTTTTAAATTCCTTTTATCGGAAAAAAAAAAACCCAATTTCCGTGGAATTTCTTGCCATTCAGCTCAACCTTAAAAGCCAAGCAAAAAAAGAAAGAACACCATAGCTTCTAAAACAGCTTCTAAAGCTTTGCAAATCCTAAAGGGAAATGGGTAGCCTTACGATTGGGGAAATTTCTGGGGAACTGATAAAGAAAACATGTTCGATTGCGATGGCAGCACATAAGTCGCCGGAAAAGCCTTACCTTGTAGAAAAATCATCGGAAGTATTGATCAGCTTCCCTGGATCCTGGTCTGTGGGTGACTGGTTTGCTCAACAACCTTTCGGGGAAATGAAGATTGATGGGTCGGAGTTACTGTGTCCCAAGGGCAACGATAAAGTGGCCACATCTCTTAGAAGTATTGGACGTGATGAACTTGCAAGCGCTAATAAAGGGTTTTTGACAAGATTTGAGATGATTTTGGCTAAACCTTCGCTTCAAACTGAGGTAACCCCTTAATTACCATTGTCACATCTCTTTACTTTTTCTTTTTTCGCTTTGAATTATTCAAATATTTATGATATCTCTTTTCTCTGTGGCGCCTTCACTCAATTCATGGTTAAGAAGTCGATTACTACTTATATTCGTTAATCCATCTTTGAATCTGGATATTATGTACTCTAACCGATTTGAGTTGAGATTGTAAGACTTGGGGTAAATTTCATATCACCATTTAACAGGTTACATTTATGATTACAGCTTTCACCATAGATTTGTCAAATTTTAAAAATTTGATTTTCATGTGGTGACTTGTCAATTTACATGTTTTGAATTTGATATGCACATGGTAGGAACTCCAATATACAGGTACGAGTGAGAAAAAATTTGCTCAAAAAAATCAATCCCTCTTGAATAAAATAAATTTAATTTTTCAAAAAAGAGAGTAAAAGATGAGATATTTATTTGATAAAATTAATTACTAAAATAATATTTCATAATTATACTATTTAAAACTGTTAAAAAGATAAGATATAGAAAATTCTAACTAATTAAATATTTGTACAAAATTCCAATTTTTTCCTAAAATATTTAACTAATTTGTAATTTATCTTTATTATTAATAAAATAATATAACAATTAACTAATATTTTTCAGTTATAATGCTATTAAATAATGACTATTTTACAAATTAATAAATAATTGTATAAAAGTTATAAATTTATTAAATATTTTAACGTACAAAAATCTAAAATTTTGTAAGTATTTAACTAATTTATAAAATCTTTCATTTTGTTTTTATCTTTATTTTTAACTTAAAAATAATATAATAATTAATTACATTTTAATTATAATTTATTTACTCTATGTTGTATTGATTGTTGGGTAAAAAATTGCATATATTGGTAATCCATGTTATATGTATCAATGCATGTGGATTAACAAATTGCGATTATATTGACATTAAATCGAAGGTTATTATTGTTATTATTATTTAAAGATATAATAAAACTCTTACCAGTTTAGAAAATTAGAATTCCTTTAAAAGGTATACTAACTGTATTAGTAATTATACATTTTGCAATTAGTGTGTGATGTTTAACTGATAGATGGTGAAATGTTTTGAAAACATATGAATCATAAACGTGATGAAAACGACACAGTAATAAAAGGTGATGTATTAAGGGTAAATTTGATTCTGAAATTAGATCCAATTTACCAACTTAATGGTGCAAAAAGGGCATAGAGTTCTAAGATTGTAAAGATGGTGCATTAAAAGCAAACCATTGGGCCAAAATAATGGAATTGTGAAGGTATAAAAGAAGCATAGCTTGAAGTTGATAGTTATAGATTTTGACATTTCCCAGGTAGAAAAAGCTATTAAGGAGAAGAAGAAGATAGTGTTTACTGGACATTCATCTGGTGGCGCCATTGCTATCCTAACAACAGTTTGGTTCTTGGAGCACTACTTGAAACCTGGGAAAACCTTGATGTCACCTCTTTGTGTGACATTCGGATCCCCTCTTGTTGGTGATTTCATTTTCAACCATGCACTTATAAGAGAGAATTGGTCGAACTTTTTTCTGCATTTTGTGATGAGGTATGATATTGTCCCCCGGATTTTGCTTGCTTCTTTGTCTACCGTGGGGCAGGAACTAGACCAGATCCTTAAACTGTTGAGCCAGAAGACAATGTTTCCTATTCAGGGATCAGTTCGAGAAGCATCGACGTTTTATACAAGTGTGATGAGAAATGCATCAGCTGTTGCCAGCCATGCTGCCTGCCGATTAATGGGAAACACAAATCCAATATTGGAAACTGTGGCAAGCTTCATTGAGCTAAGCCCTTATAGGCCCTGTGGAACTTTTGTGTTTCTCCCTGGACATGGGAAGCTGGTTGTGGTAAAAAATGCCGATGCTATTCTTCAACTACTGTTCTACTCTGCTCAGCTCTGCTCTGAGAATCAACTTAATGCCGTTGCTGAGAGAAGCCTCAACGACCACTTGGGTTATCCAAGCGAGCTTCAAGGATGCTTAAATTGGCAAAATGTTGTTCAATTAGATCATTTGGAAGGGCTTCCACTCTCGTCGAGTGGCGCAGCTGCTGGGAATATAGCAACAAACATTGCCTTGGATGACCTTGGCTTGGTAAGTATCACTTGTTCAATTTGTCAAGAAATATGCCCTTGGCTGTGTTGTTTCTAACATGACCTAATTGCTGGTGTCTTGCAATTCCAGAGCACTAGGGCCAGGTTGTGTCTTCGGGCTGCCGGAGAGCACGAAAAGCAAAAATTAAGTAACCAGCAAAGAATGGATAATAAGAGGCAAGAAATTGAATTAGGACTTGCAAAACTAGAAGAGTACAAGAGCAAATCTGCATTGTGCAAGGTGGGCTATTATGACACCTTCAGGATATCAAAATACGAGGATGATTTCAAAGCAAATGTAACGAGGCTGGAACTAACAGGAATATGGGATGAGATTATTGAAATGCTGAATAGGTATGAACTCCCTGAACCATTTGAAAGCCGAAAAGATTGGATAGAGCTTGCAACCAAGTACCGTCGCATTGTCGAGCCTTTGGACATTGCCAATTATTATCGACACGCGAAAAACGAAGACACTGGATCCTATATGTACAAAGGCAGACCAAGACGCTACAAATACACTCAAAGATGGCGTGAGCATGGCTTGAGAATGCCAGTGGGATCAAGCGCAGAGTCCTGTTTCTGGGCTGAGGTAGAGGAGCTGCTGCTGCTCTATAGGACTGCCGACCCTGGAGCATTTGAAGTTATCAGGGAAAGAACTATAAATCTGGAAAGAAAGTTGGATGAATGGATTCGTAGTAACCAAATAAGCAATGATGTGTTCTTGAAAGGCTCCACCTTTACCAAATGGTGGATAACACTTCCTATCCAACACAAATCCGTCTCTCCAATCCAGGGGCAGATCAACAGAGAAATCTAAGTTATTTCTATGTATGCAAACTCTGGTTCTACGTGCACTAAAATACTTACTATGTTCAAACAAGTAGAACAACTTTGTTTCATTTTGATGCTTGCCATGAAAAACCCAAATCAGGCATTCACTCCTTTTAAAATGCTTAATTATAAAGATTCGGTGATTGCTAGCTAAAAGGAGTATTGGACTTTTAAGGCTGCCCTGCTGGAGACGAAAAGGAATATTACAATTACACACAAGGCCGTTAATTGAAATGTAATTCATCCTCGCAGATTAACTACTAGAACTACTACTATATGACATTATCAGTTCATATTTACTAAGAGAGGGTATTTTGTTAGACCAATATTTGTTTCTACTACTGCACAAAATGACTGTTGTATCTAGAAACGCAGTATTCCCTAACACGAGAAGAGCAAGAGCCATCTCTGGCCAGAATCCCTTCCAGGTCTCCTATAATTCTGGCCAACCATATCTCCAAGTTTCTTTGTACTTCCTGTAAGTTGTTTCTAATGGAATCCATGGATCGTTTCGTGCCCGCTTTGGCTGACCCTGAGCTTCCAATATCATCCTTGTAGTAACTCTTCCCTATCTCGGTTTGTAATGCCATTAGCTTTTGACCAGTTTCAGATGCATGCTGCTGAAGCCGAAATGCTTCCAGCAAAAACTCCGTCTGCCTCTGTGTTCGAAACTCTACACTGAGTGTAGGTTCAGAGGGATCACTAGCCTGCTGCAAGATTAAGAACAAATATTAAGCCAAACAACACAGTATGATGGATCTACTTCTGCTATCATCTTGGCAAAGAAATAGTAGCCTGACGACCACAATTGGCATGAGAGAAACAGAAAACAGATATTTTACTCTCCAACTGACATGATCAAAGTCAATGGATTCGCACCCCAAGCTTCACCAGAGCAAGTTAGGCTCAACTGGAAACAATTGTGTCATTCCTTGTATGTATCATGTACAGTGTATAATAAGATAAGAGTCCAAGTCTAATATTGGTTTCTCTAATATCTCATTTCCCTAGTTTTTGTCCTTTAGTAATCCCTACACTTAAACAAGAGCTGATTTAAGACAACTCGTAGCAAAATACCCAAGTTAACTTCGTGGGGCATCGCATTTTGGTTTATGACATGAAATGTCAACTTGAATTATTTGGTCATGTGGCCTAAACTAGCCACAAAAACTTTAGTTATAAAAATACTATTCCACTTTAGTATGCCATCTCATCACCAAAAGACTGGTCATACGAGTTAAAGTCAAAATTTTAATATCATAATCAACTGCAATAAAATCAACTTTCATTAAAAGTTTAGGAATTAGATTCATTAATTGAAGAAAAAAGTTCAGGACATTGTTTTCTTTTTGAAAATATTGAATGCCTCTATAATTTTCCATACCCTAGAAAACCAAGTCCTAATTGGTATTGAATCATTGGGTTCCTCACATAATCCGGAATAAAAATCTAATTACATGAGTTTCAATTTTAAACTTTGTGGTATATATATGGTTCTCAAAAGCCCAAAATTCACAAGTAGAAAAATGGACCACAGAAAAATAAAATCTAAGGCAGACATGTCTTACCATTCTTCTGCAGAGATCATCAATCTTTGCAGTAAGAGCTTGATATCTTCTGGCCTGCTTCCTCATTAATGAAGGTACCCTTGAAAAATCACTTTTGCCTAGTTTTTCCAAATTCAATAGTTCCTGTTCGAGCAGCTTTAGTTTAGAGGAAACTCCAGTTGATTCACCATCTACCTTCCAAGGTGATTCCCTTCTGATGAGAAAACATAAGTTGCGCCTTCATCAGCCTCAGCATTTCATATAGACATATTTCAAGAACCAATAACAAGACTGTTATACTGTACCTTGCAACAAAATGCTTCATATGATACAAAGATTCAAGAGATTCACACTGTATATCCTGCAAGCATAAACAGACGGCAATGAACCTTTAACAGTCACAGACATAGCAAATTATTCAGGAAGCAATTAAAAAAGGGCAAGCCCAAAATATCCAAATACAAAGCTGATAAATCCTCACCATCTGTCATGCTGAACATAATTTTTTTTTTAAAGGTTTAAACAGATATGAGAATACTTAACAATCTGATGAAAGATGGCAATATTAAACAATTTCTCACAAATGGCATTCAATTTCACATTCTCATCTCTCAGCTATTCATTCTCTCCCAAAAGCCAGTAGACCAAGACCAGAATCAAGATAAGAGCACTCAAGGAGAGTTTTAAAAGTTGTAGTGATCAAATTCATCCAAATAACGGAAAGAAAAAGAAAAGAAAAGAAAAAAGTAGCCAATGAAATGAAAAAATTTTCGGAGATCTAATATCTTCAGATGATACTAATAAATAGTGCCTACCACACACATTCTAGTTGATTATTTATCGGTTGTAAAACTATACTATTTTTCACTCTTTTTTTTTTGTGTGTGTGTGTGTGATAAGAATCATAGTTGATTGATCTGAGGTAGAATTACGAATTTTGAAGGATATTGAATTGATTCAAAACCGTATATATGCTTCTTGAAGCTGCTTTGGTTGCAACCAATAGAAGCCTTAAAGGAAATTGTGTAGGTTATGATTTTGTCTTGTCTTAGATAAAGGTGGTCCAACCACATGCTCCAACGAAGGGCCTAATCAGAAACTAAAAGCTACTTTTTGAGTGGGCACCAAACCAACATATCGTGAAAAGGAACAAAGAATCAAGTAAAGAGAGGGATGACTTTATGCATTAAGTGTTAATGATACATGAGCCTAATACACAACTTAATTAAAACTTCATTGCAGATTCAAACTTCTAAATGATAAAGATGCATGAGCAAGACGACACTAAGTTGATTTTTCATTCTCAGCTTTAAGCAGAAAGCTTCTACCAGTACAAGGAAGACTAGTAGTCAGCATGCGAAGCAGAGGTAATAGATAGCCTAGAACCGGTCTGAGTGGCCATTCAGCAGAAGGATCTTGGATTTATTACACAGTGCGCTCATGTTTTATCAAATTGAAGAAAAGCAATACATAGAGCAACCCTTCTAAGTTCAAAGCTGCAGCTTCTTTATACCAAAAAATAAAAATAAAAGAAGCAAAGCAATGCCTTCTCTGCTCAAAATTTCAACAAGGATATAATACATAGTGTGAGAAATTTCATGTGGGAGAAGAGAAGGTGTCAAAAACAAAGAGTTGCGAGAAAAGCTATAGTTTTTTCTCCTACTGATTTAAGGTTTTTCACCATGATTTGTCTCCTTTTTTTCCACACAATTAATAATTAAAAAAGAGAGAAAAGCTATGAGATCATTCACAGTCCCAGTCATAAGAAATAATAAAAAAATGTCTTCTAATCTAGTATTTGCCTGGCAACCAAAAATAATAAAAAAAAAAAAGAGAAGATGATGATTTAGAAGAAGAGTGAAACAAACCTGCCAGACAGTAGCTCTGTCGGCCCAGAACTTAGAAGAAGCAGAAGCTAATAGATCGGGAGTGAAAGGGAAATTCCCATTGTGAGCAACATTAAGGACACCATTAAACTTGAGTTGGTCATCCCTGGTGTCTTCCGCAGCGAATGCCTCCTCCATTTGTTGCTCTTCTTCTTGTTGTTGTTCTCCACCAGCAGCTCCGCTAGTAGTAGAGATGAAGCCGATAATGTCCTGGAGCTCCTCAATTCTCCGCTTGGATTCATGGGTCTCCCTCTCCAACTCCTCGATCTTTGCTCTCTGATCCCGGATCTGCTGCAGGAGCTGTTTCTCCTCCGCTTGCCACGCGTTCCTGTGGGTGGCAAAGATCTCGACCACTCTGGCATTAGCTTTGGAGTCCTCTTTTCTCCTAGACTTCATTTGCCTCAACTGCTCTTCGGCCGTTAAAAGCCTAGCTGTGATATCTCTCGTTTGGGTTTGCAACTTGGGCAGCAAAGCGAGGGAAGACTCGGGAAGGTATGCCAAGAAAACACTGAAACTAACACCGAGATATAAAGAAAGCAGCTTCTGGGTTTGTTGAAATAGAAATTGCTCCCCATTTTCTTCACCATCACCTTCACACTCACCTGAGGTTGCCATAAATGGAGCCCAGTACCCAAGGCAAGAACAAGAAAGAGGAAGAGGCAAAGAGGCTTTGAGTGGCTTCGAGTAAGATGGTAGCGTTAAAGAGCGTGAAAAGAACAGAGAGGAGCAATGACTGGACGAGTGAAAAACTGAGGAAAAAAGATTTGGGAGAAATTCCCGATTGTGGAAACGACAGGAGTCAAGACGCTAGCCTAGCCTAAGGCACTGGACTGCCAGGCTGCCCGCCCCGTTACGCATCATCAATTTTTTTTCTTCTTCTTAAACTATTACTATTTGTTCAATTATAAGAAAATTAGCAGATGCTAGTTATATAGGGAGAGATTTTTATTTTTGGATTTATGAAATCAGAGGCTACATATGTAATCTCCCTTCTCGACCGGAACAAAAGTTCGATGTTTTTGTTTTTAGGGTATTCAACTGCTGAACCATTTTTCGGTTTAATCAATTTCATTGGATAAATTATTAAAATTTAAAAATTTTTAAAAATTAAATTTAGTTTAATTCTTGTTTGTTGCCTTTTAAAAATTTTATTGAATGTTTTTAAATATTTTTTAATAAATAAATTTTATGTTAAAAATATTCCATTAGTGATTTAATAGATGAGTGATCAAAATATTAAATTTCAATAACGTTAATGAATAAAAGAGAAAATTTAAACTTGAGTGACCAAAACATAATCATATTAATAGTTGGGTGACTATTTATACAAATTACCCTTGTTTTTATTGTGTTTTTATGGTAAACTAAGCACTTAGTTGTCCAACTTTTGTAAGTTTTCATTTTGGGTATTGAAAATAAAAATTTGCATTTTAGACATAGACATTAACAATTGTTTTCATTTTGGTCTCCCTTAATTTGGGGTTAGGCAATGTTGTTTTACACTAATTTTAGTCACCCAACTTTTGTAAATTTTCATTTTACTCACTCATTTCCTTCTTATAAATAATTTTAATTAAAAAAAGAGAAAAAAAACTTGAGTTTTTACAGGAAATTGAGTTATTCAGATGCAAAAATGAAACCCAAGTTTCTTCCTATAACCCAACTCCATGTAAAAACTCTATTTTTCTCTTTTTACTTGAAAAAATTAAATTTAAATCTAAAATGGGAAAATATAAAGGAAATTAAAAAGATAAAATGTTTTTCCTTGTAAAACTCAAGTTTTTCCTATAAAATTAAGACAATTTCCTTAAAACCCCAGGTTTCTTCCTTTGACTGGGAAAATTAAAATTAATTCTAAAAATTAAAAATAAAAGAGTGACCAAAATGAAAATTTATTAAACTTTGGCAATTAAATGAACATTGAATTAACGACGGATGACCAAAATGAAAACGGTTGTTAATGGTAGTGCCTAAAATGCAATTTTTTAATTTTAATACCTAAAATGAGAACTTATAAAAGTTGGATGACCAACTATCTAGTTTACCATTTTAAAAAAATTATCCTCTTGAATTTTGTTTTGGTCACCGATTTTATTTTTAATTTCATCACTTCATTAGATTAATTTTAAATTCTAATCACTTTACCCAATTATATTAATTTCAAATTCTAGTCACGCCATGAATAAAATATATTTGACATCAAACGAAATGTAGGCATAGTCTTCTTTTAACCATAATATTTTATCAATTTATTCCTTATTCTGAAAGAATTAATAAATTTAACCCTTAACTACTGCAATTTTGTCAATTTAATATCAATTCTAAAATTCAAAAAATACAATTTTAAAAATAAAAAATATATAAAAATATTATAAAAATGGATAAAGTTACTCTTTTTTCTTTTCTTTTCTTTAATTCAACCTTCAAGCATGAACCCATCATCAGCATTAGCGGCTAGCGGAGATCAAAGGGCGATGTCAAGCCCTAAAATGGAAAAATAACACTTTTGCTCCTTTAAATTTTATCATGTTATGAGTTAGTAAATATTTAAATTGCACTTTATCTCTCATAAAATACATTAAGTTAATTCCGATCCTCACAAATGATTTCTGACTTCACACCCTTAAATGATAATAAATCCATTCGACTCTAAACGCTTAAATAATAATGACTTTTCCATTAACAATGGTAGAGTAGATATCAAAGTTGATGCATTTGATAATGTGTTTAATTCACTTCCTATAAAAACCCATTTTCAACATAATTGCTTTTTAAGGAAATTCCACTTAATGTATGCTTTGTTCATGGCTGACACGAATAAAGCATTTTTGTCTCTTTTCCGTGATTTCATGCTATGGATTAACTGGCATGCCATCATCACATTGTTAGCAATTTGTTTCGCTAATACGTTGTTAGAACGAGGTTGAATTTGGTGTTTACACAAATTGATTGACACGAGTTGAGACAAAGACGTCAATATTTAATAAACTCAAATATAATGTGCATTGAAGTGCGACTTTAAAAAGTCCTAACCAAGCCATGTGTATATATCACATTATACCAAACACCCAATTGTCAGCTGCACAATTAACGACTTACTTGTCATATATTGATTAAAGATCATCATATCACACACTTTTATTTAATCACTGACGTATTTATTTAGGTATCGAGTCCTATGGATTTTTGGTGCAATCAGTTGGCGTGAAGGAGACAGATCTCTCTTCAAGGTCGTAACTGACCAAGAAATCCATCTGAGACAGGTTCCCAAAAATGGCTATATCATTGGAAGGTACGATGGTGAAGCACACCATATGATCTTGGACTTGCGCGAATGTATTCCATGGCTGCAACTTCACATCCGCACCGCTAAAATGAAACGTGATAACGGGAAGATCCATGTCCTTATCGGCTTCGAAACATGGGCTGAGAAGCCCCTTGGGATCACTCACTCGTTTCGCCTTAATTGCTTCCTCCAACGCTGATTCAAGGCTGTTGTAGAACTCTGATTCCAGGAACGTCAATGTCGTCCCGGAGTCGATGATGATGTTGCCTTCCCCTGTTGCCGATGAAGCTGATCCGCTGCCGTAGGCCAACTTTTTGTCTCCTACACTGATGGCCTCTAATGTCACGTAGTAATACGTTGAAGGGTCTCTGTCAACTAAGGGAGTTGAAGTTGAAACAGCATTGGAGTCGGTTGCCGTGCCGAATATTAACTTGCTTGATTTCGCTGCTGAATCCGGAGCCTGCAGACAGTAGGAAAACTTGCCATGGATGGACTTACTCAATTGTTTGACTAGAGAAAGGGGACCTCCACCAAGGCCGATGATACCTGAACCTACATTATCAAATGTGCCACCATTTTTGTGTCCACAGCCGAACACAAGGTTCGGAAAGGAAACCGGACTGTCTATGCGAGTAGAGTTGGCTGCACCGATGGTGAACTTCTCGAGAGCAACATTTCCTCTGGTGAAGGAGCGGTCTCCATAGGAGTAGCTGTATTTACAAGTGTTCTGCTCTTGATCACAGACTCTGTCGGAGCTATCCAATGCATTGCAGGGATCAGACCCGCATTGAACGCTCTTGTAGGTGGAGGATTTCATAGGATCAAACAGAGGAGGCTTCTGCAGGTAACATTCTTCACAAGGCTTACACTGAACCCATGTGAGATCACTGCCGGTGTCGGCTATCCCCAGCACCAAAACTGGTGGGGTTCCAATGGAAATATTCATGAAATACTCTCCACCGCTCGCCATTATATCCGACCAGACTGCCTTGGAATAACTTGGCCTGAAACGATTAATGCGAGAGATAGAGCGGTTGTAAGCATTGTAGAAACGATCAAACGGGGTTTCAAGAGGGTTGTAAAGCGGAGAGAGTGGGGAGTCACGGTGTATGAGGTCCACCGAAAAGCCATTTGGGATGGTTTTTGCAACTGGAAACACTAGCAGCCACTGAGTCAAGCATATGCACATTATTGGTAGAACCACAGAAGATAATACTGAACAGTTTCCGAAAGTTGAAGCCATTGTTTTTGAGAAATATTACGAGCTAAGTAGAGAGGGGAGGGGGGCTTAATTTTTCTTTAAGCTTTACAGAAACATATTAATTTATAGCTTAGATGTGGATCAAAAGTTAGCTGCATTAATCAGCTGAAACGAAAATAGGGAATTTCATTCGATCATTGTGGCATTTAATTTGTTGTATTCAATCATAAATTAACTTTGTACGTTATGCTACCGTTATCTCTGCGGGGAAGTCATTTAGTTAAGACACTAAATCTAAATTTGATTTGATGCATGATTTGGAATGACTTTTTTTTCTTAAACTATAATAAGGTAGAGCAACGTGACTAGTGTGATTCGAATCTAGATCACATCTAATGCGATGAACACTCTAACTAAAATCGGGTTCAAATTTCTTTTTATTTCAAAAAATTTGTATATCTAATCTAACAAATTATAATTTTTATATTTATAATCTAGTAAAAGTACCTTAGTTGTTTCTTTGGAAAGATTAGTAAAGGTTTATTATTTAAACCAAATTTAAACATAAAGAACCCTATAGGTTCTGGTAACCGCCCTAAATGTCTTCATTCTTCAATCTAAATAAGTCTATTATTTATATAATTGCAAATACAATGATGACTGATGAGGAGCCGAAATGAGTAAAGGAAAGCCACGCTGTTCCATTAAATATAAGGAACCATTTCTAACTTCAAAACACCAAGATGATCGCTACCTATAATAGAAAACCAAACGTAAACTGTAATAATTTATATTATATGCTTATAAAATATATATTTTTTTGGTAACATGCTAAATTATTCATATTTGAATCCGCCAAAAATTTAGGACTAAAATAAAATTTTTACTATTTATTAATTAAAATTTACTAAAATTTAAAAGCCTAAAAAGAAAAATACATCAAGAGGGGTCAAGTCCTTGCCATTCGCTTCTGGTGCCGTACTTGTTTGAATGATTCTCATTTTATTAGGATGTTCAAACGGTTAATGGAACCGAACAAGCATTAATCAAATCGAATTTTTTTAAAAAAAAATTTAAACGAATCGAAATATTTCAATTAATTTGGTCAGTTAACTCAATTAATTAAAATTTATATGTTTTTGTCTTTTGGTTAAAACAAATATAAAAGATATTAAAAATACATTAAAATTAACCAAAACATATATTTTTGTCTTGAAAGTTAACCGAATTAATGGAAAATCTATATCTTGAAACACTATATAATTAAAAACACTACATAAATATTAAAATTAACTCATAACTAACACATAATATTAATTATTAAGTTCGGTTAATTCGATTGATTACTCGATTTCGAACCGAATTAACCAATAATCAAAATTTCAAAAAATCATTAATCAACTTCTAATCGAACTAAATTTAACAATCAACCAATTGACCAAATTAAATCAATTCAATTTTAACCTAAATACATTAACTGACAGTGGACCACATAAAGGAATCAAAAGTGTCATTACTGAAAACCGTTGAGGACTAGCTCGGTTTAAAATATGTTATGAATAGTATGTTGTATTAAGTTGTTTTCTCTTTATTTACCCAAAAAAAAAACCAAGTTTAACCCACCAACTAAATTACAAATTAACCACTACTCTAGGCTTTAGAGGTAAGTTGCTTTAGCTTTTCAACTTGAAGCAATAATGTAGGTATTTTCGTTCTCTGGGGAACACATAGACAGCAAAGACATTGTATCTAGCATCCTGTCGTGTCTTCTTGTTTTTGTTTTGGCTTTCGGTGAATTATATAGCACTCATTTATAGATGCAACTTGGTTCTGCCTTTGATGACACTTTGTCCTGTCTAATTCGATGTTATGTTACTATCTAGTGCTTGAATCATCAGTTTCACTAAAGCTTGCGGTTAGTTTGGATATTACTGATGAGATATTCTTCTGGCTTCAGATAAAAAAAATCCACCGAAACCTTTCAACATCAAGTTGGCCTAGTTTGTCAAAGTTGATATACTTAGCGTTGGGTCGGCGTTCAAACTTCAAATTTTCAAAGGACCACGTGTAGCAGCAACTACAACATCGATCCATCCATTTGACATTTAGACCTTTTTTTAGGTTTTAGTTTCGGAGCTGCCTAGCAGGGGCGTGGTCGATAATCCAAACTTCCTACCATCTCTTCTCGTGTTTTTTTTCTTTTTTGCATTTTAGGGTTGGCTAACAGGTAATAAAGCATGAAGTGCGGGCCGGAAAAAGCGAAAGATAACTGTTGTTGCCACGTTATAAATTTTTTGTGAGTGGCACTGCCACGGCCAAGTTGAGTAGAAAAACAAGCATATAGTTTAGGATTTTATAATGTGAAACCAATTTGTTATATGTGTAGAAACGTTATGAAGATGATGATAGCACATTTTTTTCTGTTTAGAGGAGGCGTGAGAAACGCACTTAGTTCTGAAAAAGGAGTCCAATATTTAAAAACCAATAAAGGCACATTGCGTTGCTTGCTTGCCTGCTTTAGGTAGTGCGTGCCTAGTGCTTGCCCACAGCAAACTTTTCCTTCTTTCCTTCCTAATTGTCATACCCCAACTTTGCATTTTGGATCCCTAGCTAGCTGGGGTAGGGTAGAATATATGCATACTGGAATGAAGTGAATTAGCCAGAGAACTTTTAAAAAGTGATTATTACTAGATAGAAAAAGATAGGATTGAATAAAAATAGTATGGCCTTCAACAACAAACCCAAGAAGCCTCATCTCATCTCATTCCATTCGAATGTCTTCGCTACGCTTCTCTTCATACTTGCCTTCACCGTTCCTCTCTTGTTTCTTATCCTTCATACCTCTACTTCCTACCTCTGCAAACCCCCTTTTGCCTCCAACAAAGTTAAGTCTTGGTCTGGCGACCTGCGGAATGCCCTATTTGCCTGGAATCGTCTTTCTTTCCCCCATATTCAATCTCCCCCTGTCACGTTCAAAATTGCTGTTTTTTCACGAAAATGGCCTATTGGCACCACCCCTGGCGGCATGGAGCGCCATGCTTACACCTTGCACACCGCTTTAGCTCGCCGCGGCCACCGTGTTCATGTGTTTACGTCCCCTGTAGTCAATAACAACGGACACCCCCCTGATGTCCTGACAACATCTTCTAATGATTCCCCACGAATTCACTGCCATGAAGGTGAAGCTGGCAAGTGGCAATACAAAAAAGCTTGGGAGCTCTTTAATGATGAAAACCAGCGTCAACCATTCGATGTCATCCATTCCGAAAGTGTGGCTCTTCCTCATTCTTTGGCTCGCAATCTCAAGAATCTTGCTGTTTCATGGCACGGTATAGCCCTTGAAAGCTTACAATCCAGCATATACCAAGATTTAACTCGTAAGCCCAATGAACCCATGTCGCCTGCTTTCAACGCTAGTTTATATGGGGTCGTCCCAAAAGTGCTTAACGAAATAAGATTCTTCCACAACTACGCTCATCATGTGGCAATCAGTGATAGTTGCGGGGAGATGTTGAGGGATGTGTATCAGATCCCAAGGAAAAGAGTTCATGTCATCCTCAACGGTGTCGATGAAAATGGCTTTGGAAACGACTTATCCCTGGGCCTTGACTTCAGGTCCAAAATCGGTGTCCCCAAAAATGCTAGTTTGGTGCTTGGTGTGGCCGGAAGATTGGTGAAGGATAAAGGGCACCCTTTGCTTTACGAAGCTTTCTCCAGGCTCATAACAAAACACCCCGATGTGTATTTGCTTGTAGCGGGGAGCGGACCATGGGAGCAACGATACAAGGATTTAGGGGCCCGCGTACAAGTTTTAGGTTCAATGAGCCCATCCCAACTGAAGGCATTTTACAATGCTATTGACATTTTTGTGAACCCAACGCTGAGGCCTCAAGGATTAGATCTGACACTGATGGAAGCAATGATGAGCGGGAAAGCGGTGATTGCATCGAGGTTCCCGAGCATCAAAGGCAGTATTGTCGTTAATGATGAGTTGGGTTTCATGTTTTCGCCAAATGTGGATTCACTAGTAGAGGCGTTAGAGGAGGTGGTGAGAGAAGGTCCAAAGAGGGTAGCACAGAGGGGAAAGGCATCTCGGGAATATGCAGCTTCCATGTTCACAGCAAGCAAGATGGCATTGGCGTATGAGAGATTGTTTCTTTGTATAAAAAATGACACATTTTGTGTCTATCCTTAGGATATACATAATACATATATGCAAGTCTATACGACTATTGCTTTTTACTCTCGTGAATTCATTGCTGCATTTTATTTTCATTTAAAATTAAGATTTCAGACAATTAATACAGGAGCTGGATTGAAGACACTGATGTGTGTTACCTATGTTGCGATATAACTATGTTTTCGACTCAAATCTGAATGTTGTGGCACTTTGGTCTTGACTCTTGATCCCCTCTTATTTGACTAACTTATTGACCTTGACCATAGCGTACACGAAACTTGCCCCTTATTTATTTACCTAATTTATTTGACAAATGCAGTTTTCAGCCTAAAAAATAAATCATAGCTAGTTGAAAATTCTGGTGAAGAAAAGATTCTGACCTGAAAATAAGGGATTCTGACCTCAAAATAAGGACAGCAATAGAGTTGGATTTGCATTTTCATCCTCCCTTTGCAAATAGGTTGGAAGTATTCATTATCCTTTCGAGCTATTTTACATCACTCCATCTCACCTTTTTTTACTAATAATTTTTAGTTTTATATAAAAAACAGATTTATAATTTGTTTATGAAATTTGAATATGCTTTAGATTAATTAAATTATTTGATGATATCCAAATTCACTAAAAATTTAATTTCATTTTTTTAAATATAAAATATATTGTATATTCGAATATCTTAATAAATTGAAAGGGTTAATATATATTTTGTTCCTTAACCTTATTTATTTGTACATAGTTGGTCTTTTTTTTATTATCTAGTTTGTACTTGAATTTGTATTCGTTTGCATTAGCACTATTAGTTTGTGAAGACGTGACACTACTTGCTAACCTAGTGGTGCCATGTAACAAGTACAAATTACAAAAATTAAAAATATATAAATTTAAAAAAGCACAATCTTTTATATTAACAAAGAACCTGGATAAGTAGTTGTCTAAATACATTTAAATCGGACAATTATATGTCCAGCGTCATTCTTAATGTAAATTTTTATATTTTTATTAATTTATATATATTTGAAAATTAATATATTTTAATTTAAAATAATAGTAATATAAATAATTTGATATTTTATAAAAATATATTTATTATTTACATATTTTAAAATAATTTTTAATTTATATTTATCTAATGGCATATCGAAAAATTATCACATGATATCATCGAATTGGTTAATAATATCATATCAAGATAAAGTAATTATGTTAATCTCAACCTACAAACCGAAAATTACCAGAGATTCAACAATAAAATATCTATTAACCCAAATTGAAATAATAACATATAAAGTCGAATCAATTAGCAAAAGTAAATATATGCAAATATTCGAATTTACGCTCTATTAGCTGTTGGACGAAAAAGAAAATGGACCCAAGAAAATAAAAAAGCAGTGGAAGGCGGTACTTTTATATTATTTAATTTTTTTTTAAAAAAACCGAAATTCTTCGATAGAGAAATTGAGAGAGATGAGTTTGGTTTTAGTTATCATGAGTATTTACTGTTCAGAATAGAGAGAATCTAGTGAGAATAGAGGGAAATGGAAGGATGGGATCCTCAAAATCTAATTCTACCGGAGGTGGGTAAGCTATGTCGATCCCAGTCAGAATACCTGGACCAACATTTCAAGACCCAGAAGGATGTTTCCTCATCTTCTACCTCTTCTTCTTGTCTGTTGTCTGAATGGACCAAACATTGTTCTGATTACGACAATCGTCTACTACACCTCCGCACCATCCTCATGGATCGCACCCTTTCATGGATCTCTTCTTCTTTTCGAGCTAAAGCTTCCCTTTCTAATCTCAATCTCACCCTCTCCGCTTCCTCTCAGTGTTAGCACTCTGCATAAGATTTGTTGGTTGATTTTGCTTAATCTCTCCCTTCTTTTTTTTAATTTAAACATGTTTGGGGCTTTGCAGATGGGACTGCTTTGAAGAGGCTTTTGGGTGAAGAACTGCGGCTGCTGGCCCTTCAATTGCACCGGATTCACTTCATCCGCCAATATGTTGGTCAGCATTTTTTTTACACCTTATCGCAATAATCCCAAGCAGATAGTTTCTGGCATACTCATTCTTCTTAATTTTATCTACATAATAATACTGGGTTTTAATTCCTCATGACAATGAAAGACTGTTTATTTGTTCTTGCATTCTATGGCCTTTGTGTATGTAAGAATGTTCCTTTATGCAAGTTTTCTTCAATTGCCTATTAGCTTATGTCTGCATTCAATTTGAAAAAGGAAAAACCTGCTGTGAGGTAACGACAGTGATTTCATGCAGCTTCAGAATAAGAATGCTCAGCTACTGCTAATGCTTATATTCATAGTTTATTGCTTAGATTTTGAGAATGCTCCTTGATGCATATTCATCTGTTATTAGAATAACAACACATATTTTCGGCTTTTAGGCGTGCTTGGTTGGGTAAAAAGGTGGAGGGATAGAAGGAGGGACTGAAAAATTGGAAAAAGGAATTTTAATTGTGCTTGGTAGGTGAGAAAAGTGAGAGAAAAAAAAACATTTTACATTTTAATGCATAACCTATAAGTTAGTTCAAAATTATGCATTTTAAAATGTTTTGTTTTATTTTCTTTATTTTCAACCTTATCAAGCAATGGAGGGAAAGAATTTTTTTTTTTTCAATTTTTACATCTTTACTACCAAGCACACCTATGAAAAGTACAAATTTATTTTCCATCCACCTTTCCAATTTCCTTTCCACTCAACCAAGCAAATTTGCTTGGTAGAGTGGAAAAGTGGAAGGATGGAAGGAGGGAGTAGAAAAGTGTAAAGAAAATAAATTTTTAGTGTACTTGGTAGGGAAGAAGAGTAAGAGAAAAGAAAATAGTAGAGATAATCATTTTCCATCCTAATGCATAAAATCCAATCTTTCCAAACTGAAATGATAAGAGAAGAGAAATCAGAGGGTTTATGTTAGCTCAAAATTATGCATTTTTCGAAAGTTTTATTTTTTTCCTCTCATTTTTCAACTCTATTAAGCAGTGGATGGAAAGAGAATTATTTTTTCGTTCAATTTTTCTATCTTCCTGCCAAACACACCTATAGAAAGAAAAATTATATTTTCTACCCTTCTATTTTTCTACCCCTTCAATTTTCCATCTTTCCACTCTATCAAGCAAAGGCTTAGCGTGCAATGCTTTCTTTGTTTTTAGAATATGTTTACATGTCCTTCTTTGTTCTTATGTTCATAGCTTGTGTGACCTTTCCCCAATATTTTATGTACTATGCCACCTGGCTATGAACTTAGCTCGTCTTTAACTATTACAGAAACTGCACTTCGCTTAGAAGCTTTGGTAGGAGACCTCGAGGATGTAGTTTTCTCTTCTGGGAATCATCGTCCAGGGAATATGTTCGCAAAGTTTTCAACTTTACTGACATCACAAGTAATAACTGTGATCCTGTTTTCCCCTATTATTTCAGAATGCATCGCCAACATTATATCCAGACATTCTTGCCATGCAGGATTTTGGAGTAAAGGAAGAAAGATTACTAAAAGCCATAAAAGCCACGAATGATGTTGAGGAGATAATTGTCAATGTTGAGAAATCCCAACAATGGCACCATCTTTTAAAGTCAGTTGATCATAGAGTAGATAAAACTTTGGCTATACTTCGACCAGAAGCTCTTGCAGAACATCGTGCTCTTCTTGCTTCTTTTGGGTGGCCTCCAAAACTCCTAGCATCAAAAGTGGAAAGTGGAGGGCTCTCTAAGCTCCTGAACCCACTACTTCTAATGCACGGAAATGAAAAGAAGTCTTATGCTCAAAGTTTTCATGTGCTTTGCGCTTTGCAGCAACTGCATTCACGTAGAGAAGCTCGAAAGTTTAAAACTTTAGGTCAAAAGGAGTGCGAGATACGACTTTGGGCTATTGATGAACTGGTGACTCCTTTAGCTGTAAGAATGGAATATCACTTCGTGAAATGGGCTGAGCAGCCTGAGTTTATGTTTGCTCTTGTATATAGAGTTACTAGGGACTTTATGGAAGGAGTAAGTGATATTTTGCAGCCTCTGATTGATGCAGCTAGATTAACGAGCTATAGTGCTAATGAAGCTTGGATTTCTGCAATGGTGCATATACTTTCTGGGTCCTTAACAAAAAATGTTTTTCCTGCCTTGGCTGAAAGATACAAGGAGAAAGACATGAAATTAGAAGTTATCTCATTGTGGCTTCATCTAGTCGACCTTATTGTTGCTTTTGATAAACAGATGCAGTCGTTATTGAGATACGAAACTTGTCTCTTGTTTCCAGATGCTCAAAGGAGAGGGATATCCGTGTTGATAGTATTTTGTGATAGACCAGATTGGCTTAAGATTTGGGCAAAGATGGAGCTCAAGGACGGCTGGAAGAAACTAAAAGCAGTACTGAAGGATGCTAAAGCTTGGCAAATTGACGACAAACATAGAGTTGACTTTGATGTTAGTACAATATGCGAAACATTTTTGCTCTCTTCTAGAGAAGCCCATAAAGCTCCATTTGTTGCGGAATCTGCACTTAAAATTGCGCAAGAAATGATTGATAGATGCCAAACTTTACCAGATATTTTGTCTCGTGCCAAATTTGTTAGATCAACTGTAGCCAGATTCTTCTGGTATTTTTCCAATGTGCTGCTTCTGCATTGCCGAAATGCCGAATTGCCACCTGAAGAGCTTGATGGTAGCGCAATTGTTAGAGCATGTGAATCAATCAATGCTGCTAGATATGTTGAGTCTAAGCTGCAAGAATGGAGTGATGATGCAAGTTTTTTGGAGATGAAAATTGCCGAAAGCAATTCTAACATGCAGGAACAACACCAAGGGTTTTATGATGATTGCTTCTTTGAAGAGGAAATAAAATGCTTGGCTGAACTAGAGACCAACTGGCTTATGGAAATCGGCGCCGTTCTTCTTCGTCAGTTTGAAAATCTAACTCTGGAATACAACCATACTGAGGATTCCAATGCTTTTATTGAAGCGTTGCAGAGTTTGAAGAGCCAGCTTCATGTTCTTAAGAAAAATCTCAACGGGAAAGACTTCTTGGACTTGTGGCGAAGTGTGGCGGATGGGCTGGACCATTTTATATGTGGTAGCATTTTAGGAGGTGATGTTAAGTTTTCAAAGAAGCAAAGCAATGAGTTCGGAACTGATATGCAAGCATTGTTCCTTGTGTTCCAACCATTTTGTGCTCGTCCTGAAGCATTTTTCCCCTGTATTAGGGACATCCTGAAGCTGTTAGCAATGAGTGGAGAAGAGGTCAAGCATTTGCTGGTAGGTAAGAAAAGTGAAAAATACATGCAGTCTTATGGAATTTCCCACTTACGTTTTGACCAAGTTGAGAAAACTTTGAGGAAATTGAAGTTTTGAGTTTGCTTTGTTACTTGAAATTGATTGAAGATAGAGGTTGCCTCTTTCTTTTTGGCTTTTAAAGCGATTCATTATTTAACATATAGTCGTTGTCCATTGGCATTATTACGAGATAAAACTTTTAAGTATAAGGTTGTGCCACATGAAATTTTTTTACCTAATAAATATCTTAATAAGTTAAATTATTTTTCTATAAAAATTAAATAAAATTTTGATTGAAATGTTTAAAATTTAGTAAGTGTCGGGTATAAATATCATCATATATGAGTTTTATATAAAATAATATTTTAATTTTTTAAAATTAACAGCTATTTATCCGATCAATGCAACTATAATTGATAACATTTTCAATTAATCAAATTTGAAACAATAATATTTTAAAACTTCCAAAATTTTAAAATTACTCCTTCAAATTAAAGTCTTTAACTTTATTAATTCAGTTAAAGTTTGTGAGTAAATTTTTATAATTTTATAAGGGTAAGGTTAAACTAATAGTCGTTTAATTACTCCGACTTTCAAAATATAATAAATCAGTCATAGTAATAATTTTTTGTTATAGACGTAATGACAAATTGGCCTGGCATTTAATCGGCTACATTAAAGTCTATGTTGTCATTTAAACGACCCCTAAAAAGCCAAAAAGAATAAAGAAGACATGGAGATGCCGCCCAATCCCTCACTCTTAGAAACCAGTCGTCGTTCGAAAACGAAATTGAAGACAATACCCTAGCAATGGCTATAGCAAACATTCAATTTTATTTTTCTAAAAAAGGAAAATTCGTAGATCTATCCTCATTTCATTATTTTAGCAATTTCCAACGAGTGCATAATTGAGAACTTTTGCTGTTAGACGGTAAACATTAAAAAAATACATATACAGACCAAACTAATACAAAAAGAGAGAAGTAACCAACATTTTTACCAGAAACCATAGACTTGGAAGACAAATAATTGGAGAGATTGTCTCATTATTGAATCTTCTTGATTGGGTTTCCTCAAAAATTTAGTCTTTAAAGAAATGGAAGAGAAAGTAAGTAGAGGTGGAGTTTGCTTCGGTTTTGCAAACTCAAAAACTTCTCCAATTTTTTCTTAATAAAACCCAAATCATCTACTTCAAAATTAAACTCTACCAAATGAGATTATTCAAGATATAGAACACAAAACCAGAAGAGAAAAATGAAGAAAAAAGGAGAAAAAAAAGAAGGGACCGGTTTTAGAATTCAGGTTTCACTTTCACCACTACTACAACTGCTGCTTGGGTTTTTTTTTTTTTTCAATTTTACTGATTAATAAGGTCTGGAAATGGAGGGAAATTAAAATGAAAAATGAAAATAAAAAATAAAGAAGAGAAAAATAATGGGGGATAAAGTAGAAAGTATTATTGAACGTAAATAAAAAAGAAACTATGTTGTTGGTTTCTCGGGGAAGCGAGAAGAATTGCAAGAAGAGGAGAAAGAAGAAGAAAGAGAAAACAAAGGCAGCAGGTAGAGCAGCGGCAATGGCAGTGGCAATGGCCGTGGCAAGGGTTAGCGGCCTTAAAAGTACCATAGGTTTTGTTTGGCAATTTTTTACTTTTGATGGTTAGCCGAAAAAGAAGAGGAGAATAGGATCACCCTTCTACTCCTCATATCTGGTCATGTCACTTATTCTGTTATGGAAAATATTAGTGAGTAACTGATTTCTCACTTTTCGATAATATTAATGAATGGTTTATTAATTTTTAAAAGTTGAGTGTTTATTTTGTTATTGGAATTAAAGTTGATTAACTATTGGTGTATTTTTCTCTTTTTTATAATTTTTTTTACTCGATTTGCGTGATTGTGATAATTTGGTAAGAGTTTTTACCTTTGCTTCTTTTTTTCGATGATGACGGTTTAATTCAAGCAAAGTTTACTCTTTCTACAAGAAACGAGTTTCAGGCCTTTTAGATATTGTCTCTATGGTTTTATTTTGTATTTTTGTATGGTTTGTCTTGTATTAATTATATTTGTGTACGAGCCAACAATCTCTTGGCTTAATGACAAGAGTATTATGTTGTAGATATGAGAATTTGAGTTTAATCCCATACAACTCCGTTCCCTACCTCCACTTATAAAAAAATAATAATAATTGTATTTGTGTACGTGACTTGATCCTTGGTTGCTCGTAATAGTGTAAAGATTGAATTTTGCTATTAGTCTCTGTATTTTGTGAAAATTATGGATTTAGTTCTAATACTTTAATTTGATCAATCTTAGTACTTGTACCTTTCAATTTGATCAATTTCAATCCCTTTACTTTTTAAATTTGAAAATTTAGTCATGACCCAAACGAGAATGATTAAACTTATTGGTTAAATTCAATTACTAGTCCTATACTATGCATATAGTTGTAAATTTAATCAATATTCTACAATTGAATTATTTTAGGTCCCTATACTTTTGAATTTTTAAATTTTAATATTGACGATATGATGTCATTAATCCATTAACTGGATTTTTAGTGTGTAATATGTTGAAATAACAAGCTAACACAACATTAGGTATATGATAACATGTTGCTCCATCATATTTGATGAGGTCAAAATCACAAAAAATAATTCCTACAAAATAACTTTAAATAGTAGTAAAAAGTGGTAATAGGGTCGAGTCCACAAGGATTGAATGTTATAATCAACTTCCATCTTTAACTTGTGACCGTAATTTTTGTCGTATCGAAAGTCGTTGCAAAAGTCGTGCCCACGACTCTAAACGGACCTGCTCAAAAATAAACAAATAAATCAGTGGAGTTTTGAAATGTTTAGAAACTAAACAATTGAAACAACATAAATAAATAATTAAATTAATTAAAAATTAAACTGGAAATTAAATTCAGATTTTGTAATCAAAGATAATAAGCCTTAGCCCTAGACTCGGTGGATTCTGGATTTCTGAATCGATCCTTGAAAATTAATTTTCTCCTTCAAACAATAAGCTGGTTACAGTAGTTAAGAACATCCTAACCACCAATTCTTCCTCTCGTAGCTGGTCCCGGTACGACTTGCAAACCAACCATTACTGATAATCTAAGCGAGATACATGTGTTCCTGATTCAAGATTCCGACAGCCTTGCGCTCTGAACTTGAATCAACGGCCTCAACCGCGTGAGTCGTTTAAATCCAATCACTTCTTCCTTGATTTGTTCTCAGAGATCCAAATACAATACGACCAACTCATTTCTCTAACTGTTAGCAAACACGACTCCAACTCAATGTAACAACCCAGTTTTGACCCTAATCGGAACAGTGGTTTCGGGACCACAAATCCGAGTCTGAAAAATATTTTAATATTATTTTACGTGTTTATTATGTGTGAATTTACTTGTGTGAAAGTTTCATGAATTAATTTTATTGTTGTGTGCTTAATTTGAGAAAATGGCTAAATCGCATAAAATAAAAATTTGATGGCTAAATATGAAAGTGCTTAATTATTTTTGTCTTTATAATTTGGAGGTTTCATGTTGAATTTAGCCAATATTAATGGACGGCAATGATGGCTATTATATATATATTATATATATATTAAATATAAAAGTAAAATAATAATGGTATAATATATTGAAAATAATAAAACTTAAAATAAACAAAGCCATGCATGTTATCTTTCTCATTGCCGAATATACAAAAGAAAAGAAGAAAAAATAGCAAGCTAGGTTCGGCACTTATTTTGCTTGATTAAGGTATGTTTAGGTTTTAATTTTAATAATTTTTACGTTTTGAGATCGTTGCTTTGTGTTCTTCAAAACCCATGTTTTAATTTTGTGAATTGTTGATGATTTTGAAATGTGCCGTTGATGAATGCTTGGACTTTGTGATAGTTGATGATGAAAATGAAAGATATGTGATAGATTAATATGTTTTGTATTGGGATTTTAGTGAAATTGAGTAAATAGGGCTAAATTGTGAAATTAAATTTTTGGGGGACTAAAATGTGAAATAAATGAAATGTGTGGACTAGTATGAAGACAAGGAACATTCGGCCCTAGCTTAGTGAGGGAAAATTTTGTGTATTTTGTGTTTTGTGCAAAAAGGACTAAATAGCAAAAAGTGTAAATATTAGGGGCAAAATAGTAATTTGCCAAATTATGTGTTTTTGGATTAAATTGAATGTGTTAATAAATAAATTATCTTATTTTGAATATATTTAGATCGAGAACCAAAGAAATTGGAATTAGATCGGGGAAAAGCCAAATTAGTCGAATAATCGTCCGACTTCGATTTTCCATCTTCCGAGGTAAGTCTATTAGCTGTTTAATGACATAAAAACAATATATAAGTATGTATATGTATTTATTTTTGATGAATTATAATTTAAAGTATATCGGTTTAATAAATTAAAAGTATGATTGGCTTATATGTATTTTCTTTTATATTCGAACCTAGAGGTTTATACTTATATAGGTAATTGAATTTAGCTAAAGTGCAAAGGTAAATAAGTATATACATAAATGTTAATGAATCTAGTTGAAGTATAAGAGTTTTATATATATATGGGGTTCAAATTCATACACATATATACATGTATAAATTATTGATTTAATCAAATATATGTATATGTATATATGTGTACTTAGAGATTCGTAAATATACATAGATATAAGAGTTTTATTATTAAACATGTAAATATACATGTATATATACACTTTTGAATCAATTAAGATGTGTCATTATAAAAGTATATGCGGTTTGAGTGTATATGTATGCATGTATAAGATTTAGTTTTGAAATTTGTTATTAGATGATATTTGCACATGTTAGTTTTGATCATGTATATATATGTGTAAAACTTTAATATGTTGGAATGTAAAGTGTATATTATTCAAGAATATTTTTAGTTAAATAGTATTATATTTGTAGTAGGATTTGAAGTATAAGGTTATGCATAAATATGTTCAGTTGATTTATTGAATTGTCAAATTGGATTTGGTGGTTGAGTTTTATATATATATTCATGTGTTTCTATGATATAAATTTTGAGTTTCGAGCTGAATATTTAAGCATGGAATTTATATACCTATATAGTTCAAAAATGAGTAATATTTGGGTGAATTGAGTGTTTGAGCTTGGGGCCTAAAATGATTATTGTCAATGAGATAATTCAGACTTTACGTCTAGCAGGCTTGATGCTGGTGAAATGTTTCAGACTATACGTCTAGCGGGCTTGACGCCGTGAAATATTTCGGACTTTACGTCTAGCGTGCTAATTGCCGTGTATTGAATCGTGTTTTAAGCCTAGCGTGCTAAGTGCCTATGAATCTGTTGAAATTGTGTGAATTGTTCGATTTATGTGTTTGAAGATGTTGTGCATAAACTCGACATAGGTGGTTGATATATATATATATATATATATGGATGCATTTGGTATAAGAAACCGATGAGTAATCTTATGTGCAATTGCTAATACATATATGTGTAAATATTTGTTTATAAGTAAAAGTTGAATGCGAATGTATTCGGTTATAGGCATAAATATGAGTTAGGTTAAAAGTTTATGATCGATATATATATATATACATGTATAATGAGATATGAAATGTGATTGATAAAGTTATATATATATTCGATTGTATGTGCATGATAATTACATATATGACTTTGGATAAATGTATGTGGTAAATACATGTACACATTTGGTTATAATATTTGTTAAGCTTATGTATATATGCACTCGCTAATATGTTTAAAGTGTATATACATTTGGTTCTAATATTTGTCATGCATATATGTATATATGCATTCAATTTCATGGTTGTAGATTATATGCATAAAATGTATATACATTTGTCTGCTTTGGGTGTATTAGATAAATACACGTCCTTTTAAAATTTAAACAAATGTTTGATTAGTAATTATAATTGATAATTGTGATTTCAATAAATTTTCTTAAAGAATTATATGATTCTTTTATATGTATTTTAGGTATGCTATAGACTTACTAAGCTATAAAAGCTTACTTTGTTTGTTTTACCCATTTGTTTTTATAGATTTTAGAGACGCGTTACGAGAGCTCGGGATCATCAAGATAGTCTATCACACTATCGACTACTTTTGGTATTTTGTTAAATATTTGAACTCAATCTTATGGCATGTATAGGTTTGAGTACGATGTTGATTATATTTTGATTGTAAATTATAAATAGCTATGCAAAAGTAATTAAATTTTCATATTTGTGATCAGTTTGATTTTAAAAATGGTTGTGTTTGTTCAGTAATGCCTCGTAACCCTACTTCGGCGACGGATACGGGTTAGGGGTGTTATACTCAACATGCATTTTGACTTGAAATCGAGTTTAACTTCAAGGGATGAGTTGTATATCCTGATAATTAGGAAAAAAAGTGAATACCGATTGGAAATATTTTTAACATGAATACGTATCTCACGATTCCCTACCGAAAAGAGCACCGGCCTAAAGCTAAGAGGGAATTTAGTGAAGCATGAAATTATTCATGCTTTGTAGAATTGAAAGGTGATTTGATGATAGCGGTGAAGAATGAGAAAGAAAAATACTTGGAAAGCAATTAAACCAATTTGAAGAAATAAAGAAATGGAAAGAGAATGCTCACGCCAATTTGAATGAAAAAGAATAATGGCTATTCAATTTCAAATTGAAATCAAATGTAAAATTAGGTGTGTCTTTCCTAAGAACATTAAGTCCCTATTTATATACATAGAATTTACTAATTTTAGCCTTAATTAGTCATTGGTTTTTTTCACACTTTTGATTCGGCCTCATTTCATTTATTGTGTTTTAATTTGGTCCTTTTCTGCTTGTTTTTGTCTCTTAGTGTCTCAATTGCATCCCTGACAAGATTAAAACATAAAAACACTTATTTAACAGGGATCAATTCAGAAATAAGCCGAATTAAACACAAAATGTCATGCAAATTAACATGTTATCAATATTGTAGAAATAACATAACTTAACTCATTGAATTGAATAGTTATCATTTGGTGATGATAGGAATTTTAAAATTTAAAAAGTAAAAGGACTAAAAATGATCAAATTAAAGTATAGGAACTAAATTCATAACTTTTATAAAGTACAGGGACTATTTGTAAAATTAAACCTAGTTTAAAGAAAAGAAAAGAAAGAAAACTAGGTTAAGTCCAATCCAAAAGTAATGATAATGAGGAAGGTTTGAAGTGGGCTTAGTCCAGTTGGATTGAAAAGCCCGCATTTGTAATCTCCTCCTCTGATCTTCTGTCTAAATCTCTAAACCCTGATTTCATCATTGTTGTGTTGTACCCCATTACATTTTCATTGTTTGTTTAGCTTCTTCTTTGTGTTTAGCTGCCTGCATTCTGCAAGCAACTGGGTGACCTTTTAGTTATTGCAAGCCGAGTCAATGAATGGGTGCCCTAGTAGTGTGTATAGGTAATAATAATATGTTTGTTCGTCTAAAATTGGGATGAGCGTGGCTGCTTATTATCCTCTCAAACTCGAATGACTCTATGATCCCATTTCCATATTCAGTTTCACCATTATCATTCGCCAATCTTTATCCCCAAACGTTGTTAGCAATGGATGTGAGGAGACTGGCGGCTGTCATTAAACCCATCTATATCTACACCCCAATCACACGCCCCTTGACCTGCGCGACTTCCTCGTCTCCTATTCCTTCTCCAGCTGCCCCACAAATCGATCCTCAACGGCAGCCTCCTTCTCCGCTTCCCGTGAACCAGAGTTTGCTCGATACTCTATCTTCTATTCTCTCTAAGCCTTCCCTTGATTCTTCCAAATCCAAACAGCTCCTTCCTCTTTTATCCCCTTCCGATTTTGATCGATTTTTCATCGCTCTTTCGCCTCGTGCCGATCCCAAAACCACTCTTAACTTTTTTCACCTTGCTTCCCGTTCTTTTAACTTCCGTTTTACGCTTCGATCCTACTGTATTTTGATTCTTTTGCTTCTTCTTTCAAATAATTCTTCCGCTGCTAGGTTGCTTTTGATTCGTTTGATTGATGGGAAGCTGCCACTTTTCTCTCCTAACAATCCTCCTACCGTTAATCACATTCAGATTGCTATTGCATTGGCGGATTTGAATACCTCTTTTAAGGGGGTTGCGGGGGTTGATTTGTTGCTGCATCTCTATTGCACCCAGTTCAAGAATGTGGGTTTTACTTACGCTATTGATGTCTTTTTCACACTGGCCTACAAGGGTATATTTCCTTCTACCAAGACTTGCAATTTTTTCTTGAATTCTTTACTTAAGGCTAATGAAGTGCGAAAGACGTACCAAGTATTTGAAACTTTGTCTCGTTTTGTCTCCCTTGATGTCTACTTGTGTACTACAATGATTAATGGATTTTGCAAGGGTGGGAGAATTCAGGATGCCATGGCTCTGTTCTCTAGAATGGAAAACTTGGGTATCTCTCCAAATGTAGTTACTTATAATAATATTATCCACGGATTATGCAAGAGTGGCAGACTGGATGAAGCATTTCAGATTAAGCAAAACATGACAAAACAGGGTGTTGACCCCAGCCTCATTACATATAGTGTTCTTATCAATGGTTTGATTAAATTGGATAAATTTGAGGAAGCCAATTCAGTTTTGAAGGAAATGTCTGATAAGGGCTTTGCCCCAAATGAGTTTGTATATAATACATTAATTGCTGGCTACTGCAAAATGGAAAATATTGATGAGGCACTTAGGATAAAGCATCAAATGTTATCCAATGGGATGAAGCCCAACTCTGTCACATTCAATTTGCTTATGCATGGATTTTGCAGGGTTGGCCAAATGGAGCATGCTGAGCATCTTTTAGGGGAAATGTTGTCTAGAGGGTTATTTATAAACATTGGCACATTTAGTTCTGTAATTCGATGGTTATGCTTGCAGTCTAGGTTTGATTCTGCTCTACATTTTACGAAAGAAATGTTGTTGAGAAATTTAAGGCCCAATGACGGGTTGATGACAATGTTGGTTGGCGGACTTTGCAAGGAACGAAAGCATTATGAAGCCATTGAACTTTGGTATAGGCTATTCGAAAAAGGATTTCCTGCTAACATTATAACGTCCAATGCTTTAATTCATGGTTTATGTGAAGCAGGTAAGGTACAAGAGGTTATTAGGCTTCTAAAGGAGATGTTGCAGAGGGGTTTGATATTTGATAGGGTCTCATACAATACACTCATTTTGGGATGTTGCAAAGAGGGGAAAGTGGAAGAAGCTTTTAGATTAAAGGAAGAAATGTTTAAGCGTGGAATTCAGCCTGATATTTACACTTACAATTTGCTTATACTTGGCATTTCGAATATGGGGAAAATGGAAGATGCTGTCAAGGTTTGGGATGAAAGCAAAAGCCATGGTCTGATTTCCAATGTTTATACGTATGCCATCTTGATAGATGGATTCTGTAATGTTGATCAAATTGAAGAGGGTCAAAACTTGTTGGATGAAGTGGTTACTACCAAACTGGAGCTCAACGCTGTTATTTACAACACTCTGATTAGAGCTTACTGTAAAAAAGGGAATATGAAGATGGCCTTTCAACTTTGTGATGACATGAAAAGCAAGGGCATCCTACCAACTATTGGCACATATTCTTCTCTAATACATGGAATGTGCAACATAGGTCTTCCTGACGATGCAAAGCGACTTCTTGTGGAAATGAGAGGTCTGGGCTTGTTGCCAAATGTTGTCTGTTATACAGCACTAATTGGAGGTTATTCTAAGTTAGGCCAGATGGATACAGTTGCGAGTCTTATACAAGAAATGTCTTCGTATGATATACAACCAAATAAAGTTACCTATACCATTATGATCAATGGATACTGCAAATTGGGTAAACTGAATGAGGCAGCAAAACTTCTCACAGAGATGATTAAACGTGGAATTGCCCCTGATGCCGTTACTTATAATGCCTTCATGAACGGGATATGTAAAGAAGGGAGGGTGAATGATGCTTTTAGAGTATGTGATAATATGAATAGTGAAGGATTGGCATTAGATGATATTACCTATACGACTTTGATCCATGAGTGTCCCTGAGGGCTGGTTGCAAATTTTGGCATGGTATAATATCTCACTGGATCTATGCAATTATATTATATATATGTTGTACTTTGTAAGATTGATGTTTTACTATGTTTGATTATTTATTTTGCATTATTCTTTCGCAGGAAAGTTTATTGTTGACCATGGGACAACAATGATACTTCTCTTTCTCAAATACTGTACTGGTTGCTAAACATCAGAGGTTCGTTGCTTCATCTTGTTACTTGTAATTCTAGTATTTACCCTTGCACTGAAGCTTTTTTTTTTCCAAATGGCTTTGCTTGATGTATGTGCTTTTATTTGGAGTTTATGGTGAATCGTATTGGAAAATTATTTGAGTGACTAGGGCTTATGGTTCTGAACTTTTGATGTTAAGAAAGGAACTGATTTCTCCTAAATGTTCTCACAGTTGCATGCTTGCTTCTCACGCCTAGAATGTCAGGTGCATTTGAGCTTGAGATTCCTGACTGAGCTGTTAGCCGCAACAGGCTGATGCTGCAGGATGCACATGTGTGGGGGTTGTGATGACTTTCTTGCATCATGAAGATGAATTGGGAGAGTAAGGATCTATTTGGAGTTTTAAACTATGTAGATCTGTTTTTTGTTTTACTAGTTAGTTTCCTTCACATATATTCTGAAATGTTGGCCTAAATACATTTAAAACTTTTCAGGAACTTCTCCTGGATGAATAGAAGTGCCATGTATCACAATCAAGTTCCTCACTTTTCTCTGCTAAAAACTGAGTATGTTGATGGACAAATCTTGCACCATTCATCTGTTAATTGGTAGTTGGAGAAGATTTATCAGATAGATTACTGTTTTCATTATCTGGCCAACGAGGTGGTAGAACAACCCCCCTCGCCCTTTTTCTTGGTTGAGGGAATTGGGATTTTGAGGTAGGAATAAATAAGAAACTTCAAAGCAGGCAGTCGTTAGTTCTTCCAGAAATACTAAATTAGGTGTTTGTAAGATGATTCATTCATCATGTCATGTAATGTCAAAGAAGGAAATTAGATAGAAATAAATTAATAAAAAGTCAAGAATGAGACTGTCAGATTGCTGAGATTTTTGAGCTTCAACTCGGTTTTGAAACATAAATAAATTTGGTACTGTTTTGTTATCTCATTTGTTATTTAATGTATTTAATTTTATTGATATATATTTTCTTGTGGCTTTCTCTATATTTCTTTCTCTTAGTATTTAGGGAGAAACTTTATTTTGCATCACTTCACATAAACTATGAGCATTCAAATTTGTCATTGCTTTGCAAATAACTAGACAGGTTCTTATGACTTTTATAACAATCTGGCTTTGACTTGCATATATGCTATTCGTTTGCTAATGCCCCTCTTTAATTTGTTTGGAGATGAAATCATTGTTATTATTATGATTTTTGAAGATGTGAGGCACACAGTGGTTGTAAAACTGAATCATACTCCAATGCTGCAGCAAGTTGTGGCCATAAGATAGCGGAAATGACCCATGAGCCATCACCCCTAGCACTTGGCCTCTGGTTCATGTAACCAACTCCACTGTTTTCAATTGTGGAGGAGACTGTTCCGAGCACGGGACTACCAAACCCGAAGTCCAATTCAGCAACCGGAAATCTTCGTCCGGATGAAATAACAAGGGCAGGCCCTTCCCGACCTAGGACAAATCTTGGGAGCATCAATCCAGGTTTGTGGCACTCAATCCAATCAATCAAATCCTGGAAATGAGCTTCATTAGTTACCTTGGATATAGCCCTATGAACATTGTTGGCAATTGCCGATATGGAGCCCTGCTTTATTTCTACAATGCTTGCCTCTTCAATAGCCACAGATAATACGTTACCAATGTAATTTGACATGGAGCTATGACTTAGTCTACCACGTCCATCAACTAACCAACCCATCTTGCAGTTAGCGTGGCTTTCATCAATGCTTGTTGCCATAATCTTCCAAACATAGGCAGAGAAAGCCTCGATTTTCGTTCTCTTGTTACTGTCGGCAGATGCAAGAGTTTGCAGGTGATTGATGCTCGAGGCGTCAACAAAGTAAAGGCGCTTGAGCAAGATGCCGGTTTTAGGTATGTTTCTAATATCTTCAAGCGTGCACTTGACAAAAACATGATTGAAATAAGGGTGATACGTAGGAGGGAGGCGCGGTGGAAGGCTTCTCCCGAGATCAAGATCCGGTATGCAAGAGAGAGGCATGTCACGAGCTAGTTGGGACCACGAGGAGAGAAAGTTGCCAAAAGCAGTGGCATCACCTAGAGCATGGTCGAAGGTAAAAGTAATGGACACCCCGCCACAAGTGTAATATGTTACTTGAACCTGCACAGGAAAAGGAAACTCGTCGGGGTTCAGGCACGAGACCAGTATCCCTTCAAGGGTCTGGTTTAAATTGTAGAAATCCAGGTGGATCAAAGGGATATTGGCCACTGCCTCCACTAGCAGGGCACCGTTGTTGTCACATATGATTAGAGTCTGGCTTGTTTGCGGGTCTTCTACTATTCGACCAGCAAAAGGATAGTAGTAACTCAGAGTTTTGGCGAGTGAAGTCTTGAGTGACTCAAACACATTATTACTAATATTGATCGAACCTCTGTCTGATCTGCTGTGATAATATAAGTACAAGTATGTCACTGGGAAGCGGCCGGAAAGAAGATCAAGGTTTGAAAGTGTAAGCTTATGGTGACGCTCTGGTGAGAGATATTCATTCATAGCTTTAACAATGCACTTTTTCCTCAGTATTACTGACATTTTTCTTTCTTTTGGATTCTCCTCCATCTCTCAGTAATCAACATCTAATATATATATTCACACTACTTATACTAGAAAACTTCAAGTACATATATATGCACATGGAATATGGAATGCTAATGATGGTGATGATGATGATGATATAATAAAACATATATCATTTGTCATTGCTGACAAGAAAATTGAAAGAGTCAATTTGGAGTCACTGTTATATTTGTGGGGTGATGAAATCATACAAATATATGTAGTAGTCTCTTCTTTAGACGACAAAAAGTGTCTTTTCCATGATTTTTGGATGTCAAAGGAGTCTATATGCGTGTGTGACGTTTAAAGTGGCGCTTATGGGCATCCATTAGTTACATCAGAGTCAGAGTCCATTATATTTAGTCTACTTTCACCTCGCTTTTGAATGGTCAAGTATGGCATTGGCAGACAGCATCATATCGTACCAACCAAAATCAAGTTTCTGAGTTTCAATGTAATGCTCTAATTATTGCATCATTGGGCAAAAGAAAAATCTATGAGCCGTTGGTAAATGGGTGGTGGTACTGGTTTTGGTGCTTGTCTATCAATCCCATTCTCATTTGCTGCACAAACTTCTGCAATTTGCAAATGGAGGCAAGGCAAGTGCTACTAATTCTTTACCATATTTGTCTCTTTCTTTTGATCCGATCCTCTCCTATCTGTACAAAGTTGGTATGGTAGTGTAACGTGTTCCCTCCTATTTTTAAGCATTGATCGCTCAAATTGATTAAACCATAGATGAAACAATAAAGAATTCAATATCAAATTTTCAATTTAGACCCTAGACAACTTTACCCCCAACAAATAAAAAAAAAAAGCTCAGTGATTGCCAAACTTGTTCCATTTCATATGGTGGTTGTTCATCTCATCCTTTAACCATATAGTCGAGAATTTAATTCCGCTCATGAAAATGAAACACATTTCATGGTCAGTTAAGAAAAACTTCATTCCTCCCTTAAAAATTAAAACAGGCTTTCAACCCCAATTTCCTTACCGAAGTATCATACGTTAATACCAACTTAGTACGCATTACCAATTCCATCTCTCCTTTAACGAACTTCCAAAACCAAAACCAAAACCAAAACCAAAAAATGTCTGCTTTATTATTTGTATATTATTTTACAGGCTTTAAAAATACATACACAAATCACAAAACCAGTCCCATTTATCCAAAATAGTACAGGATATCCTAAATTCCAAAGAAATGAATATGGAAAATAAGGAAAAGTGAAGTAAAGAATACAAAAAACAAAGCAAATTCAGTTTTTCTGGTAAACAGATTTTCGTTCATTTCTCAGTATGAACATTTGGTCTTTGGTAATTTCAAATTTAGCACCTATTGGCAGATGATCACTTGGGTGGCTATAGTTTGACAATGCACCAGAATCCAACTCTGGAAGTTGGAGAATGCTGACAGGCATTAGGCTGTCAGATGGGGAAAAGAAAATATAGTCAAGTGTATTAGTAAAGGTGGGGGTGTAGGTCGTAAATAGTGGTTCTCCTCTTGTCGAAGCATAAACACTGCACAAGGGAAGGGGAAGTTCTTCCAAACATCTATCCGTTGATGTAGAGTTACCAGAAATAAGATACTGAAAAACCTGAAAACATAATTAACAACATTCAGAATGTTGCAAACTGTTGAGGCTACAGAAATAACAAAAAGAAAAAGAAAAAGCTACTGGCAACTACTTAAGGCGTCCACAAAACTCAACGAGATAAATATATAGATATACAGTATGTCATCCATAATAATAATAATAATAATAATAATAATAATAATAATAATAAAACACCTCAGCTTTTGTTCACAATCAAGCAATAAGGAACATGCTTGATTATGCTCTGAAACAGGCGATCATGCCATGGAGGGAGCAAGGTTTTGGAAAGAGGATGCTTAGGGCGAGTTAAGAAAGCAAAATGAAAGCCAAATTAGAGTATGGAATAATTCCCCATGGATCTCAAGCTCATCAAACATCACAATCAAGCTTTTCCATTGGGGACAAAACTACCATTTTCACGCGCTAGTATACAGAACAAACAAAGCTACGTAAGACAAGCTGCTACTGAGCACAAACTTAGTTCATTAGCACCTACACTATTTCCCTCCACAGGCATATTATTTTAGAGTTCCATGAAAATGTTAAATGGATAAAGGAGCAAAATTAAGTTAGGATACAAACAGACCCATCAAGAAACTCATGGAATCAGGATAATTTTCCAATATAAATTTGTAAGAAAGAATAGACAAGAAGCTTACGGATAAAAAATTTTGGTTATCCCATGGAAACTAGATAAGTTAAAATGTATGGACGAACCTTGTCCAGGAGTTGAGTTGAAGTCACCAGTCAAAATTAATGAAGGAGTACATTCAAATCTGTCTGTTACAAGTGTCTTAAACTGAGCTAAGCGTGCTAAAAGATACTCGGCTTGGGCAAGCTTAACATCAGCCAATCTTGGATCCCTGATATTATATATAAACAAATATACATATGCTTCAGCACAGCCAACTCATAAGACCTAAGATGTATAAACACATGACATAATAGCTATAAAAAATGGATCAACGAAAATTTGGGTAGTTTACCAATAAAGATGGGCAACGGCGTGATGAAAAGGTTGCTTGAGTTTAAAGGCAGCCATAATTCCTACACAATCTCTTTTCAATCTTCCACATGGATCATTGGGGTCCCCGCGATGCTCTGGACTACATTTTTCCCAGCAAATCTGAATACAGATCATCCGAACAGTGAACAACCAGCATACCATGTCATTACTAGTTTGTAGCAGGTAACAGTATGAGATTCCAAATTCCATCACAAAAGTGAATTTTAGCAAAAGACAGAAGAAAAGGAAAGGGCAGGTATCCATATCATTAAGATTTGCAAAATGATAAACGATTTAACTATATCAATTTTTTTCCTTCATCAAAACCTACTTGTGCTGTAATATAAGCAAATAAAACTTCAGCAGTAGACATCTAGTCCAAATAATATCTCTACTACATGTAATACGAAGACCATTAATGGTTAAAATGCCACCAGCAGCTCAGTGGAGGACGAAACGCTCTATACTTCTTTCTTGATCCTTTCCAGCAGGAGGAAAACCCATCTTAAGAAATTAAATTTCCATTCTTATCAACCTATGCTGCAAGCAATAATATCAACCAACAATAATATGATATATGAACCGATCACAGTTTAGCAACCTAAAATCCAATATGCTTTTACACCATTGCTTTTCCGCAAACAGATATTTCCGTTAACTAAGGAAACAAACTTTAAGAACTACTGAAACCCCAGAAAACAGGGTCTCTTAAACTTACCTATATGTTTGACGATTTACTACAGAACTTTTCGCTCAATAATAATGCCAAATAAGTCTTATTCCTAATCCATCTCAGACATAGAAACCTACCAAAGGCAATACTAAAAAAATGCATGTAATCGAGGAAAATAAAGGCAAGAAGCAGAGCATTCTTTAAAATCAGGGGCAGAAAGGCTAATAAAATTATATAACTTGGCCAATGCAGGTGTGACTGGATGCGAAAAGGATATATAACAATAGAAAAGGTTACCTTTCTAATTCTTTGGACCATCCCCATCTGTCGGTCAGTGGTGCATTCTGCTTGTCTAAGGGTACAAGATCATTGTATTCTATTGTTTCCTCTAAGAGCAATTCTGCACTGAAACAATTGTGCAATGGTAGCTTGGAAAATAAGATAGTATGCCAGCTTTACCTAAAAATGAGACAAAATTCTAGTATATATTCTAGAATAATTCTAGTATTATATGTTGAAGGAAATTGTTTCGAGAGAAAAATAGGTAGTTTAAGCATACCAGTTTTTCTTATAAAATATTCCACATCCATCAGGCTTCTGTCCACTTCTCTAAACATATTACTAGAATACCCAAGGTCCTCCATACTTGTTTTGTAAAAGGCAAATCAGAATAATACGCACAAATGCACTCAAATTACATGAGTGCATGCAGAGAGATTGAGTCAATGCATGGAAGAGCCCAAGCAGGAGAGTAGGAAAAAGAAGAAGGAGAATTTATGAATTTCATTGGGTGGAAGGGAATAGTAGTCTGCTCCAAGGATTTTAAGTAGGAGAATTTATGAATTTCCTGTGAACGAGACTCCCATATGAAACAAGGAGATCAATTTTTAAAGTGTGCTTGGTAAAAAAAGAAATAAAACAAAAGAGATGACTGTTTTTCCATTTTTTTCTTATTGAGCACATTTGTCAAAAAATACATTATATTTTCTATCTTTCTTTTCTTCTTCTTTTTTTTTTTTCAGTCTTTCAAATTTCTATCATCCCAATTTTTTCCAATCTACCAAACAATCACTTGTAGAGGCGAATTTGCTATTTAAACCCTTTGAAATTTTTTAAGTTTTATTGTCTCAATTGTTAGTTAATGTATCTAATTTTATGGATATATATTTGTTTGTTTATAACATTTTCTATATTTCTTTCTCTTAGTATTTAGGGAGAAACTTCACTTTGCATCACTTCACATAATCTATGAGCATTCAAGTTTATCATTGCTTTGGGAATATAACTAAAAAGGTTCTAGTGATCTTTATAACTGGCATTGACTTGCAATCTTACATATATGCTATTCCTTTGCTAATGCCCCCTCCTTTAATTTGTTTGGAGATGTAAATTACTGTTGCGATTATAATTTTTGAATGGGTGATGGTGTTGGTTTTGGTGCTTGTCTATCAAATCCCCTTCTCATTTGCTGCACAAACTTTTGAAATTTGAAAATAGAGAGGTAAGGCAAGTGCTACTATTCTTTACCTTATTTGTCTCTTGCTTTTGATCCTCTACTACCACTTTCCCTTATCCCCACAAAGAACAAAAAGAGATGCTCAGTGCTTACACAACTCGCACCATTTCTCCCTTGTATAAAAATTAAAACAGGCTTTCAACACCAATTTCCATACCAAAGTATCATACATCAAAGCCCAACTTATTACGCAATTCCATTTCCATTTCTCTCCATTAACGACCATCCAAATCCAAAACCACAAGAAGTCAGCTTTATTCTTTGTCAATTCTTTTACAGGCTTTAAGTGCCTTATCTCCAGAATAGTATAGGATGTCCTAAATTCCAAAAAATAAAGAAAAGAATACAACGAACGAAGCAAATTCAACTTATCTGGTAAACCGATTTTCGCTCGTTTCTCAGCTTGAACATTTTAGTCTTTGGCAATTTCAAATTCAGCACCTATTGGCAGATGATCACTTGGGTGGCTATAGTTTGGCAATGCACCAGCAACATCAGGTGAATCCAACTCTGGAAGTTGGAGAATGCTGACAGGCTTTAGGCAGTCAGATGGGGAAAAGAAAATATAGTCAAGTGTATCAGTAAAATCAGGGGTGCAATTCGTAAATGGTGGTTCTCCTCTTGTCGAAGCATAAACACTGCACAAGGGAAGAGGAAGTTCTTCCAAACATCTATCAGATGATGTAGAGTTACCAGAAATAAGATACTGATAAACCTGAAAACATAATTAATATTCAGAATGTTGCAAAATGTTGAGGCTGCAGAAATAACAACAAAAAAAAAAAAAGAAGCTGTTGGCAACTACTTAAGGCATCCACAAAACTCGGCAAGATTAATAGATATATAGATATACAGTATGTCATCCATTAAAAAAACCACCATAACTTTTGTTTCAATCTTTATCACTAAAAAGCCACAATCAAGCAAAAGAACATGCTTGATTATGCTCTGAAACAGGCGACCATGCCCCCAGAGGGAGAGCAAGGATTTTGAAAGAGGAAGCTTAGGGTGAGTTAAGAAAGCACAATGAAAGTCAAATTAAAGTATAGAACAAGTCCCCGTGGATCTCAAGCTCATCAAACATTACAATCAAGCTGTTTCACTGGGGGGCAAGACTACAATTTTCACGTGCAAGTATACAGAACAAACAAAAACTATGCAAGACAAGCTGCTACTGAGCACAAACTTAGTTCACTAGCACCAACAGTATTTTCCCTCCACGTGTTTATTATTTTAGAGTTCAATGGATAAAGGAGCAAAATAAACTTAGAATACAAACAGAGCCATCAAGAAACTCATGGAATTAGGATAATTTTCCAATATAAAATTGCAAGAAAGGATAGACAAGAAGCTACAGATAAAGAATTTGGGTTATCCCGTGGAAACTAGAAACATGTGAAAAACTAATAAATAAGTTAAATTTTATGGACAAACCTTGTCTCCAGGGGTTGAATTGAAGTCACCAGTCAAAATTAACGAAGGAGTACATTCAAATCTGTCTGTTACAAGTGTTTTAAACTGAGCTAAGCGCGCTAAAAGATACTTGGCTTGGACAAGCTTAACATCAGCCCATTCTGGATCCCTGATATTATATATATAACCAAACATAACTCATAAGATCTAAGATGTATAAACACATAATAGCTATATAAAATGAATCAACGAAAACTTGGATAGCTTACCAATAAAGATGAGTGTTTGCCAAAATAACAACATGATGAAAAGGATGCTTGAGTTTAAAGGCAGCCATAATTCCTACACAATCTCTCTTTAATCTTACACGTGGATCATTGGGATCTCCACGATTCTCTGGACTACTTTTTACTGACAAAATTGAGAACTTTTCTGAAAAATCTGAAAACAGATCATCCAAACAGTGAACAACCAGCATACCATGTCATCACTAGTTTGTAGCAGGTAATGATATGAGATTCCAAATTCCATCACAAAAAAGAACTTTAGCAAAAGACAGAGAAGAAAAGGAAAGGGCAGGTATACATATCATTAAGATTTGCAAAATGATAAACGATTAACTATATCAATTTTTTTCCTTCATGAAAATGTACTTGTGCTGTAATATAAGCTAATAAAACTTCAGCAGTAGACGCTTAGTCCAAATAATATCTCTACTATATGTAATAAGAAGACCTTAGTGGTTAAAATGCCACCAGCAGCTCAGTGGAGGACAAAGTGCTCCGTGCTCTATACTTCTTTCTTGATCACTTTCTAGCAGAAGGAAAACTCATATTAAGAAATTAAATTTTAGCTTTCTGGATAATAATATTTTATTCTTATCAACCTATGCTTCAAGCAATAACATCACCCAACAATAATATGATTTATTAACTAGTCACAGTTTAGCAACCTAAAATGCAATATGCTTTTACGCCATTGCTTGCTTTTCTGCAGACATATATTTAACCGAGAAACACACTTTAAGAATTTCTGGAAAGCCCAGAAAACAGGATCTCTAAAGCTTACCTATATGTTTGAAGATTTACTACAGCACTTTTCGCCATAATAATGCCAAATAAAGTTTATCCCTAATCCATCTCAACTTCTAAAAGACACACAAACCTACCAAAGGCAATACTAATGGAGCTAAGGGGAAAATAAAATGTTAAAACAAATTTGTGTACACTAAAACCAATTGCACATAGTAATAGAGGAAAACAAAGGCAAGAAGCAGAGAAGTCTTTAAAATCAGGGGAAGAAAGGCTAATAAAATTATATAACTTGGTTTTGAGATACCAAAGTATCAAGCAACAAGTATAATGCAGGTGTGACAGGATGCAAAAAGGATATATAACAATAGAAAAGGTTACCTTGCTTTGAACTATCCCCATTATTTCTGTTGGTCAGTGGTGCATTCTGCTTGTCTGGAGATAAGTAGGCTTCATCATGTAACGAGGGTACAAGATCATTGTATTCTATTGTTTCCTCTAAAAGCAATTCTGCACTGAAACAATTGTGCAATGGTAGCTTGGAACATAAGATAGAACGCCAGCATTATGTAAAAAATGAGACAAAATTCTAGTATATATTCTACTAATATATGTGGAAGGGAATTGTTTGAGGGAGAAATAGGGAGTACTTTAAGCATACCAGTTTTTCTTATAAAATATTCCACATCCATCACGCTTCTGTCCACTTCTCTGAACATATATACTGGAATACCCAAGGTCCTCCATACTTGTTTTGTAAAAGGAATCAAACTCATCTACTTCCTGGTATAAGTTTTGACCATATATAAGGAAAATCAGAATAATATACACTCAAAGTACATGAGTGCATGCAGAGAGATACAGTCAATGCAGGGAAGATTACAAGCAGGAGAGGAGTAGGAAAAAAATGAAATTTTATGAATTTCATTGGGAGGAAAGAAAACAAACCTGAAGGGAATAAAAGTCTGCTCCAAGGTCTTTAAGAAGAGTTAAAATTACCTGTGAGCGAGCCTTCCATCTGAAACAAGGGGGTTCGATTTTAGAGTACGAAACAATCACTTGGATATAATTAGCAGAAATAAAAACAGAGGGACATTCAGTTTTAGTTACTAGTTATGTATTAAACAATAATGAACTAAGAAGTATCGTCCATGAGTTTATGTACATCAAAGTTGAAATGATAAACATGTGAAAGATAAATAGAAATTGAAATTCCAATGACATAAAAAAAGAAAAGAAGTAATTGTTTGATTTGAGCTGACCGAAGACAGGGAGACGGAGAATGTGGAAACAGAGAGCTCTTGACGTATACCTACGGATACGAATACAAATTATTACATAATGATTCTTAATAAAGGGCGTAGATCCCCAAACCCAAAGAAAAACCTACCTGAGCTAAAATGTTGTATGATACAAGACGGAATCTGATAGCATCAGCTTCGTCTCTGGCATTGCCAACGCCGCCTTCTACACTAACAAATTCCCGAATTACAAGTGCTGACTTGCCGCTTCCTCCCGTGTTAGTGCTTGCGCTCGTACTCATTCTCAACTTGCTACTAACACTTTATTTAAATTGATAACATCAATATATATATAAGTGAGAGAATATGAAATGAAATTCGAACAAGCGGTTAATGTTTCCTAAAAGGAAATAGTATATGTAATCATTAAAAGTGGATGTGGCACCTGAGACGAGGACTGCAGGATATGGTACAAAGAAGGGGTAAGCGAGGGATGATTAAAGCTAGAGTTGTGGTCCTCCCGATGATCACCATCTAACTTCTATTATCTTCTTCTTCGCTCACTCACCGCCGCTCTCTTCTGACTTTGTGTTTCGTTCATCTCTTATCTCACCAGGTGGGCTGGCCTTGCCACTAAAATTTACTATAGTTAACCCAATGCCTAATTTTGAAGCCCATCTCCAACAGCTTTGATTTGAATTTTGAAGCCTGCTGCTGTAAATGGATATGCCTTTACATTTGTAATGTAGAGTATTTTTTTCTTGTACAAGGTAGAGGATTGGTTCACACGATTTGAATATGTATCAAATAATAGTTTAACAAGATATTTAATCACCCCTTTATATAAGTGATGAAATTTTATCATGAATTTTATCATAGTATTTTATTAGAAATTGACAATTTTTTACTACTTTTGAAAAGTATTTTAAAAATATTATGAAAAAAGTACTTTTAAATTTTTTATTTAAAATTTAAGTATTTAATATTATTGTTAAAAATACTTTGAGAAATAAAATGTGTACTTTAAACATGATGTTGTGAAATAAAACATACATTTAAATAATATTCAAATTTGTTAATATTATGATCTTTTAATTGTGATGTGTGGATTTTTAATTTCAACATTTGTATTATCGGTTGAGGTGGACACCTTTGGTCTTTGAACATTCATGTTCGAGTTTCGTCATGCAATTGTAATGTGTTAATGTTAATTTTGACATTTGTATATGCTATGTAAGGTTTTAATTCAATTTTTTGTCCATTGTATTTTATATTGATTTAATTTTATATTTTAATTTATCAATACTATTTTATTTATAACAATTGCGAAGTTAATTGAATTGTTTAAAAAATTAATAACATCTTAGAGTTTTAACATTTTGTAACACTCCTTACTCAGTCAGATCGTCGGACTTGAGCTACAGGGTGCTACTACAGTTACCAGAGCAATCATATACAGATCATATCAATTAATTCAATTTAAACACTAATTCATTTCATAATTCTGAGCATAATACAATATATAATTAAAATTGAGTCTTAACCGAGCTTACGAAAGCTCTTAAGTTGACCCGAGCATAAAAAATGACTAAATTGCAAAGATTTCAAAAGTCCGGAACGACGTCGTGATGTGAGGGAGTTCCTTGTCGTGACGTCGCCAAAATAGTTTGTCACATCACGACGTCGCAACGTCACTCACTGTTTTGGCATTGTTGAAACGACGGAGTTCCTCGTCTCAACGTGATATTACTTGCCTTTTCTCATTAGGATGACCACCACATGACGTCTTGACATGAATCCTATTTTTTGGTATTTTAAGGTCATTTGATACTCGTTTCAAACCAATCATCCAAATATATCAAAAAAGTTCTTATAGCATCATCCAAACATATTTAAAACATTCTCAAAACCATGCCAAAACATATCATTCATTATTTTTCCTAACGTCTAACTAATATGCCACATTTGGCACCAAAACACAACAAGATTGCATAAATCATTCCAAACGATTCCATCTACTTAAACCATTTCAAAACAATAAATTGATTCAAGAATACCAAACTCATTATACCTCCCTTAGATACCTAAACATGACATTAAAACTTATACATTCGTCAACCATTCAACTTATGATACTAATCAATTGCATCATTCAAATTAACCTTTCATTATCAATATGATCATCTATATGCTTCTATTATAGTTAAACATTTGCCAAGGTACACACATTCATCCATATCATATAACCATTCATGTCATTTACCATTTTAGGTCTCAAAATCAACATCATTCAAAGTAAGTACACATGAACATCACATTGCCTATTTACATGCCACATAACCAAGTGCAGTACGATAACAAGACTACCAAATCGAAGGCTTGATAGTGTGAGCTCTAAATTGATCTGATCACCTCATTTTGCAAAAGACAACTACAAATAGAGAAAACACAACAGAGTAAACATTACAAATGCTTAGTAAGTTCATACTCACCTCAATTTATACTAACATAACGAATTAGCTAACCACATGACATTTCTCGTCAGTAAGGTGAGTTTGTCAGTTATAAACTTATAACATGTCAATTTATACAAAACATTTTCATTTAGTGTCATTCTATCAGAATCATCGAACATATTTAAGACATTTCATCATTCCAGTCACATATATATACATTTCATATACAATACATATTATCAATAAGATATTTTCTTTTTACACTAACCGTTTAACCCAATGAAATATACTAAACAGATACGGATACGCAAGTAGCCATCAAAAACACACCAGATTGCTCGTTTGAGTGATAACTCCCAAACACACCTGTGCATTGAGGTGCTAAGCCCGTAGGCATCGTATGTCATAAAACAATACATCCCTCTAGAACACACCAGGGTCTCCATAGATACGATCAGTAACAGTGGTCTCCGTAGAGACAAGACTCGGTAATCCACAACAAATGTTGGATTCCGGGTTAAATAGTGAATTCTTTTTACATCAGTATCATCTCATATAATATCCCGTACAACGCACAGATAACCCTACTAGTATGCCAATTGTATCCTATCTTAAGTTCATAGGGCACATTTCACACACTAGATCATTTATTTACAATTCAGTCCACTCCTTACCTTTTGTACCATTTTATAATTAATTCAAAATACAATCACAATATACAATTTCATAATTTAAACACATCCAATATATTTACAAACATAATTACACCATGTGAACTTACCTACAAAAACTGTTAACGAGTTGAAGTGTAGAGACTAATCAGCAACATTCCCTTTTTCTTGATTATCTACTTATTGATTTAGATTTTGATCATGCAAGGGAGAAAGCTTGGCCGAAACTTCCTTGGTTCAAGGTGGATTTGGTGGAGAAAAGGGAAGAAAGATGAAAATGGCCACTTTTTCTTTTGTTTTAATATTTTAATATAATTAAAACAAAATTTAACATTAAAAAGATTGACAAACATTCACTAAATAATATACATTAACCGTCCACCATAATTTAAAATAGTTTAATTTTCATTTAAACCCCTAAATAATTATTGTTTAAACCTTTTAACTAATAAAATCAATAGCGATTAAATTTTATGATTTAGTCTTTATGCATTAATTACTAACCATTCAACAAAATTACTGGACCGAAAGTTAATATAATACTATATTATACCCGTAAATATTAATTAATAATATTTGCAGATTCGATCATCGAAAAACAGGGTTCTGAACCCACCTTTTCCGGCACCACTAAAAACAGGCTATTATACATTGCTTTTGAAAAGTGTTATAAAAGTGTGCATTTAAAAAGTTTTGTTTAAGATTTAGGTGTTTAGTATTAGGGGTGAGCATTCGATTGAATCGAATAAAAACAATTTTGAGTTAAAGTTGAGGAGTCCAATTTTATCATTCTAATTTGATCTAAAAAATCGAATCAAGTTGAATAAATTTGATTGAGTTAAATTTTAAAAATAAACTAGCCATATTTAAATATTATTGACAATATGACTAAATTTTAAGTTAAAACACATAAATTTAATACCATATTTATTTGAAAACTCCTTTAGAGTAAAGAAAGAGAGAGAGAAAATTTAATATAATAATCTTGATTTGTTAATTTCTATGGTTAAAGTCTTAAATTTATTATTTTAAAATATTAAAAATTTATAATTTAACATCTTATTTAATTTAAGTATATATATATATTTCTTATAAAATTTTGGGAAATTATAAATAATTCATTTGAATTTTTAAAATGGACCAATTTAATATTTTTTGAAACTATTAGAGATTTAAAGGGTATTTACACTAAATGGACCAATTTATTATTCGAATCGTAAAATTCAACTTGAACTAAATTCAAGAAAATCAAATATCTCGATTTGATTAACTCAAAATTTAAAAACATTTTATTTTCTCGAATCAAATTAAATTTTGTTCACTTTTATTTTTTTCCTTTTAAGAAAAGCTCACCCTTTTTTTCTAAAATAAAAAACATGCATTTGAATGATATTAAATTTCATTAATATTACAATTTTTATAAAACATAAAAATAATTTATTATAATTCATTATTAATATTTTGATATGTAAAATATATATTTTAAATACTTTTAAATAATTAATATAAATTATTTATTTATAAAATTTAGATTAAATATATAAACATTACAAATTCAAAATCATACATTTATTCATTTGAAATAAATTTTAATAAAAATAATGAAATATATAAATACATAAAATATGCATGATAAATGATCTCCAAAATTGTCATTTTATTTTATTTCATTTCGAAACTAATGGGTTTAGCATTGTCTATGATAAAAGTAGTATCTGATTTTTAAAAGTCAGATTAAATTACATTTTATTTTTATTAAAAATTAGTTAAATTAGTCCATATAAATTACATTAAAAATAGATTAATACAAATAAATAAATTTTTTAATAAAAATATAAAATTCCTCATTAATTTAACCTACAAAAATTAACTTTCTTTTTTTTTCTAATATTTCTTTTTCTTTATACTTCTACCATCATTTATGGTTTTAGTTAATAATTAAAAAAACGAGAAGGTTTTGAAGGCACTTAAAATGTAATGGCAAACTTTAGTACGGAAGAAAGTAAAAACTAAAAAGTAAAAACGCAGTCGTAGTGGGAGAGATCAGAAATGGGAAGAGTGTGTGTGGAAGACAGAGAGCGAGAAGGGAGTTGATTTGAAGTGTAAAGCTCGAGGATGACGATGATGACGGTGGCCACCACACTGACTGCCTGACTCCCAACCTAAAGAAACACAAATATAATTTATGCAAAATTCCTAAATCCTCCAAGCTAGATCCCATCCATGGAGTCCCAACCCCAGCCCCAGCCTCAGCCTCGGCGACCCCGCGGGTTCGCTGCAACCGCCGCTGCGGCTGCTGCCTCTGTGAGCCCCACCGGCACTCCCTCTGGATCTGCCGGCGCATCCACTGCCTCTTCCGGCAAGGGCAAACGTGAGAGAGAGAAAGAAAAAGAGAGGACGAAGCTTCGGGAACGGCACAGGCGAGCCATCACTAGCCGTATGCTGGCCGGCTTGAGACAATACGGTAATTTCCCTCTTCCCGCGCGTGCTGATATGAACGATGTGCTAGCCGCCTTGGCCCGTGAGGCTGGTTGGACCGTTGAGCCCGACGGCACTACTTACAGGCACTCTCCACCTCCCCAACATCAACAACATTTGGTTCGTTTTCTCTTGAACTACTAAATTACTCTTTCTCTCTCTCTCTCTCTCTATAAAGGTGCCTGCTAATGCTGATTGATTCCTTTATTATTTCGAATCTCTCCTCTTCTTCTCCAAGCATAAAGTTTACTGACAGCTTTGTTGGGAAGGGGGGGGGGCTTCGAATATTTGAATATCATGAGGCCAGTTATTTCACCCTTAGTTGGTTTCCTTTAGCTCTGTCCAGTCCAACAACTTACCGAACAAAAATTAATTTACTTGAAAATATGACTATAATGTCTAGGCAATTAGTAATAATTTGCTACAGTTCTCAATTTCTTAAGTGGGATGAATACATCGTTATCTAGGTCAGCTTCGATATGTCATTTAAGCTGTTTTCCCGAACCATAATGTTCATTCTACGCACTTGGTATATGCTAATCTTATGGAATCAAATAGTGTCAGTTTCAAGCATGGTTTGGATAGATATAAAAAAATCTAATTAGCCCTTGAGCCACTGGAGTGGCGCCTATGGTTGAAGTTTGCTTCTTGTGGCTTTTAATAGCTTTTCATTCTTTGCTCTAGTCAGTATCCTGATAATTTCTCTGGACATCCATATTGTAAATGCTTTACTGGGTGTTACTTTATGTGCACAGTGCTTGATTTATCTTTATGACGATTGTGTTTTGACATTGATAATGCTCAGGGAGCATTTCCGGTGAGGTCAGGTGAAAGTCCACTAACGGCTACTTCTTTGCAGAATTGCTCTGTTAAAGCAACGTTAGACTGTCAGCAACCTGTTGTCAGAATTGATGACAGTTTGTCTCCAGCATCTCTTGATTCCGTTGTTATAGCTGAGAGAGATACACGGAGTGAGAAATATCCGAGTACGAGTCCCATCAACTCAGTTGAGTGCCTGGAGGCAGATCAGGTAAATTTTGAGCTACATATTGATTGCTTCTTATTCTTCCTTTCTTTTTCTTCATCCCTCTGCTTTTTGAGTTGCAATCTGTCTGTGTTTTACAAATAATAATGTCACTATTATGATTTGTTAGAGTAATTTGTTCTAGGATTATAGCCATAATTTAAGATTAAAAATGAATGTGGTTACATCTTCATATTATTCAAATGATAGATACCAATTGTTGCTTTACCTGCCATCATCTATGTTTTTCAAATTTCCCTGTACTTTGAATCGTTTGACGTTATAAATATATATCTGATATGGTGATTCATTGAAGCAGCTTATACAAGATGTTCATTCAACGGAGCACGATAATGACTTTACAGGCACCCAATATGTCCCTGTTTATGTAAAGCTTTCGGTGAGGCTTGGTCTTTGATATTCTAATTGAGAGTTTGAGATGCACAGTTCTTGTCATGGCTTGTTAATTTTCACATTGACTTTCAAATTCTCTTTGTGGAAATTTAACTCTTTTCTATTCTTTGGCAGACAGGTGTCATCAACAACTTCTGTCAGTTGGCTGATCCTGATGGTGTTAGACAAGAGCTAAGTCATATGAACTCCTTAAATGTAGATGGAGTCATTGTAGATTGTTGGTGGGGAATTGTTGAGTGTTGGAATCCACAGAAGTATGTCTGGTCTGGCTACCGGGAATTATTTAACTATATCCGAGAGTTCAAGATGAAGATACAGGTGGCTTTCAACTAAATAAAGTTGCATTTTCTCTCTTCCTTTCTTTACTCTCTCGCTGTTGATGTTTAACATTATTTGAGAGTTGATGCAGTAGTGGGAAATGACTTTCAAGACTGTTTCTGTATGAATTACATCCTCTTAACATCTATATAATGAAACTTTTTAGGAATTCTGAAGGAACGTGTCTAATGACGTCTGCCTGTTTCAGTTTAAGTATCTTCATTTTTGAGTCCATTCTTTACTAAGCACTTTTTTACATGTGACGTAATGCTTTCTGTTTCAAAAGTTTCATTGGTTTTTATCCATGCATTTCTAATTTTTTTTACTTGTATTTTCTTCTCAAATCAGAAAGTGGTTGACATATCTAAACTTTTATTCTGCATTTGTTGGAGTATTCTATTGGTGGTCTTTAGCTTATATGGAAGCATCTGTCTTAAAGTTTCTTATTCACTTTTGAAGGTTGTAATGGCATTTCATGAGTATGGGAGAACTGATTCTGCTGATGTACTGATCTCCCTACCAAACTGGATTTTGGAGATAGGAAAAGAAAACCAGGATATCTTCTTTACTGATCGTGAAGGAAGGAGGACGACTGAATTTTTATCTTGGGGAATTGACAAAGAACGTGTTTTGAATGGAAGAACTGGTGTTGAGGTACTGAAAAACTGATAATTTTTTCTATGCAATTATATTTTTGTAGTTACGTCCAGCCTCATCATCTCAATGGGTTGGAAAAGGTAGTTTGTCTATCCATCAGTGTTTTAAGTTTTAACCAATTACAAGTGGAAACTATTCCTCTTCTACATCTTTCAACATAGTTTGATCTCTTTTCCCCTTTCTCTTTCATCCAAAGTAATGTGTATCACATTAATCTTTTGATGCATGTAACCAAAAACTTATTCAGGTAACTCTTGCTTATATTGATTGTCTTGCTTATACTGATTGTCTTTCCTAGTGTTATTGTCATTTATTTGCAGGTCTATTTTGATTTCATGAGAAGCTTCAGGACAGAGTTTGACGATTTGTTTGCAGAGGGTCTTATTTCTGCAGTGGAGATTGGACTTGGACCATCTGGAGAGTTGAGGTATCCCTCTTTCTCAGAAAGGATGGGATGGAGGTATCCTGGCATCGGTGAGTTTCAGGTATCTGTTAACTTTAACTCCTATGTGTTTCAATGTTTCTGTTTCTTTTCTGTATCTAACATATGCAGGTTTGGGTGTGAATTCTAAAACACAGTTGGATCAATCTCCTCTGTTATCCAAATGATATGCCATAAATAGGTTCAACCTGAAAATGCAGTCAAGCTACCTGATCTCAACAATGTTAGGTTCAATTATAATCAAGCTAACATTAAGATCAAGCTCAAGTTAGAATACTTGCTTACATGTATATTCGTATATTATATGCAAGTTATATGAATAAATTTAAAAAAGAAACTCAAAGAGTGTTAAATTTGTTAAATTTAGCTTTCTTAACTCATTAGTGTATGATGTACATACAAGTCTAAATATTCTTCAAGTCAAGCCCAGTTATCAAATAGATATGCTTCCCCAAGTTAAAAGAAGAATGAACTCATAAATTGTTAAACCAGCTTATTCTCTTCTGGACCTGGTACTATATTTTATGCTCATATAGTGTGTTAAAAGAAGAATGAACTCATAAATTGTTAAACCAGCTCATTCTCTTCTGGACCTGGTACTATATATTATGCTCATATAGCGTGTTTTATGGTTATTTATTGTACTGCATATGAAAATTTGGCATTCTCTCTATATGTGATCAATATCTTTAGTTGAGGATTTGCTTGCATATGCCTGTATGCAATATTTTCCTGATACCATCAAATCTGTCCAGTGTTACGATAAATATTTACAACAACATCTACAGAGAGCTGCTAAATTGCGTGGGCACTCTTTCTGGGCTAGGGGACCTGATAATGCTGGTCATTATAATTCTAGGCCACATGAAACGGGATTCTTTTGTGAACGGGGTGATTATGATAGCTACTATGGGCGTTTTTTCCTCCATTGGTATGCCCAGGCACTAATGGACCATGCGGATAATGTCTTGTCTCTAGCAAATCTTGCTTTTGAGGAGACCAAGATTATTGTTAAGGTATGCAAGTAGTGTACAAAAGATAAGCTAGCTTTACCTTTTATACTGTTCACTGCTTGACTTGTCATTCTTTGACTCCTTGTTAATAAATAGTATGTTGATCGTGTACTTTTAATTACTTTTCATGCAATTAAGTGTAATTTTCTGTCAACTCCCTTCTAACACTGAACCTAGATCCCATGCTTTATTGTATCCTGGTCATTTACTGGTTCCAAATCTAAATGGATTAGACAAATTAGGTGATTCGCAGTGCATTTTTAATTACTTCCTTGCAGATTGAATAATTTCATATGTTAAACTCTGGTTATGTATAAAAGTTCTGATGTATGGCCTGCTTAGTTTTTTGAACTGAATGAATGTCATTATTGTCCGTGGCTGGCTCTTGAAGGTGATATTTGATTAGAGCTTACAAGATATTAGAAAGTACGAAGGATTAATTTTTTATTCTAATATGCAGATACCTGCAGTTTATTGGTGGTACAAGACTTCCAGTCATGCGGCAGAGCTGACAGCAGGATATTATAACCCTACCAATCAGGATGGATATTCTCCAGTTTTTGAGGTTTTAAAGAAACACTCTGTGACAGTGAAGTTTGTATGCTATGGGTTGCAGATTTGTAGTTATGAAAATGATGAAGCATTTGCTGATCCAGAAGGTTTGAGTTGGCAAGTGAGTCTTTCTGGTGTCCTATGACTTCCTTGATTACTTTTAAGCTACAGACGTCTTTCCTCTGTCATCTATTGAAGAGTTTTTAATGCTAAAATTAGTTCTTTGCCTTTTAGTTGCATCCTGGCTAGCCTTCAATATTAAGGATAGGCAAGTTTGCATGAATACTTTTCACCCATAGTGTATCAAGTATCTAGCCTCAAACTAGTTGGTAGCATGTGAAAATGTTCAACTTGAATGTTAAGTTACTACACACAAATCTGGAAATAACATCACTTGAGACTCGCTAAGATAAATGGCCCTATGATGTGGATTAAAAGGGGGCAGTAAATAAACTGACGCTTATACCGTGATAGCCAACTGTTGGATTAAAAGAGTAAAGTATTATGTTGGAGTGAACTACCGTGATTTCCTGATACTTGCTTTTACCTGCTAGCTTATTGAACTAGACAAGTGATCAATCACTTGCCCTCAGTATATCATTTTCTGAAGTTAATTTCTAATATTGTGCTTTAGACTCTCAAGTCTTAACTGCTAGGTTAAGCAGTAATAGGTGTAGAGCCTCTTCTAATACTATATAAGGCCACAGCAGACGCCAGACTGATTTGATCTGATTAAATCCCTTAATCCATTATTATTGGCAATATAATTCTGAAGGTTCTAACTTACTGCCACAGGTTCTCAATTCAGTCTGGGATCGAGGATTGAAGGTTGCTGGTGAGAATACACTTTCATGTTATGACAAAGAAGGGTGCTTGAGAATAATTGAGACAGCCAAGCCGAGAAATGACCCTGATCGTCGCCACTTTTCATTCTTTGTCTATCAACAGCCATCCCCTTTGGTTCAAGGAGTAATATGTCTCCCAGATTTGGATTACTTCATTAAATGCATGCATGGTAAGAATAATGAAGTTTACTCTCTATCTTTTTAAGTGACTCAATGAAATGGGTTTCTTAGTTCTATTTTACTCCATTTTCTTACATATAATACGGTGTTCTCAAAAGCTAGAAATGAAATTTCCATATTTGACAGCTAGGTTATAATTTAAATGATTAGAAATGAACATTAAGATGCCAATTTGACTTTATCGTTGAATAGCCTTAGGATGTTCAGCTTAAACACTGTACATAAATGGTCATGGAATTATTGTTGTCTTTACTGTGTGCAAAGTTTTCTTTTCTAATTAAATTTTTTGGTAAATATGCATAGCAGGAGATATCACGGGTGATCTAGTGCCCTGATGATGACGGTGGATTTTGCTCTTTCTTTACACATACAAAGTAGTACCAGTTTGGACTGTAAGGTAACAATGTTAACATGAAAGGTGTAGGACTGTAGGTTGTTAGGCTTCTATCAGAGACTATACTGAATTTGGGCTGGTTGTATTTTCTGTGCTCTTTTCATCATGTAATTAGTGATTAGTCACCTCAAGGTATGGTATTATGGATAACATTGCCGGAATCCAGTAAATATTGTTAGGGGGATCTCATCGTGGGAGAGAAAAAAACATTGTATTTCATAACACTCATCAAGGTTTGATCATCCATTGACCATGCATGTGCCTTAAATCAGAAGTTTCTACTTTAATGGTACAATTCCTTGGTTTTGCAATGCAAAATTTTCCCTCCGAGCACAACACCCATTCAACATCAACTGTGCTCCCATTCAACATCAACATTGTTATGTAGCACAACAAAAGCCTCCTCCCTATGTTTGGGATTGAGAGTCACAGTATTGGGGAAATTCGCATTGGCAAGGTCCTCTTCTCACCTGCACCCAAGGAAGATGGTTTTCAAGTCTCCATCCTAAAAAATCTAGTGACCTCTTCATGAATTAAGGTAATGATATAAACAATGCCACAACTACTTCTCCAAAGCCTAAATCTTACAAACCTTACGAAATGTGAAAGATACTCTTCTCGAACCCCTTCTGATCATTGTTTCATTCACCTTGTCAATCTGCAAATTGTGCATTAATGGACCTTTTAACATTCACAGATGATGATAACAATACAAAAATGTTTGAATGCAATCCTTGGAAAGCTGATATGCCATCCAAAGATACCTTACTCACCAAGTTATAAAATATTTAACAGTCACAGAAATTACGGTACTTTCTTATGACCTGATCACCAAGGTATTATTTTCTTCAAAAGACGTAAAAGAATAAAACCTCATAATTGGCATGAAAATCTCAACTCAAGCAGCAGCAAGAAGGAATGTTAGTGATTTCAAGATTCCCCTTAAGTTTCTCTCCAAATCACACCACAAGCCTCTCAAAATTCTGCCTGTATATCTGTCAAAAGGATAATGATGTGCTTCCCTTCATAAGGTTCATGCCTTTGCAATGCAGCCATATACATTTAAAACCTGAACATAGAGCTAACAAACCCTAGGTGGTAAGTCTAAATGCTCAAACATTATCCATCACCAAATGAAATATCATGGAATCACTTTACCTAGGGATTTAAGTTGCAGTCATGGACACGTTTTTGATTGCGACATGTTTATTACAGTTGTGGACATAACTAATGCTATCCAGTCAACTACAGCTAATACTGGCAGTGGAGAGAACTGAAACAGCAAAATAGTGGTCATAGTGTCACACTGTGCCACTATCTACATCCCACTTTTACCCTCAACGTATATCTAGTCACTCTTTAAAATTTTCATCATAGTCCAAGCATCAGAATATTAGGAGTGATCTACTATTAAGTTCCACAAGCGTGAAGCATTGATAAACTCTGAAGACTTCTCAATCCAAAAGGCCAAACACATATATGCAAGAGATTTGAAGCTTAACCTTGGTTAACACTACTTGGAAGATTTGGTTTTCCACTCCACTCAACTCTCTGTCTCTTTTTCCTATTTTTAGTTTTCACGACAATTCATTTCATAGCCGTAATCATTGGGTTTATGATGGCAACAGTAAAACTAAGATTTCATAACCTCTAAAAGAGAAACTTGCACAGACGAAAGTATTCAGTAATCATCTAATCATAAAGCTTACCTTATGATGTGGAATATAATGATGCCAAGCGCATCGTGCCTCCCCAGATAGAAGAAGCATTGACCGAGGAGGAAGATAGATAGCCTTCCTAGAAACCTCCGAGCAACTATTAGGATTTTCAACTTCCGTGTCACTTATAGAGGCAGTTTTAGGAGCCCATGAACCTGCTGTGTATCTTCTGAACTCCATAATGCAAGGCCCTGCTAGTGAAAGGCTGAAAATTAACCCTTCAAATGCTGAGTGAGTGTCTATGTGCGGGGACAAGCCCACCCCAGGTGGGTATTCATTAACCTGTAAGGTCATTACTGATCTTCAGTCTTGCTAACATCATCCCCCTAGGCCCAAGCTGTATGTCTATAACCATGACATAGGGCTCAAGTTTTTTTCCCCCTTTCAAATCAAAACATGAAACCTTTGGTCTATTTACAGGACAGTAAATAGAAAGAAGTGGGAAGGAACTTGCTACTACATACCGTCAATTGGTCCAAATCCAGTTTTTCAGGAATGTCTGGAGATAATGAAATCCGCTCGAGTATAAAGGAAACAAATGATGGAAGTGCACCCAAATGCTGCTTTGTATCAACATTCCTAGTCTGTAACATAGAATGGATATATAGGGGGTTAGAGAGGGCTTTAGGAGTTCCATAATTCTTAGATTATAACCAGCAGATTACCAGATCATAAAGCAATTTATGTTTTATACTGGTATCAGGAGTTAGCAAACAGCATTTACTGAGAAACACATTCATAAATGTATATTTCTTCTAGACCAATCATTCGAAGCTCAATAACACTAGTGCTTTGCTTGGTGGAGTGGAAAGATGGAAAACTGAAGGGTAGAAAAAGAAGACGGAAAATATAATTTTTCTTTCCATAGGTGTGCTTGGTAGGAAAGATGGAAAAAGGGAAAGAAAAAATTATTTTCTTTATCAATTGCTTGGTGGAGTTGAAAATGAAAGGAAAGAAAATAAAACATTTGAAAAAAAAATAATTTTGAACTAACATACACTTCTCTCTCATTTTCTCTCCTCTCATCATTCCAATTTAGAAGGACTGGTTTCTATGCATTAGGATGGAAAATGATAATCTTCTATTTTTTTTCCTCACTTTTCTTCCCTACCAAGCACACTCCAAATTCGTTTACTGTGCTTGGTTGCGTGGAAAAGTGGAAAGAAAATGAATTTGGAGTGTGCTTGGTAGAGTAGAAGAGAATATCCTCGTAACCTCAGGCAACAAACTTCTTTTCCCAGGAGCCCAATATGAAACCTTCTAAAGTTCTTCTAAAAACTACATTTGGACTAATGGTACAGAGTGAAAATTAGAAGAAGAGAGAGCAACAATAGTGAGCACTTACATCATAACAAAATTTATATCCATAGTGCTGAACCCTCCGTTTGGAAAGACTAATCCAAGATCCAGTATCAACTGCTTGAAGCAATTGCTGAAAAGAAACAAAGGACATTAGGCAGTTCATACATCATGGAATAAATAAAAAATAAAAGAACAAATCAGTAAAAAAAGCCAAGGACACCTAAGTTCTAACCTCCTCTTCCACAGCACTGATGAAGTCATGGAACAAATAGAGTCCTGGAATATTTAAATCCGAAGCGTTTAGCGAGACTGGAACAGACGCCATTCCCTAAGTGTAAATAATGGGCACATATATTAGTATCAGCAGAAATTACAAAGGGAAAAAAAACGACAGAGGAGAGAGTGGCAGACCCTGGAAGACGGTGGTTGCAAAATGGAATGACGGATGTGTAAAGAGCGGCCTCCAAGGTGAGGGCAAGGGCGGTCATTCAAGGCAATGAAAGCAGAGTGAGCAGAGGCTGGTTCAAGAAAAGAGACAATAACACGAGCACCACTTTCATCAGCTGCGTACACACCTTTGACCTCCCCAAAGGAGCTAAACGCAGATGCGATGGTGTCAAATTGAAGTCCCACCGCAGGGCCACAGTTTGCCACATAAAGGTCTGGGCTTGACTCGCTATCTCCTTCTTTGGGACGAACAAATCTGGGCATGACCATATCAAAACCTATAACAAAATCGAAATAGAGATAACGAGTAGCCTATCAACGTTGGTTTGTGATTTGAAGATATAAATTAATTTTAATGGAGAAAGAGGGCGGCAGCTGCAGAACCAAAAAGAGAGAGAAATTAAACAATAGGGTTAATTCGCGATACATCTTGAAATTATAGCCCAAATTTTAATTTGGTTCTCAAAGTTTAAAATATTCTAATTGAATCCTTAAAATATTAATATAAAAATTCAAACATAAAGATAAAATTCAACTTTATCATTATTAAGTGGATGATAGCTTCATCCGACGGTTGTAAAAATACATTGAATCCTAGAAATCGATCTTAAGTACCGGATACTAATGCATGCGCTACACGATTTTCTTATCGATAGACATGGGTAAGCTGCACTATCCAATTCCATTTCATCATTGCCCGTATTCCTCGTACCAAGGCATTGGTGGCCCCGGCTCCATAAGGTTCCTGTATTAATCGAATGACTTGAAGGCTGTCCAACTCCAGCACTACATGAGAAGCTTTTAGCTGCCAAGCTTGCACCAACCCATCATTTGCGCCCCATAGCTCAGCATCCATTACCGAACAGACCCCAATATTCCGACTAGATCCAATAACCCATCTTCCCCTATGATCCCTTATACAACCATCAGCAGTTGTCTGTCCGGATATAGTATTTCTCTCCCCATCTGCGTTTATCTTCAGCCACCCCATGCTCAGGCTTTTCCCAGGTTATGCCACGACATTCTTTGCTGCGTCCTAGTGATTGTTGTGCTCTCATACTAGCGCTAGCACCAATGAACTCTTTGCACAAACAGCGGCCCTTCTCAATGGTGCTTTCTTGTTCATAATCCACCAAATTAAATAAAATTGAGTTTCGTTTGAGTGATAAACACTAACATAATATACCGAATAATGTGTCCCAATCATCCGACTTCATTGGAAAGTATGATGGCTGTTGGATATTTACTTGTAACCATTCCTGAAAGTCCATATTCTTTCCAGTATAATAAGAGAGGACCATACCGACATAGCTGGGAAACATTTTCGCAAGACATGACTAATATCCCTGTTTTGCTACTAAAGAAAACCCCACTGCCACACAAGGCTTTTTCCCACCATAGTGTTGTCATCAAAATTGACTAAAAGTTAGTTTCCTTTTCCTATTGGAGGGATTTACCAAAAAAAGCCAATTTTTTTATAAAATTACCTAAATAGGCCGGTTTTTTAATTATTTACCGGACTGGGCCATTTCCCCTAAAATCGCGCCACGTCGGAGCGATGTCAGGGGACGGGGCAGAAGGTCGCGTCCACGTCAGCGCGACCTTCTGACGTGGAAGGAAATCGCGCCCTCAAGGGAGCGATTTCCTTCCACGTCGGCAGTCGCTACCGACGTGGACGCGATGTGGACGCTGCAGCGTGAATAAAGGCTCAACGGTCAAAAATTGACCGTTGCCCCCCAACGGTCAAAATTTTTTTACTATATAAACCCCCACCCTTTTATTTTCACAAACAAATTCAATATCAATTTCTTTCAAAAATTCTTTCAATTCCTTTCAAAATTTCTCTCAATTCCTTCAAAATTTCTATCAATTTCCTTCCAAAATTCTCTCAAACTCTCAAATTCCTTCCAAAATCCTCTCAATTTCCTTCAAAAATCTCCAAATCCATATTAAATTTCTTTTCCATTAAATTTCATTTTTAAGAAAATTTTAAAATTTTTATTTTTTTAAATAATTTTAAAATTTTTAATATTTTCAACAATGGCGGATCATTGATTCGTCTTGATAGGAATCACATATCGGTGGAGCAAATGAACATGGTAAGTATTAAATTTAAATTTTAAATTTTTAAAGATATTTTTATTTATGTATTTTAGATATTTATTAATATATTTTTTGTTATAAAAGGTCAAGATCGGGTATTGGAATGCAATATTCGAATATGCATGCTCCATCACTTTAGTAGAGAACTACTGCGGAAGCGGGATTTTGGCACGTGGCGACAGTAGGCGGGATGCAAGTTGGAGCCGAAACTGATCAGTGCGTTGATCGAGAGGTGGAGACCTGAGACGCACACATTTCATCTTCCATGTGGAGAGTGCACTATCACTCTAGAAGATGTCCATCTGCATTTGAGATTGCCGGTGGATGGGTACCTAGTGACCGGGTCTGCCCAATCTAGCAATTGGGAGGCGGTGTGCTACGAGCTTTTGGGCACCGTTCCGGATAAAATGGATGGAGGTAAGGTGGAGATAGGCTGGTTACGTGCCACCTTCCCCAGTCTGAATGAAAATTCAACCGAGATTGAAAGAATCCGATATGCTCGATCATACATTCTTCAAATAATTGGAGGCTATCTCATGGCCGACACATCACGGAGCCGTGTACATCTAAGGTGGCTGCTAAAACTCGTTGATTTTAGAGCAGCCGGTGAATTTAGTTGGGGGTCTGCCGTCTTGGCAACATTATATCGGGAGATGTGCGGGGCGACCAAACCGAGGAGAGCAAAAATCGGAGGTTGCATGTCACTACTGCAATCATGGGCACGGTTTCGCTTTCCATTTCTACGTCATCGAGTGAACCACCCATATACATTCCCACTCGTAACGAGGTAAATTTTATATTACATTTTGAAATTGATATGTAGATTTTGTGAGAATAAAAGAATGCTAAAAAATTATTTAATTAGGTGGAACCATCCGGCAAGTTATCGTGGAATATCGACTGAACTTGAAGATATACGGCTTCTATTGGAGCAACGCCGAAGGTAGTAAGTATTATTGCAAATAGATATTTCCATACATTCGCTAGTGGATTGATATTTAGTATTTAGTATTATGTATATATGTAATATTTCTATCATGTTCATGTAGTTTCAATGGACACCATACGAGGATCCGGCATCCGGCAAGAATCCGGAAGAGTTTTTACAAAATCCGAACGCAGCACGTGAAAGTGGTGTTGATCAACTATGTAACCGTGGAGCCCCACCAGACAGACAGAGTCCTACGACAGTTTGGATGTAGACAACCGATCCCTACGGGCCCTGAGGAGTTTGACGAGCACCACAAAATCGACCTTCGGCTATTAGGTACGGATTGGTCGTTGTACTGTCAGTGTACACAGAAATGTGGGAAAATCGGAATGAATATCTACCTACTTGGGAACCAATCATCGTTCCTGAGTTAGCGTGCGTTCCAGAATACATGCCATGGTTTAGGGCCCATGGGAAGCCGTATTTACTTACGTCGGAGGAGAGGCGGCAGCAAATACGTGTCGGAAGGGAAAGGCGCGGGCCTCAAAATCCAATGGGACAAAACTACGAGGGCAGCCCCTCAACGAGGCCCAGACATTCACCCGGTTCATCATCAGCGACCATGCAATCACCGTCCCCAACGAGAGCACCAACGCAGTCACCTGGCGCAGCAATTCAACAGATGATACCCACGCATTCACCTTTCCCTATGATGCCAGGTATGTGCATTCGACACCGCTACCGAACATGGGCTGTTCTGTATTTTGTAACACGCTAACTGAGTGTCGGCCAGGGGTCGTGTATACATCTCGAACACCGGACGGAAGTACATCATTTGGTGACGTAAATTGTACATATAACTCAATATAAGTTGCTCCGCTAGCAAGATGAGTCTGCACCATTGCCTCCAAGCTACGAGCACCTTTTATGTCGAACGAGTCATATGTCACCGGATCAACGAAGAACAAAATCGATCGTCATTGATGAACTTTCATTGGCGTGGTTCAAGATTTTACGCCTAATTCTTTTACGGAGTTCATCAAATCTATGTTTTGGCTAAATGACAATGCACCGTATTCTCCGACAAAAAAACAACACCATTCTCGGTGTGGCAAACCTCACCATCGTAGTAAATAACAGCACTAATACGTTCACTCATTTTGAAACTCTAAATTCCCTAACCCTAACCTAAAATGTTTCTGCTCTGAGTTATGCATTCTAAGAAAATTCTCTGCCTAATTTATAGCCTCATTAAACTTGCTCTTCATGGCGAAATCGCGTCCACGAGGGCGTGATTTGACACTATTTGCTCAGAAACGTCAAAAAAAAATTATTTCCTACATGACCAACTGTAGCGAAATCGCGTCCACGAGGGCGCTATTTCACAATTTCTTCTCATATAGCATCCTGGTATCAGCGATTTTATACTATTTCCTCAGAAAACGTCAAAAAAAAATTATTTCTCACATGACCACTGTAGCGAAATCGCGTCCACGAGGCCACTATTTCACAATTTCTTCTTAAATAGCATCCTAGTAGAAGCGATTTCCCACTATTTAACCAGAAACGTCAACTCGGAAAAAAATTTTCCTGGACCCCTAACTCCTAAAAAGCCTACACCCTAAACCTTAAAAGCCATAAAACCCAGGCGTAAAAATCAGGGTCAAAATCGCGTTCCCGATACCGCGCTAAGTGACAGGAGGTTGCGTCCCACGTCGGTAGCGACCTTCCGCCTCGATCCCGACATCGCTCCGACGTGGCGCGATTTTGGGGGAAATGGCCCAGTTCGGTAAATAATTAAAAAACCGGCCTATTTCGGTAATTTTATAAAAAAATTGGCTTTTTTTGGTAAATCCCTCTTGCTATTGCGATTGAAAATTATTTTTAAAAATTTTAGTTTGGAAAAAATGTTTTTTTGTTTAAATGTTGTGAGAAAATGTGATTTATAAATTTTAGGTGTTTGGCATTGATAAAAAATTGTAATGGAAAGTTAAAATCCATATGATATTGGAAATTAAAAAAAAATAATTTAGATCATATTTAATAATTTAACATAATTGTACATAAAAAATAAAATTTAAATACTTTTTAATTAGTAATATCCTTCATGCTTATAGCTATATTCTTAATCTGATTAACCGAAATATTTCTCTCTACACGAGCCAATATGTTTGTCTCATCGTTTCCATCTTCGTCAACAACCATAACAGCTTTATGCTTGTCCCCATCTAAAGTAGTCTGCTGCACAATGACCTGTTGTGATCCCTGGGCCGTACTTCCTGACCCAACTTCCATGCTTCTACTTTCTTTCATGTGGCTTTCTGTTGATGGACTCCCAAGATCATTGCTAGCCCTTTTTATTAACAATCGGTGGCGTAGGCCCATGCGGCCTTCTTACCTTTATTATTCCAAGCAGCTGTATGTGATTCCTGCATGGTGCCAGTTGTCCCTCCCCTAGAATTAGCATCCTGGACGTTATTCTCCTAAATATGTGCCGAGATATCAGCATCCTCCCCCTCATCCAAAAGTGCAAATCGCGAGTTCTCCGTCCTTGCCTTATTCCTCCTCCGGCTAAGCGCCACCTGCATCAAGGACCACAGAGAGAGTTCTCAGTTTGTTCCTCATCCGGTACCACAGGAATGGGATCTGGGCGATTCCTTATTTCATCTCGATTACCAGTCTGATCGATTTGGCAATTATCTTTAAAATGGCCAAAACGACCACATTCGTAGCAAATAGTTGGGAGACCTTCATACTCAACCCGCTGCTTGAACCCGTCAATGCCCAGAAAGGAGATCAACGACTTGTTCAAGTCAATGACAGACGCTATTCTCGCTGCTTGAACCAAAGCACGTTCACTTCAAATGAAAAAACAAATTGAAATCATGGAGGTGTAAGCCGATTTGCTCCATGGATTGGAACATCCAGGCTTGCCAATTCCATCGGAGATGGAAAGAGCGACCGAAAAAGTAAAGAATAAAGAATTTGCTGATGTCGATAGTGATGCTATGGAAGGGGTGGAGGGTACCTCGCACAGAATGTCGTTTAAAGATATGCTGATGTCCAAACAGACGGACGAAGAAGTGGACAGCGATGAGGAAGGATCGGATCTAGGGTTGGGTGATGATATATCTTCATGGTGATGATGTTGAGATTAATATGGATGGAACGTATCCTGACATTTGCTTTTCAGAGCGGGTTCATGATTTAATTAATCAGAGTATGAAACAAACTGTGGTTGTTAAACTGCTGATTGGTTATAGAGGGCTTCATGGAAGGCTTAAGAGCTTGTGGGATCGAGAACCAAGAGGATTATAACAGGACATTATCTGGATGATCTTGGATGGTGTACGGGCACTATCTACTAGTGCAGCCTTGGAGTTGTGAGTTTTCTACGGCTGAATCTCATCCCTCAAAAATCATTGCTTGGATCCGCCTCCCGAGTTTGCCGTATAGGTATTGCAGAGATAATTGGGATTATAACACCACCCTTGGCAATTACAATATACATCAAAGTTATTCTATTATTGATGAACACTGAATTAATTAAAAATAAAGCATAAAGCCAAGACAATTACAATATGCATCAAATTTATTCTATTATTTATGAATACTGAATTAATTAAAAACAAAGCATAAATGCCTATATTTATAGGCTTACAAAGAAATTACCTTTTAACACAAAAATAGCTAACAACTTATTCAATTAAACTGAAAATCTGGAACTAACAAAGTTTCTATCAAGATACTTGGTCAACTAAACAACCTATTACTTTGAATTAATTCTCAACACTCTCCCTTAATTCAAAGTTGCAGACACCAAGTTGACTTCTAAAATAGCTGAACTTCTCATTTGATAAAGCCTTTGTTAACACATCTGCTAGCTGCTCTTGGGTGCTGCAATACTCCAAAGATATCTCCTCTTTTGCTACCAAATCACGAATGAAATGATAACGAATATCGATGTGCTTTGTTCTACTATGAAATGTTGGATTCTTTGTCATGGAGATAGTTGATTTGTTGTCACAAAATATCTCTGTTGCATATTTCTGCTCTTGTTGAAGATTAGCTAACACTCTCCTTAGCCAAATAGCTTGACAAGCTGCCACAGTTGCTACTACATACTCAGCCTCTAAGGTTGACAATGCTATTGTAGCTTGCTTCTTAGAACTCGAAGTGATCACCCCTGAACTTAGAGTGAAAACATTTGCTAATACACTTCTTTTATCATCTAAAGAACTTACCCAATCACTGTCTGTGAACCCACACAATCTGAAATTTGAAGTTTTTGAGTACCAAATGCCATACTCCAAAGTTCCAGCAATGTACCGCAAGACCCGTTTTGCTGCTCCATAATGAACCTTTGAAGGTTGCTGCATAAACCTAGAAATAACACCAATAGGAAATCCAATATCGGGCCTAGTGTGAATCAAATAAATTAAACCTCCAACCAAGCTTTTGAACCTCATTGCATCTGCCATTTCTTCTCCATCTTCTAGTTGTAATTTCTCATTGATATTCATGGGTGTAGCTGTAGGCTTGGAATTAAGCATGCCAAAATTATTAAGAAGATCCTTGGCATATTTTCTTTGTGAGATAAAAATTCCATCTTCAGCTTGATGAACTTCAAGACCAAGGAAATAATGCAATAAACCCATATCCGAGATCTCGAATTCATTCATCATTTGAGACTTAAACTCATCAATAAAAAAGTTAGAGGAACTAGTATAAATGATATCATCAACGTAAAGACAAACAATGATGAAATCATTTTTACCTTCCTTTTTCACATACAATGTGGGCTCATTCTCACTTCTAATGTACCCTTTCTTCTGAAGATACCTAATGATCTTGCTGTACCATGCTCGAGGGGCATGCTTCAATCCGTACAACGCCTTTTTCAACTTGTACACCTTTGTTTCGTTGCCCTTCTCTATGAAACCTTTTGGTTGTGCTACATAAACCTTATCTTGTAGATCTCCATTGAGGAATGCTGATTTGACATCAAATTGAAACATGCCATTGCAATTGTGCAGCCAATGCTAGAACAAGCCTCACCGTTTCGAACTGAGCTACCGGAGAGAAGGTTTCTTCGAAATCAACACCATATTACTATGCATAACCTTTCGCCACAAGACGAGCTTTGTGCTTTTGGATGTTCCATCTGCACCAAATTTTGTCTTGAACACCCACTTCAAACTAATTGCATTTTTGTCTTCCGGCAAGTCGACCATCTCCCAAGTTCCATTCTTTTCGATGGATTTCATCTCCTCCATCATCGTCTTTTGCTATTATTCCTTATCAGCAGCTTTTTCATAATACAGAGGATCCGCAACAGCTAGAGCAAATTGACAAGATGCATAAGTGTCATCAGTATATTTCAGATTCAGCTTTCTGACCCTTGTTGATCTCCTTAGTTGAATTGGTTCTTCAGAAGACTCTTCAAGTGTTGTAGATGTTGGTGGTGCCAACTCTTGCTTTTCATCTGGAGAATCTTCAATGGGAAAAGAAATCTCTTGTTGTACTTGTTCTATAGTCATATCCCAGCTTGCATTTTCATCAAACACTACATCTCTTCTACTTGAAATGTAACAGCCAGATTTCGACTCTAATCGGACATAGTGGTTTCGGGACCACAAGTCTGAGTAAAAAAAAATTTAATATTATTTTGTGTGTTTATTTTGTGTGCATTTGATTGTGTGAAATTTTCGGGTTTTAATTTCGTCGTTTAAGCGTCCGATTTAATAAAAGGGCTTAATCGTGTAAAATGAAAATTTAGGGGTTAATTATAAAAGCACCTAATTGTTGATGTCTTTTTAAATGGGAGGATTTATGATGCAATAAGACCCTCAAGTAGATAGTGGGTGGCATATGACATAATTGACCTTAATATATATGTTATATATATATATTTATTATAATAAAGTTAATTTAGTCAATTGTTAAATTAAACATTATAATCAAAATAAATGATGAAAAGATGAATGTTTTCATCTTTTCTTAGCCGAATTCATGCAAAAGAAAAAAGAAAAGAAGCCAAGCAATATTCGGCCATTTTGAAGCTTGATTTAGGTTAGTTCTTTGTTCGGTTTTTGATAATTTTTACGTTTTTGAGATCGTTGCTTCGAATACTATCTGACCCATGTTTGAATTTTTGATTTTGATGAATATTTTGAGTTGTTCCATTGATGAATATTTGTGTTATGTGATGTTTGATGATGAATATATTTAGATCGAGAACCAAAGAAATCGGAGTTAGATCGGGGAAAAGCCAAATTAGTCGAATAATCGTCCGACTTCGATTTTCCATCATCCGAGGTAAGTCTATTAGCAAATTCACGTTATCAAATCAATATATATATATATATATATAAGTACATTTATTTTATAATTAATGAGCTATAACTAAAAGTATAAAATTGATGTTAGTTTATGTGTGAATCTTATACATATATATATGATGTTCGAATAGGTATGTATATAAAAGTATAAATTTTGGATTCAATTAAAAGTTCAGATGTTATGGTTGTGTTTATATAATGTACGAATATATATATGTGTATAATATATATATATATATTTAAATTCTTGATCTTAATTGAAGTATGAATGTTATATAAGTTCATAAAAGATTCGAATATATTAAGGTATATACATGTATAAATTTTTTGGTTTTAATCAAAGGTATATATATATATAATATATTTATATATATATGTGGATCGAACAAGCACGCATATACATGTATGATACCTTATATGGAGTTGAGTATGAAATTAGGGATGTATATATTAGATTCGAATATGTATGAGTATACAAGTATAAATTCATGTTTTGATTATAAGTATGTAATTATGTATGTATATGATAGACTCAAATATATATAAATGTATTCGGTTGAATCATTGAATTATCAAGTTTGAAATTGGTGATTTGAATCAGGTTATAAACCTAGCAGGCTAAGTGCCGGTGATCTGAATCAGGCTATAAGCCTAGCAGGCTAAGTGCCGGTGATCTGAATCAAAGGAACGAAGTTATTAGCTTAGATTATTTTAATATGTTCGAATGCGAAATGTATATTATTTAAGTATAATGGAAGTTAAATATTATGATGGTAGTAGTTGAATCTATAATATAAAGATATATATATATATATATATATAAATGTATTCGGTTGAATCATTGAATTATCAAGTTTGGAATTGGTGATTTGAATCAGGTTATAAACCTAGCAGGCTAAGTGCCGGTGATCTGAATCAGGCTATAAGCCTAGCAGGCTAAGTGCCGGTGATCTGAATCAAGCTATAAGCCTAGTAGGCTAAGTGCCGGTGATATGAATCAGGTTATAAACCTAGCAGGCTAAGTGCCGGTGATCTGAATATGTTAAATTAAGTGATTATATGCATTTGATATATATATATATATAAATATATAAATATATAAATATATAAATGATTTTAGTTTATTTTAACTTAATGATGGAATAAGTATAAGTATATATATATGAATTTTTGCTTATAACATACTAAGCTTTAATAGCTTAATGTGTGTTTGTATTTGTTTACCTCTGTTTTATAGATTTTGGAGTCGCGTTCAGAGCTCGGGGATCGTCAAAGATAGTCTATCACACTATCGACCGTCTTTGGTATTTTATATATTTTGAATTGAACCTATGGCATGTATAGTCCAGTTAATATGTTTAATTTTGGGATATGTGAATATGAGCCATGCGAAAATGGCTTACTCATTTTGATTAAGCTTGGTTTTATATTTTGATCTATTTGGTATATATATAATGTTTAAGCTTATGCAAATTTGGTTATTTATATGGAAGTGTGATGTGTTTAGTATATTTGTTAATAGTTGTATAAAATAGTTATATTTAAGCCTATTTCAAAAATAATATGTGTATTATATGTATATGATGTATTGTGTATATCTTGCCCAATTTTTGTGTATAAGAGTCATGTCCAAGCAGGGTAGATTACTTAATTTTGTAATATGTAGTATAATTAGTAAATTGAAATGAAATACATGCTTGGATAAATGTTTGGTTTATGATATCAAATTTTGATTAGGTAAATGATAATGATATGGATGAATTGTTGAAACGTGGTTAGTATATGAAATTTGATTAAAGGTGCATGTTTGATTTTAATTGGTTATGTGATAATATATATATGGAATGGAATTTTGTGGTTGAGTTAAAAAAATATATAAAAATACTAATAATAATAATTTTGGGTCAGATTTTGATCGGTAATGCTTCGTAACTCTAATCCGGCGACGGACACGGGTCGAGGTGTTACATTTGATTGGTATCAGAGCTACGGTTTAGTCGATTCTAGGACTAACGTAGCATGTATGAGTCTAGCTATACATGCCATATTTTATACTGAGATAGTGTGATGACTTCTGACATCTAAAAATGTGTTTTCGTATAGTAATGGATCCTGATCGAGCCGTAGCTGATGATGTTGAGAGTATAGCGCTTGCTCCCGCGCAAGGGACAGAGCCGGTTGATTCTCGACTGACCTCGAGTAACCAGGAGAGAGAGGCTAAACAAGCCTTTTACCAAATGATGAATGACTGGTTTACTCAATATGTCCGAACTAATCTGGTTGCACAACAACCTCCTCCCCCGACTAATCCATCTTCGGTTCCTGTTATACCTCAAGTAAGTAATCCGATGATATTACTTAAGCCTCCTGTTGATAAAATTTGAAAACACGGGGCCGAAGAGTTCAGAGCTACTTATGATGATGATGCTGAGCGAGCTGAATTCTGGCTCGATAACACTATTCGAGTATTTGATGAGTTATCTTGCACCCCTGATGAGTGCTTGAAATGTGCCATATCTTTGCTACGGGACACTGCATATCACTGGTGAAATACACTAGTATCGGTGGTTCCGAAAGAGCGAGTGACCTTGGAATTTTTTCAGACTGAATTTCGTAAGAAATACATCAGTCAGAGGTTCATTGATCAGAAACGCAAGGAATTTCTTGAATTGAAACAGGGTCAGATGACAGTGACAGAATATGAGCGGAAATTTGTGAGACTCAGTAGATATGCTCGAGAATGTGTTTCAACTGAAGCTATTATGTGTAAAAGATTTGAAGATGGGCTGAATGAAGATATTAAACTGTTAGTTGGCATACTTGGGATAAAAGAGTTCGTAGTACTTGTGGAACGAGCTTGTAAAGCTGAGGAGCTCGGGAAAGAGAAGAGAAAAGCTGATTATGAAGCTCGAGATTCCCATAAAAGATCATTTAGTAAATCATTCCAGTCGGCCTCAAGGAAATCCAGAGAGGATCATAGTCGATCTAAAGCTACTGCAGGGTTTTCTAAACATGATCGAGATCGACCCCCTGTGAGTTCACGAGCTACTTCAGTTGCTAGCGTTGGTAGTGTTCGACAAAATAGATCAGAGTGCAAGCATTGTGGGAAATGGCATCCTGGAGATTGTAGATTACATGATCGGTCTTGCTTTAAGTGTGGTTCAAAGGATCATTTCATTCGAGAGTGTCTGATGATAGCTGAGCAAAATACTGTACAGGGTACCAGATCGAGTAATGTGTCAGTACGAGGTAGACCACCCAGGCATACGGGTAATGTAAGTGGTAGTCAGAGAGAGACAAATGACACGGCAGTTCGATCTGAGGCTCATGCACCTGCCAGAGCATATGCCATCCGTGCTCGAAAGGAGGCTTCTTCTCCAGATGTTATTATTGGTACTTTCACTCTTTATGATACTAATGTTATTGCATTAATTGATCCTGGTTCGACTCATTCTTATGTGTGTGAGACTTTAGTATTCAGTAAGACTTTACCTGTTGAGTCTACTGAGTTTGTAATTAAAGTATCGAACCCCATGGGCCGGTGTGTTTTGGTTGACAAAGTGTGCAAGAATTGTCCGTTGATGATTCGAGATTTATGTTTTCCAGCTGATTTGATGTTGTTGCCATTCGACGAGTTTGATATAATTCTGGGTATGGATTGGTTAACTCTGCATGATGCTATAGTAAACTGCAAACGGAAAACTATTTATCTACGGTGTCAAAATGATGGGATTATTCGGATTGAATCTAATGATCTGAATGGTTTACCAGCAATAATATCCTTGATGTTGGCTCAGAAGTATGTGAGAAAAGGTTGTGAAGCTTACCTTGCATTTGTTCTTGATAGTAAAGTAATCGAAAATAAGATTGAATCCGTGCCAGTAGTGTGTGAGTATTCAGACGTGTTTCCTAAAGAATTACCGGGTTTGCCACCTATTCGAGAGGTAGAGTTTGGTATTGAGTTAGTACCAGGGACGACTCCAATTTCGATAGCTCCGTACAGTATGGCACTGATCGAATTAAAAGAATTGAAAGTACAGTTGCAAGAGTTGACTGATAAAGGTTTTACACGACCGAGTTTCTCTCCTTGGGGTGCACCAGTTCTATTTGTGAAAAAAAAAGACGGAATGATGAGAATGTGTATTGATTACCGACAACTCAATAAGGTGACTATAAAGAATAAATATCCGTTGCCACGTATTGATGATTTGTTCGATCAGCTAAAAGAGGCTTCAGTGTTTTCGAAGATAGATTTGAGATCGGGTTACTATCAGTTGCGAGTTAAAGACTCTGATGTGCCAAAAACATCTTTCCGAACAAGGTACGGACATTACGGGTTCCTGGTTATGCCTTTCGGACTTACTAATGCACCTGCTGTTTTCATGGATTTGATGAATCGGATCTTTAGATAGTATCTGGATCGGTTTGTGGTAGTATTTATAGATGACATTTTGATCTACTCTCGTGACAAAACTGAGCATGTCGAACATCTGAGACTTGTGTTACAAACTTTGCGAGATAAACAGTTGTATGCAAAGTTTAGTAAATGTGAGTTCTGGTTACGTGAAGTTAGTTTTTTGGGCCATGTTGTATCAGCATCGGGTATTCGGGTTGATCTGAATAAAATTTCAGCTATACTTGATTGGAATCCTCCGAAAAATGTCTCAGAAGTTCGAAGCTTTCTGGGGCTCGCTGGTTATTATAGACGGTTCGTCAAAGGGTTCTCTATGATTGCGACCTCGATGACAAAGTTACTACAAAAAGACGTTAAGTTCGAGTGGTCAGAAAAGTGTCAGAAAAGTTTTGATCAGTTGAAAGTTCTTTTGACCGAAGCTCCAGTCTTAGTTCAGCCAGAATCGAGTAAAGAGTTTGTTATCTATAGTGATGCATCTTTAAATGATTTGGCCTGTGTTTTAATGCAGGAAGGCAATGTTGTAGCCTATGCCTCGAGACAGTTAAAGCCGCACGAAAAGAACTATCCGACTCACGATCTGGAATTGGCCGCTATTGTATTTGCGTTGAAAATATGGCGCCACTATCTGTTTGGCGAGAAATGTCATGTTTATTCAGATCACAAAAGCCTGAAGTATTTGATGACCCAGAAATATTTGAATTTGAGACAGCGTCGATGGTTAGAATTGCTAAAAGATTACGAGCTTGTGATTGACTATCATCCGGGAAAGGCTAATGTTGTTGCTGATGCCCTAAGTCGAAAAACATTATTTACTTTGCGCGCAATGAACGTACATATGGCTATGTCTGATGATGGAGCGATAGTAGCTGAGTTGAAAGTAAAACCGTTATTTGTTCAATAGATTTGTGAAGCTTAGAAAGCCGATGATGATTTAATTGCAAAACGAACTCAGTGTGACTTAAATGTTGATTCAGAGTTTCTAGTTGATGCTGAGGATTGTTTGAGATTCAGAAACCGATTATGTGTTCCGAAAAATCCAGAGTTAATTCAGATGATTTTGAATGAAGCCCATAATAGTCGATTTTCTGTTCATCCGGGTAGCACGAAAATGTATAATGATCTGAAACAACACTATTGGTGGCATGGTATGAAACGAAACATTTCTGACTTTGTTTCGAAATGTTTAATATGTCAGTAGGTAAAAACCGAGCATTAGGTACCTTCTGGATTGCTTCAGCTGATCATGATACCTGAATGGAAATGGGATAGAGTTACGATGGATTTTGTATCCAGTTTACCGTTGACACCGAGCAAGAAAGATGCAATCTGGGTTATTGTTGATAGGTTGACAAAATCGGCACACTTTATGCCAATTCGCACAGATTTTTCGCTCGATAAACTTGCTGAATTGTATGTTTCTCAAATTGTGAGATTGCATGGTGTGCCTATTTCTATTGTTTTAGATAGAGACCCGAGATTCACATCGCGATTTTGGAAGAAACTATAAGATGCTTTAGGTATGAAACTACATTTTAGCACAGCTTTTCATCCACAAACAGATGGTCAATCTGAGTGAATCATTCAAATACTTGAGGATATGTTGAGATGTTGCATTCTCGATTTTGAAGGTACGTGGGAGCGATACTTACCTTTGATTGAATTTGCTTATAATAATAGCTTTCAATCTAGTATCAAAATGGCACCTTATGAGGCTTTGTACGGTCGTAAATGTCGTACACCATTGTATTGGACCGAGCTCAGTGAAAATAAGATACACGGGGTTGATTTGATTAAAGAGACCGAACAGAAAGTGAAAGTGATTCGGGACAGTCTGAAATCAGCATCGGATCGTCAAAAATCTTATGCGGATTTGAAAAGAAATGATATAGAGTTTCAGATCGGGGACAAAGTGTTTTTGAAAGTATCACCATGGAAGAAAGTACTCAGATTCGGTCGTAAAGGCAAATTGAGTCCGAGATTCATTGGACCGTATGAGATTATAGAGCGTGTCAGACCGGTTGCTTATAGATTGATGTTACCACCTGAGCTAGAAAAGATTCACAATGTATTTCATGTTTCGATGCTCCGTAGATACCGATCTGATCCTTCACATGTGATTAGTCCGATGGAGATTGAAATTAACTCTGATATGTCATATGAAGAAGAACCGATTAGCATTCTAGCTCGTGAGATCAAAGAATTACGAAATAAGAAAATTTCGTTAGTTAAAGTATTGTGGCATAAACACGGAGTTGAAGAAGCAACTTGGGAGTCAGAAGATACAATGAAAGAGCGTTATCCAAACCTATTCACCGGTAAGATTTTCGGGGACGAAAATCCCTAAAGGGGTGGAGAGTTGTAACAGCCCGATTTCGACTCTAATCGGACATAGTGGTTTCGGGACCACAAGTTTGAGTCAAAAAAAATTAATATTATTTTGTGTGTTTATTTTGTGTGCATTTGATTGTGTGAAATTTTCGGGTTTTAATTTCGTCGTTTAAGCGTCCGATTTAATAAAAGGGCTTAATCGCGTAAAATGAAAATTTAGGGGTTAATTATAAAAGCACCTAATTGTTGATGTCTTTTTAAATGGGAGGATTTATGATGCAATAAGACCATAAAGTAGATAGTGGGTGGCATATGACATAATTGACCTTAATATATATGTTATATATATTTATTATAATAAGGTTAATTTAGTCAATTGTTAAATTAAACATTATAATCAAAATAAATGATGAAAAGATGAATGTTTTCATCTTTTCAATCTTTTCTTAGCCGAATTCATGCAAAAGAAAAAAGAAAAGAAGCCAAGCAATATTCAGCCATTTTGAAGCTTGATTTAGGTTAGTTCTTTGTTCGGTTTTTGATAATTTTTACGTTTTTGAGATCGTTGCTTCGAATACTATCCGACCCATGTTTGAATTTTTGATTTTGATGAATATTTTGAGTTGTTCCATTGATGAGTATTTGTGTTATGTGATGTTTGATGATGAATATATTTAGATCGAGAACCAAAGAAATCGGAGTTAGATTAGGGAAAAGCCAAATTAGTCGAATAATCGTCCGACTTCGATTTTCCATCATCCGAGGTAAGCCTATTAGCAAATTCATGTTATCAAATCAATATATATATATATATATATATATATATATATATATATATAAGTACATTTATTTAATAATTAATGAGCTATGACTAAAAGTATAAATTTTATGTTAGTTTATGTGTGAATCTTATACATATATATATGATGTTGAATAGGTATGTATATAAAAGTATAAATTTTGGATTCAATTAAAAGTTCAGATGTTATGGTTGTGTTTATATAATGTACGAATATATATATGTGTGTAATATATATATATATATATATATATATTTAAATTCTTGATCTTAATTGAAGTATGAATGTTATATAAGTTCATAAAAGATTGAATATATTAAGGTATATACATGTATAATTTTTTGGTTTTTAATCAAAGGTATATATATATATATATAAAATATATTTATATATATATATGTGGATCGAACAAGCACGCATATACATGTATGATACCTTATATGGAGTTGAGTATGAAATTAGGGATGTATCTATTAGATTCGAATATGTATGAGTATACAAGTATAAATTCATGTTTTGATTATAAGTATGTAATTATATATGTATATGATAGACTCAAATATATATAAATGTATTCGGTTGAATCATTGAATTATCAAGTTTGAAATTGGTGATTTGAATCAGGTTATAAACCTAGCAGGCTAAGTGCCGGTGATCTGAATCAGGCTATAAGCCTAGCAGGCTAAGTGCCGGTGATCTGAATCAAAGGAACGAAGTTATTAGCTTAGATTATTTTAATATGTTCGAATGTGAAATGTATATTATTTAAGTATAATGGAAGTTAAATATTATGATGGTAGTAGTTGAATCTATAATATAAAGATATATATATATATATATAAATGCATTCGGTTGAATCATTGAATTATCAAGTTTGGAATTGGTGATTTGAATCAGGTTATAAACCTAGCAGGCTAAGTGCCGGTGATCTGAATCAGGCTATAAGCCTAGCAGGCTAAGTGCCGGTGATCTGAATCAGGCTATAAGCCTAGTAGGCTAAGTGCCGGTGATATGAATCAGGTTATAAACCTAGCAGGCTAAGTGCCGGTGATCTGAATATGTTAAATTAAGTGATTATAAGCATTTGATATATATATAAATATATAAATATATAAATTTATAAATGATTTTGGTTTATTTTAACTTAATGATGGAATAAGTATAAGTATATATATATGAATTTTTGCTTATGACTTACTAAGCTTTAATAGCTTAATGTGTGTTTGTATTTGTTTACCTCTGTTTTATAGATTTTGGAGTCGCGTTACGAGCTCGGGGATCGTCAGCATAGTCTATCACACTATCGACCGTCTTTGGTATTTTATATATTTTGAATTCGAACCTATGGCATGTATAGTCCAGTTAATATGTTTAATTTTGGGATATGTGAATATGAGCCATGCGAAAATGGCTTACTCATTTTGATTAAGCTTGGTTTTATATTTTTGATCTATTTGGTATATATATATAATGTTTAAGCTTATGCAAATTTCGGTTATTTATATGGAAGTGTGATGTGTTTAGTATATTTGTTAATAGTTGTATAAAATAGTTATATTTAAGCCTATTTCGAAAATAATATGTGTATTATATGTATATGATGTATTGTGTATATACTGCCCAATTTTTGTGTATAAGAGTTGTCCAAACAGGGTAGATTACTTAATTTTGTAATATGTAGTATAATTAGTAAATTGAAATGAAATAAATGCTTGGATAAATGTTTGATTTATGATATCAAATTTTGATTAGGTAAATGATAATGATATGGATGAATTGTTGAAACGTGGTTAGTATATGAAATTTGATTAAAGGTGCATGTTTGATTTTAATTGGTTATGTGATAATATATATATGGAATGGAATTTTGTGGTTGAGTTAAAAATATATATATAAAAATACTAATAATAATAATTTTGGGTCGGATTTTGATCGGTAATGCCTCGTAACTCTAATCCGGCGACGGACACGGGTCGGGGTGTTACATGAAAATTTTCCACTATGAGGGTTATACAATCTATATGCTTTGGATTGAGTACAATAACCAATAAAAATATATTTTTCAGATTTTTCATCAAGTTTTTTACGAGCATGAGAATTTACCAAAGCATAAGCAACACACCAAAAATTCTTCAATGACTTACATTGGGTTTCCTACCACAGCAAGCTTTATATGGAATTTTGTTCATGATAGCCCTTGTTGGTGAGAGATTCAGTAGATAGACTGATGTTGCCACAACTTCTGCCCAAAACTGATTTGAGAGTCCCTTTGCTTGTAACATGCTTTTTGCCATCTCCACAACAGTTCGGTTCTTCCGCTCAGTGACACCGTTCTACTTTGGAGTGTAAGGAATTGTTAACTCCCTACGGATGCCATTGTCTTCACAAAACAGATTTGTAACATCCCGATTTTGGGCCTAGTCAGAACAGTGGTTTTGAGACCACAAATTCGATGAGGGAAAGTATTATTTTTATTATATTTTTATGGTCTAAAATTTCACAGAAAGATTTCGTAAAAATTTCGTTCGAAAATTTCGACGTTTGGGCACTCAATTTGGTCAAAAGGACTAAATTGTAAATAATACAAAAGTTGAATTTTATGTGTTAAAGGTGTTAATCAGTTATGAAATTATAAATTGGGGGTTCTTATGTGGTAATTAGACAATTAGTTAATTGATGGACAAAAATAGATATAAGAAATGGGTGAAATAGATTTTTTTAAATAGGGGCATTTTAGTCATTTAGAAATTAAATGAATTAAAAAGTGAAAATAAGGCCAAAATTGTGTCCATCTTCTCCATGCTTGGCCGAATGTCTCTAAGACTCCATAGCTAGGGTTTTGGCCACTTTCAAGCTTGATTATCAAGAAAGACGAGAAGTCAACCTAAATCGGGGAAAGGAAAAGATCGTGGAGTAAATTGCAAAAATTACAATATTTTACACCGAGGTAAGTATGCATGTGAATTAATGTGTTATTTTAATTTTATTCAATATATTGTTGAGATTTGATTGAATATAGAATAAATATTTGATGTAGATCATAAAAAAGTGGTTAAGTTTGAGAAATGTGGTAAAATGTTGAAAAACAAGGTTTCCGATTGAACACTCGGAATAGACCGGAATACATTGAATAAAAAGGGGTCGCTAAGTGCAAATTCCCCGAAGGGTTGCTAAGTGCTGATTCCCCGAATTATTGACTCTAAAGGTGGTTGCTAAGTGCTGACTCCACCATATCTTTGATTGTGAAAGGGGTTGCTATGTGTTGATTCCCCGTATCACTGAATTTAAGGTGGTTGCTAAGTGCTGAATCCACCGAGTAATGAATAATATTCCGAGTGTTCAACAGGGAAATTGGAAAAGTGAATGTACATATGAAATGGACAAGATTATGTGAGGAATATTGGGTTTGATATTTAATTGACCCATATGTAAGATGGTATGAAATATCAAAACTATAAGAGAGTAAATTTAGAAATAAGACAGTTTAGAACAACAGCAATTGAGCAACTTTGAAAATTCACCATAAATGGTGGAAATTGAATTATAGGCTGAATAATATATGAAATTGAAGCTAAATGAGTCTATTTTCATATGAAAGAAACAAGCAAGCAAAAGAGTCATATATTTTGAAATATTTGAATTTTAGTGAGACAGGGTTGAATTGATTTCGAAAGCCCCTGTTCCAACTTTGGAAAATTACCAAAAATTGTAAAAAAATAATTATGGTTTGTAATTTACATGTTGAATTTCTAAATGAGTCTATTTTCAAGAGAAACAAGCAAGAACATCGTTTGAATTCTGTACAAAGAGTTATGTAAATTTTAGTAAAGAGAGGTCAGAGCTGTCGAGCAGTGAAACAGGGGAATATTTAAAGAATAAACTGTACTAATTGGCTAAACAAAAAATTCTAAAAATTTTATGGTAGAAAGGTATACAAGTCTAGTTTCAAGGAAAATTTATGGAACTTAATTTGGAGCCCTGTAGCTACAGATAAAAATAAATTAGTGACCGTGATGCAGAAAAACAACTTGCTGGAAATTGAACAAACAATGAAATTTATGTGTGAATCAAATTATATTTCTATGAAGTCGTGTTAGAAATTTGTTTATTTGTCATATGCTTACTTACTTAGCTATATGCTTATCCCTCTTTCTTTTCTTTGTTTTATAGTGTTGCCAGTTCAGCTCGGAATTCGAAAATAGTCGTTAACTCATCTACACTATCCACAACTTTTGGTATTTTGTAATTATTACTTCTAAACTATGGCATGTATAGAAGACTTGATTTTGATGCTTTATGTTACAAAGTATTTAGTATAGATGTAATATATGTTATTTGATAAATCTTTTTATGCAATCTATATAATAGTAGTTAAAATGTTAAGTATGATTTTAATTATGCTTGAGGATATAAATGTTGGTTGAAACATTGGAATTGGTCGGGTTATAATATTGAAATTTGCAGGGGGTTTTATGTAAAAATAAGTAGAAATACTGCTTAAATTTATAAAAAAAAAAGTAAAATGAATGAAGTCAACTAGTAAAATTTATAAGAATTTATGTTTTATTTTAATATGTTAGTTATTTATCTAAGAATTAATTGTAAATTATTTGATATGTCCGGTAGTGCCTCGTAACCCTGTTCTGGTGATGGTTTGGGGTTAAGGGGTGTTACAAGATTGAACTCTTTAGACACGAACTCTCTTCCTCAATCCGTGCAAAGAACTTTGATATGGCAGCCCCTTTGGTTTTCCACCATAACCTTGAATTTCTAGAACTTTTCATAAGTTTCTGACTTATTTTCCAGAAAATACACCCAACTCATGCGACTATAATCATTAGTGAACAACAAGAAGTAACGGGGCTCCCACCTAAGGACTCAATTTGCATAGGACTACATAGATCAGCATGAATTAATTCTAAACATTCAGTAATTCTCCATGTTTTTCCAACAGTAAATGGCTTTCTAGTTTGCTTTTCATAAATGCACCCCTCACATAAATCAAGAGAACCAATTTTTGGTAGTCCAAGAATCATACCTTTATCACTTAGCAATTTCAGGCCTTTAATATTGAGATGTCCATACCTCAAATGCCATAGCTTCGAGTCATCCTTTGCACTTGTAGCAAAAACAAAGTTCTCCATGTTTGAAACATCCAACAGAAACATCTTGTTTGGAGTCATGTGCATCATCATCAAATATGACAGAATATCCACTAGCCATTAGTTGTCCAACACTCAATAAATTGTATCCTAAATCAGGAACAAATTGAACATTATCTAAAATTTTTCCTTCTACATGGCTAGTAAAAAATTTCACCGTGCCTTTTCCTTCAACTTGCATCTCCTTTTGTTCCCAAGCTGCACCTTTATCTTTTGTGACTCATCAAGCACCTTGAACAAGGATTTGGTGCTTGTCATATGATTCGAACAGCCGCTGCCCACAAACCACAAATCACTTGGCTTATGGTTAGCATCAATACAAGCCATACAAAGCTTGTTTTCCTCATCACTTTTTGCTGCAAAGTTAATTTTTTGATCCTTATACCAGCAATCAGCTTTTATATGCCCATATCTGTTGCAATGATAACATTTTATGCCATATTTTATGTTACCTTGCTTATTGTATTGCCTCTGTAACAACCCGGTTTTAACCCTAATCGGAATAGTAGTTTCGGGACCACAAATCTGAATTAGAAAAATATTTTAATATTATTTTTAGTGTCTATTATATGTTAAGTTATAGGTGTGAAAAATTTGTGTGGAAATTTAATTGTTTGAATGTTCAATTCGATAAAAAGGGTTTAATTGCGTAAAATGAAAATTTAGGGGTTAAATCTAAAAATACCTAATTGTTGTTGTCTTTTAAAAATGGGGGTCTTAAATGGCAATTGAACCATTTAAATGTTAGTGGGTGGCTATGGACAACTATGTCCTTATGTTATATGAAATATAAATTATTTATTAAAGGTTAATAAGGTAAATAAATAAAATACTAATATATACTAATTAAAACAAAGAAAAATGGAATTGTTATCATCTTGTTTAGCCAAAACTAGAGAAAAGAAAGAAGAGAAAAACACAAGCATAGGTTCGACCATACTTGAGCTTGATTTAAGGTTCGTTTTAGCTCGGTTTTTGATAATTTTTACGTTTTTGAGATCGTTGCTTTGAATACTTCAAAACCCATGTCTTAATTTTGTGAATTGTTGATGATTTTGAAATGTGCCATTGATGAATGCTTGAACATTGTGATAGTTGATGATGAAAAATGAAAGAAATGTGATAGATTAACATGTTTTGTTTTTGAATTTTTAGTGAATTTGAGAAATTAGAGCTAAATTGTGAAAATGAATTTTTTTAGGGATTAAAATGTGAAATAAATGAAATGTGTGGATTTGTATGAAGACAAGGAATATTCGGCCCTAGCTTAGTGTGGGCAAATTTTGTGTATTTTGTGTTTTGTGCAAAAAGGACTAAATTGCAAAAAGTGTAAAATGTTAGGGGCAAAATGGTAATTTTCCCATTTATGTATTTTTGGACTTAATTGAATGTTTTGATGAATAAAAAGGTTAAATTTGATTATGTTTAGATCAAGAAACGAAGAAAAAGGATTTGGATCGGGGGAAAACGAAAGTAATTGAATAGTTGATCGTGTCCGCTAATATCCGAGGTAAGTCGACTAGTTATTTAATGTTAATAATTCAATATATATATATATATATATATATATATATATATATATTTGTGTATGAATATCTACTGTATTTTTATGTTAAGGTATAAAAAAATAAATATAATATACTTTGATTAATTAAGTTGATATATGGATGGCTTATATGTGTACACTTATATTCGGCTATATGAATATAAGTCTAATTAAGCTTTGGGAATTAAATGTAGTTAAGAATGGTGCATAGATGGATATAATTATATATAAGTATAGCTATATGTTTGAAACTTCATTTGGAAATATTTGATGATATGAGGGCTATAATTGCAAAAACAATTTTCGAATATGTATATGTATAATTAAGTAAAATCTTTGAGTTTGATTAAGGGTATATATTGTATATACTTTAATAATTTTGAATGAATGTCTCTGTGTGAATTGAAGAATATATATGTATATTTTGAATAAGTTCGAACATATTTCAAGGTTTAAATGTTAAGTATATTTATATATATGGAAATATTGAATAGGTAATAATATACATATATAGTTATTTCAGATAAGTGTAAGTATATGAGTTAAAATAAAATGTATGAATTGTATATATATGTGTTAGTTAATGTATATTTGAGTTTTATAAGTTAAAATAAATTGCATAAATTCTCTCTATATATATTTAGCGAATATATATATGCTGAATTTTGTAAGTTGGATGAAATTTAATGGATTACATATATGTTAGCGAATATATGTATTGACTTTGACAGTTGAAATTAATCACATGAATTATATGTATGTTAGCCAATGTTTGCTTTAAGTTTTATAATTTGAAGCTTATAATATAAAAGAATATATATATATAATAACCGAATGCAAGTATTGAGTTCTATGAGCTGAATCTAATGATATGACCTATAGAGATGTTATCCGAATGTATGTTTGCTACGAAGATTGGAATATAATTCAATTCTTGCTGAGATACGATTATTGAAAAGATTTATGTGTGATATAAAGAATATCTAGATTTTCTTATAAAGATTTTTGTGAAAGACCAATTTCATATCTGTGGTATTCAGGCTCGATGCCTATCAGATGTAATGCCGGGGAATTATTTCAAACTTTATGTCTAGCAGGCTAAGTGCCGGTGATCTGAATCAGGTTATAAACCTAGCAGGCGAAGTGCCGGTGATCTAAATCATGTTATAAACCTAGTAGGCTAGTGCCGGTGATCTGAATCAGGTTATAAACCTAGCAGGCTAAGTGCCGGTGATCTGAATCAGTCCATAAGCCTAGCAGGCTAAGTGCCGGTGAATATGTTAAATTAAGTGATTATATACATTTGATATATATAAATATATAAATTATTTTGGGTTATATATAATGGATAAGTATGTGAATATTCATTTATATATGTTCGATGAGCATATAATTGTTTGGATCTATGTGTTTAGTGAATAGGCACAGATATTGGTTGATATGAAAATTGTTGAATATACATGTATGCAATCGACACATGTGGATTAGAAGTATAAATGTGCATTTGGTTCATGTAGTTGATAAGTAAAAATATAAGCTTTTGACCTATGTATTTGAAAGATCATAGATATGCTTTCGATGAAATGCAAATGATAAGTATATTTGGAATTAGTATATGCAATTAATGATTACGTATGTAACTTGATTATAAGCACATAATGTTTATACATATGTTCGTTTATATGTATTTTAGATATGCTATAAACTTACTAAGCTATAAAAGCTTACTTTGATTGTTTTTGTCCATTTGTTTTATAGATTTTGGAGACGCTTTACGAGCTCGGGGATCATCAGTATAGTCTATCACACTATCGACTTCTTTTGGTATTGTGTTAAAATTTGAACCCGATCTTATGGCATGTATAGGCCTGAGTATGTTTTTGGTTAGTTTTGGATCATAAAATATAAATAGCCATGCAAAAATGGTTTAATTTCCATGTTTGTGATTAGTTTGGTTTAAAAATGGTTTGTTCATGATAATTTTGTTTAAATTGGGTTTTATGTATTTTTGAATGTGTGTTTTTTTTAGTAATGCCTCGTAACTCAAATCCGGTGACGGACGCGGGTCGGGGTGTTACAGCCTCTGTCCATCATTCATTCCTCTGCCTCTGCCGCTACCATAACCACGACCACGACCACCACGAAATCCTCCTCTTCCTCGATCATTGTTTGTTGAACGGTCATTGTCGCCTTGATTTGTGAATGTTTCATTCACTTGAAATGCCTGCTTTTCGCTCTTTTCTGCTAATCTGTTGATTCTTGCCTCATGAGATTGAAGAGACCCTATCAGTTCATCAACGGAGAGAACTGACATATCTTTAGATTCTTCTATAGCAGCCACAACTTGATCAAATTTTGTCAAGCTTCGCAAAACTTTCACTACAATTATCTCGTCTGAAATTTGTTTGTCGTAAGAGCGCAATTGGCCGACTATTGTCCTTGTTCATGAAAAAAAATCAGCAATTGATTCACCATTCTTCATCATCAAGGTTTCAAAATCACATCGTAGTGATTGTAATTTCACCACTATAACCTTTGAATCACCTTAATACTCTTTCTGCAAAATTGACCATGCTTCATTCGATGTGGATGCTGCAGCAATTCGTGAGAAAATAGAGTCATGAACCGCTTGCTGGATAATGAACAATGCCTTAGCATCGTTTTTCTTGGTTTCTTTCAATCTCTTTTCTTCTTCTTCATCAGGTTCAAGTATGTCAGCGAACCCGTACTCGACCAAGTCCCATAGCTCTTGTGATCTAAGCAATATCTTCACCTTGATGCTCCATCACTCATATTTCTCACCACTGAAAATGGGTATGAGTGGTTGAGAGGAAGAAAAACCAGCTGATGCCATTCCAAGAACACACACTCTCTTCTCTCGTGTTTCCCAAAGACCCAAAAAGGTGTTTCTCTCAAATACCCAGTGGAGCCAAACCTAACTTTCACTCAATTGCCTAAAAGATCAAGCCTTGCTCCGATGCCAAATTTGTTGAAGATGGAAACGTGAAAAAGACAGTTACAATATGCATCAAAGTTATTCTATTATTGATGAACACTGAATTAATTAAAAACAAAGCATAAATGCCTATATTTATAGGCTTACAAAGAAACTATCTTAACACAAAAATAACTAACAATTTATTCAATTAAACTGAAAATCTGGAACTAACAAAGATTCTACCAAGATACTTGGTCAACTAAACAACCCACTACTACTTTGAATTAATTCTCAACATAATTGACTCCCCAATTCCACCTAAAATAAATCAAATAAGCCAAATTCATTTCTCCATTATATTGATGAACACAGATGTGGAGTGGGCTAGCAATGAGGGCATTCATTAACATCACCTGCCAGCTTTTTTCCAAAGCATGGATGAATTTTAATGGGCTCAGTTAAGCTCAATTTTTCTAACTCTCTCAGCTATGCGTTTGGACACTTTTAGGTTCAGTTTTTTTAACTCTCACAATTATATAATAAGGAAGTAGAAATGATTTGCAAAACATATCAAATCTTAAATTTTAGTATATCAATCTATACAAATTTATTATTGAACCAATAAGGTGATCAGCCTTAGAACAGAGTTAGGGACATTTCCACTTTCCCTTGCCCATGATGTTGAAATTTTAAGTGACATTAACTTTGTTCCCCAATTAAGTTTGGAATTCAATATATACTTAATATTTTAATATTTTTTAGAATAAGACAAATAAAATTAAATAGAATTGTTTTTTTAACAACTATAAAGTGGAATCATTGTAGTTATAAATACATTTTCAAATAAAAATTGAATTAATAGAAAGCACAAACAACCTTAAAGAATTTGTGATATATAATAAAGTTAATTATAATAGTTTCAATAACCTTCAAATAACATTTTGTGAAATTAGTTTTAAGGAAAAGGAAGCCTCGTTTCGTGTTTCATGAACACCAACTGATGAAGCATAATGATGGAAGGAATAGAGGTAACTGAACTGAGTTAGGGCCGGGAGAGGCTGAGCTGCTGCTGCCTTCTATTGATGCAAATGCATTTACAGAGTACAGCCATACAGCATACAAATTACCCACCCAAAAAAAAAATATGGAGAAATCATTTGGCCTTGGAAGTACAGCTTGAAGGAACGTAGGATAGATTGGAGGCATGGAAATGCAACCGACAATCGAGATGACACGAGAACTCCAGCGGCCCAAGCCGCCCAACTTTCCATCTCACCCGGGCGCCTCCCTTCAAGACGAACGTAATCAAATCTTTATTAAAACCGGCCTCCACTTGGTCTGCTTGTTCTGGACCCAAGGGTATGGGTGATGACTGCACTTCATAGTTAAAATCAACCGAACTGTTCTTATTTACCTCAAAAGCTGGTGCTACCAACTGGGCTATGTCTTCTCCTTCGAAGCTAAGCGTGTAATTAGAATGTAGGAAGGTGGCATGTGCCAATCGGTTCCCATTCCGAGCTCTAATTATTATAGTAACCTGTATTTCAAGAAAACCGTTAAAGTGATCGATCTGAATCCGGTCGAGCTGAGCGTTTATGACGCTAACGTAAGGCACCCTGGGATGCATAACCAAATAGCCTACGAATATAACTATGCCGGCGATGATGACTGCTAAGGTGAGGAGTGTGCAGATGATGACACCACACCACACCAATGCATTCCTCCGTCCATCCCTAGCCGATCGCGATGATGGTAGCTTTGAGTTTGAGGGCATTGGGTTGGGATCGATAACAACATTCGGATTGGAGGATTTAACAGTTTGCTGGTTTTGGTTTTTATGGGAGACTTCTTATCTAGGGCTCCAAGGAGGTTCATGTGATTCATCTTTAGGTTTTTAGGCTTCTCAAGATTGGTAAGGTATAGAATTGTTAATTATCTCTAAGTGGTGGGGAAGGTTTTGGTATCTTCTTTTCCTACTTTCAAAGCCTTTTTCTCCTCTGTTTTTCAATATACATGTATTTATAAGACTAAACCCACTCTATCACGTTATAAGACTTCTTATCTAGGGAAATTGTTAATCAAGGAATGGTAGACGGTCACTTTATCACGTTAAACCCAAATAAAAAAAGTTCTAAAAATAAAATGATACATAGTTTAGCTTAGCTTGCCGTGCCATTTGCCAACACTTAAGGCTTCTCCATTTCCCACGCAAAACCTAATAGGTGCATATATGCGTTCGCAATATTTGCCCACCCAATGTTTCCTGTCTATCTATATAGTAAATTAATGAAACAAATTATTAACATAGGATATATATATACTTAACTTAAATCATCTTGTTTAATTAATTAAAGAAGGGTAGTTGAAAGAGAGAGTCCTGGGTGGTGGACTTGGTAATTTTCTACTTAAGAATACTGGTAGCAGCTGAAGCTGAAGAGACTGGAACTCATTGCTGTAAAGGGAAGGGCATTAAATGCAAAGCAAGGAATCTCAAGGAGCCGGGTCATTATGAAACTTCAATACACAAATATGTTCACTTCAGTTCAGCTCCATTAGATGGGTACCTGCGGAATGGGGATTCATCCAAACCTATCGGTGGTGGACCAAAGGGGGGAAAGGGAAACAGGGGAAGTAGAACTGTAGGACCTTTTGTCGCAGATTCCAAGTATTACTAAAGTTTTTAATTACATAAGCTAGTTAAAAGGTGGTTCATATGTACATATTTTAAATAATTAAGAATATTTGTTGATTTTTTAATCCCTTTGTGAAGTTAACTGTCTATATATTAAATAATTATCTAAAATAAAATAAGATTTTCTCTTATAGAATTATTATGTGCTTCCTTTGATTTCTAAATTTTTAATATTAATAAAAAATAGAAAGATAATACGTTTCAGCGCGGTCAAACTCACGTTTTATTGCATTAATAACAATATTTATGTCAATCGAATTAAAACTCAATCGACTAATTAAAATTTATATTAAAATAGAAATTAAGATTTATTATTTTGATTTGCTAATATTTTCTCAGCACATGAAAGTGGATTTTTTTTTGTTGATTATCATAATAGTTCTGCTCTAGTAATACAAGAAAATAGAGTAGACCGGAAACTTACCCCTCACCTTCAGTTCACTTCAGCGGTTGTTGACCACGTCGAAAAAGAAGAAGGTCAAATGCAAGCGATGGCTCCCTGTTTAAATTGTAATAATCTAAAACTAACTACACAATAAAAAAACAATTGGGTTGGAAAGGAAACATGGTATCTCTCTCCTTCCAAGCAATGAATGAATTGTTTGGAAGAAAAGCAAGGCATGCATGAACATAGGCCGCCCAACACCTCTTCTTCTTCTTACCTCCAACAAAAAAATATCAAGTGGCCACCAGCTGCCATGGCAAAAATAGCTCCAGTTGGTTGCGTCTTAATCTTCTTTGTCATTGCCTCCCTTGGCCTTGTCTCCTTTGCTTTGTGTCTTGTTGCAGAGGCTAAGAGAACCAAGGTAGTTTATATACATATATTCATTGCAATTAACTAATTATTTAGTTTGTGAGTCTAAAACGATTTTGTTGGTTTTGTACAAGGCGAAAGATGTCAAGTTGGATGGAAACCTATGTCATTTACCTACAAGTCATGTCTTTGGAATAGTAGTTGCCGCACTAATCTGTCTCTCAATTGCTCAAATCATAGGGAGCGTAGTAGTGTGTGCAAATTACTGGTGGAGCTCCAGAGGGAAGGTCAGAAACAGAAAGGCCAAGAAACCGGTTCTATTTCTTACAGCATTTTCCTGGTAGGTCATCATCCATCTCTTGCATTGCATGTCTATTGCTGGCTGCTAGAATTACAACTATTTTATTGTCTGGACCCAACCAACCGTACTATCATTTACCTTCATGATTCAACTTTATCAAACGGTACAATTAATCCCAAAGCTAAAAACACTGGTTTTCTAGAATTTCTGGGCTAATGAGTGTAATTTGGATTTGGTTTTTTAAAGAGAGAGATTGAGGATGAAGAGACCTACTAGTTGGGAAAGCGCATAACTGAATATATATGGACAGCTGGAAATGTCTCGGTTTCATAATCTACCCTCAAATTCAACACCTAAATAGGAAGAAAAGTATATATTAAAAACATAGTGGTATTCACTTGGTCTAAAAATAATAAAAGTTGCAGGGTGAGCTTTGGAGGTGCAGTGATTCTAATGAGTGCAGCCATGAGTATGAATAGAAGGCAGCCCTACGGAGAAGGATGGTTGGACGGGGAATGCTACGTTGTTAGAGGCGCAGTGTACATAAGCGCTGGACTTTTAAGCCTGGTTGCAATCTTCGCCTTGCTTGGAGCAGCCGCCGTCATGAAAACCACCAATCCAGTTGATCAAGGCCTCAAGGCATATGCACACAATTAATTAATGCCTCACATGATAAACAATATATACAAGATAGAATTGCAATTTTTGGAGGGTCTAATTTTGTCCTCAGGAATTTTAGTAATTGAAATTTAATTCCCAATTGAAATTTTATTAAATCTACTTATTTACTATCAATTAAATTTTGTTAATTCATTAGCAATGTTGTTAATTTGCTTCTATTTTTAAATTAGGTAATAGAGAACAAAATTTTCAAAAATAAAAGTTAATAGATTAAATTTTAAAATCTCAAAGAATATAAGTACTTGAGAGTATAATTAAACTTTTTGAAGTCTCAATTCAGAGTGACGGTATGTATTTTGAGTTGAGGTAGCTTTTTTTAGTTATTTTTCATATCTGCTTTACAATTCATATTTAAGATTTGTGGTTAACACTTTTAACAATATCATCTTCAAAGTTCAAACATATATTTACACTCAACACTTACTCATAAGAGTTAACTTTGATTTTAAACAAAACAAATCAATCAATCAATCATGTATATATTGTATAAGCAATCCGGTGAGAACTAATAACAAGAAGCCAACTGCAGCAGAAGCCAGGTGTGCTTTTGAATTCTTATTGTTTCATGATTTTTTTTCTTCATATTTGGGTTAATTTTACAAAGAAATAATTCAACAGAATTTGATTGACACATACAATTAATTTGTTTTATGTGAAAATTTTATCAATTTAAAATAAAATTTATCAGGTTGATTGAGTCTTAGTTCGATTGGTATGAATTTTGTTACCAATGCAGGAAGATGTATGTTCGAGTGCATTGAAGCGCATTATCCTTCTATTTATAGATTGAGAGGGGTTATAGGTAGTTCTAGATATTGTATCAAAATAAAAGTTTTTATTTCAACGAATCGCATGTAGGGATCTTAATAAAACACATAGAGTTAATGGTAGTCCAATACTAAATAAACGAGCACCACCTCTAGATGGAAGAATATTCTATTTGAAAAGTAGTTTTGTTCCATCTGCTAGCGCTTGAAGAATTCCCAAAGGACCGACGTATTCAAGCCCAATATGTTGTTGTATTCCTACAGATATTTCTCTTTCTAACCATACAATTACCAGTACCCCTATTGTGATTCCCATTACAAGAGTCAAAATAGGGACCAACATACATATGTATAATGGTGAATTCAGAAATACGACTTAATGGGGACAAACTTATATTAGCATTGCCGACTACATATTTTTTTACTATTATTTTTCATGTATAATTATTCAATAATTAAAGTATATATATATATATATATTTATGATTTGAAATATGAATAAAATTAAAGTTTAACCTTTTAACATTGATAATTGCATTGTGCTTCCAATTTCTAACAAGTAATACCAACATATCAAAATCCAAAAACTAGTAAGATCTTTTACCATATGTGAAAAAAGAAACCAAAATTAAAATATAATTTTGCATATAAAAATCATATGATCTAAAATACAAAAATAAAAAATAAAAAATAGAGAAATTACTCACCTATTTGAACAAATTGGACGTTTTAAATTGTAATCCCTTTCTTTCGTGTCAGAAGTCATCAATAATATAGAAGTATAGAATTATAAAAGAAATAAAGAAAGCAAGTCAAAATATTTAAAGAATACCTTGAAATTTTTTCTTGTTCTTCTTCTTCTTCGGTCATAATATCTTCTTCTTTCTCCTATAATTTGTTAATTACTTTCTTCCACTATTTTTTTTAATTTGTTCTAAGCTGGGTTTTTTTCCAGTTTGATGGGTAAAAGTTTTTTCTTTAGTTGTTAAATATATATATATATATATATATATATTAAAATGATATATTTTTTATTGTAGCTTCCTTTGAAAACTTTAAAATTTAAAACTTTTAAAAGAAGTTATTTTATAAGAGATAAATATATACATTAAACTTTAAAAGGGGTTGGAGTTTTTTTTTTTCCAGATGAGGGCGGAATTTAAATTTTTATAGGGTTTAATATAATAAAGTTCATCTTAAAAGGGGTGCTATGTAAATTTCTAAAAAACTAGCAGGTAGTGACCCCCACCTCACCCTCTGTATCCGCCAATGCATATGTGCATCCTATAAGCTAAATGAGGATCGACATACAAGAACTGTCTTCATTTAAAAAATTGTATCGAGGGTTTATTCCTAAACTATAGTTTATCCAACTAAACAAACCATTGTATGATTTATCATATTCTTTGCATTGCCTTTTTTTTTCCTCCTTCCATGCTTTCATATATGATATGAAAAATTGATATGTATTTGAATATCGACCATCAAATTAAAATGGATATAATAAAATTTGCTTTAACCAACCTAATAATAGAATCATATATTAAATTTAAGTCCTACTTTGAATAAACTTGTAATTCCCTTGCAATAGTATATGCATACGAGTTGGTATATCTACAAATTTCTTACCTATGTTTTTCATGTATATAAGCTGCTCAGATCTTTTAACTACAACTGTTGCCAAATTTAATACATTAGCAATATAAATGGTCTCATTACATTCCAAGACTTTTGTAATCCATTGACTCTCTAATGTTGCATTCTTCGATTCTTCCAATTGTAACCATTTTCGATGAAAAAAGTTCATTGATTCGGAGCTTATCATTGTCTCCAATTAAAGAAAAATTCAAATCAAACATTTCATAAACATATTTGTAAAGTTCGTTCTCACTAATGTTGAGAGATTCAGGTTTAGTAATAATTTATCGATTGATGTATAAGAAGATTGCGACTCATTAGGACAATAACTGTTTGATTGCCTTTCAGCTCAATATCATTGTCATATTTGACTTTAATATTGACTTCAAATTGAGCTTGGGCTTCGATTTCAACTTTAGTGAAATTAATGGTGATGTTATGGTGCTAAGATCACCTCAAATGAAAACAGTTTGGTTTATCTTTTTATACAAAAGATACACACATTGCCAAATGATAAGCTCTAATTGGTCAACTTCTCCCAATTATGATATAGCCATTTTCTTTTTATGCAACTCATGAATATTATGCATAGTAGACTTCTGGTATTAAACTCGAAAAATGTACTGATTGAGAGAATCTTCAGATGATATGTTGACACTGAGATAATCAATGCATTTGCATAATTCGATATTCTATAACCACTATTAGGAATATCTTTGAGTTACATTATAATATTGCCAATTTCTTATGGTCCAAACATAATCATCTCAACATCTTCATTATCATTGAGATTCAATGCATAATACTTACATCTTTTTTGCTAGACTTTGAAATTCTACATTTTAAGTTGGATATCCACTTAGTACCTCCAACTTAGATTTTTTAAGAATCTTTCTTTTCATATTTTCTAATGTAACATCATTCATTAACATCATGTTACAAAGAGTTTCGATTGAAATATGGCTCATCCTAAGTCGAAATAATATATCCTTTCAAATATATTTGTGTTATATATTAATCCGTTATTTTTCAATTGAGACAGTCAAATATTAAATTTATAATATTATAAATAATGCTAACAATTTCAACAAATCTTAATAACGACAATTTTCAATAAAATTAACACTACTTTACTACAATGGCAAGCAAAAGCAATACAATAACTTCTTTATAACATGTGTTTAACATATTCAACTGTTGGTTACAATAATAATAACAACATAACGTTATGAATAAACACTTACAAATTTAATATCTACAATGGTAAATACAATAATAACTTCATATTAGATAAAATACTCATGACAACTTTCATAACACTAATAACAAAAAAATGTTAGAAAAATGTACATGATAAATGACTTTTAGTAAAATTTGAAATTAATCGTGATGATTTAGGTTTGTAGATTTTAAGAGTATTTTTGTTTTTTGAGTTTTGCAAAACTAATTTTTAAGGGAAAGTAAACAGTCAAGTTTAAATAGTATGACTTTGACAACACTCGTAAGTATTGATGTTAGTTTTTTAAAAAAAAGTCTAATCTCGACATATGGGTGACAAGGTCACACTATGTCAAACCAAATTCTGAACAACTAAGTATAAGATTTTGAGAGAATCTTGAAAAATATTCACACTAACTTTAATATCCAAGGGTGTTAAGGTCAGAGTATGATCATTTCATCATCACTTCACCCCAATAAGTTATTGTAAAACAGATTGTGCAATAACTCTTGAAAACAATAAAATAACTCGATAATTTGATAAAAAAGGGTAGAATAAACCGTTGGTAACTCAACTTTCATAAATTTTTATTTTGAGCACTGGAAATAAAAAATTGCAAATTGGGCACTGCGATTAACAACCATTTTCATTTTAGTCACCAAATTTTAATAAGTTTTCATTTTGGTCATCCCTGTTAATTCAATGTTATTATACACTCATTTTAGTCACTCAACTTTAATAATTTTTCATTTTGATGACTCATTTACTTTTTAAAATTAATTTTAATTTTCTTAAAAAATTACAGGAATTGAGTTATTCAATTATGGAGATAAAACTCAAGTTTTTCAGTGTAACTCAATTTTTTTACACAAACCCATATTTCCTTTTTGACTGGAAAAAACTAAAGTTAATTCTAAAAAATAAAAAAGATAAAATAATTTTCTCAATAAAACCCAAGTAATTTAATGTAGAATATGAAGTTTTTCCTTTTATTGGAAAAAAACTAAAATTAATTCTAAAAAGATTTAAAAGATAAATTGGTTTTCCTTATAAAAATCTAGATAATTTATTCTAAAATCTCATGTTTTTCTCTTTACTAGAAGAAAAACTAAAATTAAATCTAGAAAAAGAAGTGCAGGAAGAAATAAAGATAAAATGATTTTCCGCGTAAAATTCTAAGTTTTTCTTGTAAAACTCAGATAATCCCCTTAAAACTTTAGGTTTTTCCTTTTACAAGAAAAATAAATTAAATTCTAAAAAGTAATTTTTAAAAGATAAAATGAGTGAGCAAAATAAGAATTTACTAAAGCTGAATGATTGAAACAAGTGTAAAATAACATTGAATAAACAACAGATAACTAAAATGAAAGTTTATTAAAGATGTCTAATTTATAAATATTTATTTTGATGTTCAAAATAAAATGTATGAAAATTGGATCACCAACTGTGTGTAGTTTAACTGATAAAAAGAATTCCAAAAATAAAAAATCAAACAAGCTCGTTATTTTTATTCCATCATTCAAAATAACTAACTGTATTTTTTTCTTTTGGGAGAGACTGTAATTCCAATTCAAAAGTTGTATGGAAATTATTATAGCAGTATTTAAAAAAAAAAAATCCAAAATCGCCAGTGAAGCTCTCGACCGTGGATTAGCCCGGGCGGTCACTTATTGCACTGCCCTGTGCTTAGCCCTCGTTTCACCCACTTTTTGTTTTTTCTCTATTTCTCTCTCTCTGCCTGATAAAAAAACCTTTCTATTTTCCTTCTAAAACACACAGATAAAACATCAATCGATCTAATTTTTCAGATCGAGATCTCAATCTCAACACCGAATGAAAAAGTGATTGTTGGCAGATAGTAAAGAAAGCTGGAGCAATTAAGGACGTTCGGTAGGGAGCTCGCTATGGGCTCCCAAGGCGGATTCTACCAGTCCAAGGAATTTCTGGATCTGGTCAAGTCCATCGGCGAGGCTCGATCCAAGGCTGAAGAAGACCGGATTGTTCTCAACGAGATCGAGACTCTCAAACGCCGTATCTCCGAGCCCGACATCCCCAAACGCAAGATGAAAGAGTACATCATCCGATTGGTTTACATCGAGATGCTCGGTCATGATGCTTCCTTCGGTTACATTCATGCCGTTAAGATGACTCACGATGACAGTCTCCTCGTCAAACGAACTGGTTACTTGGCCGTTACGCTCTTCTTGAACGAAGATCATGATTTGATCATTTTGATTGTCAATACCATTCAAAAAGATTTGAAGTCTGACAATTACTTGGTGGTCTGCGCCGCCTTGAATGCCGTTTGTAAGTTGATCAATGAGGAGACCATTCCTGCCGTGTTGCCGCAGGTTATGGAGTTGCTCGCACATCCCAAGGAGGCCGTACGGAAGAAGGCCATCATGGCTCTCCATCGCTTTTATCAGAAATCCCCCTCTTCCGTCTCGCATCTTGTCTCCAATTTTCGCAAGGTAGGTCTTTCCATTTTCCATATTCTACTTCTAGGTTTAATCTAGTTTTATCATTCCTAATGAATATGTTTATGCATTTTAATTTAACCACCAGGCAGCTATTTCTATGTGTATTTACCTATTTGAATTCGGAAAAGTGTCTTGTTTGATTTGCTGATACCGTGGGTACTATAGAGGTCAAAATTTACTGATTTTTCTCTTCATTTTTGGAGTAGTTTCACAAATCATCATTTTGCTTAAGTTTTATTGAAACTAGATGAATAGTTGTGTCTTATGTGTTGATTTCAAATTTATCATTAAGAGTAACTCCAAGCTCATGCTAACCGATCTGCTGTCCAACAGAATTACCTTATACATGATACTCAACTAAAACCATAAATTCTCGAATACCTGCTTTTGTAGAATGACCTTTTTATTAAGGAAGGGAAAAGGGGAGTAGAGAAACCATATATTTTAAAGAAAATGCCATTGTGCAAGTTCTCAGTGTGTTGTGATTAGTACTTCCATTTTTAGGAAGGTCCATTTTAAGATCTATACCTTGAGAAGTTGAAAAGCTCATCCTAAAAGGGAAAAAAAAAATAGTCTTGATATATTTGTTTGTTACAGTTTCTCAATATATTTTTTCTGGAGGACCATAGACTGTCTCATTTATAGGCCTAAAAGTGGCTTCCTTTCTTTCAGAGGCTTTGTGATAATGATCCTGGAGTTATGGGAGCAACCCTTTGTCCGCTTTTTGAACTTATAGCAAGAGATGTTAATTCTTACAAAGATTTGGTCATCAGCTTTGTAAGCATTCTTAAACAAGTAGCTGAACGCAGACTATCAAAGGCTTATGACTACCATCAAATGCCAGCTCCATTTATTCAGGTGATGAGTCTTTTAGGTTTTACTTGAGTTTTTAGGTGATGCATCTTTTCAATTGACAAAATAGATCATATGACATAGTTGTATTTTGCAGATCAAGTTGCTTAAAATTCTGGCGTTGCTTGGAAGTGGTGACAAGCAAGCAAGTGAAAACATGTATACTGTAGTGGGAGACATATTCCGAAAATGTGATTCATCAAGTAATATAGGAAATGCTGTACTTTATGAGTGCATATGCTGTGTTTCTTCTATATATCCCAATCCCAAGTTATTAGAGTCTGCAGCCGATGTTATATCAAGATTTTTAAAGGTAGCCAATGCTTCTTCTGTCGATATGCTCTATTACTAGTATTTATTTTTTTATTTATTCTATGTGTTGAATTATGCCATCTTTTGTTTTTGTTTGCAGAGTGACAGTCACAACCTAAAATACATGGGCATTGATGCTCTTGGCCGATTGATAAAGATAAGTCCAGAGATTGCTGAGCAACATCAGCTGGCTGTGATTGATTGCTTAGAGGTTCAGAAGCTTCTTATTTTGAATTCTGTCCTTGGTATTTAGTCTTTGTTTCAGTACTTTATTATGATTTAACTAGTGCAGACTGGGATTATTTATATAGCTTGCTCTATATGGTCAGATTTACCAGTTACTTGGTTCCAATGAATGAGAAATGAGATTAAGAGGAAATAGGGGGGGTGCTCTTAGAAAATTTAATCTGTCTGGTGTAGATTTTTTTCCCCTTGTGTTTTGGCTTGGCTACAAAATTTTGAGTGAATGCTTTTGCTTTTTTGTTATGCTATTTTCCATGCAGTTGTCATTCTTCATCGCAATTATTTAACATGAGTGCTTTGACACAGGACCCCGATGACACTCTGAAGAGGAAAACTTTTGAACTACTTTACAAAATGACCAAGTCTACAAATGTGGAGGTTATTGTTGATCGCATGATTGATTACATGATTAGCATTAATGATAATCATTATAAAACTGAAATAGCATCTCGATGTGTTGAACTTGCGGAGCAATTTGCACCAAGCAATCAGTGGTTCATCCAGGTATTATTTTGACTTCCTGTGGCCAATCTAGTTTCTTAGCTTAGAGTACTGACCGTTCCTGATAATTTTACTCTGCAGACCATGAATAGAGTTTTTGAGCATGCGGGAGATCTGGTCAATATTAAGGTAGCACATAATTTGATGCGGTTGATTGCTGAGGGATTCGGAGAGGATGATGATAATGCAGATACTAAACTGAGATCATCTGCTGTAAGTTCATTTGACGATTGCCTTTGCAGGCCCATGCAAAACACAATGTCAACCCTTGCATCATATCTTATTTCCTATAAATTTAACATCTTGCATCTTGTTTGATCTGTTTTTCTTCCATATTTTTAATTAATTTGATTCTATTTTGAGTCTGAGAGAAAGAAAAAGATCCCCGAAAGCTTGAAACCTTTGGATTTGTAATAGCTTGTGCTTTGTCCATTTTTGTATTACTGTGAATGGAACTAAACCCAGGGCTTAGCGTAGTTGGTTCATACAGCCATCCTTAAGAGGTGGCATTCAGCAGGTTTACACTTGAAATTCCAGCACCTGCAACCTATTTTCCTGTTCAAGCATAGCCAAAGTTGAGGATGTCTGGTTTTACTAGGAAGTCGCCAACTTATAATATACAGGATAGGCTTGTGTAACATTTCTGGTTTCAGTGGAAAGCCAGAGATATAATACTCCTTATAATACATAGCATCCATTATTCTTTATCTGAATAATAATTTGAGGATCACCTATGTTTTAACTTGAATTTGTCTGGGTTTTGCATATGTTATGTTACCTATTAGCCCAGAGGGACATTTATAGTGCAATCTTCACCCTTTTTAATTCATATGTAGCGTCTATATCAAGTTTTACTCTTTTCTTTCTTGGTCCTTTTGTTTTCTTAAGTTTGAATGATTATTTTTTTGGGCAGGTGGAGTCTTATTTGCGCATTCTTGGTGAACCAAAGTTGCCATCTGTTTTCCTTCAGGTATGTTCTTTTGTATCAAGTATTCTTTCTTTCCCTTGTATTTCTTGCATGTGGAAGGACTAAAATATTGATTATTATCTTAATTGTGAGTTTTGATTGCAGGTAATCTGTTGGGTATTGGGGGAATATGGAACAGCTGACGGAATGTTCTCTGCTTCTGACATTACTGGGAAGCTGTGTGATGTGGCAGAGGCTTATTCTAATGATGAGACTGTTAAGGTATCAGCTAATATGAATTAATTGTTCTTAGACTAGTTATTACTTATTACCACTTCATGCAAACCTAGATCCTTTTATGTTGACAATCTCGTGGTTGACTGAAAATTTCTTTCGTAATTGTTCTAGAATATTTTTATGTTCTTTCAATATCTGCAAATGTGATGATCTTTCATTTATTTTGGAAGGCATATGCAACTACAGCTCTCATGAAAATATATGCGTTTGAAATAGCAGCTTGGAGGAAAGTAGATATGCTGCCTGAGGTTGGTTGCCAAACACCTGAGGACAAATTTGTTATATGCAAATGCTCATTTATGTTGTTGATGTGTTGCATCCTTTGGTACTTTTATTATCATGTTTTTAGTGAAATGGTCTTAAAATAACTTAAACTATCTGTCTTTTCATGTCTGGTTTTGTGGTTGCTTGGTTGCCTATAAAATGAAAATCTAGTAACATTAGCTAGCAAGGACTTTTAGAGGAATTTTTACTCTAATTAATTAGACAAAGTTTAACCATGGTTACAACTTGCAACATAACAATGAGATGCCTCAGTCTCTTTCCATATGATTTGGCAATGAAGAAAACAAATCAGGCTTGGGCTGGATGTCAGGCTGGAAGTGTGTTAGCTTTATCTCATTGTATTGATTGTGAAATTTTGTTTTGACAACATACTGTCTCTCACTTAGAAGCAGCTGCAGCTGTTAGAAGGGGTTCTACTGTTTAAATAATAATCTTCTTCTTTTCTCTCTCTCTATGGGGGTTGTGTTTGAGCATAAAGGAGATAAGTAGAAATTACAGTCAAGCTACCTCTTACTAGGTTGTTCTGATGTTGAGATAGTGATAGATGTAAAGAAGGGTTATATTTATATTTAGGAATAAAGCCTACCAGGTGGAATCAGCGGTTTGTGATGCCAATTGTGCAGTGTGCTAGTAGTGTGTAAATTGCTGCAAATTTATTGTAACTGGATGGTTATAGAACTTCTAGTGTTGAGATGGAAATTTCTTTATAATGCTTATTAACTCCAGTAAGCTAGTTAATGCCTGAATATAGAATGCTTAAATGTATAATCATATTCAATTCTTGTAGGGCAACAAATTTGTGGATTGATTTCTCTTATCTTTCTTGATGCAGTGCCAATCTTTAATGGAAGAGTTATTGGCTTCTCACTCAACAGATTTACAGCAACGTGCCTATGAACTGCAAGCAGTGATTGGGCTTGATGCTCATGCTGTTGCGTGTATTATGCCATCAGATGCAAGTTGTGAAGATATTGAGGTGCTTTCTTATCGCATTCTGTTTGTTTAATTTGGTTTCAACGTACAGATTCTCATTTTATCTGATGTTTCTGATGGCTCCTGTTTCAATTTCCTTGTGATGTCTTGTTTATAACTTCTGTGGCTTTCTAGCTTAAGATTCAAATTCTTTTAAAATGATATGCCTATGACACTTTTATCCTTACAAGTTGATTGCGTCTTTGACCTGAAGCTCAGGTTGATAAAGCATTTAGTACTTGAAAATGGTCTGTTCCACTTAAAGTTGTCATATAGAGTTTGAACCTATGATTGATGAATTAAGCATTATCCCTCCTTGATTCTCCAATTCGCGGTAGCACCTCTGTTAAATGTAAATATTGCTATAAAGAAAAGAGTAATTTAATCCCCTCCTGCATTGATCTACTTGTTGAACATTGCGATAGTTGTGGTGTTGCCTCTTCTATGATTGAGATAATGTTTTTACAAGTAGGTTGCCCTGAAAATTTTGAAAATGGACTCTTTGGTGACAAGACTACTCTATGGATATATATACACACTTACTTTACCTCGTTTTGGCTTTTAGGAGTTCACAGAATTGTCTTGACTCTTTGAATTATAACAATTTATATATATGTGTTCCGTTGAAAGCTTGTGGGAGCTTCAGAGTATTATGACAGATATATCTGTGCTCTGTCAATTGATTGATATTTTAATCCCTAGCTTTCTACAAAAAGATAGGGTCCATTTAGCAAATGAAATAAAATTTCATGCTTATGTTGGCTATTTGTCTTTTTGGCCCGTGTGTGTTCTGTCAACTGCATCATGGTGGAACGTTCTTTTCTTATTTATGTAACTTTTCATGCAAGAGTACAGTCATTGTTAGTTCTGCTTGCAGGTTGATAGAGACCTTTCTTTCCTTAATGATTATATCCAAGAAGCAATAGAAAAAGGTGCTCAGCCCTATATTCCTGAGAGTGAACGCTCTGGAATGTTAAATATCAGCAATTTTAGGAACCAAGATCACCACGAGGCTTCATCACATGGTCTTAGGTTTGAGGCTTATGAGCTCCCAAAACCAGCTGTGCAGTCCAGGATCCCTCAAACATTAATTGCTTCAACTGAAATAGTGCCAGTGCCTGAGCCAATGTATCCTAGGGAGAGCTACCAGACTACTATGCCATCTATTCCATCAGATGCAGGATCGGCGGAGCTCAAGCTACGACTAGAGGGAGTACAAAAGAAATGGGGTAGATCGACATATACACCTGCTACATCTACCTCAAATTCCACATCACAGAAAACAGTTAACGGGACTTCACAAGGTGATGGGGCAAGTACCGTAAGTTCAATGCGTGAAACCTATGATTCAAGGAAACCACAAGTTGAAGTTTCTCATGAGAAGCAGAAACTTGCTGCTTCACTGTTTGGAGGTTCATCAAAAACGGAAAAGAGGCCTGCTACTGGTCATAAGGCTGCAAAGGCAAGCAGCCACGTGGTGGAGAAGTCTCATGTGCCAAAGTCTAGTATGGAAGTTGCATCAGAAAAGGCCGCTCCTGCTCAGCAACCTCCGGACTTGCTTGATTTGGGGGAACCAACTGCCACAAGTACTGCTCTTCAACTAGATCCATTTAAACAATTGGAGGGCCTTCTTGACGCAACTGAAGTTGCTTCAGCTGTAAATGGTGCACCTGCTGCTTCCAGATCACCTGATATAATGGCATTGTATGCTGACACAGCCGCTGGTATACACAATAAAAATGATGCTGATCTTTTATCTGGCTTGTCAAATCCTTCAGTGACAAACATGCCTGGCACTACTGCAATGCCTCAAGTAACACAAAGCAGCAGTAAAGGGCCAAACCCTAAAGATTCCTTGGAAAAGGATGCATTGGTGAGGCAGATGGGTGTGAATCCATCGAGTCAGAATCCAAACTTGTTTAAAGATTTACTTGGGTGAACTGGAAACATGAATATGATTTAAGGGATTTTAACAGCTACCAAATTTACAGTGCCAGTGCGGTTTTGCATGCAGCTGGGCAGTTGATAGGACAATCATACAGGCTATATTGGTATTTATTTATCATTACCAGATATATGCCAGAGATTGTCATATAAATGTGATCCAGCCATATAGAATTTTGGGGTCAGGTACTGTTCTGTAGTTTCTTTTTTCCTTTATTTTTTTGGAAGCATTACTGGTCTGGAGGGTTTAGTGTTTATTTTAATACCTTTTATTTTAATAGGAAAGAGCAGAAACAATGATGTTGTGTTCGTTCTTTTGAGTGATTTGCGAGCGGAGGTTTTAGTGGCGGTGTATTGTATTGTAGGTCATGCCCATGCCTATGCCTAAAGAGTTAGACGGGCGAGGGTTTTGCTTTTGCCTTCTTTAGCAGTTGCCGATGTTTGGGTCCCTTGTTATAATAATGATGTACAAATACTGGTAAGTTAATTAATTAATCTGAAATATGGAGTTTAAGTAATCTGCCTCAATTAGAATCACAAATAAAGACTCCCCAGATTTGGAAGATAATTTTATTTCTTTGTTTCGGTTTCATTTGCTACAATACTTTCTCGGCATCTGAAATAATAGTATTTTAAGTTCTATTTTCTGTTTGTAAGTAGGCAACGGGCTTTCTGGCTAGTATTTGTATACTATCAGATGTGTCGGAAGACTGAATTAAAAAAAATTTCAACTGATTAAGTAATCCATCCTGCCTTTTTCTGTTGGCAATTAAAAGTATTTCCAAGAATTTTCTCTCTGTAAATAATAATTTTGTATTCTTTTAAAAAAAATTAATGTTTTATACTGTTAGTAGTACTTGGATATTTTAAAGGATTAAAACATGATTTGGTTTTAAATTATCCCTTTTTTCATTTAGGTATTTAGACCTTTTTTCTCTAGATTTACATTCCATTAATCGAAGTTAAAAAGTTGGCTGACGTGTAGTGTCTATTGAAAATTTACAACACACCATCTAGCACTTGTGACATATTGCATCTATATGTATTGAAAAGTAAAATATATATTCTAAAAATTCAAAATATACAAATAAAATTAACTAAACAAATTAGAAATTTATCGTAGACTTTAACCACGGTTGACTGACATTACTGAATTTTAATTTTAATTTTTGAAACATTTTAAAATTTTCAAGATTTTTTAGGATATATATTTTATTTTTTGGAATATATATAATTTACAACTTATATATTTAAATTTCTTATATTCTTTTTAAATTCTTAATTTAGCTAATTTTTCAATTTTCTGAATTTTATGACAAGTTTTTGAGTTTTTGCAAAAAAATATTTTTAAAATTATTGCAATTTCTCTAGAGTTTATATATACATTAGAATTTTCAAAATTTTTGCTATTTTCTAAAGTTTAACTTTTTTTCAATTTTATTTTCAAAATTTTCTAAGAATTGAACGAATTATTATTATTTTTGAATTTATTTTTATATATTTTATATTTTTAACTTTTATTTAAAATAAAATTTCCTATTATTTTGGATTTTTTATTAATTTTTAAAATTTATATAAAATATTAATTTTATCCACATAGAACATATCTCATATTTTAAAAGACTAAAAGGGCAACATGACGTTTTCTTATAGGCACTGTATGTTAGTCTATTTTTTAATATCGTTGATGATAGTAATTGATGGAATGTTATCAATATAAAAATTAAACACTAAAATGAAAAAATATAATTTTGGGTATATCTCTATTTAGAAATAAATAATGATAATCTATCATATATAAATATATATATAATTCATTACGTTTGGAAAATTAAAAGTGCTTTTTACCTCAGAATTAATGAACAACACATATAAAAATTGTACAGGCCCAAAGACAAAAATTAAGATTTAAATTAAAATATATAAAATTATATTAAATTATTTAAATATCATATAACTTAATTTTATTATTAAAATTGATGTCAAAACTCAAAAGTTGTTGTTTAATTTAGAAATTAATTAACAATTTTTTTACAATATAATTTTTTATAACGAGCGAGGAAGTGGCCCCTATCCATATTTATTTTTAAAAGTGAAGCTCTAACCCTCAAATTGAAAAATCAAATCATATTATATTTCGGGTTCTGAATCTCTCGCTTTCAGGCTTTCTCCCTCTCACATAAACACTCTTTGGTGGCGAATCTTTAGAAAAGAAAGCAAAATTTGAACATTGATTGGCGGGAAACTAAGGAAACGTAGCCGGTACTCTTTAATTGTGGTTTTTCGTGAGGCTGCTATTCTAATTTGTATCAAAGAAGATGGATAGCAGAAATGGCGGTGGTCCCGTCACAACAATAGGAAAAAGGCAATCCGATTTGAAAAAGTCTTTCAAGCTCGCCGTTCGCTCTCTTCTCACTACTTGTCCTACACAGGTTTTAATTTGGTTACCTAATTCTCTTTCTACTGACAATGTGGATTGGTGCTTTCAAATGATTCTCTTTTTGTTCTCATGAAGGAATTCAGCAAAGCGTTTCCAAAATTTTCAAGTATCGAGCAAGAACATCTCCACCAGCTTTTTATTCAGGTCTACCCTTTTGTGTTTCAGTATTATCTGGGCTTAGCTTTTTGTTGATTTCGGGTGTAGAGATTTTAAGGACTACTTTTAACTGACACTTGATCTTGGTGCTAATTTATGGCAAATGTTCAGGTCATTACCTCTTTACATGGGAATATAGAGGTATGCATTGTCTTTCAGTTATCATGCCTTCTTTTTTCCAGTTATTATTTTGCAGTGTTGTAATTAACCGTCCCTTTAATTTCTATAATTTAGTCACCACATTCACTCCTGGCTAGTGATGTTTTACACATAAAGCACTGTTTTCAACTCTGCTGCTTTGTTTGAATAATGTTAATTCTAATGGAAGGTTTTGGCCATATGGAATTAAGTTGATTAGTGAATACAATGATAATATAATGTAATGGAGCGGTAGTAGGAGCAGCTATCTCCGTATCAAAGTTGGTGGCACTTTCAGTGTTAATTTAGGTAGTGCTTAAGTCACTACTTTTCTGTACTGACCATCTTAGGTGTCCAGTTGAGGATTTTGTCAATTTTATTTGGTGCCTCACTTACTTCTCTTAACCATTATATAGTATGTCTTATTTCTTGTTTTTCCTCTTCAATGTCTCAGGACGAATTTGAGTCTTTATGCAATGAAACACAGGTATTCCCTTTTATACTACTACAATGACTGTTTCATTGATATCGGTTTATCATGCACCTGATGTAGCTTTCTTTCATCACTTGGATATGTACATGAATCGAGTAAAGTATTTTGGAAGAATAAGACCTTTTGGATCTTGCAGGCTATTTCATTTCCTTAAGCCCTAGCTTTCTAGAAGTTTCACTAAGATTTTTGGTTTAATGATGTGTAGTGAAAGATACAAATACCAGTTTTTGGGAAGGAAATAGGTTTCTGGAAGCACTTATGCAAAGTCTATAATAGTAACAATGGGTTTTATTTGAACTGAGTTCACTTAAGATGGGTCCTCTATCGCAAATCAACAAAGACTTGATTTTCTTGAAGATGGTTAACTGAGATTTAGTGGTTCAAATCTTAAATTGACCTTATCATCCTTTTGTGTATTAAAGAAATATCATTGATTTGAAAAAACCTGGCAAGAAAAGAACTAGAGTCTGGTATAAAAACATTAGATATGAAAAGCCAATTGGACAGACTGCATAAGGAAACAACAGATCCCAAACTTGACCTAAAAAAAATACACCCCACTTTGTATACATGATTCCCTTTATCACATTCAATTTCCGGACAATTTTCTTGCATTGCATTGGTGTACATCTCTTCTATTGTAAGACTTCTAGGGACCTAGATTTTTAAGTTTCTTCAATTTGTAGGTAGGAGATGCCCTTGATACTGTGGAGCAACTTGTGGAAGAACAATCTCTTGACCCTTTGTCTTCAGATAGGTAGGTAGCATCTGGTTTCTAATGTTCTTTTAATGTTTGGTGGTTAACTGATAACAGTTAATTACATTTGTAATTCAATCCTATTTGGATATCTGCTGTTTCAAATTCAATTACCATAGATTTGAATTCTATTAACTTCTTATTCTGGAGTTGATGAGACTCTACAGTTTATACTCGAACAAAATTGTTTTCCAAGACCACTTATGTTGCCTATGGTGGTGGCTCTTCCTTAATGCATTATTTTCTCCAATGCCATGTTTTATATTCACATGGAGCCTTGTTGACTGTATTTCTTTCAATATGAACTGGTGAGGATTTTGAATGCAGGACTAACGTAATGGATGCAGTGCACAATTTGTCAGCAGCGAAGAAAGCTGAGATCCATTACTTAAGAGGCCTGCTGGAAAGGGTAAGAAATGAGTTGTGAAGTTTCTCTATTACAAAGTAACTTAGTAGGCATTACTAGGCAATTATTACCCTTTTCTCTTATTCGATCTGTTTAATTCTCATTCTTCATTTTGTGTGCTTAAAAGTATGAAGAGAGCTATTTAGGCCATCAAGATAGTCATACAAAAATTTTCAGGACTGTTGTCCAATGAAGCAGAACACTGTTATTGAAATAGGCAGATTTTTTGGGCTGAAATGACATGTTATGATCTACCCTCATTGATTTTGCTTATTCTAATAGATAGATAAGAAACATAGGAAAGTTACGGCATATTTTCTTTCCAATTTGTTTTATAGGCTGAAGAACATAATCGGCTTATTCAAGCTCGGGTGGACCTACTTAGGAATAAGACACAAGAAGTCCCGGACATAAAAGATTTTATTGGGAAGGTGGGTAACTTTCCACTTTCCTGTCAAATATGGGCTTTAAGCAATGGGTTTGGTAGGTGAATATTACTCAGGAAAATCTTAAATTTTATTTACCTCATGTCACTGTTGCAGTTGAGAGGTGGAATTTTAAGTTACAAGGGAACACAAAATGTGGAGCTTTAAATGGTCTGCAACTGGTGGGGCTGGCAAAGTGTATCTCAGACTGCAGTGACTGAGAAGCTGCATGGAGCGGTTAATAGTTAATACGTATTTGTAGTGAGATGGTGTTAAACCTTAAGCGTGGTTGTAATAAGTAAATACATTGCGAGTTCTAAACCTACTTCTACTTGTTTGGGTAAAGCAAAATGATGAGTGTCGGGATTTGGGTGAGTCGAAAGGTGTATAGTTGGATTTAGACGGTAAGGCCAGCAAGAATGAATCAAAAAATCGCAGTGTTGGATTGATATGGCCTGCTCTGCTCTTTTGTTCTTGCTCTTGCTCCTGGCTAGTTCCTACAACACAAACACAATGGTACAACCTCTCAACTCAAGCTACCTATGCTTGCCATTGCCATTGCCATCGGAATATATGTTTATTTTATATGAATGTGCAATTGGAACCTTTTAGTATTTGCACATACGCCCTCCTCCCTTGGCTTCCATTTGAGATTCACTGTTGCTGTTGCTGTTGCCGTTGCCTGTTGGTGGTTTACACACAGTTCCAAAGTATCATTAGATATATGATCATCCGGTTGCAGTGGGTGACAATGCATAGATACTTTTGTCAAAGCTACATTACTCCCGCCCAACAAAGAAATTAAAAGTAAGCTGACAGATGATAATATGCATTGATGATGTTAACATGAACATTTTTTGTCAAAATTCATATTCATGCATCGAATGGAGACTATCTGACAGTTTTGAAAGGTCAACTGCCAGACCAGGCAGGCACAAACTTTGACTGATATTGATTTTTCGAATCGAATGGCTTAAGCTTGGTGAAATTAGAAAGAGTAGGGTAGTGCTTTTAATTGTTGATGTTACCAGGTAATTTGTAGCAGGCGGGACACGTGGTTTCTGTTCGAGAATGAGCATCTCATTTCAAGTCAAAAGTTTTGCCTAACCATTTTCATTTTCAAGTAATTATTGCATTCAAATTTCAATGGCAATAACGGTCCAGTTCAGGTGATATTTCTTTTTTCATAGGTAAAAGTATCAAAAAAAGTTCTTATATTTAGAGGTAGATTGCATTTCGGTCCCTTTACTAAAAAATTGAGTAATTTAATTCTTATATGTTGCAAAACATGTAAATTTACATGTATAACTATAAATACAGATTGAGACTAACCTGACTAAAACTTTTATACACGATGGGATTTAGAGGCTTGTGCATATAATTACGCATGATAGGTCTTAAACTTAAGTACTTGATACCTAAAACCCTTATCTTCGTCAATAGAACCAAAACCTTGTTAATTTCACTTTTTTTTTTGTTTCATTTGTCAAACAAATATTTTTAAATAGTATCTTCTCATAAATATTACCTTTTGAATTTCATTTGTTAAGTATGAAAAACAAGATTTTATAAATAAAAAATCACCCTTTTGAATTTCATTTGTTAAGTATTAAAACAAGATTTTATAAATAAATAAAAATCACTTACTCTCTAGTTTAAAAAATACACATGAAGGTTTGATGAAAATACACTAATTTTCTAAAGTTTATTTATAAAATGATTTTTAAATAGAAATATTTTATCTTTAATTAGTTATTACTTTATTTTTATTATCTTCAATTTTTATATTTAATTTTTAAAATTAAAATAATAAAAATCTAATTAGTTATAAAATAATTAAATTATTTTAATATAATCATATTGTAAATATAATGTATTTTATATTAATTTATAAATTTATTTTAACTTACAAACATGTCCCACACATTGTGGGCATAAAATGAAATAAATACGGATTGAGAATCTATACATGATTTACACAAAATAAGGCTTGAATTGGAGATCATAAATTAAGGTTAAATTTTGCTATTAAACCTTATACTTTGTGTAAGTTATGAATTTAGTACCTATATTTTAATTTGACCATTTTCGACTCATTCCTTTTAGAATTTTAAAACTTTAGTCCTAATAATATGGTAGCTATTAAATTCATTAAGTTAAATTACATTATTTTCAAAATTTGATGCGTCAAATATATTATCGCATATGCATTGCCATGTCACTTGTTATTCTATATATTATGCACAACAAAAATTAGATAATAGATTTAATGACTATTATTTGTGTTAAGATTAAAATTTCAAAATTCAAAAATATAGTGACTAAGAATGATCTAGTTGGGGAACATGGATTAAATCTATAACTTTATGCATAATACAAGATTAATAGCAAAATTTAACCAAACATATTTAGTTGCTACCATTTGGTCAAGACTAAAGTTTCAAAATCCGAGAAGTACATAGACTAAAATTGACCAATTTGAAAGTATAAGGACTAAATCGATCAAATTAAAATACGATACTAAATCCACAACTTACGTAAAGTATAGGGTCAAATTACTAAATCCACAACTTAAGTAAAGTATAGGGTCAAATTACTAAATTCACAACTTACATAAAGTATAGGGTCTAATAATAGAATTTGAACTAAAATTAATTTTACATGGATATAATTTAATGAATTATCTCAAGATTAATATATATAACCGAGTTAAATGTTATGCAATTAAATTTTCATCATTTTGAAATTAAAAATAGAAAATGAATAAAATAAATAAAAATACATAGGTAAATAATAAGAGTATAATTATCTTTTATTTAAAATTTGTTTAGTAAATAGATCTCGTTTTAAATATTTGAGGTAAGTGGGTTTTGCTCAAATCATATGGATAAATGTATTTTACCCTAAATCTGAAAGACTAAATGTATTTTATTGTTTGATTGAGTTTTAATTAGGTTGGCATCAACATTTTTGTTAATGGAAAATGATGCATGTTCAAACACGTTCAAGCTTATTTTATCCTCTTGTTTAAGGGTTAAAAGGAATAGTTTTGACATTGTATAAAAATACTTGACTTTTAAAACTATGATTTTAGAATTTTAATGGTTATGGAAAAGGTAGTAAATTTTATTATTTTTAATTAAAATAGAAAAATGAATAAAATAAAAAAGATGAAGTAAATGTTTTTTACTCTTAAAGCTAAAGTGATTAGATTATTATTCTTTTCATACTTTTTTTATTTATTGGTTACTGTGTCAATTGAGCTAAGATTTTTTTTTGAACAATCTCATTATAGATTCTGATCATATCTGTTTTTTTTTTTACATAATGTCTAGAACTACACATAACCCCTTCCTGACCATAAATAGAAGGATAATGCGCTTCAGCGAACTCAAACCCATGTCCTCCTGCATTGGCAACAATGCCCATACCAATTGAACTAAGACTCAATCAACAATTAAGTTAAGACTTAATAACATTTATTTGCTACTTTTATTACCAACAAGTGTTGAATACAGTGGTAAGATACACTGCACTTCCAATGGGTGATGTAGGTTCCAAGGAAGGAGGGGCTGGCAAGGGCATGGCCCCTCCCCTAAAATGGAAATTATTTCTTTAGGCCCCAAAAATTTATAAATTTTTTAAGTTAATATATGTTAAATTATATTTGGCCCCCAAAAAATACTAGAATTTATATTTAGCACTTTTGAAAATCATAAAAATACAAACTAATACAATGGTGAAATTACATTTTAACACTTATAAAACTATATAATTGAATCTCGACCCCTTTAAAAAAAATCTTTGACTACCCCTGACAAGTTCAAACATTGGAGATGATATTGTTGAGAGAAACAATCCCGAGTACTGAACATGAACTGTAAACCTGTATATTACCAAAAAAAAAGTTACTCCTTTTCTCTGCTTTCAATTTAAAAGTAATATAAATTGAGATTGGAATCTATTGAATATAAAAAATATAAAAGGGTAGACGTCGAAATCCATATCTATCCATGTAATGAGACTTGGATAACTATTTCAAATAGACAATCTAATATGAATCCAAAAATCAAATTTGATTAAATATCTTGATCTAATATCGTTTTATTTTTGTATTGAATACTTTGAATCTGTCTTCTGTTCTGATATATATGTATATATATGAATGTTTATTTCTTTATAATGTCAACTGAGATATTCAATAGCAATAACGTAAAAGGTTTTCATTTCGCCAACTATATATTTTTATTATTTGACCATTTTATACATATATTAGTCAGTCCAATGATGCTATTGCGTAGACAAGTGTTGTAGTACCATTAATACACAATTGACACTTGTACTGATAATTAATTAAACAAAATTTTAGCTGATTCTTCTCTAAAGTTGCAAAATGAAATAAGCAACTGAATGTCAAATACAGTACCTATTGCTGCACATTTTATCTTTCTTGCTTTCATATTATATAATAAATACAAGAATATCATAGTTGAATGCGACGATGCCGTCGTGCTTCTGTTACTGAACAATTGGACACCAGACAATGGCATTGTCTTTTACACATTTTGATTATATGCCTAACTCTGCATTCAATATCCATTTGTTCCATATATAGCTTTTAAGTGATGGGTTGGTTTGGTATTATATTTCAAACAAACTCTGTGTTAAGTGAATAAAATTTCGAGTAAATTATACTCAAAGTTATTAAATTGTTAATCAATTTACATTTTGATTAATCAATTTCAAAAAGTTACAAATTGATCACTAAACTGTGTAAAGTTAATCTTATACTATTGGAAAGCCTATTAATAATTTTGATGGTTTCATCCAAACAACTTTTATGATCCTAAACCACTCTTTTGAAGGTAAGTCATGCATGGAGAGCAAAACCAAAAACCTGGCTGTAACCTCAAAATCCTCCCCTACTCACATGTACAAGCAACCATCAATTCATTTAATTAGCTAATTTGGGAACATTGGAAAAGAGTGTAGTATATGATCACTCCATCTCCATCCATGCATATGCATGCACGTGTGTGTATATATATGCAAGCAAAGCAAAGCAAAGCAAAGAAAAGGAACGAGTAATGAATTAAGTGAGTTGATATCTAAAATTTCAATATATTTGATAATCGATTTGCCTTGCGGACTTTCAATATTAGACTCCTTTTTCAGGATGAATACATAAACTGCAAATGTCAAATTCATCGATTTGCTTATTTTTCCTATGATGAGTTGAAGACATATGATTTGTTGGCAGAATTCAGCTTCTTCCCTTCTGCTGTACACTTGGATGTTGTTGCCTTGCCTTTTGCATGCTGCTAATCTTAAGTTTCTCCTTTTGGGTTTTGCCCTAAAAACAGAGAATGCTCCTTGTTTGTTTCTCTTGTAGAAACTAGAATAAAATCTGGGTAATTTTCCTCACTTTCTGACTAATCTGATGGGCAAACCATTTTGGGGAAGCGCAAATGGACCATACTGTATCCCGCTGTTACTACCCACCATTGACCACCTGCAAAACCCAAATCCCATCAATTTTTATTGCCTTTTTTCTATTTATAGAAACTTTATTTTACTTATCCAACAATAAAAGAAAAAAAGAAAAGCCTTTTCCTACCTGTACTTTGTTGTCAGATGATGGAGAAGGACCATGATTTCCAGCTTGGCTAACTCATTCCCTGGACAAGAGTGGGTCCCACTGCCAAATGGCATAAATGTATTGGGTTTGGGAGCAACCTGTGTTCAATCATCAAAAACCAGCAGTCAGCATATTATACAATGTACTATTATTATACGCGTACTGCTAGACTGCTAGTTTACTACCACTGCCAAAATTTACCTCAAATCTTGAGGGATCAAACTTTTGAGGATCTGGAAATATTTCTGGGCTGTGGTGAATGTTTCTAAAGAGTGGTAACACTTTCCATCCTTTTGGTATAAGATACCCTGAACCATATTTTTCACAAGAAAAAAAAGTCAAAACTATTAACACAAAATATAATATATATTGGATTTGTGGTAATTTAAACTGACCTTCATATTCAACATCTTCCACTGCTTCTCTGAAGGTAAAAGATAAAATTGAAGCAACTCTAAGTGTCTCCTGAATCACCCTAGATGTTAATGGCATCTTCTTGGTATCTTCCCAACTCAGCTCTTGCTCCTCTTTACCTCTCATTATTGCCTCTTGTTCTTCCTGTAATGGAGAAAAACATACAACCAAGTCATTCATCGTGTTGAAAAGGAATTCATCTTTGTTGGATATGGGGATGTGAGGGGAAGAGATTTTGATCTTACAGTGACAGCTTGAAGAACGCTAGGGTTTTCTCCAAGATACTTAATTATCCATGTTAGCACGCTGGCGGTGGTGTCACGAGCAGCAAAGATTACACTAATCACGTTGTCGGCAATTTGTTCGTCGGTGAGGCCTTCTTTGTCACTCATGAAAGACCCAAGCAAGTCATTGCAATCCACCTGCTTCGTTTGCCTCCTGGTCGATATGATTTTGGCTAGAATCTGGGCTATCTCTTTCCTTGCTTTCATTGATTTGTTGAAAAGCGTACCAGGGAGGTTAATGGGCATGGAGTTGTACCCTTTCTCAAGGATATAGTAACACCTTTTCAGATCTTCTCTGTAAAGCACTTGATCATCCTTTCCGAATATCGATAGTAGAGCAACATTGAATGTGTACTGCAACCATCACATACATATTGTAAATGTTAAAGTAAAAACCAGAAACAGGGGAAGAATAAAAAAACAGAGGATCCGGCACAGCTCACAAGGAAAGCTTACGGTTTTCATTTCTTGGAAAGTGGTAATGAGACGGCCTTGCAATGAATGGAGGGAATGTTTGGCAATGGATTCGATGTTGGGGACGATGTTTTTGATGGAATCGGGCATGAAGGCACGGAGAACAAGCTTCCTCAACTTGGCATGGTAGGGTCCCTGGTTAAAGAAGATGGCTTGTTTGCCTAACATCCTCTCTTTACTTGCAGGGAATGTTGGCTTGAAGAGATGAGATTTGGTAACGAGCACGAATTTCGCAGCATCAGGGCTGGAAATCATCACGCATGGACAACCTAGTATGTGGGTCTTGAATATGGAGCCATACCTGGAACAAAACAGAAGCAGACGCGGTCATTCTATATTTTTATCAGTATACTGTATAAACATAATTTACATGCAAAAGCAAGGGAAATAATAGCATTAGAGTCGGGACCTTTTCTGCTTGGAAGCAAAGAAGACATTGGGGTTCTGGGAGTAAAGGTGAAAGGTTTCACCGATGTAAGGCCAACCCATAGTTCCAGGAGGGAGAGGTAATTTGGGGCGATTGGGTTTGAAGAAATGAAGAAGAAGAGAATGGAATAGAAAAATGAATAAGAATGGAGGAATGAAACAGAAGATGAAAGTAAATGCCATTGTAGTAAGAGATGGTGGTGAAGTGGCTGATAAGTGGTGAAGGGAGGAAGTGAATGAGGGTGGGTATATATAGGCTCTCATAAACAAAACAAATGGCACAACAAGAGAAAGAGAGAGGAAAAGCAGGCCGTAGTTTGAAATACAGCTTCAATAAGGTTGAATTCCACACACGGAATCTCCCTCCAGGCCAGCTCATTCTCGTTTTCGCTCATTAATACTATATGTATTTTACTCAAACGACTCCAAGCTCATTACATTTGAATAAGAGAGGGAAGGCACGTGTCCAACCAAAAAAAAAAAAAACCAAAGAGCGTGGGAGAGATGAGGGCTGGCTTCAAGGCCAGTTTGAGATTTTGACCAGTAAGAAACCGTAAAATTATTTTTAATAAAGCGAAAGGAGGAAATGGCTTAGGCTTAGGCTTAGGCTTAGGCTTAGGATTGGGCATTAACGCACCGAAAAGAGGCAAATGCGAAACGTGAAAACGCCCTCCCTTATTTACGCACAACTCAAACCATCAACCTCTGTCCGTACTCCTTTTTGCCTTCCCTTTTACTACTTATTTCCTTCCTATTTTGCCTCTCGCTTTCACTACTCTCTGCATCACTTTCAAACTAATTGAGTTTCTTCTTACTTCCACATTCCACTTATCACCTATCTTAACTTAAAGCAACGCCTATAACGTCATTTTCTCAACCTACAACTTTTTCCTATAGGTGCTCATGGGCCGGGCGGCCCGGCCCGGCCTGGTCCAAAATATGGGAGGGTTTAGGTAAAAATATAGGCCCAAAATATGGGTTTGTGCAAAAAAACGAGGCCTGTTTAGGAAAATAGGCCGGGCCTCGAGTACCACTTTTTTGGCCCGGGCCCAACCCAGCTCGACCCGGCCCGATATAATAAATATATTTATTTTTTTAATTTTTTTAATTTTAAAATATTTTTAAAATACTTTTTTATTATTTTTTAATTTTAAAATATTTTTAAAATACTTTTTTAATTTTTTTAAATTTTAAAATATTTTTAAAATACTTTTTTAATTTTTAAAATAAATTTTTGGTATTTATTAAAAAAATAGGCCGGGCCGGGCCTGGGCTTATATTTTTTCCCCGGGCCGAGCCTGGGCAAAATTTCAAGCCCATATTCCGGGCCGGGCCCGAGTAAAATTTTTTATGGACTCGGCTCGGCCCATGAGCACGTCTACTTTTTCCCCAACTCTTTTATTTATCCATTATAAATTTTAAAAAATATATATAATTCGTACTCAAATCGGAGTGATAAATTACAACTTAAAAATTACGCACTAGGTTATAACTTATAACCCTCACAACATTTGGTTCATGATTCTATTCTTAGAGATATAATTTTATGTGGATCAATTTAAGACATGTTTCACAAACTCATAAATTGGATTGGAGAAAGTTCAACTCTTTTATTTTCATATGCCCCACCTTTCATTCAATAACCTTTAAAACCTTTTTATATATATAACTACTTTTTATCCCGCATAAGTCAATTGTATCTATCAATTTTAATATTTATATTTAATTATTATTTTTTATAAAATTTATAACATTTTAATAATACTATGATTAATAAAATAAAACTAAAATAATATCAATGTTTAATTTTAAAATTATCAGTATAAATTAAAAATATAATATAATATTTAAAATAAACTTAAATTAATTATTAGTATTCATCAAAATGATAAATAAATTTAGAGTTTTAAAAGAACTCCTGATGTTCATATATTCAAACTTTTTCTTGAATAGATGTTTCAAAATACTACTAATATATATATATATATATATGATTTGTTTAATATATACACGATAATTAAAAGATGGATCCATTCCATAGATGATAAATTTAGAAAAAAAATATTAGAATGTAGAATTTAAAATTTAAATATTTAGAATTAAACTCCGTGCGTTGGTCTGATGGTTTGGCTGTTCATCATTTCAGATGTGATTTGAATTTGAATCGTGTTAGTCGTGTTGCTATTAAAGTTTTATCCTCCTCTTATAATTAATAAAAGAATTGAAAAAGAAAAAGACTTTCATCTGTGTTTTTTCCAAAAACTTTTTGTATTAATCTTAAAATTTTAAAACTTTCATTATTTTTTACACAATTTTTTTTCATAAACTTTAATATCAATTTAATTGATACCTATTTACTATTAAAATGCAAAGTAGAAGTTTTTGAATAATTCGATGCTGACAAATGGCAGTATTGGTTGCTTGACACCTCAACGTTTTTCAACACTATGATTAGTGGATCCATTAATCAACATTTTCAACTACTTTAATTTTAATGTTGTAAATAAATATTATATGATCATTCATAAAGTTACTCTTTAATAAATCATAAGAGAAGGACAAAACCATAACAGCAACGTAATTAGTGTGGCTCAAACTCAGGTCATATCTGAGGCAATGAATACTCTTACCATCATGTCAACACACAGGGTTCCCATCATAATTAATTTTGAAATCAAATAATTGTATTTATATTTAAAATTTACGTGATTTTAGCACTTATATTATTATTCAGTTAATGCAATGTATTTGATTTACTAAAAATATAAGATTTTTTAGTCCTAAATTTAGTTTGCCAATTCTGTAGTGAATTAATGATTGATGTTAGGTGGTATAAAAGAAATTAAATAAAGAAAACATTAATTTATAAGAATAATTAGCAACATCAAAATTTGCTATCAATTTTAGTACAACATGTTTTTCTATTGCAATTATGAATATCGTTACTAACCACATATTTAACTTAAATATCCAAACAATTCTGCCAATAAATAAGCTTTTCTCCTATGAACACATTCTTCGTCTCTTTCATTCAATTATGTACAATCAATCAACCTTAGAACCCTCTAAGAGAGTAGGCATGCAATATTGTTTGCAAGTCATAACCCAAAGCAAAACACACTTCGCAACCCTTTCATAATTTATATTTTATTTAATTTATTATCAAACTATTTCATTTTTAATAAACTGTTTTACATTTATTTAAATTTACACACTATATAAATTTTCATCTCACAATCTTAAATTTCTAGCAACTACTAACATTTTGATTTTTTTTGCATGCACCTAAAATTTCAAGTTTTCTAACTAAGCTTTTACAACCATGCTTAGCGTATTATATTCGAGATTATTCTTGATCAAATATGAACAGATCGTTAATCATATTTTATTTTAGCTAGCAAGTTTTTTTTTAATATTCATTTACTATATAATTGAATTCCTTTTATGTACAAAATTGTTCTTCCTCAAGGTTATCTTAAACGGTAACTTTATTGATTTTAGTCATTTTTAATTTATAAAAAAGTGATTCGTGTTCTTAATTTTAAATATTTTCAGCGTTCTAATCCTCTCTTAATAACATAATATAAAACTAACGATGGATGCAGCTAGATCAAGGTTATCAGTATTGAAACTTCATTTGTGTTTTCAAAGGATTTTAGTTGGTTTTTGTGTAAAAAACTACTACGTCAGTCAATGGACTCACAAGGGCAACTTTTATAGAATAGAAGAGAGAGCTTAGGGTTCTGTATTAATATTAATATTTAACATCATGTTAATTAAATATGGAAATAATTTAAGTACATTAATCATTAAATACAATTAACTTAAGAATATCATTATCTTCAAATTCAAATATTTCTATTAACTTTCTGCTTTGTACAAACATTAACAGACTATATTGCACATAACTATCGTCGCTTCGTCGAATATTTATCGAGTTAACTTCGATGTGGGATTCCGACTACAGTAGATATCTAAATTAGTGGGGATCTTGATTCACAATCTCTCAGGCGAAGTCATGTGTGCGTGAAGTATACCCAAGATGGACCACGTTAATGCTTTTGCAGCGAAGGCCTTTGCGTCTTTCAGACTCTCTGCTTCGCCTTAGAAATTGGTTTCCAAGACATCATATTATGAAGGCATCGTATTACTGTTATTCAGAAACAATAAGGGAGAGAAGATGGGTCACTTATTTGTGCATTAATCTTAGATTCTCATTATGTGCTCTCCAGATTTAGATCTTGCTGTTTTCATCATGCTCTTTGAGAGGCTAATATATTGTTCATTTGCTCACTTAGCATGGGTTTCTTAAAGAATCTGATCGAATTGGGGGTGGAAGAAGCACCACCTTGCCTTGCGGAGCAGCTGCTGAAAGATTGCCGGTCATCAGAGGAGGAGCTCTCAGAGTTGTGAGATGGAAGTTTTGGTCGATAGGTGAGAGGCTTTCTTTCCCGTGGAAGGCTGCAGATTTGTTTGAGTTTACTGGTAGCTCGTTGTCTCCATTATATCGGTTGGCTACATTTTTTCCGTCTTTTTATTTCTCGGGCTTTCTATATCATATATGGATAATTCACTGTTCTTCTACCTTGCTATTAATATTTGTAAGTTGTATATATATCAAAGTAAGTCTTAGGCACAAAAATGGTATGTTTATAATTTTATTTTTACATATTTAATTTGCTTAAGATTAATATTTGTATTCCACAATCTTTATGCATATAACATAATCAAAAAATAGAAAAACACTATTAAAGGACATTAGGTGCATGAGCACAATCAACGTGCAGCAACCCTTAAACTGAAATTGGAACTGGCGAATAACTATAAGCTGATGAAATTAGAACTGGCGATTTTGACCATATATAGTCCGCAACTTCATTTTAGGACTCAGAAATATGGCGAATTCAGACTTTCCAATTTCGACAGAGCAGTTGATGAATAAGACTCAACTCTGTCATCCTACTATTAGCAACACCCCCAGTTAAGAGAGTCTCCACCAATAACGCATTATCACACTCTAAATCCATTCTCTCATGCTATGATTAACCCTTCTAGATTGTAAGAATTTTGAATATATATATGTTTAAAGGTTGACTATTTTATTTTTATTTTTATTATGATAGAAAAGATAGAGTTATATTTAAAAAAAGACGTCCATTGTCCACAAAAGAACATTGATTAATGATGTAGTCCTACTGCTATCCTAAATGTATAGGATTTTGTCACCACCCCGCTCTCTACAAATCATGCAAGGGACTTTCAGCTGACGTATACCAATCCATAAATTATAACTTAACTTTTATATTATAAAAACAAAGTTGGACTCTATATAATTTATCTATATAACTTTGGAATTAATTATATTATATTTTTATTATTTATAAAATTTATCACATTTATAAATAAAATTTTTAATTTTATTAAATATTTGGGTAAACAAAATTTACTTGATAAGAAATATTTATAAATAAAATTGTAATTCTATCAAAAGACTATGATTAAATAAATTGATACAATAATAAATAGTAAATTAAATTTTATATAAATTATTTTATATTTATTATATTAAAAATTATTTCATATTTCCATTAACCACAAAAGTAAAGAAAAAAGTTATATTAGTGTAATTTTGAGTAACAAGTTTTAATTATGTATATAAAATTCTATAAAATATTAGTGTAGTATTAATAAATTAGTGATGGACCTAGTTATGCTAAGACAACAACAAAGCAACGTTGTAAAATTTGTTTTTCCTTGAAATTAAAAGATGGAAGGAAGTGCGTGGGTGCATGTGACACATGAGCCCTATTTTAAACCAACATTAATTTCTCATTTCTCTCTCCATCTCGTAAGCTATCAAAATAGTTACTTCTGTTTGGTCTCAAGTTACATTTTAATCACTTATGTTTGAAATATTACGTTTTAAGTTACTTACGTTATTGTCTTGTAATATTTTAGTCACTCAGCGTTGATTGTCGTTAATGGTGTAACGGTAAGCTAATGTGGCACATTAAATCATCATTTCAAACAAAAATTTTAGATTAAATTATACAATTGTCCCTATATTATTTTTCTTTTATGTTCTTTGAACTTTCATTTTTTTTCTTTATTTTCCATTCTCTTCTCCTTCTCCTTCTCCCTCTGTTTTCTCCCTTCTCTATTTCTTTTAACGTAGTTTTTCTATATTTTTCATTTTTGTTAAAACTAGTCCCTATGCTTTTATTTTTTTTGAACAATTTAATCTTTTTATTTTTATTTCTTTATTTTTCATTTCTTCCTCCCTTTATTTTTCTCTCCTCGTATTTTTTAATGTAGAAACATAATGTTTGCCCACCAAATAAACCAAGTCTTTGTTTCTTTCACATGATTCCTAAATTAAATTTTACTTAAAATCGAATATCAATCATTCTTAATTAAATTTTAATTTGAATATAACCTAATTTTGAAACTAAAATTGGATCTAACTAATCAATATAAAAATCATATCCTTAATCAAATCTAAACATAAATTGAATTCTTTATACTCAAAACATTTTTTTCCGTTTCCAACTTTTACAGAATCATGTAGATTATTCCTTTCCTTTTCTTTTATTTTCTGACAAATAAAATTAAGCAAATGATAAAATTGATCCAAACCTTCTTGGATATTCCGAAGCAAGCTTGATTGGAAGCTGAGCATGGATGAACCGAAGAGAGAAAGAGAGCATGGAACCAAATTGGTTTGGGTAAAGTTGAGGGTAAGTCTCGTATGGTAGTCATTTTAGCCATCAAGAGTGTAGAGCTCGTTTGAAGAATCCATGAAATAATGCAGTTTCAAGAGGGTGAGAATGTTGTAGGTAAGATAGATAAGGTGGTTGTGGGGGTTGGGTAGGAGGTTAAGGGAATGGGCTTGAGAAACTTTGTTGAGGGTGGATTGCCATAAGTTACAACTGGCGAGGTCTTCGAGTGAGGCGAGCTTGTGGACTAGGTCATTGAGAGATCAAAATTGGTTCGTTGAAGCGATGATGATGATGAGGGTTTGTAATTGTGGGGTGAGAATACGCGAAGCAACTTTTATTTTGGTTTCAACTTTCGCCTTTTCTTTTTTCATAAACATAAAAAGAAGTTTTAAAAAATGAAAAACATAGAAAAACTACGTTAAAGGAGATGGAGAATGGAGGAAAACAGAAGGAGAAGCAGAAGAGAATAGAAAATAAAGAGAAAAAAAAGAAAGTTAAAAGAATATAAAAGAAAAAAATTAAATTACTCAAAACGAAAAAAATATAGGGATCAATTGTATAATTTAACCTAAAATTTTTGTTTGAAATGATGATTTAAAGTGCTACATCAGCTTAACGTTACACCGTTAACGGCAATTAACGGCTCAGTGACTAAAATGTTACAACACATTAACGTGACTAAAATACAATATTTCAAATATAAATGACTAAAATGTAACCTAAGATAAACAAAAATGACTATTTTGATAACTTATCTATGAATAATGATGATTTTGACTTAAACGTCAAAACCATTGGCTGCATTCAGCCCTTTGATGCATTAATTTAGGAGAAAATTAAAGAGTGAGAAATATATATAGAAAATTCAAAGAAGCTAAGTCTAGCAGTGAAGTATAAACTGCATGTATGTATTAATTTGATTGATGAGGTGCGATGGCTAGCGTTATATCTAGGGTTTCCACCTTCCAACCAAATTCATGAATCATTTTTATTCACAAAATTCATTTAATGCTCCTTCTCAAAAAATCATATCACAAACAGCTCTTTAATTTCTGCATGCCCTACATTCTATTTTTCCCGATGTTATGGGAAATGGATTAAATTTAATTAATTGAATTAAGAATAAGTCGATGTGGAATTGTTTTAATTTAAATTTTATTTGATAAAATATTAAAAAGTTCAATCAATTACAAATTAATTTTTTTAACACGTGAGATAATTTGTAATGAAAGTTACTATATAAAATTTTTCTTAAAAAATGTAGAAAATGGTAAGTAGATAGGATCCTCTTATTACTTAATATATAATAAATTTAATGCTTTTATTTAAAATTATATGGTCTTTTATAAACAATCTAATTATATTCAGTATTTAATTTTAAATAAAATATCAAATATATTTTATAACTTAAATTCAACACTTAACTTTTCAATACTTATTTTTCTAATATTTATATTTTTAGTACTTAATTTTTAATTTATCAATAAGAATTTAAGAATTAATGGGAATATATAATTCTTACGTATTTAGTTTTTTAGTGACCATAAAATTATTATATTAATGCAAAAAAATGTCGTTAAGTTGTTTTTGTTTGATTTAACCTTTTTAGAAACACAATGCTTAAATCAAAATTTGCTTATTTGCTGTTTATTTTAAATATTTTATTTATATTTTTCTGATACAATAATGTTAGTAAATATATCATTTATTTGTAACTTCTTTTCACTTTTTTTTGTTTCTTTTAATAAATTTTTTATGTAAATAAGCTAAATATATCTTATTTTATAACGTTTCAATATGCAATTAAATTTTATTATTTTGTGATTAGAACAAGAGAAATTTGTAAACAAAATAGAAGATAGATAGATTGATAGATGGATGCCTTAAACTTGTTAAACTTGTTATGGATGCATTTTTTCTTCTTAAACTTGTTAGTTTTTGCCTAAGTAATTTTTTCAACTCCTTAACCCACAAGGTTAATGAAATGATTTCATTAACTCTTTTAATCTTGTTTCCTCCTAAATAAGTTTACTAGCCAATTCATTAGCATCTTACTTATTTTTAATAGTGTTATAGTTAATTTGAAATTACACATAATTCAAATGCAGTAGTGCAAAATGAACTGCACTAAAAAGGTCATCGCCATCATTTTCAAGGTGATCTTTAGCCTTGCTACGATCTTAGTTATTTTTTAACATGCAAAATATAAAAATATTAATTTGTACCAATAGTTTTCACTAATCGTGGAATTAAAATTTCTCCTTTGGACAAATTTTAAAGTTTTAGGGTAAACTATTAAAATAGTTAATTTTGTTGACCTCATGTTATATTTTAGTTACTTATGTTTGAAATGTTACGTTTTAGTCACTTATGTTAACGTGTTGTAAATTGCCGTTAACGGTGTAACGGTAAGCTGACGTGACACGTTAAATAATCATTTTAAACAATAATTTTAGGTTAAATTATACAAATGGTCCCCATTTTTTTTGTTTTATGTTATTTTAACTTCACTTTTTTTTTCTCTCTCTCTTCTGCTTTTTCCTCTGTTTTCCTCCCTTCTCCATCTCTTTTAATGTAGTTTTTCTATGTTTTCTATTTGTTAAAACTAAAGGGGAAGAAGAAAAGGAAAATAAAGAAATAAAAAAAATTTAAATTGTTCAAAAAAAAAGTATAGGGACTACTTTACCAAATAAAAACATAGAAAAATTATGTTAAAAGAGATGGAGAAGGGAGGAAAACAAAGGGAGAATCAGAAGAGAATGACAAATAAAAAAAAGTTAAAAGAACATAAAAGAAAAAAATTGCTCCAAACGAAAAAAATATGGGGACCAATTGTATAATTTAACCTAAATTTTTTTGTTTAAAATGATGATTTAACGTGCCACGTCAGTTTACCGTTATACCGTTAACGATAATTAGCGGCTCAGTGACTAAAATGTTACAACAAGTTAACGTAAGGGACTAAAACATAACATTTTAAGCATATGTGACTAAAATGCAATTTGAGGTAAAGAAAAGTGACTATTTTGATAGTTTACCCAAAGTTTTAATAGATGATGAAAAACAATTTATCCATTTTCTTCATTATAATCATTTTATTAAACACATGAATATGGACAATTTTTCATATGTATAATTTATTTGACTTTGTATATAAACTTTCTCATTTCACAACTTTAGAGATCACTGACAGATTATATATTACATGAACCTGATTTAAAATATAAATTTTGCTCGGATTTTTTTCACAGGGACCCCATAATTTATTTTTAATTTTGCAGGGATTTTTTTACAATGCAAAACTTTTGCATTGATTTTATACCAGCATCAGTACCCTTTAATTTCGATCTAATTCAATATTTATCTTTGTGGCTACCTGCAGCAAATCATGGCCATCGCAACACAAGCAAATTAAACCCAGGGTTTGATTTGATTTGATTTCAGTGTTATATATAGTGTACTAGACTTGGAGATGCAAATAATTAATAATAAATTAGTACCTTAGTACGTACGTACAGTACCAATTGTAGTTTGACTTACCGGAAAACTTTTGCCTGTGGTCATTCTTTCTTGGGTTAATTGCAGACTTGAACATGCAAATTAATTCAGATTCTCACCATATTGAAGAGGTTGAACGTGCATGATATGACTTTGGTAATTAATTAAGTTTCCGTACAACAAGGCATGCAGAAACAGATTCTTCCAGTATTTCATGCAAAAGAGTGAGTATTAAATGCAAGCCAGTGAGGTCATGCCGTGTGTGCCTGCACAGAATACGTACGTAGCTACTTGGTATATGTAAACCGTATCGTATCCCATCCATTCCTATGGGCTGCGGGGACAAACAAAAACCAGTTTGCAACAAACAATTAGTTGAGTTGTATAGGGTGGCTACTTGTTTTGGTAATGAAGATAAGTTTCTACTTTTTTCAAGGACGGTTCATAGATTGGTTTTGTGTGTGTGTGTGTGTGTGTTGGGCATTTATCGTTTAGTATATATTTTTGTATTTATAATATTCTCCCCTCTGTTTCTTTGTCTCTTCTATCACTATCACTGTCTCTCTCTACAATATGTTCCATTGTTTATTCCGAATGAGACAAGATGGAATGGGATGAGCATTGAGCAGCCGAATTAATTAAAAAAATCCTCCTCCTCCTAGGGTGGATTCCACTTCTGAGTCTGCCTCATTGATTAAATCCATGATGTCATCAATCCCTTGTAAATTGCTATCTTATTGGCATTCCAATTTGTAAAAATGCCAAAAATTTGGGCCCTTAAGCGTCTGCATGCACCTTTAATACTAAATGAAATCATGGTAAAAAAGGTAATAGCTTTCTTTTCTTTACTTTCCAAGTCATTCTCTGACATTACAGATAAGAGCGAGGCTGTTTGCATGCACTATATTTACTTGAGCCGAAGTTTCTTTTAGAGCAAAGGCGGATTATATTATATTATTGGCAAAACGAAATGGCCCATCTGTAAATTCTTCATTTTTAATCTCTTTAAAACTTATTAAATAATGAAGTAATTTATTAAACATGCATGGTTTGACCCAAATTATTAAATGTAATGGGCTCATGCACAGGGAGACACGTGCTTGTATTTGATTTGGACTACACATGCACGTAACTTAGTATTTACACGTCGATCAACGTTAGCTTTATAATAAGACTATGATGATGGATCCAATATGGTTAATATACTCTAAACTAATACTCCGACAAAGGAAAGTCAAAGCCAGACAATGCCAGTTGGATTCGGTGCTTTGACAGTCTATTACTAAAACTATATAAATATATAATATAGAAGGAAATTTGTTTTTGAGTTTATAATCTCAATACTCAATTTTAATTACTATTGTTGAGCCGAAGGTCTGGTAGATTGCATCGGGAGGTTTAGGCGTGGTCGTCACACTCATTTCCAAGTAGCATAGTTTAGTTTCTATTATTATGCTTGTGAATTACATCAGTGCTGCCCAATAGATGGCACCCAAGGAAAGTGTGTGTGGATGAATAATAAATGTTGCTAATCTAGAGAATGTCATCTTTGATCATGTGCAATCGTGTAAGAATTATATTTGATTGGACCCATACTTAGTACACAAACTAATTAATAATACATTGCGAGAATAATGCTTCACCTAACATTAAGCAACTAATGACTTTGGGGATTTAATTATTTTAATCTATTCAAAATTGACAAATAATCTTAAGTCAACCACTATCCTTTCTATCTACTCAAAACAACTAGTTCGGATTTCTATCATCAATAAATAAATATATGTCTATGCAAGTTATGCCAAAGAACATGGACTAAACAAAGGGCGTAATTCTTCTTCTTTAACATCGCAGCTCTTCAAAAATGACTCTTCTTTAAATTTCTAAAGCCTTGAATTCTTTTTGTTTCAACAAATCAATCACTAAGAGTTTATTTGGGTGCCAGTATTTGATATGTAAGAAGAACTACTCTTTTTCTTATATATATATAATTATACTTGCTTTCGTTTATTTTACGGTTTGAAATTATTATTTTATATCGGGATGGTATTCGGTGAAATTTTTTATTGATAATGAATTTCAAATATTTAAATTTGATTCAAATGACTTGTTGATGAGTAAATATAAGAAATGAGATTATTAGCATGTTAGTTATGTTATGTTGTATACATATGTAATAACAAGTTTTTCCAGGCAAAGAGGATGAGATTGAGATTCCATAGTATGTAACTCGAATGTTAGATGAGGAATTTTAAATTTTTGATAAAATGCCCTTAGTTGAATAATTGTTTTAGAAAATTTAAGGTATTTTATTTTAATGAGTTAAAAGAATAATTATGAAATAAAAATAAATTATATTAGAACTATATAAAATGATATTTTGAAGTTTATGGGTTTTTTTTCATTTTATAGTAAGACCATACAATATTAATGAAATAAGATTATCAGTAATTTTAAATAAAAATTATTGGAGTTGGAATAATAAATTCGAGCTATTCATGAAATTATTGTTCCATATCTCTCGTCTAAAGAGTTGTTAAATTTTTGCATTAGCATTGAGTTTTGGGTGCAAGAAGTTTAGCCCAAAATTTCTTGGGCTTAGTTATAGTATTAGGTGATACCTGCAGGCCTGTTTAGAGGCCGACATAATGGAATGAAGGTTTGATGTTGATGTAGTTTGGGCATGTGATAGCTCAATTGACAAAGCCCAAAGTGGAGAAGTTGGACATGGTTGTCATAGTGGAAGAGGGGTGCATCAGCTGGAGCAACCATGACAACGGTATCTGTCACCAAGTTCTCCCATGGACAAAGAGTAACTGCCATATCCTCCATCCGCACAACAATTCTCACGGACACAGTAACCAAGTTTTAATGCAAAAGGCTTCCTTCCAACCCAATGAGGAAACGCGGGAGCATTGGTACTTGCTCAGTTACTCAAGGTGAGTTTGGATGGGCGGTGCGTTTAACTGCGATTAGTGTAAAAATAACAGTGGCTGTGAGATTAGATACTGTAGCGATACTGTAGCGTGAGATAAAAAGTAAACTAAACGCACCGCATCCAACCGCCAATTCAAACCCACCCTTACTCAAGCTGATCGCATGGGAAGGAAAGCTTCTTACAAAAGGATTCTACTTGAATGTCATAATTCATCTATGGAGCCAGACCTATCTCCTTCCAAATGGGAAATATATGTTTTCCATATTCACCACACCATCACTCGTTCACTTCATTGTTTTATTTGTGAACAGAGAGTTAGATACTTACCATGATGGTGACAAAACAGTAAAAAAGCAACTTTTATTTATTTTGAGGAAAGAAAACAACTTTAAAATATTATAATTATTATTGAAAATTGAAATATCTCTATATCGTCGAAAGCAAACGCTAAATAAATAACTTTTAAAATCAAAATACATTTCAAACCCAACTTCTCAACCAAACACAAAATTTGAAAAATCACTTTTGGACCAAAATTATTGTTTTACTCGTTAAGACACCCAACAGTGAGTTTTATTCTACCATATACCAATTTTCTTTCTTCCTTCAAAGGTGTAGGTCTGTATTTTTGAAGTAGCAATGTGTAAATACTTGTTAAATCAAAGCAGTTTTAGGAAATATCACTCCTTGCATAATCATTTCATGTTGAGAAGATAAGATTGGGATGTTATGGAAAATATGCATTGAAGGCTTAGATATAGATATTGTTAATAATTTAATTTCTTAACTTTTTTTTTTTTTGAAGTTCAAGTGTTTTTGTCCCCCTCCTTGTTGATCAAATAGTGCACTCGCAATTGAATTTGTAAGTAGCACTCTCTTTACTAAAATGAGTTACACGAAAGTAATTTTCACTAAACTATCATTATATGCATTATTTTCATAATTTCACTCACATTACTCATTATAAATAACATGAGCATGGTTTTGTTCACTTTAATTACCCAATAATTCATAACACGTTCTTATGAATCACCCATGTTCTATAAAATATGTAACTTGTTTCATAACTACTTTGGAAAGACTATATAGAAGATCCAAAGTTTCATTTTGGGGACTTTTGGATCTTTTAAAAAATTTAACTTTTTTAAAATTCTCTCTACAACTTTCTTTTTATAATCACAATAATCATCGTAGCTCTCATGTTTCTCAATCTCTTATTGCGTCCATCGTTCTTGGTGGAACAACCCATTGAAACCCATGGTTTTATCACCAAAGTAGAACTTCAAAAGTTGTTAGAAGAAAAAATATTAAAAAAGATAATAATAAAAAAGTTCAACCGATTCATTTAAGTTGGCAAGTCAATTGACCCAACCTCTTGTTCTAGATTGGTACATTAAACGATTTTCGGTCCGATTTCGAAAACCATAATGTTTAGGAAAAATATGTCATACACAACTTATTTTAAGGTGTGACAATTATCTTATAATGTATAATAAAAATAAAATAAAAAATAAATATAACACTTAACACAGTCTTAACCTGCTTGCTTAAAAACTCTACAAACAATATATAAAATGAATACCCTAATGTTTAAATAAAAAGATAAATGCTTTTATTTTGTTTTAAAATAGTGATTTGTAAGTTAGCATAAGTTAATTTTAACACATAATGGACATATTCGATTTTGTGAATTTCAATTAAGTCAAAGTAAAAAGTTTGGTTAAAATGATTAAGTTTATTAATTATTGATTATTAAAATTTGATTAAATTAATTGATTTAATATAAAGAAAAAAATAAAAAATTCAAGCGTGTTTAAATATAAAAAAAATCGATTAACCTTTTGACAGGCGTTAAATGGGTGTGGAAAAAACAAGATGTACCGGTTATTCTTAAAAGCTGACGGGTAAAAGTGTAGGATTAAAAATGTGGGGAACTATTAACCGGGTTTACGGGGCTGGGCTGGGCAGGAGAGCTCTTCTCCTACATACAACTTACAGCGATTAAATGGAAATATTGAGATTTGATCTAATATTTTCTTAAAAAACACATCCAGAGATTGCACTGTTGTTATAGACAAATTTCTTCCCCATCCTGAAGCATTCAACGCCAAAGAGATAAATAACACGATGATTTTTTTATATTAGTTGAGCAATTAGGATCAAACCCATCTAAAATGCGGGGATGGAGAAACGCTGTTCAAGAAACTGCTGCCTCAAAACCCCTCTTTCTAACCATATACGCCACCGTTATACTGGGGACAGTGGTGTCTTCCTTTTACGTATTCTCCGCTATTTACTCTCCAACCGCTTCCCCCACTCGCTCTATCTCTTCTTCTTGGCTTTTGGCCCCTCCTCTCTCCCAAAGTAGGCTACTTTTTCCTTTCTTTTATTTAAGCTTCCAGGGTTTCTTTTTGTATTTTAATGCAAATGTTGAGCGTATGTTTTTAGAGCTGAGTAACATCCTATTCCTTTCTGGGTCCTTGTTAAAATGCAACTTTTCCCCCCTTTTTTTGGGTAATAAATTTTTTCAAGTTTTGCTCAAATGCCTATTTGGTGGTTGTATTTTAGGAGTCATTCTTTGTTACATATTATTTATGCTGCATCAACTTCGCTCATTTTAGCTTTTCATGATTGTCTTAACTTGGCAGATGGGGTTTCTCTTTCCAGCAACATTTCTCAACCATCACAGCATAGGAGCAACAAGTTGAGACCTATTTGGGAGGCCCCATCTCGTACTTCCAAAATGCCTCGTTTAAAGTCCTTTAGACTAACTAAAGAACTGGTTGCACAAAGGGCAAAAGATAATGTCATCATAGTCACCTTTGGTAACTTTGCTTTTATGGATTTCATCCTGACTTGGGTTAAACACTTGACCGATCTTGGTGTTTCTAATCTTCTGGTTGGTAAGTTGTTAAATCTTCTAGCAGTTACACCAGAAGAAATTGTGCTTGAAAGTGGACAATAAGTTAGAATTGTTGTAATTTAGGTGCTATGGACACCAAACTACTGAAGGCTCTGTATTGGAAAGGTATCCCAGTCTTTGATATGGGCAGCCATATAAGCACAGATGATGTTGGCTGGGGTTCTCCCATATTTCATAAAATGGGGAGACAGAAAGTCTTACTTATAAATGCAATACTTCCTTTTGGTTTTGAGCTATTGATGTGTGATACAGACATGGTGTGGTTGAAGGTACTAGTCTATGCCTGTCACTTAATTCTTCCTCTCTAGTTCAAGCTTTCCTCCGCTTTTTATATGATACTTAGCATTATTACTAGTCTTTGTTTGTTACTTGATCGTTCCTTTCTGGCTCAAGTCTTCTTTTATTGTTTATATAATACTTACCATTATTTTGATTGTTCCATTTTTCACCCTAAAGTAGATACATTAGATTTTATTGGACTATTATATACTGTGGAAGAATATAGATTTCTTTGATTCTATACGAAATAAAATTTCAGTGATAATATTAACTGTTCCTAGGTGTTGCATTTCCTAAAATTTTATACTTCTCACTTTCTGTGCATTTTTATTGGCTTAGTGTTTCTTACTTTGCTGCCTTATATTATGAAATTGAAACTCAATGCCATTTTCTCATTGTATTATACCTCATAATCCTTTAAAGTCACCCAGAAGATATACATCACAATCATACTTCATATTTAATGCTCCTTTAACAGAATCCACTGCCATATCTTGCTCGGTACCCTGATGCAGACATCTTAACTTCTAGTGACCAAGTTGTGCCAACAGTTGTTGACGACAGATTGGCTGACTGGAAACAAGGTAAAGACTTGTTTCGGGAAGAGTTTCTTTTTAATCAGCTTATCTTGTTTTCAACTTGTGCCCCCATAGTAAGTATTGTTATTAGATACCTTTATTCTTCTTTTTTATGATACTGTATATACATTCTATCAGAGCTCTAGTCACACCGCCTTCTTCTTTTAACCTATATATCGCCATTCTAGTAACTCCTGTTAAAACTGAATCTTTCTTTTCCTTAAACAGTTGGTGCCGCCTACAATATAGGAATTTTCCACTGGCGCCCAACACCACCCGCGAAAAAACTGGCAAAAGAATGGATAGATATGCTTTTAGCTGATGATAGGATATGGGATCAGAATGGATTTAATGAACTTGTACGTAGGCAGACAGGGCCAGCCTTTGATGATGAGAGTGGAATTTTTTACTCTTATGATGGAAATCTCAAGCTGGGAATTCTGCCAGAAAGTTTATTTTGTAGTGGACACACTTATTTTGTTCAGGTAGGATCCATATGCTAGTTCTCGGCAACTTAGATACATTCTCATCCTGTTTTCATTTTATTGGTTTTGTTAAATTTAGTTTCTTATTTTACATGTTTTTCCTGTTGAACTTTAGTTATCTTGATTGTACTTGTCAATAGATAGCTGCATATGTTATATACCATGTTTGTCTTAAGCTCTAATGCTTTTGGCAGGCTCTGCATCAGCAATTTAGGCTGCAACCATACGCATTGCACACTACGTTCCAGTATGCTGGTACTGAAGGGAAGCGTCATCGACTGCGGGAAGCCATGGTTTTCTTTGATCCTCCAGAATACTATGATGCACCTGGTAATTTTGTATCAGCTGTGATGTTAGTAGCTATATTAGTACTATATGTTTTCTAACAAATATAAAATATCAGGTATTTCTGTGCCAGCTATTCTGTAGATTTGATGGTAGGACCCCTATTATCTCTCTATTGCTCAATATCTTCGGATAATTGGAGTTTTAAGACAGTTTTTTGATCCCACCAAGCTTCTGTTATATTTATCAATCTGATATGGATATGCTAAAGTTCATGTAAGGTGAAGGGGTCACATCTCTTATGGATAGGCATCAAACATTTGCAACATGGGCATTTTAGAATGAAGGAAATGGCCCACATAACATAAAGTGTGGCTACATTATTGTGTTCTTTAATACTTCTGTTTTCTTTCTCCTTGGATGTATCATGGTTAAATCTTCATGGAACGGAGGATTTGCTTATGTTGTTCTCCAGAATTCATGAAGTATATAATTCTACTAGCTATTCCTGTAACTAAATGTATTCTGTTTTCTCATGTTAATATATTTCCCATCGTATTTTCTGCATGTGTTGGTTAGGATGGGATGTAGAGTGAAATCTACTATCACCAACTTTATCAGAGAATTTTGAGTTTTGTATTGAATGAACACATATTTTTGACTTTTTATCTTTGATCCCATTTCAAACAAATGGGGTTATACGGTCCACTGTGAGTTCAACTTTTCAAGCGATGAAGATCAAATCAATTGAATTTGGATCTTTGAAGACATTCATAGCATGATTTATGCTGTCTGTTAACTTATTGAAGGAACCATGCAGGAGGATTCTTGTCATTTAGACCTTCTATTTCTAAGAGCTTGTTACTGGATGGGGAGCATAATCTTGAATCGCACTTCTCTCTTATTAATTACCAAGTATGGATGATTTAATTTAGAACTACTAGCTTCTGCCAATCAAATCATCTGTGGTTATTCGTATAATTTCTGTTTTTGACAATTTTGTTCAGATGAGACAAATAAGGTCAGCACTTGCTATTGCCTCAGTGTTGAACCGTACACTGGTGAGAATTCTATGATTACTTGGTAGTGTCTTACGACTTAGTGATTACTTTTCTGATTAGTTTTAGTGTCAAGAGTCTACTTTTTATGTGAAAGAAATTGAACCAAATTTTGAAGTGGTTTTGATAAGATTCTTGCTTATGTCATTACAGTATGAGTTTTGCCATGAATTACTTGTGCCTAGCAGTAACAAAAGTAATCAAGGGAAAACAATCTATAATTTAGAAATTCATCTTAGCAAAGAGCCAATGAGATGTGTTGTGCAGGTAGTATGACATTGTTTGGTGAAAGTTTTCTAATACATTCCAAATGTAAACTTTGGTGTTGCATTTATATAAAGGTTATCTAATCATCAATTTGCTTCTCACTGTAAATTTCAGGTTATGCCTCCATTATGGTGCAGATTGGATAGGCTGTGGTTTCCACATCCTGGGGCACTGCTGGGGTCATTGACTAGACAACCTTTTCTCTGCCCTTTGGACCATGTTTTTGAGGTACGTTTAAGTTGATAGTGGGAATCATTAGGCCCTTTTTTGTTTCTCCTGATAACATTCCTTTGCAAGTTGTCAGTCTTTTTTCCCCTCCCATTTATCTGTGCATCCATGAAATTAACCAATATCAATTTAAATTACAACATAAAATACAAGGATCTTGCGGAAAGTGGGGCGGTAGGCATTCTCATGGACTTCTAAATTTATGATTAGATAGTTTAATGTCATGTTTCACATTTTCTGGACAAGCTACCTTTTTTCATCCCTTTTTAAAGAAATCATAGGATGATAAAGGATTGTCAGATGAATGTTGTGGTTAGAGGTTGTGTAATTCTTGTATGCTAGTGAATTGTTGCAGCATAAATCAGCAGCTGAATCTATGTTCAGAACGTTTCTGAGAACTCAACCTGTGATTCTGTTTTTGAGTGATTTGGGAGGTGTGAGACGGGGATGATTATGATCAAAATGCACATTAACTACTTCTTATCAACTCTTATTTAGACTTTTAGTCTACTGTGATGTAGTTAACTTCTGGCTGGTTCAGACTTATTTTCTCGATGAGTATCAAAAATTGAAGTCTTCTTTTTCTTTTAAGAAAAAACTGGTCAAAGTGTGGATATGTTTAATTGACTTACAGTCCAATTAGGCCTAAAACTAAAAGCTGTGGTTCATTTTGTCCTCCAGTCTTTTGATTGAGCTCCATTTTTTTAGAGTTCTATCGTGAGAAGATGCTTTTGCTTTGAGCATGAGAACTTGTAACTCTTACGGAATACAGTATGCACTGGTGCAGGTGAATGTAATGTTGAGAGACCTTCCAGCGGAGGAATTTGGTCCTGCAATCAACATCAGAGAGTACTCTTTTCTCAACAACCCATTCTTACCCCAACGAGTAAATTAATATCTGTGATATAGACTAAATTATCTATTTTCGATGATCTCCTTCAGGAAGCTTTAGTTTGAGATGTTGTTTCAGGTAAGGGAGTCGTGGCTTGATGTTCAGCTTTGTCAAGAAGGAACTGAAGATTGCCATGCGTCAAGCAACACAAGTCGACCGGGTCTTTTAAGATTTCCTAAACGCAGCAGTGAAGAAACGGTATGGTAAATTATTTGTTTCCTGATATAAAATTTGTTCATAATGGAGCAATCACTTCATATATTCTTGATGAATTAGATCCTATGTAGTGAATTGTTCTATGGTAAGAGCTTATGTTGCTATGGCACTTCATTCTTCTCGAAATACCTGTGTCCAACATGGGCATGGAGATATGACCTCTCAAGGACTCTCCAATACATGAAAAAAATTGAAAAAAAAATGGACATAGCAGTGTCAGACAAACACCCGTATCTGACACACGAGGCCGAGTACCATAAGTTAGAGCTTTGTTGGTTAAACTTTGGAAATTTATTTGGTCCATTGCCAATGGATTTAAAAATCTCCGCAAGCAGGGTTAAAATACTGCCATGTGTCCTTTGGTAATATTAAAAAATTAAAAAATTGCTGGAAATTTGCTAGATTGTATGATATTTAATGTAACCAAGTAATTATGATTCTTTTGTAATTGGTATTAGCACTCTTTATAATATGGTCATGTTGGCTTGGTGTCCTTGTTGGCTTGGTGTCGGCCTTGTTGAATTCTTCTAAATTGCAGTTGAAGAAGGTGTTCTCTTCATTCAAGGATGTCAAAGTCATTCAGTTCTCTTCGATGCAAGATGCTTTTCTTGGTTTCACTGACAAGGCAAGTCTTTTCACCAAGCTGCAACTTTTCTGCTTCCATTATTTTACCTTAGTTATGTTGCATTAATAGACTAATATGGTTTATCATTAAAACTCAGACAAGAGAGGAGAAATTCAGGAAACGTGTAAAGCAGTATGTAGGTATATGGTGCTGTGTTGAGAACCACATTCCTGGACACATATATTATGACATGTATTGGGACGAGAAACCGGGTTGGAAACCTATTCCACCTAAAACCCCAGAGGACGATCATCCACCTTTCTGAAGCCCTCTCTTCACCCTCTTATCAAAAGGTTGCCCAAGTTCTGGCCTTGGGAGGTAGAAAAAGAGAGAGTGACAGTGACGGTGACTGTGACTGTGACAGTGACAGTGACAGTGACCGAGTTTCAAAGCTGCTATGGTTCCTAACACATCGTCAAAAACCAAGAATATTGTCTTCATAGATTAAAATGGGATGAGATTGCATTAGTATTAGCATTAGTATTCGGACTTGGAGAACAAATGTCTGGAGTCTGAAATTTGGAACATTTGAGGGCTGATGTGTTTTTCACCCCTCTATATATGTACCATTGATAGTTTTTTTTTTTTTTGCTAATTTAATCTTTGGGGCAATTCAAATAAAAAGGGAATGAAGGTACTGATTGGGAGAGAGTTAGTGCGACCACTGCCGAAGGACCTCTGTTTCATGGCTTCTTAGCTTATTACCTCGTCTTGAAATGCATTATTATGAATGAATGAGTACTCTTAAACAGAGTCTGTGCCAAGGTAGGTTTTGGCTTTTCAAATCCCAAATCTCGTCTCCCTTAGTGGATTATTATAGGTTAAAATCACCTATTATTATTACAGGTTCTGATCGTCTTGGTAAACATCACACTTTAGCAAAGACTTTGAATTGAGGGTCATTGCTGGAACTACGGCTCCAATACCGCTGTATTTGTTTTGTACGTAAATAGAAAAGGAAAAGGTTACACTGGTTTCAATAAATTCAGATTATAATAGATGAATATTTACACCGAGTTCAAACAATGCGTACGATATATGAATATGTTGAATGGGTAACCGAGTTCAAACAATCAAGTCCTCAAAAGCCAACTTCCCAAGATACTTGATAAGGCTAACCGGGTACTTCTCTTCATCACTGTTGCCTCCGAATAAAAAATTTTCAAGCAGAATTCCTGTTGGCTGCAAGCTCAAACATCCTATCTTGTTTATCGGATCACATGGCCTCTTCTCAAATGTTCATCCTCTATTTGCGGCCAAGTCGTTTCATTTTTCTACTGTCGTTCAACCGTTCGCCAAAATGTCCCAAAGAGACTCCTATCGACTATATACCCAATTCTACGATGTCATTGATCTCCTTAAGTCCTCAACGGCAAGGCCCAGCCTAGTAACAGCAACAATCGCCCATTGCTTAGCTATCAAGATTGGTGCTCTTGCTCACCTGCCAGCTTGCACTTCTCTCCTCACTGCGTATTCAAGAGCCAAATATTTCATCTCAGCTTTGGCATTGTTTGATGAATTTTGTGACAGAGATGTGATCCTTTGGAATGCTATGATCAATGCTGCAGTTGAAAATAAGTCTTACAATGTTGCCATGCAGTTTTTCGTTGAAATGACTGAGGTGGGTGTTGCTTTTGATTCCACAACTTTGTTGCTTATTGTGTCATCTTTATCTCATATGAAGTACTTGAAACATGGGAAGAGTTTTCACTGTTTGAGCATTAAAGTGGGTATGCTTGGGGATTGTAGTTTATGCAATGCTCTACTAGACATGTATGCTAAATGCGGTGACTTAACCTCTTCTCAGTCTATGTTTACATGGATGGATTGTCGAGATGTTATTTCTTGGAATTCAATGGTAAATGGTTTTCTTTATAATGGTCATCCTGGAAAGTCCTTCTGGTGTTTCAGAGAGATGATTTCATTGGGAATCAGAGTGGATAGTATGAGTTTGTCATGTGCTATCTCAGCATCTGCTGCTTCGGGGGAGTTAAGTTCTGGACAAACCATTCATGCTTGGGGAATAAAACAGGGGTACAACTTTGACATCTCGTGTTCCAACTCTCTGATTTCATTATATTCAGAGTCTGGAGATATTGAAGCTTCAAAGTCAGTGTTTAAAGAAATGGTGCTTAAGGATGTCATTTCATGGAATGCAATGATTGGAGGCTTTGCCTCAAATGGAATGATTTTGGAAACGTTTGATATGCTTTACAAAATGCAACTAACTGGATATGCTCAACCTGATGTAGCGACTTTATTTACAATAATTTCACTTTGTGCAGAGCGGATGCTATTAAGAGAAGGGAAGACTGTCCATGGATTCACAATTCGTAGACAGATGATATCAGATTTATGGGTGATTAATAGCCTGTTGGACATGTACTCAAAATGTAATTGTATAATCAAGGCTGAGCTTTTATTTAATGCTATCCCCGAAAGAGACTTAGTCTCATGGAATGTGATGATCTCTGGCTACAGCCGGAATGGGTATTCAAAAGAAGCTCAAAGTTTATTTAAGACACTGACCCATCAGTGTTTACAGTTGAGTTTTTCAACTGTCCTGGCTGTTATTTCGTCTTGCATTTCCCTTGATTCCCTTCAGTTTGGTAAATCAATTCACTGCTGGGAGATAAAGGCAGGGCTTTCAAGCAATATTCTTATGGTTAATTCCCTCATGCATATGTACATTAATTTTGGGGACTTATCAGCTGCTTTTATGTTGTTTGACACAATTTCTTCCGAAGAGGATATTGCCTGTTGGAACACTATAATTGCTGGTTGTACAAATAATGGCCATTTTCGAGAAGCTTTAGCAACATTTAATTGGATGAGGCAGGTAATGGATGTTATGTGCGATTCTATCACCCTTGTGAATGTTATATCAGCTTGTGGAAATCTCTTGTTGATTTATGAAGGTAAATCCCTGCATGGCCTTGCCATTAAAACTTTTGTGGGATCAGAAACTCGAGTGCAGAATGCATTAATCACTATGTATGGAAGATGTGGTCACACTAAGAGCGCGAGATCAGTGCTTGATTTCTGTTCAAGTCGCAACTTATGCTCATGGAACTGCATGATCTCTGCTTTTTCCCAGAATAAGGAGGGAAGAAGAGCACTAGAATTATTTCACTTTCTTGAATTTGAACCCAACGAAATCACCATAGTAGCCCTTCTCTCAGCTTGCAATCAGCTTGGACTTCTAAGACAGGGAAAACAAATCCATGGTCTCGTATTGCGGATTGGAATCTTTGAGAATTCATTCATATCTGCAGCCCTTGTGGATATGTATAGCAACTGTGGACAGCTGGACCTAGGCTGGCAAATATTTACAAGGTCAAAGGATAAGTCTATTGCAGTTTGGAACTCTATGATTTCGGCTTATGGATACCATGGTAATGGCCAAATGGCAATTCAACTGTTCCACAAGATGTGTGATTCTGGCGTCAGACCATCAAAAAGCAGTTTCGTAAGCCTTTTATCAGCTTGCAGCCATTCGGGGCTTGTGAATGAAGGGCTTTGGTATTACATGGTAATGTTGGAGGAATATGGAGTAGAAGCAGTAACAGAGCACCAGGTGTGCGTAGTCGATATGCTTGGAAGAGCTGGAAAACTCGAAGAAGCCTATGAGTTTATAAAGCAGATACCAGGAGAGGCTGGAGTTGGCGTTTGGGGAGCCTTATTAAGTGCTTGTAATTATCATGGAAATATGGAGATGGGAAGAGAAGTCGCAGAGCATCTTTTTGGATTGGAGCCTGAAAATGTTGTCGGCTACTATATTTCCCTGGCCAACCTGTATGTTAGTGTAGGAGGATGGAAAGATGCCATGGAGTTCAGGCAAATAATTCAGCACAAAAATTTGAAGAAGCTGCCTGCTTACAGTATTAATATTGATGCTGCTTCTTCGGCTTCAGCATGGAAATGACAAAAGAAATCACACTTTTTTTAAAAAAAGTACTAGAAGGTTTTTGTAATATTAGGAAAAGAAGTAATTTAGTTCTTTTCAAAATAAATAGAGTAATTTAGTCCAGCAATTTAGTTCTTATAAACAAAGTAATTAAGTCTTATGATATTTAAAATTGAGCAAATAACAAATAAAGGCAATCTTCCGCTAATTAAAGCTAACCTGACCTAGAGAGAGAAACAGAGTTTTGAAAGACAGCCATCTCGAGATGTACATTTTGTTGAATTTCTAGAGGGAGAAGTGTCCTGAGATTGTTGGGGTTTTATCAGCAGCAAAAGCAGAAACAAGGACAAAGAACAGAGCGGCAAGATGCATGAAACATTTACTTGTTCATAAACGTGCAGCAAGGAATGAAAAATTGATTTTTATTACCATAACAAAGCAATATATAATTTTTATAGACAATTTTTTCTACTAAACACAACTAATATCACTAATTAGCCTAGTAAGTTGTGAAACATTGCTTGTAGACTAAAACAAGTCAACCAAACAAGTTTTTCCACTACCTAAACACATCAAGCTGTCATCAAACTTATTCATTTTCAGCCAAACAAAATTACAATGTAACTAAACAAAAAACTTGCTATTGCAGCAAGCACACGAGCTGCAACATGCATTCAAGCGGCATGATTGGCCACTTTTCAACAGAAATTCCCTGATTTGCCTTTATATTGCTGACAGTATACTTTATGTATTTAACAGGCCATCATCAGACATCAGGCCACAGTATGTTGATCATATTCCAAAGGCAGTTCAAGGCAATGTGGGGCAGGTGCTTGACCAGAAAGATGAAAAGGAAATGAAAGCAAAACTCTGTCTTGATCTTTAACTCAACCAGGTCGTAGACCGTAATGTTGGGGATTTGTCTGGTGGAGAGCTTCAGAGATTTGCTATTGCTGTTTTTGCCATATAAAAGGCAGAGATATATATGTTTGACGAACCTTCAAGTTATCTTGATGTGAAACAGACTGAAAGCATCACAAGTCCTTCGATCTCTTCCCAGGCCTAATAGCTTAAATCTTCGTTTTTTCCCTTAGCCTCTAATGTTTCTTATAGTTTGAGTCGATCTATTTAGGGTAATAATGCTTTTTTCCACTATGTACTTCAGCTATGTGATTGTGGTCGAGCATGATCTTAGTGTCCTGGATTACTTATCAACTTCGTTTGCTGCTTGTATGGAAAGCCGGGTCCATTTGGAGTTGTCACCCTTCCCTTTTCTATAAGGGAGGGAATCAATATCTTCTGGACTGGATTTGTCCCTACTGAAAATTTGAGGTTCCGAGATGACTTTGAGGTAAACCTGTTACCAGTACCCATTATTAATCTTCATTATCTTTCCATCTTTAGCCCTCCGTTTCTCTTTGTTTTAGGTTGCAGAGACCCCACAGGAAAGTGCTGAGGAAATTGAAACCTATGCACGATACAGATACCCAACCATGACCAAAACTCGGGGAAATTTTAAAGTAATTGAATTTGAGGGTGAATTTACTGATTCTCAGATTATCGTAATGTTCGGTGAGAATGGGAGAGGGAAGACCACATTTATTCGTATGCTGGTATTTTTCTCTTTCATCCTTTGTGCATATTTTTGAAGTTATTTTAATTCATGTCTCAATTTGTTTGATTTTATTGGATAAATCTGCAGGCTGGTTTGTTGACACCTGACAGTGTAGAAGGTTCAGATGTGGAGATACCCGAGTTTAATGTTTCATACAAACCCCAAAAGAGCAGTCCCAGGTTTCCAGATACAGTCAGGCTCTTGCTACATCAAAGGATACGGGATTCATACATGCATCCTCAGTTTGTTTCAGATGTGATGAAGCCTCTTCTCATTGAACAACTGATGGATGAGGAAGTAGCGAATCTCTCAGTAGGAGAGTTGCAAAGAGTCGCATTGGCTTGGAAAGGTAAATGTTGTAAATTACCCAAAAGTCGAAGGATATTAATTCACATATACGTATTATGTATCTATCTCAGTCCTTTCCTCGTTCTATTCCAGGCATTACTTTTCCATGCTCACATACCTAGGTGTATATTTACAGAAATACTTGTTTGGTTATTTCCATGCAGCCTGCAGATCTTTATTTAATAGATGAGCCGAGTGCTTATCTTGACTCGGAGCAGCCTATTGTTGCTTCCAAAGTCATCAAGAGGTTTATCCTCCATGCAAAGAAAACCGCGTTTGTGGTTGAGCATGATTTTATAATGGCAACTTACCTGGCAGATCGTGTTATTGTGTATGAGGGGAAGCCATCAGTGGATTGTACTGCAAATTCACCTCAATCGTTGTTGACGAGCATGAATCTCTTCTTATCTGTGAGTCTTGCAGCTGTCCATATTCATTGCTAGATTGACCACTCTTATTCACTTGTGTGGTTTTTGGTGCTCACCCTTGCACATCATTGCACTCTACAGCATTTGGACATTACTTTTAGGCGGGATCCAACCAATTACCGACCAAGAATTAACAAACTAGATCCAACGAAGGACAGGAAGCAAAAGGCTGCTGGGTCATATTATTATCTAGATGATTGACACATTTACGTGACAAAGTGAGGCGTGCCTTAATCATTTTCTGTGATAAGTGAGGTGTGCTATAATCAATTTCTGTTAAATTGTTTACAGGTTTGCTTTATGTGGTGTTTGCTGAACTAATTTTGTTTTTTCTCCATTGCAGTTTGCTGAATTCAGATCAGACAAAGCAAATGGGGAATGTGGGATCTCCCATGAGTACTTCTGATGTCTATAGAAATGCTGTTTCAGGAGAAATTAACAAAATCTTGGAGGCATGTATCAATGCCATTATTTTTGAAGTTCTTTTTACCTTATCTATATTTTTTTTGTGCAAAAGAGTTGCTGGCAAATGAATCTCAATGATACAATAAAGTTCAATGATTGATGAAGTTTTACACTGACGAAAATAATTCACTAAAAATTGAGCAGAACATAGCAAGAGGATCAATTTCTATGAAGAATTTATGCACTAATTCTTTATACCATCCAAATAAAATTTCACTTCTATTTATAGGACTATTCAATAGATGACGATTAGGATAGTCACATCTATTAAGAATAAATACAATTATTCATTACATATTCTAGGTTGAATAGAACTGTTATTGGTTCATTTTGATTTGCATTTGCTTTTCTATTCAAATTATATATATATATATATATATATATTTAAAATAATTACATTTAGGGTTATTTGGACAATATAATTACATTTTCTTGTAATTATAAAAATTGTATTTCTTTGACATATTTAGTAGATAACGTGTAATTATATTGTAATCTTATATGTCACGTTTAGTAGTATAAATTGTAATTACATAATTACACGATTTATACTTTTAAAAATATTAGCACGATAAAAGACTCTTGAAACAAATAACAAAATTAAAATCAAATAATCATATGTAATATGTTAGTCTAAGAAAATAGTTGATAATACGATAATTAATAAAAGCAACAAGAAAAATAAATACCATATGCAATTTTATCTAATTTTTCTAGGATTTCATATCATTGGGTTATTCCTCTTTAACACTTAACATATACTTCATTACTCCTTATTATCATCTGTTGGTCTTTAATCTAGTTTATTTGAATCTAAATCTGTATTTGTATCATTAAAATTATAAATATTTCATTCTTCCACATAATCACAAATGGATAATCTCAAATCCACTTACTTATGAGATTATGAAGCATGCAATATGCTAGTACAATCCAACATTTTTATGCTATATATTGAAGTGATGTTAATATAATAATTTTTTAAAACAACGAATACCTTCTCAACCACATTTCAAGCTTTAAATGTTTCAAATTAAAGAGTTCATGAGTCAAATATTTTTACAACACTTGTTTTTATAAATAAGTATATATATATTTTATAATATATAGCATCAACATGTAAATAAGTTATATCCATACTTTTTGTCATAGTATAAACATTGGCTCATTATTGGACGAATGTAAGAAAATTTGAATTTTGTATTATCAACTACACTATGTCATCTTTGGTTAAGATTGAAGTTTTAACTCATTGTGTATTCAAATTTGAGTTTTATGATATATAATTATCCTGTGTGAGTATCCAATTTCATCATGTGTTATTGTCATGGAAAAATGACATACTATACTATACTATAGTTATACTATGTTAAGTAAAGCTCAAGCTCAAATAAAATGTACGAATTATCCATAGAATTTAAAAGAAACCATAACTAGAGACTTAAGGTGTCAATTATTCATTCAGTTAACATATAAAATTGTAAATCATTACCACAACTTCTTTTTGCCTAGAATTCCGTGTTTCTTTCCCTTCTTCCCTTTATATTTTCCGTGCTTCCCATGCTTAACTTTACCGGCGTGTTGTCCATAAGCACCATGCCCTAACACCCACAATTATAAACATATTTAGTAATGTTCGTAATATTTTCTTTTTCAGCGAAAAAATTATATATTAATTTTCAAATTAAATTTTTACCCGAATAAGAAGCTCCAGGATAACCAGATGGAGGGTGTGCACCATGAGGATAACCACCTGGTTGGACAACAGGAGGATAACCTGCTTGCGGGTAGCCTTGAGGAGGATAACCCTGAGGGGGATATCCTCCAGGTGGATGGTGTCCTACATGAGGGGGATACCCTCCAGGAGTAAGATGTCCTCCATGTGGTGGATATCCTGGATGTCCCCCATGTGGGGGGTACCCTCCAGGAGGATATCCTCCTCCTGGAGGGGGATACCCTCCGGGCGGTGGAGCATATGCACCTGGTGGATATCCTCCATGATGATGGTGTCCAACATGACCATATTTATGTTTATGCTTTCCCTTCTTTCCCATGTTTTTCTCAGTTGATGAAAAACTAATCTTGTTACATAAATTAAGACAAAATTATGAGATTTTGAATGAAAAGAAAAAAAATAATAAAGTAAAAACATAGTGATAGATAAAATAGTGAATTATGAAACACTAGTATGTAGCATAACATGCAACTTCAAAACTCAGCATCTTAAAATAATAAATGAATCATTTCATGTTGGGAAGCAAAAATATATATAAATTTTTCAAAAAAGATAGTTGTTTATTAATAAATTTCTCATAAACAAAAGTTAATCATTTTAATCCCATCAACAATTAAACAAATAAGAGTTCATTTCGAGATAATCACTTCCGCCCTTGCATTTGCATGAATGTTTAAAACATCCATATTCATAGATTTCACTCCACCTCACTTCTTTTATCCATGATTTTCTAATTTAATAGTATAAAAGTATACATTTATAACTTCCTCATGGGCATAATTTTTGCTGTATATAACTTTTACCGTAGGCAATATATTCACACACATATATTAAAAATAAAAAAATTAAAAATTGACGGGTCGGATTTTACCTTCGATAAGTGGAAAGTGAAAATGCAAACAATACAAATAGTTGATTGAGAAAAATAGGAAATTTTCCATTTAGGTTTTTTAAAATTTTAAATTAATAAAGGTAAAATTGCACTTTGCCGCCCCAAAAAAGTGATAAAAAATTTGATTTAAAGATACAGGCTATTAAAATGATGAAATTTTATTTTTACTATCGTAAAAATAACAATTTAATTTCAGCATTTTGGGAAGTTTTTGCATTTCCAGTAAGACTAATGAGTAGGGGAATGGGATCTAACACAAATGATTATAAAAAATGTCTCAAAACAAATGGAAAATTAAAATAGCCATCGGAGAGGCATTAAAGAAGAATTGTAGGTCTTACAAATAAAAGGCGAGATTGTGGCATGAACAAAATCATTAACTCAAATTTGGGTTTTATACCTTTAATTTATTAACTACATATTCAAAATTTAAGGAGATTCTTACGTTGTAGTTTGAATGCGTAATTGATGGCACAAACATGTCCTTCCACCTTAACTTATTTTGGGAATTTCACCAACATTGTCTTTTTCTTTTGAATTACCTTCTTATCTATTTTTCTTACATTTTAACCAAAAGTTAACACTTAGGGCACGTTTGGTTCGCTGTATTGGATTAGAGGTGTAATAGCAAATCAACTGTTTGGTTGAATGTAATGGAATAGAGGCGTAATAGTAATCTTGTGTTTGGTTGAATGGAATAGAGGTGTAATAGCATAATGAAAAAAATTAAAATGACTAGAATACCCTTAGCATAAACTTATTTTGGTAAATGATTATTGTTATTGTTATTTAAATTTTGATAAGATTATTATTATCAATAATAAATAATTTAATCATATTTAAATATAAATATTATTAAATATATTATAATTAAAATATATAATTTAATAAAATTCTTAATAATCAATATTCTTATATGAATTTACTCAAATCATAATATATGATACTATAAAATATAAATTAACATAATTATTATTAAATATATTATAATTAAAATATATAATTTAATAAAATTCTTATATGAATTTACTCAAATCATAATATTTGATACTATAAAAGATAATTTGAAATAATTAATATTAAATATATTTTAATTAAAATATATGGTTTAATAAAATTTAAAATAATTATAACTAATAAATTATCTTATATGAATTTGTATAATTTAAAATAATTATTATTACATATAATTTAATAATAATATATAATTTCATAAAATTCTTGATAATAAATTTTCTTATATGAATTTATATAATTTAAAATAATTAATATTAAATATAATTTAATAATGATATATAATTTCATAAAATTGATTCTCTCCTATCCCATAAGTGAGTAAGAATTGAACTCTAAAAATTAAAAAAAACATATCTATATCGAATTATCATCAACAACTCGATTGAATTTACAACAATTCTGAATTAAATGGAAGTACTGCTCAATATCTCACTTCAACTAAAAATATAAAGCAAGCATTCAATAGAAGAAATTCAAGCCGATACAATATCTCTTTCACCCTGCTCTCAACTCCAATTGGCCTTCCATGAAACCAATTCTTCACTTCAAACAAAATAGCTCACCAATCTAGCAGGAAAACGAATATTGTCCAAAGTTGCCATTGAAAATAACCTCCAACTTCATGTGTCCATTCCACAAGTTAAGGGAAAAAGCAATCTCTGCCAATTCTAGATTTATATGATGCATTGATAAATCAGGAAAAAGAAGGCCATGAGGTAAGGTTGCTAAAAAATCACAATGAATCAAAAGTAATTTACCTCTCCAGGAAGGCTAAATTGCCAAGAGCACATGTTTCCTCTAAAGCACCAAAAACCGTAAGGCATATTTGTTGACAAGTTGCGATCTTGCCTCAAGATCTTAGTTCAACTACAATATAAAGCAAGCATTCAGCAGAAGAAATTAAAAGCTTACTTGTTCCTCATTTTCTGTATAATGGTCTTTGCAAAGATCTGCCATTTATTCCCTTTACACTCTTTGGAAAGACCTTTGAGTTTTCATACTTGTGGAATGCTTAGTTGTGGAAGCTGACCTAACTTTTTTTAGTTGATTCTTCCTCTCCAATAAGCTAATATTACATTGAATAAAGGTAGACAGAAATTAAAATCAAAGCATGAAATAGAAGATTAATAAAATTGGAAGTGGAATGATTTAGAAAATTGAAGGCCTTTCTTATTCAGATCAAGACAGTAATATGACATCTACGTTAAACAAAAGGATAAAAACTGGTTTTCTAGCAACAAAAAACTGCCTCATATTTGATGTTCTATACCACAACTATTACAAGCTGTGAATGTCTCTTGGGACCACTGGCATGCTAGGAAATCTGATACAAAATCACTAGACACTAAGCTTGGAGGATAATAGATTGTATACACTAACGCAACTTTAGAACCCAAATTAATGATTGGAATTAAAAGAAGGTGAACTAGGTAGGAGCCATAAATGACTTATGTCTATAATCACATCACATGGAAGCCATCACACAATCACATAATAATGCTATCTCAGGGCCTCCAATGTACATCCTAAAAGACCCCAGTTCAACAATAATAAATTTGGCAAAGAGAATGTTAAAGTGAAACTCTTTAACTTGCAAGTTGTTCTTCATTGGCTAAGAGAATGACACCAATAAATAAATCAAAGATAAGAGGAGATGGAGAATCAAATAGAAAAGGGATAGATAAGAATGAGAGATAATAAAATTATCATAGTTCAACCCAAATTACAACCTTCAAGCATTAAGCATATCCAGATATATTGAAATCACAAGCTAAAAATAAGGGAAAGATCATTCTCACAATGGAACTTCCCAACCCAAATCCTTTTCTAGACAGAACATTTTGGTACTAAGATAATCTAGAAATCATTAAAAGTAAACACGGAAAATGCTTAATCGGGGAAGACTACATAAGAACACATTGTATCAAATAATTTATAAGCAACTTGATTAATGAAATCAAAAACTACTTACTTCTGGTGGTGCTGCACAAAGCATGTAGAAACAGTGATAATTTCTCTCAGGATCAGACACTTGACAAACACGTGATCTTTCTAATAAGTCCTAATGACAGCTCCTGAAATCCTTCCCCTCCGGTCAAATTGAATCTCCACAAACTTACCAAAACGACTACATCATTCAAAACATGCATGTAAAGGTAAAAAAGACATTATAACATAGAATCTACTACATGCAGGGTGTAAAACTTGTTAAAACAAAATACACTCACATTGAGTTATTGTTCCTAACAGTCTTAGCATTACCAAATGCTTCTAAAACAGGGTTGGACTGCAGATTAGCAAAAAAACAAAAATAAATGTTGTTATATGTGGTCTAAATTGGACATTGTTAAATCAACCTATGGTGAGAAATTTATGCTCTAAGGATCATTTTTAAGCATATCCCTTTCCACTTCCAAATAATGTATCATTTTGAAATGATATGCCTCTTCATGTATCTAACTTTACCCTCATCTTGAGTTAAAAATAATTATCATTTTCATCGTTTGGATTATCATTTTCATATTTTAATCCCAAACCCAAAAAAAATTAAAAATAAAGAAACAAAGAAAGGCATAAAACCCAAACCAACGCTACTTCATTTTCAGATAAAACCCATCACTAATTCAGCACAAAAAACAAATGGGTATTCAACAGTATAAAAATATAGAACCAAAATAATAGCATACCTTAAGCATTTTTTCTAGAACAAGAAGAAACGAAAATGATAAAGAAGATAAAGAAGATGTCATACCTTAAGCCAAGCCCTGCGAAGAGGAAGATTTGAGCGAAACGAAACAACAGCGTGTAATTTGCCTGAGAAGAGAAGATATGAGACGGACACAGCTAAGAAAAAATAGAAGAGATTATAAAGGATGAAGAAAGGAAGAAGTAGAAGGAGGAAAGTTACCTGGATGAAGAAGGAGAAGGGATGAAGAACGGAAGGAAGAAGGAGAAAGTAACCTGGTGAGAGTTGGAGAAAGATCTGGCACCTTCTGTTGATGTTGAGAGGGAGAGGGTCGGCTGGAGTCGATTTCGGCAAGGGGAGGGTAAATGAGACACCGATTACCTAATCTTTGCTTTTGCAAGAGATTAGAAATTGGTGGTGAAGCAGGCAAAACGCGGAATCCGTCCGCAACGGATTAGGCCCGTATTAGGGCAATACAGCAAACCAAATGGTGGATTGAGTGGGGCCACCGATTCGGGGTGTAATGGATTAGCCATTACACCCAACCAAACAAGGCATTAGTGTTATCTCTATTTGAAAACTTTTCAAAATATTTACATATTTAAAATTGAAAGAGATTCTTACGTTATTGTTTGAATGCGTAATTAATATTACTAATAGAGAGACAACACCTTAAACATTAATTTATGAATCTTTTTATTTTCTCCAAAAATATAGGTATTTTTTCCCCCTCCCCACTCTCCTATCCGGCTCGTATCAGTTTGAAAAAAAAAATTAGTAGAACAAGAGAGGGAGAAGAGAAGAAAGAAAGAAAAGGTATTTTTTATTTTTATTGTTATTTTCAAATATAATAGATTATGATAAGAAAAAAATTATTTTGTTAGTATTATATAGTTTGTTTAGTGTTATTTTTATGTTTTGTTTTAAAGTTATTTTGTTTATTGTGATTTGTTAGCAAGTTTTGTGTTTAAATTATTGAGAATGTTATGTTGTAAATTTTTTAATATATTTGAAAGTTTAACTATTATAAAGTAATTGTTAGTTAGTGATAACAACAGAAAAAATAGATAAATACTAAAAATATTTTTGTCATAGATATTGTTAGAAATGGACTCATTTCATTCATTAATTTTTTTTTATGTAAGTATTTTTATGTTGTTCGAAATTGTTTTGATAATTTTTGTTTATTTTTTAACAGATTGAGTATTGAAGATGGATAATCAGCTTTTCGTATGCGTTTATTTCGATGGAATCATCTTGACAACAACTGTTGGATGTATATTTAAATGTCGGCAACAAATAGCAATAAGATTTAATAGAAATATCTCGTTCGATGATATGAAGGAAATGATTAGCGCAAAAATTGTTAGACGTTGTGGGAGAAGGATCTCGAAACTTTCTTACAAGTTTCTAGTTTCAACAGATCCCATCAAATTCACCGAAATAGAACTTGTAGACGATGAAGACGTAGAGACAATGATCGCTCTTTATTGTGGGAATCGGAGTAACCAAAATGCACCGATTCACTTATTTGCTGAGTTAGCCGGTGTGGAGCAAAATGAAGATCTCACTGCATATGGTGAAGAACATGGAGCTAAAGAACCATGCATGGTGGCTCCAATATCGTACATTGATAGTGAATCGACTATACGCGGGATCGATATCGATTTTAATGTTGCACCCGATATTAATGTGGTTGGTGATGATGGATACGATAGTAGTGATCCTTGTGATCAAGAGGTCGATAATGATAGTGATCCCGATGTGGACGAGGTCCCCGATGATATTGATGACGAAGACGTGAATGACGATGGAAACATTAACGTGTCTTCAATCAGGAACCATATTTGATGTATTGTAATACACAATAATCCTGGGCCACACATGTCGCTCATAGACCCCGACGCGACATACGTAGCCGAGTTCTCGGAGTATCCTGAAATACTACCTGCTCACCGGCTGGCCGTAAATTTCGATCCTAAGGAGTTGTTCGTAGGCCAGAGATTCGAAAGTAAGGAAGAGTGTGTATTTGCTATTAAGCGGTATAGCATGAATATATCAGTGGACTATAAAGTCACAACCGACATTATAAATTGGGGAGTGTTAGAAGTCGGCGGAAGGCTGCAATTGACGGGTACAAGCTGCATTTATTCAAAATTCGCAGATGTGGGAGATACGAAAATTTGTTGGGCCTCACGCATGTACATCAACATGTATGACAGAAGATCGTCGAAAGCTTGATTCTAAAACTATCTGTACGTGTATCATGCCAATGGTGAAGGACATGCCGACCATTAAAGTTTCAGTACTGATTGCCAAAATGCAAGCACGCTTTCAGTATCAAGTATCATACTGAAAGGCATGAATAGCTAAACAGATGGCAATGAAGTAATTGTACGAGGACTTCAATGCATCGTATAATGGGCTACAGGGACGGATAACCGCTATGCGGAGTACGTACCAGGGACTGTCATTGAGTTATAGACACGATCTTATTACGGCCTGGATGACCAACTACAACCTGGAAAAAGAATTTTCCATCGGATGTTCTAGACGTTTGGTCCATGTGTGCACATATTTCCCCACTATAAGCCGTTTGTGCAAGTAGATGGGACTTAACTATATGGAAAATATACACAGATCCTACTTCTTGCGGTTGCTCAAGACGGCAACAAGAATGTGCTCCCGATAGCATTTGCCATCGTAGATAAGGGGAATATGGAACTGTGGGAATTCTTCTTTACCAACCTGGGGAGGTATGTTATTTGCAACGATAATATTTGCATCATCTCCGATAGAGGGAAATGACTAATTGCCACCATTAGGCGTTCCGGTGTGTCATGAAGATCTGTTTACTGCATCCGACACATCGCGGCTAACTTCTATCGAGATTATAAGAATGTAGACTGGCAGAGACAAGTTGTGAGAATGGGTAAAGGATAACCTTATCTTTTCAATATAAGTTTTAATGTTTAAGGGCAATACTATAACTTATCTTTTCTTAATACATATACATTGCATGAGCTAGAGCCACTTTACCAAAGAATAACTCGACTTGAGAGTGACATGGAGAGTCAAACGAACACATCTTTTCGACAGTGATAGGGTACATGGAGCCGTGGCAATGGGCTCAATTTTTTGACAAGGGCTTTTGTTATGGTCAAATGACCACAAACTTGGTGGAGGGGATCAACGCTGTGTTGTTGAAAACACGACATCTTCTGATTTCATCTATCTTCTGTGCTACATTCTATAGGTTGGCTACCTTGATGCCAAGAATGGGTCAGCAACAAGTCAACTAGATAAAGGCGAAACACGTGTTTGTTGAAGATGTCAGGGATGCAATGGTTGCAAATCGTCGGATGGCGAGGTCGATGAATGTAGAAGTATAATCACGACATCTTGAAACGTTTTAAGTTACAGAGACCATTGGTTGTTACCCGGTATACCACCCAGGTCCTATGGAGTTGATCTTTGAAATAGACGACGTGATTGCAGGAGGTTTCAAACACTTCATTATCCATGTACGCATGTCGTGGCAGTGTGTGCTAAAGTCTCGCTTAATGTTGAATAATTTGTCGATGATGTGTGTCTACGTGGGAGGTGCCTCTGACGACTTTCGAGCTTGTCCCAAACAAAAGGGTTGTGTAGGAATCCGAGAGGTCGTCTGCAGTCATCCAGAATCCGTAGTGAAATGGACATTCAAGAGAAATCTAATGGTAAGCATTGTGGATTATGCAGATTAGCTGGTCATAATCGGAGTAAATGCCCGCAGCAAAACTACCATATTGGACAATCGTTACGATCGGGTAGGAATTGAGCTTATGTAATCCTATGTACCTAATTTATATTACAAAGTTTGTTCCAATTTTTAATGTTGTAATATATTTAATTTATATAACAAAATTTATATTACAAAGTTTGTTACAAGTTTTAGTGTTTTAATGTCGTAATGTTGCAATTAATTTAATTTATGACCACAAAGTTTGTTCCAAGTTCTAATGTTGCAATTAGTTTAATTAAATAAATACAAAGATTATCTTTTTCTTGATTTATATTTTTTAGAATAAGAAAGTACAAACTTTATAATATTTAAATTGCAAGAAACCCCTAAAATTGATGGTTTGATGGTGTAGTCCTAGGGGTATATTTCTGTGGGGTTCAACGTTCACGTTGTGGGTGATTGCGACGATCAACATCCTCTTTATTCGCAGGTGGGGGTGTGCGAAACATGGAAGAAAAATCATATGCTCCGAACGCTGTCAATGAACTTGAGCTGGGAGGAGTGCCATGTTGTGGTGGATACGACCCAGAAGGAGTAGAATACTGCGGTAGATACGGGCTGGGAGGAGTGTTATACTGCGGTGGATACGACCTAAAGATATCAAACCCGAAATGATATCCGTGTCCTTATGAGCCCGGGAAATAGTCATTAACCCGCAACTCCGGATGATAAGAACTATCAGTCGAATGTATATGCGATCGCTCGAGCTCGGGCTCTGACTGTGGCTCGGGCTCGGGCTCGGCCTCTATATCGGGCACTAGCTCGTATGCCCTAAGTCGATGCATGTGCGGGGGGACTACAGTCAACTGCCCACCAAGTAAATATGGTTTTCTCGTACTAGAGTACCATTATATGTACTCTAATGATGGTTGCAAATCGGAAGAAACATCCATCTGTAGTCTCCGCGCCATCCGATTATCCCACACTGCAATATATTTTCGGTGCACAACCCCCCAATTATTTTCATGTTTTCCTCTTTTGTTGATTAAGTGAATCTTTCCCAACTGCATTGGCGGATCCGGGATATACTGGATGCAACCAAACTGCCAGAGTACTCGACTATCTGGAAATTGATAATTGGTGCGTTAATGCACCACATGTAAGAATGAATGTAGGTAGACAATGGTATAACAGCCGTAATTTCTAGTCTCCAATACGACATCCAGATAAACTGCACGATTAATAACATGGTTAAAATTTAACACGATTCGAGTAAGACATACAAAGTAATTACATGTCACGAATATTGGAATAGTTTACCCCTTCCCCAGCATATTATTCAATAATTAGACGATATATCGGGACAGTGTACGACCTTCCGATACCCAGATAAAAACTCCATCTACAAAAACAAATTACAAGTAAATATAGTATCGTTAGAATAGTATCATTATAAAAAAATGTCAATTAATAACAAGTTAAATTTTATCACCTGTTCACTAGTGGAAATACGTATGGTTGGTGCCTAGCCGATGCCAAGAATGACATCCGATAAAGAGCCCATGACTGCAACAATACAAGGCATCCGCCTATGTCTACGGCATCAGGTTTTGTCGTCCGACAAAGCTCACGATACAACATAACCAGAACTGCGGAACCCTAACTATACGAGCGGACATTCTGCAAATCAACTAATAGGGGTAAATACATCAAACGAACCCTGTTGTTGTTCGCATCGGGCATCAGTACACCCCCTATAATATGCATAATGTACGCTTGCTCAGTGGCATTAATTGATAAATGTTCAAAATTAGTTTTCAGCCATGAAAATTTCAAACCCATAAAATTGGACTCAGCATCGACGGGCAAGACTCCTAGTAGGCTATAACAAAAGGCAGCAGGCTTAGCTATCGCACTTACGCCCGTTACGGCACTCCCGTCGATTGGGAGCCCAAGTTGCAATGCAACATCCTCCAGAGTGACAGTGCACTCCCCACACGGCAAATGAAAAGTGTGGGCCTCCGGGCGCCAACGCTTGACCAATGCGGATATTAAATCGTACAGCAAATCAAATGCCTGGATCAATGCTGCTGACCTGAATCCAGCTAACTCCAAGTATGGTATCAGTCGTTCATCCGGGGAATATCCTAAACCATTCACCCGATCCCTTAATGAGCGGTACGAGCCTTGACAGTGTTAAATTACATAAAATAGTTATAATAACATAATTTATTTCCGTAAATTACGTAGATCTTTTTTTAAGGGAACCCGTGATTAACAAATAACAATATATTACCATATTATTAACTGTGTTTGATATGTGACCATCGTTCTTAATCAATGGAGTCATTGCGATACCTACAATTTCAAAACAAATTTCAGTTATTAATTTCAATGTTTGATGGATTTTAAATATTTATCAAAATACCTATATTTATATATTGTTTTTAATTACAAAAAAAATACCAAACAGTTTTTCCACATCATATTTTTTGCTATACTATATTAACAAAATAAATATATCTTATAAATTCCAACTCAAACTCCAACTCAATGGTCTCGTTCACAAATTCCATCTCAATGGTTTAATCTTTTACCTACATAAAAACAAAAATTTTATATTAAAATACTAAAAATAACATGCCAATAAATACGAATAACAAAAACATAACATAAATTATACATAATAAATACGAATATTTTATTATTATTTTAAAATGATAATAAGTAAAATGTTTTGGTTTAAAATATAATATATATAATAACATGCCAACTTAATTATTGTCAAAAATATAAATTTTTCCATAGAAGTTTAAAAGAAATTTTATTTTAAATATTTATAAAAACATAAAATAAAATTTAATAATATAAACTCTTATTCTCAATTATAAAATCTTAAAAATTAGAACATATAAATTAATTCTTAATTTATCTTATAAATTCCAAATTCCATATCAATGGTCTCATCTTTTACCTACATAAAAATAATAATATTAAAATAATCAAAATAACATGTCAAATAAATTTCATAAAAATATATATAATCAACCTAAAATACACATAACAAATAAATTGCATAAAATAATAAAACATTCTTTGTACATAACATAAATAGGCTTTTTACTTCAATACACATTAAAACCTTAATAGTTTTTTAACCAAATAATACCTTACAAAAATAAATTTAAAAATTAAATCTGAATTAAATCAATAATAATAGCAACAAAAACAAATTAAATTAACATTGATCAATTAATTTATAACAAAAAAAATTACATTTTCTTTTCTATTTTTTTCCTTCTCTTTCTCTTCCCCTCCCTCTTTTCTCCTCCTCTTTTTTTTCTTTCTTTTTCCCTTCCCGCCCTCTCCTTCTCATTCTTCTTCTTCTTCTCTTCTTTTCTTCTCTTTCTCTTTCTTCTTCTTCACTCGCCGGGCAAAAATGAACCTTGAGGACCTTATAAATGAACTGCTGCATATAGCCGTCCTATCGCCTGCCACCGCGGTGCCGCCTCTGCCAAAGGCATCACTAGTGTCGCCTGTGCCGTCTCCTCCACCACTGGGTGCCGCCTCTTCCCTAGGCGTGACCTAGTGTCCTGTCCCATCGTGTCAGCGAGTCAATTTTTAGGTCTGATTTTTACCATATACGACTCGTATTTGACCTGTATTTCACGCCTATCTACATGCCTCCACCATTATTTTATTATTATTTTTTAAACTGTATTGTGTCAGAAGATTAGGGTGGTGCTGCCTATGCACCACCCTCCACCCATCTAAATGTACCATTTTGGTACATAATTGTTGCATCATATCATTTTAGTTTTTTTATATATATTATTTAGGTAAAAAATCCAAAAATATACTATAAAATAACTCCATTTATTTTGAGAATTCCACCAGCATTGTCTTTTTCTTACGAATTCAATCAATTAGTATTTGATTATCTATTTTCTTTGCATTTAAAAAAAGTTAACACTTATAACTTTAGTTTTATCTTAATTTGAAAGCTTTCCAAAATGTTTTTATTTTAAATAAAGATGATATTGCAATGTAATAGCATTGCTAGCAAAAGTACTTTTTAATTCATTGTTCTTGATAAGTATTTGTTGATGAAAACGCTCACCAGGAATAATATATCCATAAGGTGGTAAAATGGAAAAAGGGAAAAGAATCAAAGTAGGAAGAGGGATGGTGAAGAAGAGGGGGAGGGGGAAGGATGGGAGAACAGTGATAGGGGGATGGAAAGTGGGAGTTCCGTTAAGTCCGTAATGAAAAATGGTAGCTCTCTTACGTCTTTAACGGGAAATGGTTAGTGGTGACTTTTTGTTATTTTTTGAGAGCTGAGTAACTGAATTGAAACCTGAGTTACTGTTTTGTCAATTATCCCAAAATTAAGTGACTGTTGGTATAATTTACCCAAAAATGAAAGGATAATGAGAGATAATTGTAGGTCTTACAAACACAAAATAAAATTGTAATATAGACACAATTGCTAAATCAAATATGTATCTTATAACTATATATTCAAAATTTAAGGAGATTCTCACGCTATTACTTTTAATGCGTAACTGATAAAATTAATATGTTGTGAAGAAAGTGAATACAAAGAATTTAACAAGTTCTGTAACATTAATAAATTTATTTTTCTTTGGCCAAAAAAACACCTAGTAAAATGAAATACCCTCTTTTCTTTATTTTTTCTTTTCATTTGAATTCAATCGAATAATTACCTTATGATATATCTCCTCTCATTTTAATCAAAATTAAAATTTGAAACGCATTTAATCTTTACACTTTTTTATTCCTACTCTTTTTTTAAAACAAAGGTACATGTCACTGGAAAAACAATCAGTTTGTTTTTTTTT